>NW_022589719.1:6808674-7448270 GCF_004348235.1 Phoca vitulina | reverse complement strand
CCCCCCCCCCCCCCCCCCCCCCCGCCGAAAAGTATTTGTTCTTTTTTTTAAATATTTATTTATTTGGGTGAGAGAATGAGAGAACACACAGAGGGAGAGGGAGAAGGAGAAGCAGACTCCCTCTGAGCAGGGAGCCCTATGCGGGGCTTGATCCCAGGACCCTGGGATCATGACCTGAGCCAAAGGCAGACACTTAACCCACTGAGCCACCCAGGTGCCCCCAAGTATTTGTTTTAGTGTATATATATATATATATATGGCTGGCACTGTTTTTAGCAAGGTTCTTAAAGTATAGTGAAATATGTTGTGTCATGTACAAGCAGTTAAAACTGAATGTTTGGGATGGTTGTTTTCAGTCTCTAAAGCATTATATATTTTAATTGCCAAACAGTAGCCACGTTCTCCCCCTCTGCACTAAGTTGACAGCAAGATTTGGCATTGGGCATCTCTTTTTTTAGATGCAAGTGATTGAGGAACAGGAATGCCCTTCTAACAGTCCGGGTCCAAGAAGTGAACATCTTTAAAAAATATATTTTTCTGGTTTTCCTAGCTTTTCTGTACTGAAAGACCTTATGGGGAAGGCATTGAATCACCCCCCCTGTGGCAACATGTTGGCCCATAAGAATGTAAGAATAGCCTTGTAAGGAAATGTAAACCATAGATATTTTGGGAGGCAGCTGGGCCATTTCGATTCCAGGCTGATCTGATGTCTCTGCTAGTGAGAAACTTGTGGGGGAAGCATATGTAATATATTTCAAGTTATTTAATGATGCTTTATCCTTTGTATTTAAGTATTTAAGTATTAAAAATCAAGAGAAAAGGTTATGTAAGCCCCTTTAGCTAGTTTTTTCTTTTCCTCTATTTTTACAATAGAATGTAGCCTTTTATTTTTTTAACGAAGTTTTAAATATAAAGTTGACCATCGAAAGAATGAAAATCTTAGCGCACCCTGACAACAAAATACTTTTGATGCTTGAATCAGATTTCAGAACCTCATTCAGAAAATTCATGAGGTAAATTCTCCCCAGGACTGTACATTTTTAAGGTTTTATTTGGGGAAATTGTCCCTCCTAAGAAGAGTGACATAAATTTGGCTGAGAGATAGTACCTTTACCTTGGTGCTGTATTAGGGCAGGGCTGAGGAATGAGCCCATGTTGCTTCTGGTCTCACTTCTCCATTCGCCCTCAGGCTGTGAAGTTCTCACAGGTAGCTCCTAGTACAAACTGTAGACAGTAACTTAGTACAAGTGGGTGACATCAAAACCTCCCTGAAGAACTTGATTAGAACTGTTTTCCTAGGAAGATAGGTAGATGTCCCAATTCTCACTCTTGTCATGGTTCTTGTTATTTTTTATTTTTTATTTTTTTAAGATTTTATTTATTTATTTATTTGAGAGAGAGAGAGAAACAGCATGAGAGGGGAAAGGGTCAGAGGGAGAAGCAGGCTCCCCGCTGAGCTGGGAGCCTGATGTGGGACTCGATCCCAGGACTCTGGGATCATGACCTGAGCCAAAGGCAGTCGCTTAACCAACTGAGCCACCCAGGCACCTGGTTCTTGTTATTTTTAAAGATTTATTTTTTACTGGAGAGAGAGAGAACACTAGCAAGCATGGCGGGGGGAGGGCAGGGGGAGAGGGAGATAGAGAATCTCAAGCAGACACCCTGCTGAGCACAGAGCCCGATGGGGGGCTTGATCTCACAACCCTGCAATCATGACCTGAGCCAAAATCAAGAGTCTGTTGCTTAACCAACTGAGCCACTCAGGTGTCCCATGGTTCTTGTTCTAAAGGTGCAGGATAGGGGGTGTACTTCCAAGTTGGCAGGCTTTTCACTGAAACTCTAGGGATTGGGCTGTGTTGTTGATGAACTTCTGGGTTTTCCCCATTTTCCTAAGAGAAAATGCTAAGAGACCTTTGGAGAAACTACATGGATCATAGGAGAAGGGCTTGGCAGACCAGATTTTCCCAGGAGAGAGGAGACCCATGGTCGCCGCGCTGTTCTAGATTGTCACCTTTCTTGTGTGGAAACCATCTCAGAGGGCTGCAGGAGAATTCTCCAGAGAAGATCACAAGCCCTTGAATACTTTAGACCTTAGGAACTCTGTTCTGAAGTCTACCAACTCTTGGGGTGCCTTTCTGGCCTAGTTGGTAGAGCACGTAGCCCTTGATCTCAGGGTTGTGGGTTCAAGCCCCATGTTGGGCATAGAGTTTGCTTTAAAAAAAAAGAAGTCTACTGACTCTTTTTTGAGTTGCGGGGAGAGAAAAAGATGTCTACTAAACTTTAGGTTCCTTAATGTTCTTGAAGACTGTTCATATGCTCTCATGTTTTGGTACTCGATTCATCCAGTCTTTGCATTTTCCAAAGTGGTGATTGCCCTTTGGTCCTCTTCAAACTCTCCTTATCTCACATAAATTGAAGCATAGACAGAATTCTTATACAATATGATCAAAACTAAGGGAATATTAAGTGAACTTAATACACTTCAAATATTTTAGTATCATGTTTTAAAAATTACACGAGTTTACTGACATTTAGCAGTTTCTCCTAATCTCACTTTTCAAACTTTCTGTGCAACTTCTGCTAGTTCATCTCATTTGATTAGTTTTTTAATCTTAATATTTTCCTTTCTTTGTAACAAAGGAAAATTTTCTTGTTGGCCTTCTGTTCTTTTCAAGGTCATTTTGAGTCCATGGTCATGTAATCCAGCTTTTTATGTCACTGTTCTTGAGTCTTCTTTTTATAGGCCTGTCTTTATGAGCAGGCCTTCAAAAATGGTTTTGTTTTTGAGAGTATGGCATGAAGAATCAAGACCCCTGAGTTCCCAAATCAGCGTGGGCATGTCACATAACCACTTTGAACATTGACTTTTCCATCTGCAAAAAGAGGTAACTTCACTTTGTCTCTGAGGGTCACACCTAGGAAACTTCAGTATGACCTGTTTGAGTGACAGCAAGGACCTGATTTTTGTCATTTCTTCTGGGAGTGACTAAGCAGTTGCATGTGTGTATTTGAACCCTATTTCTCTGGTTCTTTGAATGTATACTAGGTCCAAAGCCTGTTGCAGACTTCACAGTGAGCCATTGTGCTAACAGGGAAAAGTCCACTTACCTGGCAGATTTTTTTCATTCAGAAAACCATAAAGATCCAGGTGGAGAAAGAGTATATATACACTTTTATCAAGATACCTTCTCATAGGTGGTACTACTCCCCTTTTAACAGGAAAGCCCAATTTGGGGGGAGAGGATTGTTTAGTTATAGTTTCCCTGGAGGAAAGAGCTCAGGGGACATCATGTTTGCTCCCCTGGGTCTCTGTGATTGGCGCTGCTTTCCTGAGATGGGTGGTCAGTAGAAAGGTGCTATCCTAACAGGGGACACAGTGTATCTCCCCATAGCAAAAAGGCATGTGACCTTAGGCAGTGTCAGTGTGATCTTTAAAAATTTTTTATTTTATTTGGTGGGGGGGCGGGGGCAGAGGAAGAAGGAGAGAGAATCCCAAGCCGACTCTGAGCTGAGCCCTACAAGGGGCTCGATCTCACGACCCAGAGATCGCCACCTGAGCCGAAATCAAGAGTCTGACGCTCAATGATCAGAGGCACCCAGGCGCCCTGTTGGTGTGATCTTTAGGTACGAATTTCCTACTTCCAGATTTCAGAACACTGGAGATTTTCATTAAGCCGTGCCTAACTCTTTGGGAAGCCTCATGCCAATGACTGCCTACTGTAGTTTCTCAGATCATTTTCCATTTTGGGGATGGATAAGATTTACTCAGGATTGATAGTTTAGCTGCATTCTTGTTTCTTCCCATCGCTTTGTTTCTAGAAATAGTCAGATTATGAGAGAACTTTTTCTTTTAAGTACTTTAGAAGTGATATTTTATTGGATATTTGGATAACTCTGTCTTCTTTTTTTACGTTTGAGATTAATGCTCAAGTTTTGTGAATAAAGTCATTTTAGAACTAAAATCCATTCTTTAAGATCTTCTGTATTTCTAGAAAGTTACATGGCATTCTTGTTAAGCACAGTTGAATCGTTCTCAGAAACTTTAAACACTTTTCTGGGTTTTGATTCAGACCTGATTTGAAAATGAATGATAAAGCCAGAACAGCAGCGAACATACGCAGCATTGCTCACAACCGATTTAGATTGGCTGAGTGTTTCAAATACAGTTGTGCATTTTCTACCCTGGGTCTCTTTCTTTAAAAAAAAAAAAATAAATGTTTGAGATGTTTTTCCCATTACCATCTTGACATCTGCCTGGTTACACATGAATAGCTTGACCCAGTCCCTCAGCAGGGAGACTACCGTGGCCTTGCTTTCAATAGCCATGTCACTGACAAAGAAAACATATGGAATATTTCATTCCTGTCCTTTGCAAACAGTCTGGGGCTGTGAGGGCATGCAGCAGAGGGCTTCATACTTCATGGTAGGTTGGCAAGTTTGTGTGCTAACCACAGGCCCTGCTACTTGCAATCAAACTGTATTTTCCAAAGCCCCGTTACATTCTTGAAAAAGGAATGTTGTGTTTTGGAGAAATCAATTTCTAATACCAGTTTGAATTAAATTTGTATGACCTGCTTCCATGGTGGGTTTCTGACTTAATCATATATTTCACCAGCGGGAACTTGTGTGCGCGCGCGCGTGCGTGTGTGTGCGTGTGTGTGTGTGTGTGTGTGTATGCAGGGCATTTGGGTGCTGTTCCCCCAGGTTTGATATGTGGTGTGTGTTTAATGGATACACAAGTTGGGAATGATGATGCTTGATTCCCAATAGAACATGCCTCGAGGACTGTCTGCCTCCATGTTTATCTTCTTGTCAGTTGAAGGCTAATTGATCATTCTCTACTAGCCAAATACTACTGCATTGACCCTTAAAGGTTTCTGTTGCATAGGACCAGCCTTCTACTTGGGGACTCTGTTTCAGTTCAGCTAGCGTTAACGGCTTTGCTTTGTGGCATCTGAACCCACAGTGTGGAGGCTGGTGAGCAGGTGTGGCAGGAGAGGCCAAGAACGTGAAAAAGAGGGGTAAGTCAATTGTTGTCTTTTTCAGGTCTTCGGTGTTAAAAGAATTTGCCCTTGGCGCAACTCTGGCTGAGGTGGCATTCCAGAAGGAGAAAAAACAAAAACAAAACCTATGACATCCCAAGATGAGAAGATTCATGACTTTGGTGGAGGAGAATATGACATATATTTCATCAGGGTCCTTTCCACCCAAGTTACCCCAGCCTGAAATTCTAGTTTCATTGTTTCCTGGACATGTGGGCTGGTTTTGACAGGAGTGGATTTACTGAAAAGGAAATGAGCTCCTACGTTATCCCCGATATAGCCAAATATTTAAATGTATATGTATATCTTATCTAGAAGGTATTTCTGATGGTTCTTGGTATCATTACCGAACATGAGCTGTAAAAACAATGTGCTAAGAGAAATTACTGCCTTTCACATTTTCTTATAAGTGTAATTCCTTTTTTAAATTTTTGATTATCATAGATTTCCTTTAATTTTTTTTTCTCTCGGGAGGTTACAATTTCAAAAGCTTAGGTTTTGTGGTTCTTCACAAATGAGTTCTATTTGAGGTCCTCCCCTTTCTTTTGTGCCTTCATATTTTTATCTTAAAATAACTAGTTTAGTCTTGGCTGTTCCATTTTTCTTCTTTGACTACTTAACTAACTTTCATAACTTTGAATTCATATCATAGGAAAATGCTCCCAGATCTCTCAATTCTAAAATGTACCCTTTTTTTAGTCTCCAGCTCTCCCAGTATTCGCGTGCCACAGTGTATTTGTCCATTCTCCAGTTGAGAAACGCTTTCCTTGTTTCCAGGTTTTGGCAATTATAAATAAAGCCAATATAAATATTCACGTACAGGTTTTGTGTGAACATAGGTTTTCATTTCACTTTTGTAAATACTCAGGAGTGAGATCCTGGTTCCAATGGTAGGTGTATGTTAATAAAATGTTGGCCTAGGTTTTAATGTCTTAGAGCTGTAGTAAGGTTTGATGTTACCAATTAGTTATAGCCTCCATATATTCTTAGCATGGTATGTATGTAGTAATAGCGAACGCTGTTAAAAACTGATTTTGTTTCAATGCATGTACTTTTTAAAGGAGTAGAATTATTAGTTTTTTAAGTAAGCTCTACATTCAACGTGGGGCTTAAACTCACAACTCCGAGATCAAGCGTGGCATGTTCTACAAACTTAGCCAGCCAGGCACCCCGAAAGAGAATACTTAGCTCCCTTTTTGGTATCTGACAGTTACTAGGATACCCCTTGTGGAGGACTTGTGGAGAAGAGACTTGTGGAGTAATGCCTCCAATGTGGAACATTTTGCATATAGTGACAAAAGTTTGAATTTTTAGTATGTCCATGTTTGGAAAGTCTGATTCAAAAAATGGAAATTTGGTGAGAAGTTGCTGGGCCTACTTGTGTATCAGGCGTGTTACGTGTGTTAACTGTAATTTCCATGGTAATCATTCTAGGTCCCTGGCACGGTTCCCATTTTATAGCTGCGTAGACGGAGATTTGAAAGGGTTCAATAACTTGCTCAAACGTCCCACAGGTAGTGGGTGGTAGTTTGTGAAGCTCAGGTGTTTGCTATTTGTTTGTACCTCCTGTAGTTTGCTTGGATAGTTGACAGTTTATTAGAAAAGGGGAAGGTAAAATGAAAAGCGAAATGGTGAGAAGCTACAGGTTTTTACCGGGGAATAAAGATCAGAACGGAAAATAAAGCATCCCGCAAACGCATACAGACCTCTAGATATGTACGTGTAGTTGGAGAGACTGACTTGATTTAGGAGTAACTTACATGAAAAAATCAATTTACTATGTAAAATTAAGTGATCTTTTATTTACAGCCCAATTTTTTGGAAAAGTATGTCTCAGTCTCTTTGCTTTTTGTAATTCTTTGTTTGTAAGCTTTCACATTTTCTATTTTAATAGTGTTTTTCTGTGTCAACAAAATAAGTATCAGTTGTGTGCTTTTTGGCTTGCCTTTTCTTTCTTTTGTGGAATTCACTTAGATGGTATATGAGGATCCGTTAGCATGCTCACTTTTCTGCTTCTTAAAGCGCGCATTTCTGAATGTGCTCCTTTGAACCAAAACGCTGAAGTAGATGAACAAGCGAAGTGTGCACCATGATGGTTTCCATATAGCCGCTCCCTTTCACTCACTGGAATTTCCTGACTCTCCTGTTGAAGATGTTTTTATAGGGAAGTCAGCATAAAAGTGAATCACCCATGAGCCTTTTTCCCCCCAAGGCATTTCATTTAGTCAACTTGGGATTAATTTAGTTGGTACTCTTTCGTTGACTTGAACACTGTGTTCGTTGATTGTGTGAGCTGATGTTTATTAAGCTGTTAATATTTTACAGACTGGATGGGCTCCTCTTTGGATCTGTGTGCCCTTTTCTTTAGCAGCAGGGCTGCTCATGATTGAATCTGGGGCCGCAGTGTTGACTTTGAATGGGGTGACAGCCAGCTCCATGCCGGACCGTTATTTGGTGACTCTAAAGGTTTTCTCCTGGAAGCATTTTCCTTTTTCATTTAATTCACATTGCAGTCTTGGTCTTCTTTATGGTCTGTCTTTCCATTCAGATAACCATCATCATCATCTTGTTATTAACTTAGACGCTAATAATAATAAATGTTATTGAGCACCAGTTATTATACGGGAAGAGCTTTACATGTTGTCTATTAATACTCTTTTTTAAAAAAAATTTATTTTTATTATTTATTTTTCTTAATAGCCCTCTAAAACACATGCTGTTGTTCACTGTGTTTTAGAGATGAAGAAACTACACGGGAGAGGGCATACAGGGAATGAATGAGGTTTCGTAGATGGGGTATCGGATCTCGGTTTTTCAGACCAGGGTTATTCGGTTGAATGGGTGGTATGCCAGTCCTTTGGTGTTCCTTCTAGATGTAGGCATCCGTCTGTCTTGGTGTTGAGGATATCATGAACTGCTTATTTTAGAGATGAGGAGTTAGTTCCAGAGATGTTAGATCCATTTTGTTCTCTGCTTGAAGAGTTCTCAGCCCCTTGGAATATAGACTGGGACACTTCTAAATCTTAAAGGTCATCTAGTACAGTGGTGCTAACACTCTTCTGTGTGTTACGGACCACTCCTCAAAGAGACTAGGTCTTTCTTTCCATTTGGGAAACAAAAAGTCCATTCCTCCCCCTCCCCCAGGACATACATCTGTATGTTTATGGGCCTGATATCTGTTAGTTGCTAAACCTTTCAATTACATAAATCGTAACACCAAATTTTTGCTTACATTTTTCAGAACTTCCCTCCCTCCTCAGTCCAGTTCTTTTAAGACTAGTTAAAAACAGAGCCCCAGGGTGGCTCAGTGGGTTAAGCATCCACCTTTGGCTCAGGTCATGATCCGAGGGTCCTGGAATCGAGCCCCTTGTCAGGCTCCCTGCTCAGCAGGGAGTCTGCTTATCTCTCTTCCTCTGCCTGCTGGTCCCCCTGCTTGTGCTCTCTCTCTCTCTCAAATAAATAAATAAAATCTTTAAAAAGAAAAAAAGACTAGTCAAAAACAGTTGATCTGGTTTAAATTCTCCATTTAACAGGGCGGAAGTCCACTTACATTTAGTTGTGTGACTTGCCCAGAATCATTGGTAGCCCTCCAGAGTATGTTAAAAACAAAACAAAGGAGAATAAAGCACATTATCAGAAAAGATGGTCTTTTCTTTGATTATATAAACCTTTAACATTTAAAAAGACTTTTTTTTTTTTAAAGGAAACCTGTTTTTCTTTCTTTTTTTTTTTTTTTTAACATACAATGTATTATTTGTTTCAGGGGTACAGGTCTGTGATTCATCAGTCTTACACAATTTACAACGCTCACCATAGTACATACCCTCGCCAATGTCCATCACCCAGCCACCCCATCCCTCCCACCCCCCTCCACTCCAGCAACCCACAGTTTGTTTCCTGAGATTAAGAGTCTCTTATGGTTTGTCTCCCTCTCTGGTTTCATCTTGTTTCATTTTTCACTCCCTTCCCCGATGATCCTCTGTCTTGTTTCTCAGTGAGATCATATGATACTTGTCTTTCTCTGATTGACTTATCTCGCTTAGCTTAATACCCTCTAGTTCCATCCACGTCGTTGCAAATGGCAAGGTTTCATTTTTTTGATGGCTGCATAATATTCCAGTGTGTGTGTGTGTGTGTGTGTGTGTGTGTGTGTGTGTGTGTATACGTGTATACATTTAGTTGTGTGACTTGCCCAGAATCATTGGTAGCCCTCCAGAGTATGTTAAAAACAAAACACACACACACCACATCTTCTTTATCCATTCATCTGTTGATGGACATCTTGGCTCTTTCCAGAGTTTGGCTATTGTGGACATTGCTGCTATGAACATCGGGGTGCACGTACCCCTTCGGATCCCTACATTTGTATCTTTGGGGTAAATACCCAGTAGTGCAATTGCTGGGTCGTAGGGCAGCTCTATTTTCAACTTTTTGAGGAACCTCCATACTGTTTTCCAGAGTGGGTGCACCAACTCGCATTCCCACCAGCAGTGTAGGAGGGTTCCCCTAAAAAGACTTTTGACTTGAGTTGCTTGTGCCTTAAGCTTGTCAGATGGTAAAATTTTCTGTGCTTTTTCCTTGTGTTTTGTACAGTCTTTCATGGGCCCAGTACTTTGTTGAAATTGTAGGCGATAGTTGTTTCGTGCAGGTGAGTGAAAAGGTTTTACACAAATAATTTTATCAGTTCAAAACCATTTTTTGAGAGCCACTAGTATTTGTATAATGGCTCATGGAATCAATGGTCTTTCAACTTCAAAATAATCATTATTGAGACAATATGTCAATACTCAAAAAATTAATTCATTTAACATTTAGTGAGTGCTTTATGTGTTAGGAACTGTTCTTGGTGCTGGAGACAGTTATCAGACAGCATCCCTGCCTTCATGTAATTCACATGGCATGGGATGGGGTACCGGTGGTGGTAGACAGTTAAAAAATAAATACAATAAACATATGAAGTCAGGTAATATTAAGTACTGTGAAAAAAATTAAGCAGGGGGCGCCTGGGTGGCTCAGTCATTAAGCATCTGCCTTCGGCTCAGGTCATGATCCCGCGGGAAGCCTGCTTCTCCCTCTCCCACTCCCCCTGCTTGTGTTCCCTCTCTCGCTGTGTCTCTCTCTGTCAAATAAATAAATAAAATCTTTAAAAAAAATAATAAAGCAGGGGGAAGGGGACTCACTATTTAAATAGGGCAGAGAAGGCTTGATTTGGGTGATTAAGATAATTACTGATTAAGATAGCATCTATCGAATATGAACCATCTTAAGCAATGGCAAAGCAAGACTTCAAAGTTCTTCCTCACCCCATAGTGATAATTAAAACATAAAAAGAATAAAATCAATGTGCCATCATAACCTGGTATATCAATGCAGGGGAATAGTACACAGCAATAAAAGATCGAATTATTGATACATGCAACAAATTGGATGGATCCACAAGGGTATTATGCTGAGTGAAAAAACCAATCTTAGTAGGTTACATATGCTGTATGATTCCATTTAAAACACTAGAAATGGAGAACAGGTCAGTGATTGCTAGGGTTACAGGTGGGAAGACTGCAGTGTGACTTTAAAGGGGGAGCAGGAGGGAGTGATGGACTAGTGATGTCAAAGGGATGTCTTTGTTTTATTTTGCTTCGTTTTTAATATAGGTGGAGTAGATCTGGAGCCTAAAGCAAGGAATGGAGGTGAGAACAAAATTTCCTTGAGGGTATTTTTTTTTTTATTTCCCAGAAACACATCATGGGAAGTTCTTTTTCCTTTTCCAAGTGGAAATTTGTAGAATTGAAAGTGTCTCTTTTGGGGCACCTGGGTGGCTCAGTCGTTAAGCGTCTGCCTTCAGCTCAGGTCATGATCCCAGGGTCCTGGGATTGAGCCCCACATCGGGCTCCCTGCTCGGCGGGAAGCCTGCTTCTCCCTCTCCCATTCCCCTTGCTTGTGTTCCTGCTGTCTCTCTCTCTCTCTCTGTCAAATAAATAAATAAAATCTTAAAAAAAAAAAAAAAGGAAATGCCAATTTTTTTTTCCAAGGAATTGAAAATATTCTGCCAGGAGGAATTGGATGCATTAATTCCACCTAGGGCTTCATTTCAGGTACAGTAATATGCCAGTTTTTTTTTTTTTTTTTTTTTTTTGTGGTAACAGAGCAGTTCCTTATGATTGTAGTGGTGACTGCATGAATCCGTACATGTGATTAAAAAATGAGTGCATATAAAAAGTAGTGAAATCTGAGTAGGGTCTGTAGTTAATAGTGCACCACAGTGAATTTCCTGGTTTAGCTAATGTATTATGCTTATGTAAGATGCTGCCGTTTGGAAAAGCTGGGTGAAGGATGCATAGGAACTCTGTGCTATTTTTGCAAATTTTGATGAGTCTGAAGTTATTTAAAAACAACAAAAACAGATACACCAAATCAATTTAGGGTCTTGAGAAATCTTTGTTTTGGCCTCACCCCTTAAATAAGATGGAGAAACTGAGTCTCTGAGGTGAGATGATAAACTGAGATTGGAGAGCCAAAGTCTGAATCTAGACTTTTTATTTTTATTTACTTATTTTTTTAACTTAAATTTTGTTAGTGAACATACAGTACAGTATTGATTTCTGGAGTAGAATTCAGTGATTCATCCCTTACATACAACACCCAGTGCTCATCACGAGTGCCCTCCTTAATACCGGTCACCCATCTAGCCCATCCCCCACCCACCTCCCTCCATCATCAGTTTGTTCTCTGTCGTGAAGAGTCTTATGGCTTCTTTCCCTCTCCTTTTTTTCTTTTCCCCTTCCCATATGTTCATCTGTTTTCTTTCTTAAATTCCACATATGAGTGAGATCATACGGTATTTGTCTTTCTCTGACTGACTTATTTCACTTAGCATAATACACTCTAGCTCCATCCACATCATTGCAGATGGTAAGTGAATCTAAACTTTTTAACTTTCAGGTCAACATTATTTTGCTCCCTTAGAACATAACCAGTTTTAATTGATATTGAGCAGTTGTTGGGAGATTAGGCATGTGTCCTCCATCTTTCTCCCCAGCTTCCTTCCTTAAGTCTCCTCCGTGTGTGTGTGTGTGTGTGTGTGTGTGTGTGTGAGAATTCTCTTCTGTGACCTGCAGCATAGAAAAGTGTAAGATATAAAGTATGCATTGAGTTTATCATTTAAATGGTTTTAGCCATATATTTGAATAAAACCCCTATGCCTTTTATTATGGAGGGATTTTGTTTCTAAGCACTTGGTACAGTCTAAGTAGCATGGGGATGATGTTGGATCTCTGCCTGTGAATTAGTAGCTGAGTGGTGTTTTACTTCTGATGATTCAGTATATTTGCCTTAATTGCTGGATTAACCAATTTCTTGCCTCCCACAAAAAGCACACACATTTGTGTAAAGAGCGGGTAAATGAATGAAGTTTTAGGGACTAATTTTTGTGGTATTTAAGCAACAATAGTCTAGATTACCCACAACCTTAATTTCCTTTCATGAGTCCTATAGATGGGCTTTGTCACCATTTACACTTGATTACTTCATTGTTAACCCCAGTGATGTGATTTAGCGTGCAAAGACTTAATTATTCCTTTCTGGCCTAGTGAGAAATTTCCTTCCAATAATTGCCTCCACTGTCCTTTAGCCTCTTAAGCATTTAGTTTGTTTGGAACAACATGGTTGCTCAGAAAGCATTTCCATGCCCAGCAGTGCCTGGAGCTGTCTTTGGGCCCATAATTTATACCTTTGACATCGTGACTTAGACCTCAGTGCTTGAGCGGTGTGCCTGGTGGATGCTCTTCGTTAGAGCAGTGGGGTGATACGTGTGTGTGAAGTTGCAGGAAAAAAAGCTCATGACTGAACGGTACTAAAGAGTTCTCTTGTGGTCTCCCTCTCTCTCAATTTAACATTTCCTTATTTTAACTGAACAGTTATGCCAACTTCGCAAATAGCATTAGATTCTTAAAAAAAAAAAAAAAAGCGTTAGTGTTTGAAAGAAGTGTTTTTGTAAGGCAGCCCCATGCAGTCCTAGTGTAGAAGAGATCCCTGGAGAAGGGGTCACTGTCAACATGGGGCTCCGACTTGCTGGATGAAACGGAAGGGTTTAAGTAGGGTTGGCAAAGAGATGTCTTTGTTTTAGCTTGGTTAGTTTTTACTGTAGGCTTCGTTGCATCTAGAGCCCTAAAGCAGGGAATGGAGATGAGAGAAAAATTTTCCGTGAGAGTATTTTTTATTTCACAGCAACAACATTACGGGAAGTTCTGTTTCATTTTCCAAGTGGAGGTTTGTGGAATTGAAAGTGTCTATTTTCTGCAAGGAATTGAAAATATTCTGCCAGGAGGAGTTGAAAGTATTAATTCTGCCCAGGGCTTTGTTTCAAGTAGAGTAAAATTCCCATGTCTCTATAGGCAATTTATAAGGCTTATTTAAAATTATTGGGGTGGGGTGGGGGGCAGTGGTAAACGGGACAGCATAGTTTCAGCGCTTTACTCCTAAGGCCTCTGTCACCCAGCGTCAACATTCTATCCCTTTCCATTCCTTAAACAATATTAACCGCTCCATTTCTCTCAGAGAAAGTCTAGAATAACAATGGCATCATAGGGTAATTGGATATTCTACAGTAAAAATACTTCCATGCCATTCTGTTGTTGGAGGTACAGCTAATTCATTAGAAAGTAAAATATCATATTCATCACACTAATTAAGAATGTTTTTACAGGAGGTGTGTTATGTAGCCAGGTTCTGCTTTTCAATATCCATGCTTTACAAGCCATTTTTGCCTTAAATGATCAGTTTTTAGGAGAACAACTCATTTTGTTAACAGAAGAAATAAATCAAAGGAATACTTACTGAAGAGATGTAGGTAGTAAAACAGTTGCAGTTGTTGAAAAATTAGTCAGGAAGCACAGCAGAAACAATTGAAGCCCTTCTGGAATATATTTCCTAAAGTATTTTTAGAGTTTAAAATACTCAACATAATCCAGAAATTTGCCATTTGATTTCTCTAAGTATTGTCTCAAGTAACAGAATTTCGCTCATAAATGATACTTTCCAAAATTTCACACAATGAATGAAATAGATTTGCTAAGCTTTATTCTGATATAATAAATTCAATATTATCCTTTTTAAACTCTCAGAGATGGTTTAAAGATTCAGTATATTTAAGTAGGCATTGATTATTTTACAGCTAGTAAATATCTGGACAGTGTTAAGAGGATGGATACCACTCTCTCTTGGATGAAGATAATCAGACTCTTGACATAGACTGATTTGTTGTTACAGTGTAGTTAACTTACGATCATTAGATATTGTCACCTAGGTGAGATTTCCCCCCTCTGTCTGTATACTTTCATGGGAAAATAAGAAAAGCAACCAAAATTTATCATGGGGCGTTTTCTTAGTTTTGTTTGAATTTGAAATATCCATGAGAGTGTGAGAAAAGATGTTTGTTGGTGGTCTAGTCTGGTAAGAGGAGGTAAGAGGCGGTGCCCCTGCTTGCCTTCAGGGGGCTTGTTCTGGCTGTTGGCTTGAGGAGCCCGTTTGTGTTGGTCTGTGGCTACTCTCCTCTAAAGAGAGTGGGATGCAGGAAATCTGCCTTGATGTTGTCAAATGCAAACAGGTATAGATCGCTTTAATGCATTATTCAGATTCTCATGAAATTAGTGTTTTATGACAAAAGGATTTGGGTCATAAACAAATGTCTAGCAAAATCATTTTGGTTCCATAACATTCTTGCCAACTAATGAACAACTGAAAACTCTGGATAATTTTATTTTAATTCAGTAAGGGTTTTAAATTCGTAATGATTTCATTAAAGTAGGTCCTACTAAAATTGCATCATTTAAACAAATGATTCTGTACTTAATGATAAAGTCTTTGAAAAGAGCATAATGGAAACAATGATTTTGCTACACATTTGTTCATGACCCAGATTTTAAAATTTCATGCCTAAGTAGTTTTGACTCTTACAGTGCTCCAGACAGCAATAACTGTTCTCATAGAACCAGAGGGCATGGACCTGGAACCAACGCATGCACTATAGTAACATGGAGCATTAGTAAGAATTACAGGGTTCATTGAAGTATGTAAAATATAACATCCTTAAACTCTTACTTCCCTTAGCTAAATGAGACACATTGGTTGTTCATAGTCTTTTAAATATTTGATGGTTTAATACACTGTTGAGAAAATGCACATTAGTCAAATGTATTGTGAACCACAATCAGCCATGAATGTACTCGGCATATATTTCTAGATGCCTCATGCTCAGAATTGCTTGTAAGCTCATTGAGGGTAGGGATCAGATCTCGCTCAATATGTTTTTAGCTATTCCCTTGCCTGTATTTGTGCTTTGCATGAAACATACATTTGTTTGTTTATTTATTTATTTATTTGAGAGGGAGGGGGTGGAAGGGAGCAGAGGGAGAGGGAATCTTTTTTTTTTTTTTTTAAAGATTTTTCTGAATTTATTAGAGAGAGAGAGCACAAGCAGGGAGGAGGGGCAGAGGGAGAGGGAGAAGCAGACTCCCGCCCAGCGCAGGGCTCCGTCACAGGACCTTGAGATCATGACCTGAGCTGAAGGCAGATGCTTAACCAACTGAGCCACCCAGGTGCCCTGGAGAGAGAGAATCTTAAGCAGGTTCCACACCCAGCATGGAGACTGAATTGGGGTTTTATGTCACCACCCTGAGATCATGACCAGAGCCAAAATCGAGTCAGATGCTTAACTGACTGAGCCACCCAGGTGCCCCTTGCATGAAACATACTCTTAAGTGTTGAATAAATTGAAGGATGTGGAAAGATTACCTTTGGGAATTGTATTTTACTCGTGACTTTTTATTAATAAATAAACTTGCTTAGCAAAAGTTGTTTCCATGAACATGGAGTACCTACCTGTTATCCAGCTGTGCTACTGTATTCACTGGGGGAGAGAAGATATGGACTCTGCTTCCTTTTTTAACATTGGTCATACTGTTTTTTTTTTTAAAAGATTTATTTACTTATTTGAGAGAGAGCACGCATGAGTGTTTGTGCTTGCACAAGTGGGAGAAGGGGCAGAGGGCGAGAAACTCAAGCCGACTCTTTGCTGAGTGCGGAGCCAGAGGCCTGGCTTGATCTCAGGACTCTGCGAACAGGACCTGAGTGAAATCAGGAGTCAGATGCTCAACTGATCGAGCCACCCAGGTGCCCCAACATTAGTCATACTCTTGATGTGTACCAGGCATTGGGCAAAGAGCTTTACATTTACACTGTTGCTTTCTCTTTATTTTCATTTTAAGCTGACAGCACTGAGGCACAAAATGTAAGTAACAGGTCCAAGGTCGTATGTTTTATAATCTCTAACCAGGATTGGACCCTAGATTGTCTTACTCCAGAGCCTATGTTACCCTCCACTCCACCACGCTGGCTCACAAGCTTCCATGGGTGATCTGCTTTGGTGGAGAAGACGGAGATAAACACAAAATACAGTGTGGGAGTGCCATAAGGAAGGATGAACAAAGGCTGTGGGAGCAAAGAGGAAAGGAACTTACTCTGCTTCAGGGAGCTGGAAGCCTTCGCAGCAGAGGTGACATTTGAGCTGGGTCATTCAGTCTTCTGTGGGGCAGCTGCCGGAGAGTTCTGCCCTGTTTGAAATAAGCACATTTACAAGAGAATAGTAGAGCGCATTCCACTTGATGGATTGGATTGACAGTTTGGAAGTAACTCCCCAGAATGATGGCTTTGTTAGGTATTTATTCTCCAAGAACCCTACCTGCCACTCCCCTTTGGTGAATTGTGGCAAGAAAGCTGTCACATTAAGCTGTCACTCAGGATATTTGCGAGAGGGGGAGGGAAGAACAAATTATGGGCAGAACTAGATATTTTCAGAACAGTCTAAAACCCGGAAAGATTGTATTTCAGAGCATTTGAACATGAACACAACAGCCTTTTTTAAGTTGTGCAAAAAGAAAATTGAATAATGAAAACTTAATTAGGCTATGGATATTTTTAAAGCTAGACATTCTGATTCTTATCCACTATAATTATGTGAAGCTTTGTGAAGGCCAAAATGGGGGGGAAAAACTTAGAGGCAGAAATCAATTATAGAACTGTACAAAGTTCTTATAGAGATTGTTTAATTGTAAAAATACTTGATCTTTTTCTACGCGATTTTTAAGGAATGCGTAAGAAGCAGATTCACTTATGACTAGCGTTACCCTTTATCTCTGTGGTCCAGTTGTTTGCTCGAATAATGTCTCACGTGTTTTGCTGTTTCTTTCAGTGTATGTTAAGCTATTGAAAGGTTTGAGAGCCCAGTCTAGATCTTTCTAAATTATGTCTGCTAACAGTTTTATTTCTGGGGAAATGGTTTTGCGATGCTTCTTCGAGTCGGCACTCTCCTCTCCTCCCGTGGCTCCGCTTTCCCCACCTCTCTTCTGAACGACCCCTTATTCACTGTCCACTCCCCAAGCCTGAAATGGAAAGAACTTGCTTTGTTACTGATGATAATATTTAAGCTCTAAAATTTTAACAGTATTTCAGTTGCAAATAAATGGAAATTGTGTATTCTGTTTAATGTGTTTCAGAAAATCCCTGCTATTTTTTTTCTTTAAATACAAGAAAACAGGCGTGTAATGCCTCATTGAAAAAAGCCTGTAGGGGTGCTTTGTGCAGGTCTTAATTAAGGGCTTTGAAAGACCAAACAAAAGGAAAAAGGAAAATGCTACAGGGTTATTGTTATTCCACCCCATTGGCTCAGCTAGCTGACCATCCATTGGAGCATTTTGTCCATTTTGAAACTGAATGACACTTTTGTTCGTGATTAACAGAGGTGAAAGAAGCCAATTATTGGGCCGTCTTTTTCCATAGAGCAGCTGCTGTTGGATTTAACTGCAGGCAAATATGGCCTTTTACTACCACAAGGATGTTGTGATGACAGTTTATTTTTATAGAACTATGTGGTGGAAAACAAAATCTGTCTGACTCCTGTTATGAATATGCCCTGGAATTTATCATGAAAGGGCGATTTTAATGTTTTAGCTGTACCACAGTTCTCTTTTTACTAATAACATCTATGTGTGTGTGTGTAAACGGGTAATACGTATATGTACACGTTTTAAACAGCTTTTACGTATGGGGTTCCAATGCTAAAGTTATATGTTTGTTAAGTACATTTGTAAGCTGCTTCAACTTTTCCCCAATTTTAAGCACACCCCACCCCCATGACTTGTTAAAGTTGCAGAGTAATTAGTGGAAGACAGAGTGGTGTTGCCTGAGTCTCTAGCTGTTTTGATATACAGACTAGTTAGGTGGGACAAATGGGTCTCAGAGACCACCTACCCATTAGTGCAGACTTCTGGCCTCTCCAGCATTCGGTGGTAGGAATGTAACTTGAGAGGACTCTCCCATGTGCCTTGGTATTAAATGAACGTGTAATAATGGGGTGTAGCTGAGGGAGGGGCACAGGGGTCAGCTCTCAGATCCACCCTACTCTGATATGCTCTTAGATAGTGAGGCAGGAGGAGGGGTTTTGGGGTCCCAGGAGTCAGCCATGATTTCCTTCCGTAAGGCTCTACATTATCCTTTTTATCTTTCGCGGCATGCTGGTACAGTGGACAAAGCACCCTGTCCAGTCTCCTTGGGCAGGTTTCTTTACCTTTCTTAGCTTATTCTCTTAGTTGGAGTTTAAAATACCTGTCTTTCAGAGTGGTTGTGAGGATTAAATGATTGAGTGTGTATGTGTCTAGCACAGTGCCTGGCACGCAGAAAATATTTGATCTGTGTGAATTCCCTTTCTCTTTTGCTGGGTGGCTCCTAATACCGAAATCTGAAGCCAAGGGGCAAGAATCTAGCAACTTGGTTTCTTATCCAATTAGTTTTTTTCTTACGAGATTTTCAAGTAGCAGAGGGTTGAGTTTCCGGGGATAATTTAATGAGAATAAATGGTTTCCCTCTGCAGCTTTCTCTTCTTCACTGGCCTAGGCCAGAACCATCATGACCCCTCTCTGCATTGTAGAGCATCTGCCAACAGCCTGGAATACTGACTCGGTCTTTGAGAGCCATTGTTAAAATTCATTTAAGAGTCTTCCCAGGCCTGGCTCTGTCTTCCTCCATAATCCTGGGAAAGTTCAACTTCTGTGTTTATTGGCAACAAAGCAGTAATAACACTTAACTCATTACCTGCTCTCAGGTATGTTTTGGAGATGATTACATCACAGGCAGTTTTAAAGAACTTTATAGAAGCCACTACATTAAAATGGAAAGGTGAGGCCCCCCAAATTGTAAAACAAAATAAATTTTTGTAACAAGCAGGGCAACTTATTGTGTAGCTGCATGGGATTCAGTTTCAGTTGAACATGCTGTTCAATTTGTTAGCTACTAGAGTCTTCGGAAGCATTTTTATCCCCATGAGAAAGTGAGTAATTTTGCTGTGATTGTAGGCTTCCCAGAAGACGTGGTGTTGGAGCTGGGTTTTGTACTTCTGACCCCTCAGTGTGATTTCCCATTCCTCCTCTCCATCCCAAATCCTTGCCCCACGTTCCCTGAGACTCTCCCCAGGTTTCTACTCTGTCCTACCCCCACAGCCTCTTCACCGGTTCTTCCTTGAGGATGCTGCTTCCCTGCAACCTTTTGGTTATGTGTTGCTCATCTTCCCACACCATTAAGATCTTAGCGTTGAAGTTCTTGCCACTCCTCACTGCTGCCTGTAGGCCACTGAGTTTCCCTCTTCACTCATAACCTCTCTTCCTCCTGTGGGGCATGACCTTCGGTTCTGACACCTCACTGGTACTGCATCTACTGGCTTCTCTGTTGGTCCCCATTAGGAAAGCCTTAGCGGCTGCCTAGGTGGCTCAGTCGGTTGAGCATCTGATTCTTGATTTCGGTTCAGGTCATCATCTCCGGGTCCTGGGATTGAGCCCCATGTGAGGCTCCTCGCTCAGTGAGGAGTCTGCTTGGGAATTCTGTCTCTCCCTCTGCCCCCCCCCCCACTCATGCACACTCTCTCTCTCTCAAAAATAAATAAATAAATCTTTAAAAAGAAAAAGAATTAGGTGCTGAGCTTGTGGTCCTCTCATTCCTGCTACGCTACGCTACCATAAGTTGTATTATTTACCCCACATGGATAATCCTCTCAATGCTCTTACCTCTCACTTCCCTTCTTTCCATCATACTGGGGAGGCCTGGTTCACTTCCACTTCAGCCATTTCTCATGGCCATATTCTAGACCTTGCTAGCACCCCAAACTGCTAAATACCCGTTATTGTTGTTAGCTCAGTTTCTCCATGCCTTTCATTAGGCAAAGTTTTCAACCTCATTATATCCTCAGGTCCCTTGATTCTTTTACTTTCTCTCCATGTATTCATTTCTTTCTCTGGCCAAATTAAGTTCTGCTGTCCATTCCTTTAGTCTCTCGCCAGTATCCTTAACCTTCTTATCCTGTTGTCTTTTCAGAGATCTCTTTTTGTTTAATGATGAGAGCTACTTAGTCATCTTTGCTGCTTTTTTGGTGAAATACCTAGTAGGTCCCAAACTAAGTACCTACCACCCACGCCTCAGGGAAATAAAAAGCGACTCATCGACTCATCGTTTAAGGAGGTATTTACTGTTAGTTAGAGAAGTGGTTTGTTGGAGAATGAGCTTTCTATTATGATGCTGTGTGGTCTTATTCAGATCATGTAGCCTTCTGGGCTTCTGGCTGCCTCATCTCTATAATGAGACTGCTTGGCTATGTGATACCCAATTTTTTTTCTAGCCCTACACGTTACATAATACTAAAACTAATTTGTTCTAATTCTCCATTTCCTTAGCTATGTCACTTTAGACAAGTCAGGTGATCTGGGCCTCAGTTTCCTCATTTTTAAAAAGGGACACTCCCTAGCTCTGCCTGCTTCACAAGATCACTGGATAGCAGGAGGATAAAAGTGCTTTGTAAGGTCTGCAGGCAGTTGTCTCCCTGTAATGTGTATTTGAATCACCAGGAGGAGGGCTAAGTAAAACTCAGATAGCCGCCCCCTCCCCAAGTTTTTGATTCAGTAGACCAGGAGTAGGCATTTCTTACTTGCATTTCTAATAATTTGTATTTCTAATAAATTCCGAGATGTTGCTGATGCTGCTCATCCTGAGAGCACACTTTGAGAACCACTGTTTTCAGGAGTCCTAGGTCCGTGAAAGATTACCTCATTACCCTTTCACGCAGTTTTATGTAGCTGTGTTAAGCATACTTCTTAGTTAAAAATCAGGACAAGCCTAAAGGTCTTTGTGGGACCAAAGTTACACATTAATTGGAATTCAAACTCTTTTTGAACATCTTGGACCTATTGTCCCATAGGTAAGTATGTCCAGCTACATTTCTCCAAGAATTAACTCCTGGAAATGACTGAATTTGGACTGAATACTCAATAGTAGTACTGTGTGCCCTATAAAACCAGAATCCTTTTTTTTTTTTCCAGAACCTTTTTAATAAATATGAGATCGCAAAAATCCTAAGACTCTTTTTCTCAAAGAAGGTGCCACATGGAAAACTCAAAGTTATATGGGAATAATCTCTATCAGGTTTCACAGACTGGAGTCAGAGGTGCCTTTCAGAATGGATTTGGAGGGTAGCGTGCCTGGCTGGCTCAGGCGGTAGAGCATGCGAGTCTTGGTCTTGGGGTTGTAAGTTCAAGCTCCATGTTGGGTGTAGAGATTACTTAAAATCTTTTTTTTCCCAAAGATTTTATTTATTTATTTGAGAGCGAGAGCACAAGCAGGGGAGGCAGAGGGAGAAGCAGACTCCCCACTGAGCAAAGGAGCCCGATGCGGGGTTCCATCCCAGGACCCTGGGATCATGACCTGAGTCGAAAGCAGACGCTTAACCAATGGAGCAACCAGGTGCCCCGAGATTACTTAAAGTCTTAAAAAAATGAATTTGGGGAAGGGTCATCTCCTGGGTATGCAGGTGTATTTCTTTGTATGTTTTTCATGCTCTTCACACCCCTTCACCCTGGTAAAGAAGCATTATAGAAATTGTACCTCAAGGAAAATAGAGGGTGACTATTCATATTTAAGAAAAATCATTCCCTAGGGTTTCTTTAAGGGTACTCCAATTTTAAAAGTATTGGTTCACTACCTGCTTCATGAAAGGGCCAGGGTATAGGAAGGAAGTAGAGCAGAGAGAGGTAGACAGAAGAAAACGTCAGAAATGGGTGGTCTTGCCAATTCAGAATGCACTTGAAGGAATATAAAATGGTGTAGCTACTATGGAAAACAGTATGGTAGTTCCTCAAAAATTTAAAAATGAACCATATGATCCAGCAATTCTCCTGAGTATATACCCCAGAGATTTGAAGGCAGAGTCTTGAGGAGATATTTGGACACATGTTCATAGCAGCCTTATTCACAGTAGTCAAAAGCAGAAGCCACCAAAGTGTCCATCGATGTAGATGGATAAACAAAATGTGGTACATATGCACAGTGGAATAGCATTCAGCCTTAAAAAGGAAAGATATCCAAAAAAGCTACAAACTGTGGTTTGGAATCTGTGCTTAAGTATGAGATACGTGATGCGGGCTTACCTTTCTTCAAAAGAATAATTGCCTAAACATAATTTAAAAAAAAAAAAAAGAGTTTTTTCAGTTACACATACTCCTACAAATAGCATTTTCTTCTGGGATTGCTACTAAAAGACATTTAAATAAAGTAAAAAGTATTCATCAGGGGGAAAAAAAAAAAAGGAAAGATATCCTGACATGTCCTATAGCATGGATGAACTTTGAAGACATTATGTTAAGTGAAATAAGCCAATCACAAAAGGACAAATACGTATGATTCCATTCATATGAGGGTTTTTTTTTTTAATAAATTTTTTTAAAAGATTTTATTTATGTATTTGACAGAGCGAAAGAGTACAAGCAGGGGGAGCAGCAGAGGGAGAGGGAGAAGCAGGCCCCCTGCCAAGCAGGGAGCCTGATGCAGGGCTCCATCCCAGGACCCTGGGATCATGATCTGAGCCGAAGGCAGATGTTTAACCATCTGAGATTCATAGAGACAGAGTAGAATGGTGGTTGTCAGGGGCTGGTGGGGGGTGGGGTTGGTGAGTAGTGGGGAATGGAGAATTATTGTTTAATGGGTATGGAGTTTCAGTTTTTTAAAGATGAAAAAAAGTTTTGTGGATAGATGGAGGTGATGGTTGCCCAACAGTGGGAATATGCTTAATGCCACTGAACTATATACTTAAAATGGTTAAAATAATAAATTTTATGTTAAATATAACATCACATCTTTAGTATGAAAATGTCAGTATTCTTGTCTGAGTTTTTCAGCCTTAGCATTGACAGTTTGAACTGGGTAATTCTTTATTATGGGGGGTCTGTATTATCTGAGTTCTCCAGAGAAACAGAACTCAGTAGGATATAAATAAGAGATTGACTCTTATAGAGGCTGAGAAGTCCCAAGAGCTGCAGTTGGCAAGCTAGAGACCCAGGAGAGCCGATAGTATAATTCCAGTTCGAGTCTGGATTGCCAGGCAGGAGAAGACTGATGTCCCAGTCTGAAGATGGGCAGAGGGAACAGTTTCCCCTTACTCTACCTTTTTGTTCTATGCAGGCCTTCAACAGTTAAGGTGAGGCCCACCCACACTGGGAAGAGCAATCAACTTCACTCAGTCTGCAGATTCAAGTGTTAATCTCATCCAGAAACACCCTCACAGACACATTCAGAATAATGTTTAACTATCTGGGTACCCTGTAGCCCAGTCACATTGACACATACAATTAACCATCACAGGGCCTGTCTGTGCATTGTAGGAGGTTTAGCATCATCCCTTGCCTCTAATCACTAAATACCAGTATCAACCCCCACCTCTCCAGTTGTGACAACTAAAAATACCTCCAGACATTGCCAAATGTCTCCCCAGGGGACAAAATTACCCTTGGTTGAGAACCATTGCTATACATTCTTCAGTTCTTAGGTAAGGAAAAATAGTCTTTGTAGATTTGCATTTGTTTTGCAATCTTTCTTGAATTTTTTAGATTTAGATTTTTTATGTGATACACATTAATTCCCAGTTTGTATTGGGAGGAATGCAGGAAATGCTGACACCTAGATTCTGGTTTTGATTCTGGTGGTGTGGCTTTAAAAAAAGCAATTGTCCCATTTTGGGCCTTAGATTTACTCATCAGTACAAGCTCTGGGGGCAGGGGTGGGGTTGGATGAACTAGATCATCTCTGTGGCTTCATTTGCATCAACACACACAAACATCTGACTCAGATGAGATTCAGGTAAAAATCCATAGACTTTAGAAGTAGAAGCATCTTTTTTCCATGCTTAGCGTGACAAGGATTAGAAGGACAGACCTAATCCCTGTTCTTTGCAGGAAATACCTGACCAGGTGACATTCAGTAAAAATAGACACTCTTTCTCAGTTTTAACTCACTGTTTATTAATAAAGCCCTCTGTAGAAAGTGCATTTATGGAGATACTTTGGTTTTAATGATTGGTCCTAGGTACCATTTTGAAACTTTCTTCAATGCTAGAAAATACCATGTCACATTGGTCTGTCCACCATGCATGGATAATTATTTCTTTTCAAAACAGCAATTTATAAAAAAAAAAAAAAATTGGCCAAAACAGTAGGGTTCCTTGGCTATTTTTAAGGAAGAAATTACTAAGATGCAAAATAAGGTTTAAAATAAAAACGAGTGTGTGTATATTTGGACTAACTTACATGTTTACATTGGTTGTCCTGGCTCAGCCACATAAGTGGCAGTTTGGACTCTGGGCCAACATTTTAGCCTTGCCATCCCCCAAATTTTAGATCCATTCCAACTTTTATGGCTCATGTTGCTGCCTAAATAATTGGGTGGAAACAGCAGAAGAACCAAAATAAAATGGGGGGGGGTTGGTATTTGAAATTAAATCTAGTTAGTAACCCAACAGGCAGATGTATGCCAGATTTTTTTAGTATTTCCCCCTCAACCTCCCTTCAATGCCTCTCCTCCCCTTCCCCCCCCCCCCCCATTAGCCCTTCTCCTGGTTACAGTGCAGAGACTGGCTGGCTAAGGTACAGCCAAGCAAGAGGCCCGTCATACAGATAAAGGATTTGCAAACACATCGTATTTAGGCCTGGATGTTTATGATACTTACTTGCAAGTGTGTGATAGTTGCAAGATAACACTGGGAACAAATGATACTAAGTTAACACCTGTGACAAGGGTAGGTGGCCTAGTAGTGATTTTCACTACCTTGTTGTAAACTATAATTACAAAATTGTAGGGCTCTTAGGAAACATCTTTACTGCTATCAGACATTTTCCTGAGATTTTTTCTTTTTTTTTTCTCCCACATACATGATGAAAAATTATGGAGGAAAAACTGCAATAATGTTTTAGTTATATAAATGGCTTCTCTTTCCACCAAACCAAATGAAACTCCCATTCTTTTTTTTTTTTTTAACTTTTTTATACCTTTTTAAATTTAAATTTAATTAATTAACATATAATGTATTAGTTTCAGAGGTAGAGGTTAGTGATTCATCAGTTGTATATAATACCCAGTGCTCATTACATCACATGCCCTCCTTAATGCCCACCACCCAGTACCCCATCCCCCTACCCCCTCCCCTCCAGCAACCCTCATTTTGTTTCCTGCGATTAAGAGTCTCTTATGGTGAAACTCCCATTCTTATAGGATAAATTTCCTGGGTACGTAGATGGTTTTAGAACATTTCTTAAAATAATTTGTTAGTGCCTGACAATTCTTTGGTTTTGTTTTTTAAAGCATTATGGTGCAGTGAGTATGGAGACAGGGTTTGGAGACAGGCTGCCTGGGTGTTTGAATTCTGGCTTGCCACCTCTGCGAGGTCATTTTGAAGCAGTTCCATTTTACAGTTCTGTAAAATGAGAAAAGCAAATGGTGTCTATCTCTTCTGGTTGTTGAGAGGATAAGGCATGTGAATCATTTGCTACAGTGCCTGGTACTAAAAGCCAGCTCTTTTTGTTTTTGAAAGTAGTGTTGATTAGCAGAGTGGCACTTGGTCAAATAAATGTTATCTAGAAAGGATAATGCTGTTATGGAATTCGATCATTTACGAGAAACTGAAGGAGTTTGTATCCAGTTGGAGCATCATGATCTCTGAGTTAAATTTTTAGTCAGAAAAGCCATCTGATGTAAGGGTGTTGGTTCCCACCTGCTTGTGTGATGGACTGCATGGTGAAATATGAAAACTAGAGGTAATGGGCC
The DNA here is from genome assembly GCF_004348235.1 of Phoca vitulina. Lineage (NCBI taxonomy): Eukaryota > Metazoa > Chordata > Mammalia > Carnivora > Phocidae > Phoca > Phoca vitulina. The sequence goes on along the minus strand of NW_022589719.1, from coordinate 7,422,048 downwards.
ATCTTTTATTCTAAGATTATGCCCTTTTGGCTTATTTTGGTATTAAATCCCTCCTGCTCCCTTTTAAAATAAGCTGATGGATGTATTGTAAATGTTCTCACATGTCAAAGAATTGTCAGTCCTGCACTGGTTTTCCCAGTTGTGTGGGCCTGGGGCTGGGGATTCGGTGCTCTACTGATATATGGTACCAGAATTCTGAAAGTCCCGTCCATCATAGGAATCTTGTCTCAGGCCTTCTAGCCACTGCCTAAGTATCTCTGGTGACGAGGTAGTGACTTCTAACTGAACAGCTCCAAGGCATTGACGGTGTTCTTTTCTGTTATATTTTGTGACATATTCTGCCTCCTCATTCAGTGTAGCAGAAAGACCTTACTTAGGCTTCTACTGTAAATATTACTGTTCTTTGGATATGGAGGCCAGAGTTCTAACTGTTGAAAGGGGACACAGATGTAAACACTGAGCATGTATTGGACTCTTAGGAATTGTTCATTTCCTTCCGTCTTCCTTTCCCATTTATAGCATCTGTTCATCGTGCCTAATTCTCTCACCGACAGCAAAGGATGCATCTTCCCTGATCCACACGAGAGCTTCGGTTCCTTCCTTCAGGCTCATCTTCTCCAGATCAGATCGCCTGTATTTTTAGTGGCTCCCCTAGTCAGCATTTTTTGGTCCCTTGGCTTCCCAGCCTTCAGTTTTTGAGGCAGACTACTCGAATTCTCTGTGTGCCAAGCCTTCTATATGGGCACCTACTATGTGCACAGTAGGAGTAATAATACCTCAAGTTCACAGAGGGCTCTATAGTTTGAAAAACGCCTTCCTATCTCCCCAGACCTGTGGCAGAGCAGATGTCCTCCCATTTGCCCATGAGGAGCCTGAGAACCTTTCTAATAGACAAACATCATTTAATTTTAGAATTGGGAAGACTGCATACCACGCCAGCCTCGTGTCCCAGAAGAGAAACTGGAAGCTCAGAAGAGTCAGGGGACTTGTCTCAGGCCTGATGGCCAGAGTTTGGCCAGAGCCCTGGGAAATTAGACTTCATTTTGAAGTCTGGTTTTAGTCCAGAAGTTGAACCACTGCACTGTGCTGTCTCTGTGTTGTGCAGTGGGGGAAGAGAAGCATTAAGCAAATAAAACAGGGCTTTTTAACATAAGGAATTTGCACAGGAATAGGACAAATAATCTGTTTAGTTCCTTAAAAAAAAAAATCTCAGCAGCCGAAGTAATGATGGGTATACATTTTGGGAAGAAGGTCCACATTGAGTGTGATTGTTCAGGAAGGATATTTTGTAGTGACCTTGAAGAAAATCAGATTTGGTTGAGGGGGGGACAGTAGCGGGGTGTCCCATGTGAGGGGTCTAGGGCAGTGTTCCTTAAAATATCTGTGGTGATGGGCCAGTTTTGTTTAATTTCGGATCCAGTGTGGTTTGATACTTTTATAAAACATAATAAAGATGAACTTTTATTTTTTTTAATTTATTTTTTTTTTAAAGATTTTATTTATTTGACAGAGAGAGAGAGTGAGAAAGAGCACAGGCAGGGGGAGTGGCAGGCAGAGGCAGAGGGAGAAGCAGGCTCCCGGCTGAGCAGGGAGCCCAATGCGGGGCTCGATCCCAGGACCCTGGGATCATTACCTGAGCCGAAGGCAGTTGCTTAACCAACTGAGCCACCCAGGCGCCCATAAAGATGAACTTTTAGAAAAATAAAATAGAAAAAGAAAAAAAATACAATGGAAAAATACCAACCTAAAGTTTTTATTATTCGATTTTTGGCATAAAATGATTTTACCTATTTGCTAGGATGTGAACTTTCAATATCTCTGCTGGTCTCATGATGGCATGTTAACAGTTTATGGACTGGCTCCATGTTTTGAGTAGCGCTGGTCTAGTGTGAACAAAAGTGGGAGAAGGTGGGCTGTGGTGGCAGGGAGGGGATGGGGCACAGGTGGTCTGAGGGAAGCCAACCTTGCCAGAGCAGGAGAGTGTAGGAGAAGCCTGGGAAGAAAAAGAGAGTTAAGGTGGTATTGACTGAGAGAGTATCTCAACTTCGAGGGGGAAGGGGAGCTTAAATTTGGCACCATGAGCAATGGAGAGCCCCTGCAGGTTCTTGAGAAAGGGAATTGACTTGTCAGTGCCATGCTGTAGGATGGTCTTGGATATTAGAGATACTTGCTGCTGTAAGCTCTGTGTATGTCTAAAACTCCTTTGTTTTATGTCAGCTACTCTTCCATGATTTCTGTCTTTCTTCATTTTCCTCTATTTATATCATTCAAGTAGCAGAAACGGCTGCCTTGTATTTGCCGTTGGGCCTTGTCTGGGATGGATACTTCTGTCGAGAGCAGGGTGGCCATTCCCCCACACTACCTCTCCTGTTGCTTTCCCACCTTCTGGGCAGTTGCATTCAGCTGCAGGTGTCTTCCAGAAAACTTGTAACTTTTTTTTTTTTTTTTGAGATTTTATTTATTTATTTGACAGAGACACAGCGAGAGAGGGAACACAAGCAGGGGGAGTGGGAGAGGAAGAAGCAGGCTTCCCACAGAGCAGGGAGCCTGATGCGGGGCTCGATCCCAGGACCCTGGGATCATGACCTGAGCCGAAGGCAGATGCTTAGCAACTGAGCCACTCAGGTGCCCCAGAAAACTTGTAACTTTTTAAACAGTTGATCCTTGAACAACACTGGTTGTATTTTCATGAAAATGTATTTTCTCTTCCTTATGATTTTCTTAATAATGTTTTCTTTCCAGGGCGCCTGGGTGGCTCAGGTGGCTAAGTGTCCGGCCGACTCTTGATTTTGGCTCAGGTCAGGATCTCAGGGTTGTGAGATGGAGCCCCGAGTTGGGCTCTGTGCTTAAGATTATCCCTCTCTCCCTCTCCCTCTGTCCCTCAACCCCCTCCCCCAATAACATTTTCTTTTCTCTAGCCTACTTTATTGTAAGAATACAGTATATAATACATATAACATACAAACTATGTGTTACTTGACTATTTATGTTATTGGTAAAGCTTCTGGTCAACAGTAAGCTATTAGCCGTTAAGTGGGGAGTCAAAAGTTGTACTTGGATTTTTGACTGTGTGGGCAGTAGTTGGGGTGGTCAGTGCCCCTAACCCTTGTGTTGTTTAAGGGTCAACTGTACTTGTTTTGTTTCTGAGCATTGGAAAGCAAGGTCAAAGATGGGGATTGGGGAGAGAGATGGTGTTTAGCTGGAAAAGGCTCTGTGGAAAGGGGCATTTAGGGAACTGTAAAGACAGTCCATCTAAAGTGGGATCTATGCTCCTGATATATGGAATGCCTTTTTGTTTGTCCATGAGAGAGTGACATTGCTTTGCTATATAGAACAGCATTTTGGTCCTGAACTACCATGACTAAGAGTTTGCCCAAGACCTGGGGCTAATAGGTAATAGGACATGGACATGATGTTTAACAGCCCACATGTATGAAGCAAATGGAATCCTAAGGAGAGGAGTGGAATGGACTCTACCTTATTTTGAAAAGATTGCTTTGGGTGCTAAGTGCAGGTTGCATTGGAGAGGGATAAGCATGGAAGCAAGGAGACCAGCTTGGAGGCTACTACAGTGGTCCATCCATGGAGAGAAAGGGTGGAGAGAAAGGATAGAGCTGCTGTTCTGGTGTTTATCACAACATTGGAAGCTCCTCATAGGGGCCCAGGAAACAGTTAAATTATATATTATATGTGCGGTTTTAGAAAGCAGAGAAGTGCAAAGAGCGTTTTAGAAAAATAGCTGTTATCAAGTTATTTGAATGCCTGCCCCTCCGTTCCCCTGAGGGTGAACCCTCAGCTATCTGGAAAACTCGGCTATCCAGGACAACGCGTTCTCTGAGAGGTCTGGTTTAGCTATATTAATGTGGAGTATAATCTGTGTGTGTGTCATTGCTTAATTGTTGGCATGTAGTGACTCAACTGGTAATTTAAATTAATAGACTGTGCATATAAGCACACTATTGTTCTTCTTAGATCTCGATGGCGCTTTGATTGGCACTTAAGTGATGGTGTATTTGAATTAATTACCATAGCTGAGCAAGAGCTGAGAAAACACATTAGGAACAAAATAGAGAGTTGTGATGTAGGGGTGGAAGGAATACATTCAAAGTGAGAGTAAGCCGAGAATACATGCCCCTGGACGTAGAGAATGGAGTCGATGCCAGGTACTCACAGTCACAGACATCTGGGCCTCTGTGGACACCAGGGCCGCCTCAGGAGGTGTGCTCAGCTGGTAGCCTCAGCTGCTGACTGAAGGTGGAACCCACCCTCCTGCCCCTGCCCTTTCCGGCCCCTGCAGGAGGAAGAGGCACAGCGTAGGTCCCCCTTTCCCTGTCTGTCAGGATCCGAGCCCAGGCAGTTCACCTCCGGCAGGCTCTTCCTCACATGTTTACACACATCCTCTTTAAACCTTGTGTTACTTTTCCTTTTCTCTTTTAAATCTTGCCCAGTTACCTCAGGAAATTCTCTCCCTTGCTTTGTTCTCTTCCCAGAGCCAAAATAAAAGGGGAAAAAAAATTCTAGTTATGGTTAATATTCATGAGATTCATGCTGTGATAAACCTATTGACAAATGATCTAATTACCCAATCCCGTGGCTAATATAGTTACTGATTGCTTGGCAGCATTTGACAGCTTAGTACTTCATCTCTTTGAAGCTTTTCCTTCAGATTCTTCACTCACCTTCCTGATCATTCCCTTACTCTGTCTCTCAAATTGAGTTTGTGTCTAAAATTTTTTTCTCAGGCACTTTCTTTCTTGTTGTGCACATCCTCTCTGGGGGATGCCATTTGCTGCTGCAGTTTTAATTCTCCATATTGCCGACTCCTACACCTTTACCCACTCCCTGACATGTCCTCGGTCCTGGGCTTGAATTTACAACCACTTGCTGATAACGCCACACAACCGAACAGACCCAGTGCAAATATCCCTCCTGTTATGTCCCCAGCTCATGGCAGCATCACTGTCCCAGCTCTGGACAAACCACCAGTGTCCTCTGTAAGGGTCACCCTTTTTTCTCGGCCTCTAATCATGAAGTTCGGAGAGGGCTCTTCTTTCTTTTCCTCTGTGTCCCTTGTGCTGCTGGTTTTGGTTCTAGATCTCCTTATCCTTCACAGTTGCTCTCCACCTCAACCTTCCTGCCTCTACAGTCACCCTTTCAGACCACCACCAGATGTGTTTGTACATTTGTTGGCGTATGCCAGGCACCCGGGGAGTGCTCACAAAATGCTGGCATATTCCACCTTATCCCGAAAAGAATTTAGGATAGCTTATGAAAACGTGTAACATAAAATACAGAATAAGTGGATGAGCAGTTTAGCACCATCCCAGACTTAAATTAGGACAAGAAAAGATCACTTGCAGACAGGAATTACTGAAGCTATGCACCGAAGGTATACATTAGTGGAAGGGGGTGGGTTACAGTTTGAGCTTGGAGAATCTTAGTACCCCACAGGAAGGGGGAGAGATTCCATCTTGTCCATAAGACAAAAAAGGACACATTGTGCAGGAGAAACGCAGCTGTTCTTGGAACTGAGGTCAGAGAGAACTTTCCCCCAGGGCACTGGTAAAGGGAATACTGTGTAGCTTCACAAATCATAACCCCACCACATTCTTACAGTGTCCCTGGCAGTCAGTTTCATGGGGCTGCTGCTTCCGCCATTGGTATCGGAGGCCAGTAGCAGAGTGCCCTCATGCAATTTCAACGAACGTAGTTGTAGAGGCATAGAGAATGTAAAAACTGTGCCCACCCACCAGAATTTTTTATTTTTTATTTATTTATTTTTTGCAAATCAGCCTTCTTCATGTTCCTTTTAAAAAATCTTCCAGAGCCTCTTGTTTCTGTCCTCAAACACTTTCTTACATGGACAACCCGTGTCCTCAGTAATCTGAGCCTCTGCAGTCATTCTAGCTTTGCCCCTCACCTGAACTCCACGTCCCAGCCAGGCCAGCCTGCTTGCAGTTTCCTGACTGATTCCGTCCTCTAGAATCCACCTGCATGCAGGCTGTTCTTTTAGCTTTGGAGACCCTTCTCTTTCTCTACCTTTTTTTTAAGATCAGAGGGAATAGTTTACTCATCCTGCCAATAAAGGTTTGTCGAACAACAACAGCCAAAGGTATAAATTCTTTAAGTACAACTGACATATCACCATCAGTGCATCACCTCTTATAAAGGTGTCCAGAATTGCACGTTAGCAATTTTGCCTCATTTTAAACTTCAAGGACCAGTATTCTTAGTAAGTGAGAGGAGACTTTTCATCCGTTTACCTGGTTGAGTACAGGTAGTATTGGTTTATCTGTTTCCATGTTTTGGTTGTAGCATTTGTTCATTAGTTGAACTATAGTGAGGGGCTCTGCCAACGGCTTACCCATTAACCTCAGAATCTAAGCACCATTTAGCACATTGCTCCTGGGGAAGTTGTTTTCCCAAGTTCCAAAGCATATTGCAAAAAACATTATTACCACACGCTCCATTTGAGGATAGTAGAAAGATCCCTGGACTTGGATTTATCCTTTTTTTTTTTTTTAAGATTTATTTACTTATTTATTTTATTTTATTTTTATTTATTTATTTTTTATTGATTTATTAGAGAGAGAGAGACAGCGAGAGAGGGAACACAAACAGGGGGAGTGGGGGAGGGAGAAGCAGGCTCCCTGCTGAGCAGGGAGCCCGATGCGGGCCTCGATCCCAGGACCCCGGGATCATGACCTGAGCCGACGGCAGATGCTTAACCGACTGAGCCACCCAGGCGCCCTTTACTTATTTATTTTAGAGAGAGAGAAGAGAGTGTGAGCTCGTGAGCAGGATGATGGGCGGAGGGGGAGGGAAAGAGAGAATCCCAATCAGACCCCCCCCCCCAGCTGAGTGTGGAGCCCAACATGGGCTCGATCCCAGGATCCTGAGATCATGACCTGAGCTGATATCAAGAGCCGGACGCTCAACTGACTGAGCCACCCAGGCCCCCTTGGGATTTATCTTTTTGATTCTGACCTTGGTTCTTTAATTAATTAATTATTTAACTCCCCTGGGCCCCAGTTGCCTCATTATTAAAATGAAATGGTGAGATTAGATGGTGATCAGCTGATGATAACAGTAAAATAATAATTGCAGAGTTTGATTGAGTTTTCGCTGTGGGCTAGGTGCTGGGCTGCGTACCAGCTGGAAGTCACATCATCTAACCCTAACAGTGATGTTCTGAAGTCAGAAGTCTTATTCCCATTTTGAATGAGGAAACCGAGGCACATAGAGATTAAGGGACTTGTCCAGGGTTTTATAACTGATGAGTGAGCAGAGCTGTATTCAAACCCAAGGCATTTGGTTTCGCTTCTGGGGGAAGCATTTAACAACTATGCTTTCTAGTTTAGTGGTTCTATGAGATGCTATTTTTAGGACAAAGCCTGTATTTTAAAATTTTGAGGAAGAAAAATTAGTTTTACTGAAATCCAAATTTACATCATTCCTCCCAAGCTATTTTTAAATCCAGGAACTTGTATTTAAATGAACGCTTTGCTCTCTTTCTTGCTTTTCCCCAAATGTGTTTGTGTGTAGAGTTTTTATTTGGTTATAGCAATAGACTTTGGGAGGAAATCTGTCATTAACACTCTTTGCTATCCATAAGAAATATTGTGTTCCTCACTGTCTGTTCCATAATCAGGTCAATTATAAAAATTTGTAAAAAAGAGGATAGTTTCTGTGCCCTATTTTTTCTTTCCTCCCACAACCAGGCCATTGACTTCCTTTAGATAACTGGAAAATTAAGCCTTTTTTAAAATTTATTTTTTTGGAAATGCTAAGTGTGTATTTGCTACCATGACCTTTAAAGCATTTAACAGTGTCTGGCATGCCATTCACTCAAGTGTGGCCACACAGTATGCCACAGGCTTGGGACACAGTAGTGAGCAAAACACACGCCCCACCCTAATGGAGTTTATGGTCCAGCTGGAGGAACAGGAAATTGATCAAAGCGATATTTACAAACTCTACCGATCATATTATTATTGTCCATATAGTAATACAGATGGAATTAGCCTTTTATTCAGACCTTCCCCAAGGCAATCCAAACCAAGATTTCCACTTCTTCCCATCACAACTCATTCAACATCATTCAGTCAAACCTACTGCTATCATTTATCATTCCAATGACTGTACCTCTGAGAGGGAAAAGGAGCACCATTAATAATTTGCCGAGACAATAGATGTAAACTGGGGTTGTCTCAGGCAGACTGGGGTTTAGTGGCATCCTGCTTAGTGGTATCTGAATTGACCTTCCAATCGTACAATCTTTAATTATAGGCTAAGCTCTTTTTGGAGTGTGTGTGTGTGTGTGAGAGTTAGGAGTGTGTATCTGGTTTCACTGGGTGTTAAGGTATTAAGCATTCTCTTTCTTTTAGAAGTTTCTTTTCTTTTCTTTTTTTGAAAGATTTTATTTATTTGACAGAGAGAGAGAGAGCGAGCACGAGAGGTTATGAGCAGGGGGAGCATCAGAGGGAGAGGGAGAAGTAGGCTCCCCTCTGAGCAGGGAGCCCGACACAACATGGGGCTTGATCCCAGGACCCTGGGATCATGACCTGAGCCGAGGGCAGACACTTAATGACTGAGCCACCCAAACGCCCCAGGAGTTTATTTTCTAAGATATTGTTTCTTCTCTGCTTACCAATTAATAAGAAAACTGCTCCAACAAACATTGTCAACTCCAGAACTGAGAGATTTTCTTAGATAAACAACCTAAAGCAATAACTCGGAACATATTTTGGAGTTCCTAGAGTGCATCTGTGTCTCTCTTTCTTTTTTTAATAACCAAATTTCAGGGTAGCCCATTGTTTTCTGTCCAAGGTAAGAAATAAAAGACCATATGACCCATGTTGATTGCAGAAATTAAAAGGAATTAGTATTGTTTCCAGGACTTCTTAGAACTTAAAGACTTGCTATAAATGGAGCTGTCCAGAAGTATTACAGAACCAAATTTGAGAATTTTTGCTCAAAGATTCAGGACTATCTCAGATTTGATTGCATAGCTTCAAGTCATTACCAAGGGAATATCTTGAGTGACTTTTTATGAACCATCATTATCAATGTCTGTTATCTTATAATCAACAGAAATGATTGAGTCATCTTAGTTACAATTTTGAGTCATTCCTTTAAGGATAGAATATGTTTTATAAGCCTTTTTAAAAATGCCCATCAGAGGGGAGAAGGGAGAGTGTGTGGTATGTGTGTTTGGGAGGGGTACCACGTGCCTCATAACCTGAAGGGAAGCAATTGGTCCACAAAGCCTGCATTAAAATGTTGGTGAAATTTCATCCTGTCTCTGAGTTTAGGCCTAGACCTTACCATTTAGAATTTTCTTCTTGTCTCTCTATAATGAGGTCAGTGCCTCAGTGTCTTAGAAATTGGAGCTTTTCTTGCTTAGGATGATTATTGGATGTACAGTGATTTATCATGTACTACTAGGAACCCCCATAGAGAGAAGAATGGATGAACACAGAACTTCAAGAAAGAGCTAGACAATATAAGAATGTGCAAATGAGAGCTGAAGAATACAATAACAGAGGTGAAAAAGACCCTAGAGGGAATAAACAGCTGGTTAGATTATACAGAAGCTGGGATTAATGATCTGGAAGACAGGGTAATGGAAATCACCCAAACTATACTTCAAAAAGAAAAAAGAATTTTAAAAAATGAGGATAGTTTAAGAGACTTCTTGGACAACATGAAGCATACTAACATTCATATCATAGGCGCCCAGAAGGAGAAGAGAGAGAGAGAAAGGGGTAGAAAACTTATTTGGAGAAGTAGTAGCTCTGAAAACTTCCTTAATTGGGGGAAGGAAACAGACATTCGGGTCCAGGAAGTGCAAAGAATCCCAAACAAGATGAACTCAAAGAGATATACACCAGAATACATTATAATTAAAATGTGAAAAAACTAAAGAGTCTTAAAGGCATCAAGAGAAAGCAGTTAGTTATGTATAAGGGAACCGAACCCCATAGACTATCAGCCAGTTTTTCAGCAGAAACTGCAGGCCAGAAGGGAGTGGCATGATATATTCAAAGTGCTGAAAGGAAATAACTTACAGCCAGGAATACTCTACCAAGCAAGGCTATCATTCAGAGTAGGAGAGAGAAAGAGTTTCCCAGACAAGCAAAAGCTAAAGGAGTTCATCACTACTAACCCAGCTTTACAAGAAATATCAAAAGGGATTTCTTTAAGTGGAAAAGAAAAGGCCATATATAGAAATAAGAAAATGTATGAAAGAAAATAATCTCATTGGTAAAGCAAATATATAGCAAAGGTAGTGGATCAGCTACTTATAAAGTTAGTATGAAGTATAAATGACAAAAATAGTAAAATCAACTGTAATCACAATAAGTTTTTAAGGGAGACACGAAATAAAAAAGGTTTAAAATATGCTGTCGAAAACAAAAATGTGTATGCATCCCTATCAATAATTACTTTAAATATAAGTGGACTAGGGGTGCCTGGGTGGCTCAGTCAGTTGATATCCAACTCTCAATTTTGGCTGAGGTCATGATCTGAGGGTCGTGAGATCAAGCCCTGCATCGGGCTCCACGCTGAGTGTGGAACCTGCCTAAGATTCTTTCTCTGCCCTTTCCTCGCTCATGTGTATGCTCTCTCTCTCTCTCTCTTTTTCTCTCTCTTAAAAAAAATAAGTGGACTAAATGCCTTTTTACAAAAAGTTTATTTATGTATTTATGTATTTATTTATTTTTAATCTCTATGCCCTATGTGTGGCTCAAACTCATGACTCTGAGATCAGGAGATCAAGATCTCATGCTCTTCCAGCTGAGCCAGCCAGGTGCCCTTTATTTTATTTTAATTTATTTATTTATTATAAATGGACTAAATGCTTTAATCAAAAGACATAAGGTGGCTGAATGGATAAAAAAAAAGAACTTGTTTCAATATTGGAAAATATTGAATATGCTGCCTTCCAGAGACTCACCCGAAGTCTAAAGACACACACAGACTGAAAGTGAAGGGATGGAAAAAGATATTTCATGTAATTGGAAACAAAAGTAAAGCTGGGATACTAATACTTGTATCAGACAAAACAGACTTTGAAACAAAGGCAATAGCAAGAGACAACAAAGGGCATTACATAATGATAAAAGGGCTAATTCAACAAGAATATATAACACTTGTTAATATGGACCCAACATATACATAAAGCAATATTAATGGATACAGAGGGAGAAATTGACAGTAGTACGATAACAATAACTGGGACTTTAACACCCCACTTACATCAATGGATAGATCATCCAGACAAATTTAATAAGGAAACATTGGCTTTACCACAGATGGACTTAATAGATATATACAAAACATTCCATTCAAAAGCAAAATACACATTCTTCTTACGTGTACATGAAACGTTTTCCAGGATAGATCACATTTTAGGTCACAACAGAATGAAACTAGAATTAGATTATAAGAGGAAAACTGGAAAAGACACAAACATGTAGAGACTAAACAGCGTGCTGTTGAACAACCAGTGGGTCAATGAAGGGATCAAACAAGAAATTAAAAAAAAAAAGTACCTTGAGACCAATGAAAACAAAAACACAGTGGTCCAAAATCTATGGGGTGCAGCAAGGAAATTCCAAAAGGGAAGTTTATAGATGAAGGAAGACTTTCAAGGTTACTAAATGCATTGAGCCAACCTTGTGCTGAGAAAGCAGCTGCAGTTGGGACTCCATCCAGGGGGGAAGAATAAGAGATATTTGGCTTTAATAGCCAAACCCTTGAATTCGTGGTTCTGACTATATTTCACAGACGATGTATACGAATTTGAGACTTTGCAGTCAGTAAGACAGAAACACACATACGCTGAACCAAAATTCCCCGAAACAATACTGTTACTACATTTCATGTTTTCTGATTTTTTTCTATTTTATTCTATTCTTTCCCATTTAAATTAAAAAAAAAAAGTTGGCTGTGACCCATTAAAATGATTTCATAACCCATTAATTGGTTGTGAGTTGAAGTTTAAAAAAAATGCGCGTCTAAACAGAAGTTTTCGTGGGTGTGCGTGTTTGAAGGCAGGACCATGAAGTAATGTTTTCCTATCAGTGGTGTTAATAAGTGTAGCCATAATAAAACATAAACCGTTTAGTTAATTAGAATATTTACCATAATAAATGCTGTTGGATTGATTTCTTTATGAATAGTGCATTTTGTCTGCGAGGATGAAGTAATTGAGTGTTTCCAGTCTGCCCAGCTGACAATCCTTACAATACTTCTTGTTGATGTTAAATGGACTATTGAAATACCATTCTGTCTGTGTGTCTTGGCTGGTAATGAGCACTGTTTTGTCATCGTTAGGGTTACCAGAACAGCTGTTGACACCCAAAGAATGCCTGAGAACACCCGTTAAGTAGCAAGAAAACAAGGAATATTAGAGTTTAACCCTTGTCTGTTCCATGTGATGCCAGATGCTAGGGTACTTGATCAAACTATAGAAAGAAAAGTAATGTTCTTTTTCTCTTTGGCATTCATTTTTTTTCTTTGCCGTTTAGTAAACATTACTCCAGATTTCAAGCATTTTATATTTTTCTCGTTAGAGCACATTCCACACTTGACAACTAGACTCTGTTTTAAAAAGACAAAAACAAAAAAATTCCAGAAACAAGTGGAACTTGTTTCAATATTGGAAAATATTGAATTAGCTTGACTACTTTTATTTTTTAAAGGTACCCCTTTAAGGATCTATAATTTCAACCACTCCTGCCTTCCTTGTGGTAGGGTATTTTCACACCAGTGTTTTGTTCTATTCCTTTACTAACTTGTTGGGTTAGCATCTCCTTGAAGAACACACCCTTAAATGTCTCCTAGGCTGTATTGCTTCATTGAGAGCATAAACAATTACAGCATAAAATATTACCTTTGGAAATGAAGTCATGCGTCTTTCTTAATTGCTGAACCCTTGTAATACTGAAGGGGGTATGTTTTAAAAGTCTGTGCTCATTCACACACTTGCTAACACAAGCAAATGTGTCTGCGCATATAGGAAAAACATGAATCTAAGAGTTGCTTATTTTCTACTAATTATGCATGGAATGTGCAGAATCAGGAATGCCAAAATAGGAGTCATAATGATAGATTTGGAAAGGACCTGAGAAGTAGCAAGTACACAATATTTTGCAGTCAGGGAAGCTGCCTTCCAGAAGGTCTGAATTTCTTCTTTCCCTCCTTTCCTCCAGAATGGTTGCCAGAATGATCTTTCTGCAGCAAACTTGCCATGCTTAAACTTCCGCAGGCAGCTCTGATTTCTTTTTAAATTTTTTTTTTAAAGATTTTATTTACTTATTTATCAGAGAAAGAGAGAGAGAGCACAAGCAGGGGGAGCAGCAGGCAGAGGGAGAAGCAGGCTCCCTGCTGGGCAAGGAGCCCGATGCGGGGACTCGATCCCAGGACCCTGGGATCATGACCTGAGCCGAAGGCAGATGCTTAACCGACTGAGCCACCCAGGCGTCCCTGGCAGCTCCTATTTCTAGAGGTCAAATTAACAAGGCTTTTGGGGATGTACATTCTGCTAATCTTGGTAGCTTCTCTCGCCACCTGTAGCCATGCTGGCTTGTAATGTTCAAGTTCCTGGATAGTTTTCTCTCTTTGACCACTCTGGTTTTATCTCATTCAACGGTGCTTTCGCAGGTGATAGTCCCTGTGCCTGGAGGCAACCCCCACCCAAACAAACAAGTTATCTCGTTCAGAGTCTTTCAATTTTTTTTCCCCATGAATCCAATGAGGACTACATTTTACATCATGAACCAGTATATATGCAAAAATCTAAACAATTGCTGTGAAACAATATTGGTTCTTTTTTTTTTTTAAGATTTTATTTATTTATTTATTTATTTATTTATATGTCAGAGAGAGAGAGAGGGAACACAAGCAGGGGAAGTGACAGGCAGAGGGAGAAGCAGGCTCCCTGCTGAGCAAGGAGCCCAATGCGGGACTAGAACCCAGGACCCTGGGATCATGACCTGAGCTGAAGGCAGACGCTTAACCGACTGAGCCATCCAGGTGTCCTGCTGGTTCTTTTTCTATGTGATGTACTTAACTTTGATATTAGCTCTTTATTATATATATTTTTAAAAATGCCATGTTCTACTTGTTAAATAGATTTCATCTCCCTCTCTGTGCTACCAACTTGGTTTGGGGAGGTAGGAAGTGTTTGAGGAATGTCTTTAGTTGCACTAATTAGTGTGCTGGTGGGAACAGGGATGCCAAGTGCCCTATAGTGAGCAAGGTTGTCTGGAATAATGAAGAATTATCCTGCTCAACATGCCAATTGTGTCTCTGCTGAGAAACAGTGCCAACCTAATGAGTGAGCGCACAGATTGAAATAGCAGCCCTCTATAAAGTAATATCTGTCCTTTACACCTTGGTACAACAGCCTTGCCTTTGGAAGTCTTTCTCCAGTTCCAAGTTTGGATGATCATCTTCCCTTGCTGTGCCACACATATCACAATGTTTACTTGTTGTTTATTATCGCCTTTCCACTGTCTCAGAATGCTCTTCAGGTAAACACTGTCTTACTTGTTTTTGTATACCCAGTGCCCAGCACACAGGCACAAACCTAGTAGGTGCTTAGTAAAGAGAGAATGAAGAGGCTTGGCCCGATGTCCTGCTGTAAGTGCATAGCTGTGTGTGACATCATTTGGTGTTGGGTAAAGCTGGGAAAGAGAACCTCTAGCCATAGGATTAATTATTTTTCCTGTGGGAGAAACGTGAGGAGGTAATATGTATGCTCTTATTTAGAAAAGGCTGGTGTTGAGGTTTAATTTACATGCAGTAAAACTCTCACTTTTTAATATACAGTTCTAAGAGTTTGGATACCTATAATCATATAACCATCATCAAAATCAAGATATAGAGCATTTCCATCACATGAAAAAGTTCTCCCGTGCCCCTGTGTAGCCACCTTTTCTCCCACTCCATCCCCCCGGCTGTTGGCCACCACCGGTCAGTTTTCTGTCTCTAAAAGTTTGCCATTTCCAGTATGTCATATAAATGGAGTATGGTGGGTAGCCTTTTGAGTCAGGCTTTGACGTAGCATAAGGTATTTGAGATTCATCCATGCTACTGCTTGTATCAGTAGTCTTCTTTTTGTTGCTGGATATTATTCCATTGTATAGATACACCAAAGATTCTTTATCCCTTCATCAGTTGAAGGGTGTTTGGGTTATTTCCAGTTTTTGAAAGTTATTTATACCTTGCATTGCTAAGTCATATGGTCATAAGCACATGTTTAATTTTATAAGAAACTGCCAAACTGCTTTCCAAAGTGGTGGTACCATTTTGCATTCCCACCAGCAGTGTATGAGAGTTCGTGCTGCTCCATATCCTCGTCAGGACTTGGCATTTTCAGCTTTTTTTTTTTTTTTTGTCACATTTTAGCCATTCTTATAGTTGTATGGTGTGGTATCTTATGATTTATTTTGCATTTCCCCACTGGCTAATGTTGAACATCTTTTTATGTGCTTTCTGCCGTTTGTATAATCTTTAGTGCAGTGTCTGTTCAAATCTTTTTGCCCACTTAAAAATCAGGTTTATTTTCTTATTGAGTTTTGAGAGTTCTTTCTATATTATAGATACTATTCCTTTTTCTTACGTGTTTTGCAAATATTTTCTTCCAGTCTGTTTCATGTCTTTTCATTTTCTTAGCAATGGCAATATAGTCATTAATAGAAAAATTCTAAAAGGGCCTGAAGTAGAGGGTTTTTTTTTTGTTTTGTTTTGTTTTTTTAAAGATTTTATTTATTTATTTGACAGAGAGAAAGGGAACACAAACCAGGGGAGTGGGAGAGGGAGAAGCAGGCTTCCCGCCGAGCAGGGAGCCCAATGGGGGGCTCGATCCCAGGACCCTGAGATCATGACCTGAGCCGAAGGCAGACGCTTAATGACGACCGAGCCACCCAGGCGCCCCTGAAGTAGAGGTTTTAATCCACTAGAGTAGATGATCGTAAAATGAATTAAACATTCTTCTCTATATCTCCTATAGCAAAAAAAGTTTTCATTTTTTAAGATTTGAAGTTGGCATTTTCTCTAGACTTTCTGTATTGTTAGGAAGATTATATACTAGGATATTCAAGTACTTTAAATAGATAATGACTTTACAAGGTGATAACTTTTCACTGCAGTAATTAAAATTTATTTTTAAGTATCATTATGGTGGGTTGTAGCAGATACCTTCTTAAGGACTGCAAGCCTGCAGGGAAGCAAGTTTTGGATTCTTTCCTCTGGAAAGCACTGCATCTTTGTGTCTGAAACACCAAGGAATGCTCCAGATCATATGGAGCCAGTTTCTCCTGCTGCCTAAAACTGTAGTAGAAATGTTGCACATGGCATTAGAGGGGTGTCTGTTGTGACATCTAGTTGGACTCTAGGAGTGCTAAAACATGTAAGGTCAGGAAAATATCTTGGGAGCAAAATCTGAGTGAAATGGCATATAAACTGTTTTGGCCTCATTTCTGCAGTATAAAGGGCAGCATCTTCACAAAGACATGGCTGCTCTGGTTGCTTTCAAAATGCAATAATGCATATTTTAAAAGTTAAACTTAATTGGATGTTGCAAAAATATATAGTGATAGCAAGTGGAGAATAGAGTGGAGTGATAGATTTTAATTAAAAAAGGAAATAACTGTGGGCACATCTTCTGACACAGGAGCCTCACCATCCTAGCATGCTGCCTTGCACATATGTGGCGAGTGTTAAATGGGTGACACGATATCTCCTTTTACAGAAAAGTCCCTAATTCACTTCTTTTCCCTTTAGCATAGTGGCTTTCACTAACAAGGACTTTGTCACCCCATGCTGTATGGCTTGCCAAAAAGAACATCAGGATATATTAGATGGTAATATTTGTATTTTTTTTCAAATATATTTTCAGAGATGTTTTTATTTCTCTTGAAAATGAAGAATCTTAGGGGCCAATAGATAAACATGTTCAGAACTATATGATTTCACATTTGTAAAAATATACACTGTACGTAGAAAAAAAAAATCTGTAATGACACCCATGAAATAGGACAGTGGTTATTTCTACGAATTGATATTGTGGATGGTTTTCTTTGTATTTCAGGGTGTTTTTTTTTTTTTAATCATTTTTTTTAAAAATTTTATTCATTTATTTGAGAGAGAGAGAGAGAGCACAAGCAGGGGGAGCGGCAGGCAGAGGGGGAGAGAGAAGCAGGCTCCCTACTGAGCAAGGAGTCCCCCGTGGGGCTTGATCCCAAGACCCTGGGATCATGACCTGAGCCAAAGGCAGACACTTAACCAATTGGGCGCCCCTGTATTTCAGTTTTAAAAAAACTGATACACATAGATCACTTTTGTTCTAAAAAGAAAGAAAGAGGGAGAAAAAGAGATCGCTTGCCTAAAGATAGGGAATCCTTGTCGGAAAAGAAGTGAACTCTTCATGGGCTTTGATTAGCACTCTGGTGTTCTACGTGTGTCGGCACTGCTGGTGGACGAGAGAGACCCTCCCTTCAAATTTGTTCCACCAGAAGCATTTTTCCAATGTAGTTTTAGCTTTTCATTTTTGTTCGTACTGTAGACATCTGTGAATGGGAGATTGACCTGAAATTTTTGGCTAATTACAAAAGACCTTAGAAAAGTCATTGGGATATAGTATTCACTTTTAACATATGTTTGTTGAGTTTAAAGACACAACAGGGGGCGCCTGGGTGGCTCAGTTGGTTAAGCAACTGCCCTCGGCTCAGGTCATGATCCTGGAGTCCCCGGATCGAGTCCCACATCGGGCTCCCTGCTCAGCAGGGAGTCTGCTTCTCCCTCTGACCCTCTTCCCTCTCATGCTCTCTCTATCTCATTCTCTCTCTCAAATAAATAAATAAAATCTTAAAAAAAAAAAAAGACACAACAATTTCCTAGAGACTACATCAGAGAACCCTGTGTTCTCTAGCACCTGTATGTCATTTAGTGACTTGAAATGGCTGGGTAGTATTTGAGATACAATCAGCAGTGTGGTAGTAGCAGTACGGTTTTATCTAGTACAAATAGGAGGGCTTATTCAAATTTAGATAACATTGGGTCAATCACAGTATACTGAAAATTAAATAATTCTATGGCAGGAGGCCCAGACCCAGCGAGCGTACAATGGCGGAGTCTATGGTGGTACACGCTTGGCCATCAGCAAACAGGTTAGGCTTGCTTCTGGAGCATTTTACGGGGATTTTAAAAAGGTACCTTGTTGAAACATGATGTTCCTCTTTATTCTGTAGATACTTTAGAAGTAGTGAATTTTATGAGGGGAAAAAAGATGAGAGTTTAACCACTGGGGAGATTTTGCAGTTTCAATTAAACTGCAAAATTTTAATTTTAATTTTTAATTTTAATTTTGCAACCAGTGACTGCTGGTGTTTGAGCAATCAGCTTTATTTTTCTAGTGAGGTAATGTGCTTTTTGTAATTCTGATCTCTGTGGTAAAAATTTGGGAGTATTGCCTTGTGTTGGTATAATATGCAGACATATGTTCTGTTTCGGTTGGTGTACTTTGAGAGAACTAAGTATGAAGAAGTCTGTTTTGGGACAAATACGTGTAGAAAAAATATAGTCAAGCACCCCATTAAAGTTCTGGGTTCTGTTCCCTTCTTAGCACTAAACTGTGTGAAGCCCTCCTAATCTTTTGAAAATGGCTCTTGTCTTCCCTTGTCCTTCCAAAAATTTCCTATAAGAATATAATTTCCTTCCCTTCTCTCTGCACGTTCCTCTTCCTTCCCCTATCTTTCCAGTGCTTGACTCTGTCAACACCTGGGCCTCAACTTTTTTCTTTTAAAATGAAGTATTTGGGGCGCCTGGGTGGCTCAGTTGGTTAAGCATCTGCCTTCAACTCAGGTCATGATCTCAGGGTCCTGGGATCGAGCCCCACGTCGGGCTCTCTGCTCAGCAGGGAGCCCGCTTCTCCCTCTCCCTCTGGTCCTCCCCCTGCTTGTGCTCTCTCTGTCAAATAAATAAATAAAATCTTCTAAAAAAAATAAAATGAGGTATTTGACTTCAAAGGGCTCTTCTAGCTTAAAAATCTTTGACTCTTGGAGTTCTGGAGTTTAGAGTCTAGTTTTGTAGTTGGAATGACTCCAGATACTAGGTCTTCTGCATCATTGAGTGTTTCTCTTGTGTAAAACTGGTTTCTTTCTGGGGAGGAAGACCACCAAAGGTGGTGTGATGCTTGGCCTGCTAGCTTTCACCACATTGGACTCAGTTTCCAGGAGCAGCAAAAATATGGATGATAGTGAGCTAATACCTTATTACTAACTTAGCTTCTTGTGTATAACTTGACATTTTCTGATCATCAGCAGTCTACAAGGTTTAGTTATTCCTGCCTCTTTTTTTTCCAAATGAAGAAGCTAGGGCTCAGAAAAGATGAACAGCTTGCCCAAGATCACACAGCTAGTAAATTCATAGGTAGATCTTGGTCTTTGTGGTGCTAAGCCTGTGTACTTCCAACTATATACTAGGCTAACTCCAAGGAAGGCCATCAGCTCTCTTAAACTTGCCCTCGGGGGGCGTTTGTGAGTTGGTGGTGTTCTGACCTTGTATGATTTCTTTGTTTTTTTTTCCTTGTTTTGTTTTTTCTTTTTTAAGATTTTATTTATTTATTTGATAGGGAGAGAGAGAGAGCACAAGCAGGGGGAGTGGCAGGCAGAGGAAGAGGGAGAAGCAGACTCCCCGCTGAGCAGGGAGCCCGATGCCGGACTCAATCCCAGGCCCCTGGGATCATGACCAGAGACGAAGGCAGACGCTTAACCGACTGAGCCACCCAGGCGCACGATTTTTTTTTTGTTTTCTATGTTATATTTATTTTCTTCACAGGGACCCAGGATGGCAAGTCAGTGGGTTTAATATTAGAGGTTACTACTAAGATTGTGTTGCTCATATGAATGTCAAACCACTGATCCCAAGGTTTAGCTTTTAGCTGAACATTTTCTATATAAATTTTTTTAACTTACGCGTTTTAATGATTCATATGGCTTGTGAGCCTGAGATGTTTGTAATTATGGCATAGGGCTTCCATTCGTAAATTGTTACGGTTAACTTATCATCCCCAGCATCCTTTCCAACCATAAGCTCCGTTGTCGGTGTTGGTGATGTCAGGTCTGGAATCTTCTCTAAGACTTGTCTGTAGGTTGTTTATCACCATTAGCCCTCATTATTTTAAATGAGTACCCGCCCACCTTATAATCTGTAACCACATGTCTCCAGAGCTTCTCTGGAGATAACATCTTATAGGCTCCCCCTTCTTTTTTTTTCCCTTCCTATTCTCAAATGTTTTGTTTAACTAAAACCCAGAAAATGGGAGGGAAAATACCTATAAAGATAGAACCTCTCTAGATATGTGAAATTCAGAACATTTTGGAAACAAGTGTTGCTCCTGAATCTGAAGCTTTGAAACAAAACCTCACCACATGTTTAAAACATATTAGTTTATAAATATGGAGTCCTACTAATTGCATTTATAGCTTACAGCAGAACTACTTGTCATGTCTTGTTACTCTGAGGGGAAAAAATGAGAGAATTATATAGGTGTATGGGTTTTAAAAAATTGGAATGCAGAGAATAGTGTGGTGTAATTTCTAATTATGTCTCTTTTTATGGTGAGGCAAGTAATCAGTTTTTCTGTTACTGTGATATTCGCCTGAATTCAGGGAAAACAGTATGGAGTGCCTCCTTTTGTAAAGTAATAAACTGTGCATGTCCTTCTCTCTCCATTTATTGGAATGGCTAAAGAGCATCAACGTTGTGTGACATTTTACAGAATCACTGCTTACTCAGATTATTATTTTGCATTTCAGTGTGACTAAACGTTTTGTTGTATGATTAAGAATGATTTTATTGGTTAAGGGCAAATGGGTTTCCAGCGGGAATGACTCAGTGGTTTTCTAATGGCAAACTAATAGTCTTTAAATTTTGTGTTATGGTAAATTTTTCAGAAACATGCCTTTTCTACAAAATGAACCGCATATATTTTCATCAGGGAGGAGGGGCCCCTCCATGAAAACTGCAGGAAAAGCTGAATCATAGAAGTATACAATTTCAGGCTGGGAAGCCCCTCAACCAGTCAGTTCAGTGCTCTCATTTTACAGATGAGTAAACTGAGGCCCAGGATTACACAGTGGCTAGGTGGCAATAGCAGGAGTCGAGCCTGCTTCTTCAGACCCTGATTTTGCTGCTATTTCTCCAGTATCTTGCTTGAGTGTTTATGAAAAACAGAGGGTTTGCCTTTCCCTGCCCAAGGATATCAATCACTGACTAAAGTACCATCAGCGCCTGTGTTTAAAAATAATTCCGAAAAAAAGATAATCCCTTGAGACGCATATTAATTTTGTTTTTCTTATAAATCATCTTTAATAGATTTTGAGTTATTTTCAATGATAAAATTTTGGAATGCATGGGAATCTCTATGGACATAGGATTCATCTCTAGAACAGTTTCATGCTCAAATTTATAATGAACTTTGGTTCCTCAAATTCTAAAGCTATTTATAGTTCTTTTTTTTAAATTGTCAAGCAAAAGTGCTCTCCCCAGGATTCACCGATGATTGTACCAAGGTCTCAGGGGCAGTATCCCTCTCACTTTTACCCTTGGTAGGACCGTGGGTTTGCTTTGTATCTTTGACAATCACCGGAGAGAAGGAACAGGATTCACACGATACCTTGGGAAGACTCAGTGTTGCAGTTAAAGTCATGGACTCTGGAGGTCACATTTCCTGTGACACCATCTGTTGGGTGGCCTTGGGGGAGGTTCTGTACCTCAGAAAGCCCCAGTTTTCCCATCTGTAAGGGGAGATTGTACGTGCAGTCTTAACCACGGTGTCCGTATTGTCTACACATTAGCAGCCACACTGCTCTTGCTGGTTTTGTGCCTGCTTTTACTGTTATTCCCGAGCCAGGAAGGTTTCCAGACTTGCCTTGGGAAGGGCTCATGAAGAGGGGTGCACATTCCATTTCTAAATTCTAGTGAATGGCAAAGGTAGGGAGAAGGGATTCACCTACTTGGTACTGAAGGCGTCGGCTCTTTTAAAAGAAAATTTCACCTGACCAAATTAACAAAAATCACAGTGTTTTTATTCTTAGCTGATTTTGGTGTTTTATTGTTAGCTGATTTCTCTTCTATCTTCCTATGTGACGGGGCGGTCCCAGTTGTGAATTTTCTTGGTGATTCTTAGAACCGAGAGACCCGAGGGCACCTGAGTGAGGTAATGGCCCAGTGCACACTGGGACTTTCCCTCTGAGGCTGCCTTAACCTGCCTCGCACGGGGTCCGTGTCACACAGTGTGGAAAGAGAAAACCAGTTGAGGAGGCAGTTGCCAGGGAAGAAGGAAGTGGTTAATAAATTTTTTTTTTAACTGTTTGAACTAGTTAATTGTCAAGTTATATCGGCAAGTGAGTTCTCTCCTTCCTGCTGCTTCTCTAAGGAAAAGCTGGAAATGGACAGCATACCCGTCATGTATGCACATGTCTCTAGGCTGCATCTGTTCCTAGGCTAAAAATGAAATCCCCTTACAACTATTACCTGGAGGACTTTTATAGGTTTTGCAGAAAATATGACTGGAATACAGCTACAACCTGTTTTATTGTCCCTGACAGTGACTTAAGCCACCCTTGCCTGCAAATCTTTTATCATGCCCCGGGGTATTCATTTGTTTATTTTTATCAGGTACAGCACTTTAAATACCAGAGCCCTGGGAAATCAAACTGGCCCACTCGTTGTAGGAAGTTTGAGACATTTTTCTTTCTTTCCTTCTTTCTTTCTTTTTTTTTCAAGAGTACTTAAAGTGGGAAGTGGGTACCCAGGATCTGGGTACATTTCTATGTTCGTTTCTAAATTATGGAACATAATTTATATAAAAGATTTAACTTTGCATTTGGAAGCCAAATTGTGGCTATCCCTCTGTCTGACTTGTGCTCATTTTTCTCACTTCTTTACAGAATGCGAGCACCTAATTATTTTTCTGTTGAATTAAGTTCTTTTAGTCTAATATCATCTAGTCAAAAATCTTAACTTTATGTTTTCCAGGGATATCAGTATGAACAACATTACTCAATTACCAGAAGATGCATTTAAGAACTTTCCTTTTCTAGAGGAGCTGTAAGTAATATTTTGAAAAATGTGTTTTATTTGTGTGTTTGTTTCCCCATTCTCTTTGGAAGCTCTTACAAAAGAGATAATCTAATGTTTCTCAGGGGGCACTCAGACAGCTTAGTGAGTTTTGTACGGAGGAGATGATGTCTTTTTTTCTTTTTTAAAAAGATTTTATTTATTTGAGAGAGAGAGAGACAGACAGAGAGTGAGCAGTGGGGAGGGGCAGAGGGAGAGGGAGAAGCAGACTTCCTGCTGAGCAGGGAGCCCGATGCAGGGCTTGATCCCAAGACCCTGGGATCATGACCTGAGGCAGATGCTTAACTGACTGAGCCACCCAGGTGCCCCGGAAATCATGGTTTTTTGGGGGAAACTTGATTTTTTTAAGCAGTGTAATTGCTGAAGTTATTTTTGAATGCCAGAACTAAAAATGTTACTTTCATTGGAATTTTTTGCTACAATTATTATAACCATGAATGCTACAATGACACAAGTTAATTACAGTGTTATCCTGAGATAACAAGGCTAGGGTAATTACCATTGTTGCCAAAGGAGTTGCTGTGTGGGTAACACAACCATAAAAAATAATACAAGGAATTTTAGGGTCATGATGCAGGAGACAGTAATGTTGCAAGTGAGCAGAAAACTGAGTGTAGGTCCCCTGGAACATTTACACATGACTTTTGGGGATTGGGAGAAGGCATAGAACATCATCCCAGTCTCTTAGAACACCTTTAAGGATGTTTCTGGACTTGTCAGTTGCAGCTCACACTTCCAGTTTAACAGTTTACATTATGGAGAAGTTCTTTCCATCTGTTTTAACCTCCATTTCATTTTGCTTTCCACACTTTTTTGAAGTTTGTGATCAAAATAGGCACGATTACATTTTAAAGTAATTGGAAACTATACATTATATTAAGAATCCAGGTGAAAAAAAAAATAAAATCAGACTTAAATCAAGTTAAATATAGGTTTTTAATGGCCAGGCTAATGGATTATGTAATACATGTAGGTAAGAAGGCGACAGTTTGATACTAAGAACATCAAAGATATAGCCCTAAATTCATATTACAGATTGTATCCTACAGCCCAGCTGTTGAGTATTAGATCCAAATCAGCGAATGTCTCCTATCTTAGGTCAGCCTCTCCCCCAACATGAGGAACAGGAATCAAATATAAGCCAGGTAGGTTATATGTGCTCTCTTGCTTCTGACAAGAGCATTGAAATAGCAGTTAAGGATTTAATAAAGTTTAGGTGAAATTTTTCTTCCCACACTACTTAGCTGAACACAATGTTCCCACAGCAAAAATTGAACAGAGATTATTTGCCACTTCTAAGCTTGTGAACTTGGGTCAAGTAACTTAACCTCCCTCTGCTCAGTTTCTTTGTCTATAAGGTACAGATAGCAACAGTTTCCCTCATAGTATTCTGGTGAAGACAGAATGAATTGATAGATATTAAATGCTTAGGACAGTGCATGAAACAGAGCAAGTGTTCTGTAAATAGTAGCTAGTATTTATCTTACTATTTTAAAAGTGCGCAAGAAAAAAAAGTGGAATACTAAATGTTATCTTTGGGTAAAAAAAATTAAATGTATATTTTATTTTTGCCTCTCTTTTTTCCTATAGTGAACATTAATTATTTTGTAATAAATGGTATTCATTTTTTTATTGAGATACAATTGACTAATAACATACTAGCCTCAGGTGTTCAACATGATTCAATATTTGTATATATTATGAAATGATCACCACAATAAGTCTAGTTAACATTCATCACCATAAGTTACACATTTTTTCTTGTGATGAGGACTTTTAAGATTTACTCTCAACAACTTTCAGATAGGCAATACAGTATTATTAACTATAGTCAGTGTGCTGTACCTTACATCCCCATGACTTACTTATTTTATAACTGGAAGTTGGTTCCTTTTGACCCTCTTCACCCATTTTGCCTACCCTACCCCTTAATTGTTCATTTTTTAATTAAAATTTAAATTAAAAAAGTGAATTATGTGTTTGAAGCCCCTACCTCCTGATTCCCACCAGTCAAGCTTTTAAGATGCTTTACCTATTTATTCTTGTTTATTATTTATATATTTATAAATATATAAATATATTTATTTATAAAGTTTTAGATGTTAGGATTAGTCTACCTTTACAGAAGTAATTATACAATGAAAGGACATTTACAAGTGTTGTTCATCCATTGTATAACTACTGTGGGGTGTGTGATGCACCAGATAGGAGATGGAGAGGCTCTCCTAGCTCTGGGTGTGGTGATTGGGTGCAGACCACCTTCATTGATGCCTTGGATTGCCAGCACCACTCTTAAGGGATAGGGATTGTGCAGTGAGGGCCTGAATATGGAGTCAAACATGCTTAGTCTCTGCTTTGTGAAGTTCATATCTTGGATTTCTTAAAATCTCTGATGTCAAGCTCATGAATTCTGTCAATTGAGACTTTTCATTGGAACCAAATTGCATTTGACTGTTAGTTCTTTGTAGATAGGTTACATTCCCTCTATATTCTGCTTTGTCAGTGATGGAGCCCATCAAATCAAGCCAGCACATCTTCTCCAAATATTGGATGGGATTTCAAAAATGAATTCAGTGAGGAGAGCTGACGGGTATTTTTAAAGAATACTTCAGAATAGTCTTTCATACTCTGGGAATACTTCAGGCATTTAAAGGAATTTTTTTCCATGTTAATAAAAGCATGGTAAAAAGCCCATTTTTTAAATAAAACACTGTAGTTGATTTTGACATTCCAAAATGATGCTGCCATGACTATTGTAATATTTCATAAACAGTGTAACCATTTATCCAGAAGTCATCTGGAAGTCATTTAAGAGTGATTGTGAAGCTCAAGTGCCCTGAGTCAAAATGAATGATTTGCTGAGTTTTTTTTTTTTTTTTTTTAGTTTATAGTTAATGAGGTGCACTTTACAAGATATAACCGGGTTGGCCAAATTTTATATGATGATCCAGAGTGCTTGGAGTATTGGGTGGAATCACTTCCCAGCAATACATAAGAAGTGTTTATAGATACTTAAACATTTACTTATTCTTTGAACAAGCACTGAATCCTGCTCTGTGCCTCTGTAGTAGGTGCCAGGGGTACAGAGACAAGTAAATATGGTCTTTGTCCTTGGAGGTGACAGTCTGTCTGTAGCTGTGCTAATACCATAGCCGTTAGCTCCAGGTGGCTATTTAGTTTTACATTTAAAATAATTAAAATTAAATAAAAAATCCAGTTCCTTAGTTAAACTAGCCATCTTTCAAGTATTCGGTAGCCACCTGTGGCTAGGGGCTATTGTATTCGAAGAAAGTTCAGTTGTACAACATGGGTCTGGAGAAAGGTACAGACCTATCACTTGGTACAGCATGATGAAGACTGCCAGAGAAGTGTGTGTAAGGTCAGTGAAAGCCTAAAGTAATATATTTACTTGAGATTCTAGGATTTGGGAAAGGCTTCCTAGAATAGCTTCAGCAGAGTCTTGAAGGACACCTGGGGATTATCAGATGGGTATAAGTATGGGTGCTCCAGGAAGAACTTTTTAACATGTGCAAAGACATAGAGGTAGGCATTTCAGAAGTGTTAAAACACTTCTGTTTTAGTAACAGTTATTCCTAATGAAATATAGAGAAATTTGAAATATTGAAAGATGGAGAAGTATCAGTATATGAGGCCAGATCATAAAGGGACTTTTTAAGCTAAACAATTTAGACTTAATCCTGAAGGAGCTGAATTGGATATGAGGGTGAGCAGCAGTAGGGAGGAGACTAGGATTTTTGCCCTAACGACTAGATGCCATTCACTGATTTTTTCCCCCCTCTCTCTGGGAATACAAAAACATTCAATTCAATACATACATCTGAAAATTTGGGACAGTCTCTTGATTTTTGCACCTTGGTTTCCCACTCTTTAACATGGAGCTCCTCACAGTAGTATTGTAAAGGGAAAATGGAATAATTTATGTAAAAGTGCTTTGTGGCCATAAAATGCTATGTCCACAGGAGTGAGGTAAATTTCACCAATCCTCGTAAATATTATAGTCTTTCTTGAAGTATTTCAGGGAGAGGTTATTTTGCTTGGGAATGGAAGCTGGAATGGGTCAATACAGGTTTCTATTAGAAATGTCAAAGGAAAGCCATAATTCTTAGAAAATACTCAGCATCCACAGAATCTAGTCTGATGTGATGCTGGCACAGCTAATTTTGGCTTTCATTGAGACCTGCAGGGCATTGATAGGCATTTGGGGAATGGCTGAAATGTGGAGTTGTGAAAATGATTTAATTAGAAACAGCAGAGGGAATATCCAACTGCTTTTCCATAGGCTGCCACCAAAAAAGTCCATGGATGTTACTTTGAGTTTAGACGTTGCAATACCAGGCAGAAACCATTGCCAGCTCTGGCACTTGTACGGTTTATTGTTTAATATGAGTATATTATGAGTATAATTCCATTTGTTTCAAAATGTACTTTGACTTTGGAAGAATCACAGTGCTAAAGTAAAACTTAGATCTCTGAGTACGATTCAAGCTCGCTTGTTTTTTTCATCTGTAGGACAATTAATTCTAAATTAAGGCATTACTTTGCAAAAGAGGACTAGTGAATAATTTGAACAGGGAGATTTTGAATCAGATACAAATAGTGGATCAAAACTAAATAGTTCAATTTGGCCAAAACTTAAATATAGAACATGTATACACACACACACACACACACACGTACATAACATTTCAGACTTATGAAATGTTGCAAGCATAAAGAATTTTCACACATACCATTTAGTCAGATTCCCCAAATGTTAATATTCTATTTCCATATACATGCACACAATAGGAGATCTAAAGTATATGTACATTTTTTCCCTGAACCAGTTGAGAGTAAGTTGCAGTCATAATTCCCCTTTACCACTAAATATTGCATTGTTCTTCCAAACACAAAGATATTCATTTAAATAACTGCAGTACAGTTGCCACGCTCAGAAAAATAGTGTTGATATATGTTATTGTCTGATCTGTAATTCTCATTCAAATTTGACAGCTGTTCCATAGATAATTCTCTATAGCAAAAGAAAAATAAAATTCTGGTTCAGCATACAGTCTAGAACCACAAGTTGTATCTGGTTGCTGTGTCTTGATAATTTATTTTAAATTTCAAAAACTGTTTTTCTTCCCCCAGAGAATGTAAAAGAGTTTCTCGTTGCTCTGGTGATGTTTGATAGTTAAAAATACTCTATTCTTAGGTGCATTCTCTTGCACTTTCTAGTGCTCTGTTGGGATGATTTGGTAGCAAAGATCACTGCCCTTACTGTTCGGAAGTACACAGTGAGTTCACAGAGGGACATGGCTTGTCTGGTTCATCTTAATTCCTATGTGTTATTTGGAAAGCTGTCAGATTAAGGAGTAAGGGTGTAAAAAGAAAAATGGGAAGAGAGCTTGTACTAATTGAACCTGCTATGTATCGGATAGCCCCCCTCCCCGAATAGACATTGTTTTGTTTTAATTCATAAAATGCTGAACTACATATTCAGTCCCGTTTTGCTGATGAGGAAGCTGAGGTTTTCCTCAGAGAGGTTAAGTAACTTGCCCGAGGTTACATAGCATGTTATTAATGGACCTGGCTTTCATCCCAGGCTATGCCCCTGTAGATGTGGAGAGGATGGGGAAAGACTTGTAAGACAATTTGTTAATTCAACAAAATTTGTTAGGTAAAGCTCTGTGTTCAGTGTTGAATTAAATGGGATCCTTGCCTTCAAGACAGATGGGTGGTGCATTAGAGTTTAGAGAGTTCAAAGGAGAAAGAAATTTCTACTCATTAAGAAAGATTAAGGAAGACCTCATCCAAGAGTTAGTATTTCTGGAGAATCTTGAGGGATGGTAGGAGTTAATTCATAAGGAGATGTGGAAGAAGGAGTGTGAGAAAAGATATAAAGACTGGTACAGGTGTTCGGAATGATGTGTTGTTTGGTTTTGTTGTAGTGCTGAGTTCCTGAAAGGAAGTTATGGGAAAGAAACCTAGAAAGGAGTTTGGGGCCAGACTGAAGCTCCAGTCTTGTGCCTCTTTCCTGGCAGATGAATGAGGAGCTTCTACTTTTGAGTGACTATTGAAGTTTTTTGAGCTAAGAAATGACTTGACCAGATATGACCTTCGGTGAAGGCAATCTCATTGTAGACAGTAGGATGTTTGTGACTGAGACAGTACAGGGAGACAAATGAAGATGCTGATGGCAATAGTCCAGGTGAGAATTATGGGAATCTGAACTAGGGCAGATGAGAGGCAATAAGACAGAGGAGGGAACCTCTGCAAAAGATGCATGGAAGTAGAATCAAGAGGATGTCTCAGCTAGGGTGATGGGGGTGACATGTGTAACACTTTCATTTAGGAGTACCAGAAGTCTGGTGTGCTTTGATAAGGATACAGACATACAGACAATACAGAACGAGAAATTGTTTTGGAAGAGAAGCTATTATTCTTGAATATACATATAGAATTTAGATGGGATATGAGTAGGGGTCTCTGGAAATTTAGGCGTGGAGTCCAGGATGGAGATTCATGGGTATAGATTATAGAATTAGGGTACTATGGGTATATATCTGGGAGTCTTTTATTTTAAGGTGATTACTGGAAACATGAGATGAAAAGAGCTTGCCGAGAGAGGGCAAAAGAAAAGGGAAGGAAGCCAAAGACAACTCCTTGGGAAACACTTGAATCCGGGTGTGGGAAGAAGACCAAGTGCCAGAGAAGCAGGAGAACTAGGGCAGAACTGTGCCCCAGGAGCTGTGGGAGGAGGGATTTTTCACAAGAAATGAAGGATCAACATTGACAGGCTGGAGAAAGGTTCCTGTGGCCAGATATTGAGAAAAGGCCTTGAATTTAAGTTTTTTAAAGAATCATTTCAGTGGAGTTGTGAGATTGACTTTGGGGTCAAGAAGTGCATCAAGAGGCTGGCATGTGGGGACTGCTATAGG
The DNA here is from genome assembly GCF_004348235.1 of Phoca vitulina. NCBI lineage: Eukaryota > Metazoa > Chordata > Mammalia > Carnivora > Phocidae > Phoca > Phoca vitulina. The sequence continues at coordinate 7,391,950 of NW_022589719.1, read as the reverse complement.
TGGTTTCTGGTTTGGGGAGAGTAGCTAAAGCTTGGAATATGTACTGTATTTGACAGGAGTCCCGAGGGGTTAAGAGACAGCAACCCAGCTGAGGCATAATAGAGGATTTATTGTTTCATGTAGAACTAGAAAGTCCAGAGGTGGAGTTGGCTTCAGATGGTACTCGATCTCAAGGTTTAAAAGTTATGAGAGTTTTCTCATGCTCTCCATTTTTTAACTTTGATTATCTCTAATGTTGTATTTTGGCTTCATTCTTTCCTGTTGCAAATAGCCTGTCTCCAAATGGTGGGAAATCAAACCTTTGGTAGCCCCGAGCACATCTTTACATCTTGAGATCCCAAATGAGTATCTAAAGTCTTCCTCGCTGCTTTCAGCAGAAAACTCTTAGGAGGACTTTAGTTAGCCAGACTTACCTCATGTGCTTGTCCTTGAACCAGTTACTTTGTTTGGGATGGCATGGTCCAATCTGGCCTATGAATTCATCCCCACCCACTGGGGCTGCAGGTGGACAATCCCCCTGAAAGGAAGCAGAAGGAGGAAGAAAGACTGGCAGAAAGAAACCATAGTTATCTCGGCCCATTAGAGTCTAGTAACTAGACACATTGTAGGGAATGTTTGTTTATTTGCGTCAATCTGAAATGAACAAAGGATCAATGAAGAATATAGAAAGGTCTCAATTAAAGCCTAGGTAATATTTATAGTGGAACCAGCAGGTTCTGTAACTTTGTCTTGTACATTGCAGTTTAGAAGTAGAGGTGATGAAACATGGGGTGTACTCAAATTTTGGGTTTGATAAGTCAGGACGTCATAGGGTACTCAGGGGAAATCAAGCAGGAGAATCAAGCAGTTCATTGTTTAAAAGGTTTGACATGGGATTCAGAAAGTGTAGACAAGCAACTGAAACCACAGTTTGCTGGTTTATTTATGTATTTTAATCAAAGCTGATTATTTGTTCTTTGACTAAAAATAGTAATGACTTCAAGTAAGTGAATATGTGTTTGACTTTCTACTAGCATAATATAATTTCCAGCAAGGAAATAGGCTAAGTCATTTCTTCCATATATTGTCCATTCTTTGTCAATCCAGGCTTGTTTAACATAGTATTATATGCTTTAGTAGAACCTTTAGTTCAGAATTTGTTTATTATTTTCCCCTAATAGGTATTTTCACTACCTCTTAGTTCGGACTATATGTTTATATCAAAGAAGATAATGTTGGAGGTGCTAAAAAGTCTGTATCACAGACACACTTAACTTTTTAAGAAAATGATCATAAAATTAAAGGATACTCGATTTTTAAAATCTGGATGCCTAGAAAGATAAGGTAGATAACAGAAGAAAAAGTAAGCACCCATTATCTCAAACGACAATGGCTTAAATATGTAAGGTGCACGCGCACACACATACACATATACACACGTATCTAGGGAACTATTATGGTATATCACCAAATCAGCAGGGATGTAGGATCTGACACTCTGCACTTCTCATTGTATAGCTACCATGTCAGGATCACAAAATAACTGTCTACCTAAGCTGTAGCCATCATGACCCAGTTCTCAACAACAGGAAAGATGAAGGAGGAAAGAAAGAGGGGGATATTTCCCAGTAGTCAGCTTCAAGAAGCCATCTTAAGCCTCCCATATAATACTTCTGCTCACATCTCACTGGCTAGAACTTAGTCACATGGGCACACTTCACAGTGGGATGCTGGGAAGTATGGTTTTTGAACTGGGCATATTGTTGTCTAGACCAAAATCAGGGTTCTATTACTAGGTAAGAAGGGAAGAATGGTTATTGGTTGGGCAATTAGTTAAAGTACTTCTGGCTGCAAGAAACAAATTCAATTCAAAGTAGTTTCAACGGTAAGGGAATGTATTATCTTGCATAACGAGAAGACCTGCATATGGTAGAACTCTTCTAGGGTTGGTTAATGGAGTTAGGTCACATCCTCAAGAACCCAGTTTCTCTCTGTCTTCCTACTCTGCTCCTCCGGTAAGGGTAGCGCCATGGTTGTGGTACTTCACATAGTATATTTAGACATGATAGCATCCAGAAAGAGAAGAGAGTCATCCCTTCTATTGCATCCCATTTAGGAAGAAAGCTACCTTTCCCAGAAACCCCCAGCAGACTTTCTGTAACCAGAGCTGGGCTCACAGGTCCAGCCCTAAACCAAGTCACTGGAATGGGATCAGTATGATTGGTTAAAACCAATCGAGATTTACTCACGGAGCTGCGTCATGTGAAGGAGGTGATATTTGAACAAACCAGGCTCTGCCAGGAAGGCATGAATGAGTATTTGATAGGTGTGGTTCCTCTCTCTCCTCTTCACACCTTACCCATTCCATACGGGTCCATTTTGAGCCCTTTCTGCCATCGGAAGCCTTCCCTGGTCTTTCTTTTCCAAGTTCCTCTTGCACTTTCTTTGTTCCTCTCCACGAAGTGCTGGCTTGAGTGCCCTGTTATTTTGTGCTCAAGGTGTCAGTGTGCACTTGTCTCTCTAGCTCCTCTGACTTTTCTCTAAGGGCAGGGCCTGTTGTCACACACTTCCGTATGACCTGGGGAAGGTAACCACATTTTTGAGCTTGAAAATGATGGGGGAATGTTAAGACAAAGGATTTTTTCTTACTTTGAGTTTATTGATGTCAGAGACTATATCAGACTACATAAAAACTAAATTCCACTAAAGTTTTATGTTTAATGAATTACCCCTATTTAAAAGAAATGAAATGAGAGGTGTCTTGGGAAAACTCAGTACTTATTTTGCCAAACCTATGGTGCTTGGCCTGTAGTCGAAAGTCAATATTTGCTTTTAGATGTGAGTTGTAAAACTTTTTAAAAGCTATAACATATTTCCTCATATGGGTGGATATTGCGTGTGTTTATTGCCAGAGGTTGTGAGGATAATTCTGCTCAGGAAATGTGACCATTGCCAGGGTTTTATTGCTTTTACCTATGATATATGTAGGTATATTATTCAAAGAGATATATGAAATAATTTTCCTCTTCTCTGTGAAGGAAATCTACTTTAAAAACCTTGGGAATTTCTCTAATAAGGGTTCTTAATGCATGTCCTTAAAACATATTCAATTTTTACATGCACTTACATAAAATTATATGAAGATGTAAAACTCTTCCTGGTATGTGAAGAAATAGGGTGAGTAAAACACTGTCAGATGAAGTTTATTTAACCTTGATAGGAAGAATGTCCAAAGGGAGCTATTTAGTTGTTAGCCCTTCTGTTTACTAAGAAAATAACTACATCCTTTGGTTCTCTTAAAGCCATTCATAGAAAATACACAAAACAGCATTGTTCTGTTTCTGGAATTTACATTATTTTACCTTATTTACCTTGTTTTATTTCTAGGATTTACATTATTTAGCTGTGGTATAGGACCTTGGGCAAGGCACAAAGGAAACAGAGGCACTTTGTTTGGTTTAAAAAAAACAATAGGGAGATGGTGATAATGAGGGCCAGTATAGTAGGATAATGAAAATGAAGACGTGCTACAGTTATGCTACTTTTTGTCAATACACACATATATATATTTTTTAAAGAAATATTTTGTATATATATAAAGAGAGCACACAGGAGGGGCAGAGCGGGGAGGGAGAGGGAGAGACTCAAGCAGACTCCCCGCTGAGCACAGAGCCTGACACAGGGCTCGAGCTCATGACCCTAAGATCATGACTGGAGCCAAAACCAAGAGTTGAACGTTCAGCAAACTGAGCCACCCAGGCGCCCCAACTTTTTGGCAATATATATTGATACTAAATATCCATCACTGGAAACCAGTGCACCTCTTGAGGTCTTTATTTTTCACAGGAGGCAGCAGAGTTCCAAGCACATAGTAGGACCTTAATACATAAATAAATATATGGTTGAGGACTTCTGTTAGAGGTATGTGTTGCAGTGTTTTTTGCTTTTACTTTAAAATGGTTGCCAACATTTTAGAACCTGCAGATTTCAAATTACGTATATTAAGAGAATGCCACTCACCTCCCGTTAGACGGTTTCCTGTGGCCATACTTGCCCAGTTCAGTTTTGATGCATGTAGCATGCATGATGCTGTGCTGACCCACCTGCATGAGAGAATTTAATGGCGCAGGAGAGGCAGCCTGGACGTGTTTGGGTGCAATCTGTGATAGTTCCTATGTGTGGCTTCAAATGAAGATCTGTCAGGTGGGGAAACGTAGGTGTAGAAAGAAGTGGTGAGGGAGGAGAGAAGACATCGTGGAAGGGGTCGATGAATATAGCTCAGAAGGGAAGGGTGGTGTGCCAAGTACTTTTATGTCAGACCTTGACAATAGCATAGGGCCAGCGCATCTGGTAACCACCTCTGCAAAAGGAAGGTAGGCACACGAATGGATGGGGAGTTTTGTCCTCTACTCCCCGACCTCTCCGTAGTATGCTAGAGAAATTGCCCTGAGTACAGCTCTCTATTGTCTGTGTGCACGCGTGCTTCCGGCTTGGGCCTGACTGCTGCAGTTCCTTCAGCTCCTGCTTTCTCCACGCCAGGCTCCTCACGACAGCTGCTGGAAGCTACTGAACCCTCATCTGCCCTCCTCCCGGCTTGGTACATATGTCTAGTCAGGGTGTGGATTGTAGTCCTTAGTCCACTGGTTCTTGGCCAGAATTCCAGCCAAATGGCTACAATGAAATTTCTGTAATAGGCCAGAAGAAACCTAAATCCAGGCCTTTCTTAGAGAAGTAACACCAACTGTTTTATTATCTGTTTCATACTTGCCTCTCTCGTTTCTTAAAATTGCTTCCCAAGTGAAGAAATCTCAGTCTAATTCAGCGCATTTCATGAAAGCATGCACCCTCTAGCGCAAATTACATACTGAAATGTGGCCTACTTGTTCATACCCACCATTGACCAGTGCTCGTTTAACCAGCGCTGTTCCTGCTTCCCCCTTCTGGGACGGATGGCAGATCGAAAATATCATGTAGCATATGCATTAAGAAGAGAGGATATAATTGAAAACTCTAGCTTACCCGGAAAGAGCCGCTAATGTGAATCCATGGACCTTATGAATAATAAATGTGCACAAAACAGATTCATAAAGACCTTACACACTGAGCCACTTGTATCCTGTCTCCTGGAAGGGTTCCAGATCCAGTGGGAGAGCGGAAGTCTAATGGCTTGCCCTTTCCCTCTCCTCCACCCGCTCTCTGTCTCTCCCCTCCCTGTCTTTGCTCTCTCTGCTTCCGAGACTGTTGTAACAAGCAGAATAAATAGGAGTTGCCTTGAGGTAGACTGTGTCCCCATTTGAAGTCCTGCTAGACTTGTTTTAATTTTGTGTGATCATGTGCACAACCCAGAGTGTGTTGCGATAATACTGTTGACCAGTGGATTGGTGTTCCCGTCTTTAAGGTCTACCCCCTACCCTTCCCTAAGAAAATGTACTCTCGGCAGATGTTAAGAAAGAAAATTGTTGCCATAGCACTTTAAGATGTAGCCAAGTAGTTCTTTCTTGTTAGGAGAGTGAAGGGCAGTAGGGGAGCAGAAATGAAACAAGAGGAGAAAACATGCAGAAAAGAAGAGATAAACAGTAAGCTTTCCCCACTCTTTTAGTAGCAGTCGAATCCAGACTCCTACCAGGGCTTAGCTGAGGCATTACAGCAAATACCAAGTGTCTGCTATACATAAGGTCCCATGCAAGAGAATACAAAATGAATATGACTTGGTCTCTGCCCATAAGGGACATATCATACAACTTAAGGAGATGTGACAAGTTTGTAGTGACTAGAGGCAAAAGAAGATGTGCCCGATGAGAGCTTTGTCTAAGTACCAGTGGAATCAGAGGAAGCTGATACCATGATGGTTTCATACTTGTGGTAGTATCCAACTTGGATAGTAATGATGAGTAATGATTCACTTGGCAGAGACTGGAGTCAGAGTATTTCAGGCGAAGGAAGTGTTATGAGCAAAGAACGGTGGAAAAGCATGGTGTGCTAAACTGTAGGACACAGGGAACGTTGCGGAATCAGGTAAGAAAGGAAGAGAGGATCCGTAATGAAGTTCCAGCTAAGTCAGCAGTGGAAAAAAGCTTTGGGAAAATGCTCAGGGTTGTGCTTTTTTAAGATTTAGCTCTTATAGTATTATAATTAAGTGGTTGAGGCAGGAGTCTTGTGGAGGTTCATGGCAGTAAGCCAGTGGAAGGTGGAGGGGAATTGAGGGCTTAAGCTCAGGTGACAGCAGGAAGACCAAAAGATTGAATGGGTTGAAACCTTGCAAGGAGGCTCTTGGTCTTTGGAGACAGGAACTACAGGGTATAGATGAGAAAGAAGTGATGCCTGGGACCCTGTACCCTTAGCACACAGGAAGTTATACCTTGTTCACCTTTCTGTTCTTACACTAATGATTATTTCCCCCTTAGGTCTTCACAGCCATTGGAAGAACAGTAATAGTAGATATCTATATATCCTCATTTAGCAAAATGAAAAGGTTTTCTGGGGCCAGCCAGTACATCCTCATGAAGTGAGACTGAGAAAACTGTTGGGTCTAGCACAGCCAAACCCAGGTATAAAATTGGAAGTGGCTGGTCTTTGCTAGTAGAGGACAATTGGGGACCCTTCCTCAGGACCAGCCACCTCTTTTTCCATGAGAGATGCTTTAAAAGAAGCACAACCAAGAATACTCTATGTCCTAAGTAAAGTCCCAGTGGTTTAGGGCCTGCCCTCACCCTGGGGGCACTCAGGGATCCCATCCTTACCCCCTTTCCCACTGCTGTGGAAAAGGATGGCACTGTTGGTCTGTTGGAAATTCCTCCATAGTTGCAGTTCTGAGCTCCTAATGCCATTGTCCCTGCTTGTGAGCTCCAGTCTACTCGGGGGGAGCTGTTGGTACTCAGAACAAGGCTATTGCCCAAGTCCACTCTGTTCCACCTCTCTGGGAATTATTTCCCAGCCTCTTGGTGACACACCAGAGGCACTGACGTGAATAAGCATTGAAGCTAGCCAGGCAAGAACTGGAATTCTGGCTCCTCCATTTCCCTTCTGTGTGCCTTATGCCACCCAGCCTCTCAGGGACTCAGAGAAGCGGGGCCGTAGCAACGAGATGATTAAAATGGAAGAAGGTCTGTAAACCATGTATCTCGGTGCCTGCAACTACTGCGGGCTCATTACATAGGTTTCTTTTCTTTCAGAGTTTTTGGAACTTTGTCCCTAACCCTGTTACTTATTCACTTTGCTCTCTTCTGGATCTGAGGTTTTGGATGTGAAGCATCCCCAGCATCTCCAATAAGAAATACAGGTTCATGTAAGAAGCAAAATGGGATGAGACTTTGGGCTGTGCGATTGCTGGATCTGTAGAGCCTTTTCCAAGCTGTTGTGTTTATTAATCATGAACACAGCAGCTTGGGAAGCATGGGTTGATGCATTCCTAAAGGCTCCACATGATATGTTTATTCTAGTAAGAAACGAAATAATCGCAGTAGTGTATGGTAGTGTGCCTTCTTACTCTGCATTATCACCATCCGCTGCATCCTCCAAGTGTTTATTTCTCCAGATAGTGGGCTTGTATTTCAGGAGAAATTGTATGCAGAGAGCTCATTTGGTTATTTCTATGAACAATAAGTAGTGGAGAAAGAGAGGATACTTTTTGAAGTTAGGTTACTTTAGTTTTCCCTTGGCTTATAAAGGGGGCAGAGATTTGGGAAAAGGCAGCAAATATATCTTGGCTAATGTGGTTAAACACTCTCTTCTGTTGACAAGTATAGGTAATCAGGCGCTCTACATTTTGCCACTTCCTTTGTTATTTTATAAAATACTCTTCTTTCATGAGCCCTAGTATAATAAATTGAACTCCTCAAGGAAAGCCCATAGATATGGGGACATTAAAAACTAATATTAGAGACAAAAAATTAAGAATCCTACAACAAGGGATGCCTGGGTGGCTCAGTCGGTTAAGCGTCTGCCTTTGGCTCAGGTCATGATCGCAGGGTCCTGGGATCGAGCCCCGCATCGGGCTTCTTGCTCAGCAGGGAGTCTGCTTCTCCCTCTGCCTGCTGCTCCCCCTGCTTGTGCTCTCTCTCTATCTCTCTGACAAATAAATAAATTAAAAAAAAAAAAGAAGAATCCTACAACAACTTCAGTCTGTTTATAGTGTTTGTCTTTTAGTAGACCTGAGCTTTTTTTTTTAATCCTTCTTTTTTAAAAGATTTTCTTTTTAAGTAATCTCTACGTCCAATGTGGGGCTCAAACTTACAACCCTGAGATCAAGAGTTGCTTGCCCTTCCAACTGAGCCAGCCAGGTACCCTCCCCCTTTTCTTTTAAGATTTTATTTTTGAGTAATCTCTACACCCATCAGGGGCCTAGAACTTATAACCCGGAGATCAAGAATCACATGCTCTACCAACTGAACCAGCCAGGCACCCTAGACTTTAAGGCACATCTTTCAGATAACTTGGAAGAACAGTCATAGTCACCTGATTACTTGCAGCCCTGCGGGGGAGAGGGCTATTGCCCCTTATGGTAGAATTCGATTTTTTTTTTTTAACAATTTGATTTTTTAAAATGTGATCTTTTAAACACTCCCATTTCAGCTATCAGCATTATCAATTGAATCTTAGTGAATCTGGCATAGAAAGGCCCCTGAGAGAGCTTGCACCGAGCCTGCACTAAGGTAGACTGTGGGATGCTATGGCATTGGAATGGCGAGCATTTTCGAGGGGGAAATTGTGAGAAAAAAGTTTCTGACTAATGAGTTGACACGTTGGTGGGTAATAACAGAGTTGTGAGATGCATGCCCTGTTCTGGGCACTGTTTGTACTTGACCTACAAGACTAATGCGCAAGAAACAACTAATAGAATGTAGCCTGTGGTTAATTATGAGTTCTAGTAATTTACACATGAGGCATGTTCATGAGAACTGAAGTCTTCATGGGAAGTAATGCTGGAGTTGAGTATTCAAGGAGTGAAGGTGAGGTTGTGAGGTGAAGCATTTAAAGACAAGTGGTGACACTGTCTAGTCTAGAACCTAGAGGATCGCTAAGGAGAAATAGTTTTAAATATTTTTAACCCTCAGGAGGTATTAAAACTGCCTTTTCCAATCCCTCATTTTACATATGGTGAGCCCTAGGAGGTAAAAAGCCAAGAGACTGGTGGTACAAAGTAAGCTATTTTGAGGCCGGATTTTGGGAAGGCTTGAAAGGTGCTAGGGTGCCTTGTGAGATCAAAGTGTGTGGTGAGAGGGCTTTTTAGGAGGAATTTCATTTAGGGGCATAAACCCTGTGTCACACCTGTGGTGTTGCCTGAGAAGTCAGTGTTGTGATCTTTGCTACTGAAGAAATAATTCTATATACTCATTCTTGGTTTCTGAGTCCTCTTGTTCTCCACCTGCATCCTACATCCCCCCTCCCATACACACCTTCAGGGCACATTTCTATGTTAATGATAGGTAAGGATCAAATATTGTCCTTTCCAGGGCTATTTGCATTTTAACTGGGACAAAGAGTTCCAGAGAAAATGATGCATCTGAATGGTAGAGTTTCAGACCTCAGTGACTTCAAATGAAGGAGCTTTCCTTGTGTCCCTAAAATCAGGGTGTATAAGAGGAGCGTAATAAGAGGAAGGTGGGGTGGGGAGCGGAAGTCTAAGAAGAGGATGTCCTATGCCTGGCGCTTAGTAGACACTCCTATTTGTTAATGAATGAATGAAACTTTTAGTGAATGAGTGAATTGATGAATAAGGCTCCAGGGTGCAGGGTACTTGCAGAGAGAAGAGAAAGGGATGAAAAAAGAACCTTTAAAGGAGGAATTAATATGACTTGATGACTATGCGATCCTAAGAAACAAGGAGGGAGAGAGCATTAAAAAAAAATTACAGATACAAAATCTTGTTGCTTGAGAGAGTACCCCTGGTGAAACCAGGAAACTGGGACAGTCCTGTGTTTAACATATGGGCACACAGCTGTCATTTCTGCGTCAGTGCTTGGAAACCTTCCTTCAGTTCACCTGTTTGTGTATGTGTGTGTGTGTGTGTGTGTGCATATATATACACATGTATATGTATGTGTGTGTGTATATACACACACATGCCTTTGCTTGGAAAATTATGCTTACAGTGACTTTCACTTTTTGCTTCCCTTTTGCACAGAAAATGCCGCCCTTGGTAATGGAGAGATAACAGGCTGACTTGCCTCCAGAAGGCATTCCTCCTTAACAGACTGGTTTGCTCTGAACGGTATAAACACTCCTGCCTGCTGACCAGTGGTCTGTATTTATGAGGCACTTGGAAAACACTGCAAGCTGCAGAGAGTGACCATGAATAGCAAACTTAATTTGGTTTAATGTGTTTTGGCTTGCTTGACCTCACCAGAATAAAAATGTGCCTGTTTGAATTATTGTATTGGGAGTTTAAAAAAAAATTCTAGAGACATTTATCTCATTGGAAGAATCTTGGGATTGCTTTAGCAAAGGTTTAAGTCCATGTTTAATGTCAGATAGACTTGAGAAATGTTTAACATAGATCCTTAATCACAGATGAGTTTATTGTGAGTTCTGAATTTTTAAGAGCCTAAATTACTTTTTTTTTTTTTTTTCTTGCTACTTTTTTCCCCCTAGACGATTGGCTGGCAACGACCTTTCTTTTATCCACCCAAAGGCCTTGTCTGGGTTGAAAGAACTCAAAGTTCTGTAAGTAATGCAATTTTAGAGTTTCACAGCTGGCTGTGTATTTTCTTTTTGCATAGTCAACATGCTTGGAGCTAGGGTAAGCACAGTTTCTTTTAGTTCAGGATTAAAAAGATTTAAGGAGTGGCCAATGGGTAGTGTGGGAGGCGAGGGTTGATTTAGGCAACCTTGGGTCTAGATAACAAAAGTTAAAACTCTAAATAATAGGTGTTCTGACCTTCAGTGCATTACAGTTGAATGTATTAGGCTTTTTGTGGGGCTAATGGATTGAATCAAAATCATATTTAAGCTCTACTGGTAGAGTTTTGTTTCTACTTATTGTATAGCTGTAAGAACTTTGAATTAGCTGATTTAAAGGGAAAAAAGGCTTACAAAAGCTCAAAATGTTAAAATCATTTTAAAGCTAAAAGGAATTAAGATGCCTATAATTTACAGAATCTGTGAGGGACCAGGAAATAAATTCCTGGCAGTGGTTTAGGGGTTTGGACTATGGCAGATTAGGGGAACAGGTAAACTGACTGCCAGCCCCATTTCTGCCACTACTTTGCTGGGTAACCCTCTGCAAGTCACCAGACTTCTCTGGTTCAGGGAGTTATACGTGGCTTTTACCACTCCATTCTGTGGTTATGATTCATGTCAAGAAGTCATTTTATTAATATGACTAGAAATGGCTTTAGGCAAAAATAATAAAGATTTCATTTTTAGTACTGATCTATGCCTCTGTTCTACAGCTCCTTTCTGCTCTGCCCCTCCATTCACTGAGGGCATGTCCGCTGCTCCTTAAGACCTCAGGGTCTGCTGTCTTCTTGGAAGAATTGGCTCGCCTAATGCCCATATTTCTGGGCTCTGCTTTATTCCAATTTGAAAAGGCACTAGGGATTCCAACAGGTTTGCTTGTTATACCTCTCAGTTAACTTGCTATGCTTCCTAATTAACAGTCCCTAGGGTGACGAACATTAATTAGGGTGCCTTAATTCCTGAGAGTGAAACACCCCTGGAAATGTACATTACCAGGAGGTCTGTGTGAAGAGATGGCTTAGGGATAGCAGCTTAGGTTTCATTTCTGGATTTATAGCAAATGCTTCTTGCTTTTTTGCAGTTTTCTTTCCTTGGGTGCTCTCCACCTTGATCTCTCCCCCTTTCCTGCCATTGGAAATATTTTTTGGATAGAAATGGCTCTGAATTCTTCTAAGAAAAAATAGTAACAATTGCTTGTTATTCACTAACCAAAAATTTCCTTCCAGAACCCTGCAAAACAATCAGTTGAAAACAGTACCCAGTGAAGCCATTCGAGGACTGAGCGCTTTGCAGTCTTTGTAAGTAGCTTTTTGGTTTTCTGTATTCTTGAATCATTAGTAGACCACTCTGGCTGCTAAATGTGTAAAGAACTGGAAGCCCAGGAAAAGGGGAGATTTAATCTCTCATCTGGGATAAAATTGGAGATGGCTAGGTGCTGTTATCAAAATGCCCTTTGGTGAGAGAGAAGGAGGTGGTTCAATTTACTCCCTCTCTTGTCTCATATGCTGGGAGAAAAGTCACAAGCATACACGGCTAGGTATAATTCCAGGAGCTTTTATATGGCAGGTGATCTTCACCTCTTTAGAACCAGAGTTATGTGTGTACAGAAGTTCTAGTGTCTTATGCCATGATGGTCACAGTTACAGAGAGGTTTCTGTTTTAGGCGGTAATGATAATCAGAACAGAGTGATTATAATTCCTCATCTGTGGACCTTGAACTCACAGTGGGGGTGGTAACTTGGTCTCTTGTACTGCCTTCTTCCCAAGTTTTTCTTTTTGAGGAGAGTTTGGTTTTATGTGGAGTGTTCAAGATTTCAATTCTTGGTTTTTACCATGTTCAGATGCTTGGTTTTTATTAATTTCAAAAGGTGTTTTTTTTTTTAAGATTTATTTATTTTAGGAAGAGAGAGAGAGGGCGAGCAGTGAGAGTGAGTAGGGGGAGGGGCAGAGGCAGAGGGAGAGGGAGAGAGAGAAGCCCAAGTGGACTCTCCACTGAGCCCGGAGCCCTACAAGAGGCTCCGTCTCACAACCTGCAGATCGTGACCTGAGCCGAAATCAAGAGTCATACGCTCAACCAACTGAGCCACCCAAGCGCCCCAAAAGTTTTTCATATATCACTTCACTTTGTCCTTTTTTGCATTCTTTCGTGTGTGTGTGTGTGTGTGTGTGTGTGTGTGTGTGTGTATGCGTGTATATGAACCTGGAGGACAGTGGTCACTGCTTCCACTGTTTTGATACACAAACCCCATACCTCCCTTCCCCCTCCGGCGGGGCCGGTGCTATCACCGGGGCCATGAAAAATCCATGGAAGATTTTGAAGAAACAACCAATTTTTATATTAAATAAACATATTTGTTAATGACTAGAATGAATGTTATAAACTAGTGCTGTTAGGACTACAACTTTAGTTTTTCTCATCTTTGGGATTGGAAGATCCAGTTCCTCTGTCTCTTCCGGAAAAAGAGTAAGAAGCACTGAACTGATGCATGTGGTTATTACAATTTGCTTTTCGCCAAGATTAAGAAACACTGTTAGCGTATTTATCAGGCTTGTCTGGTTTGGGATCCCCACTTTGCCACTTACTAGCTGTGTGAAGTCGTTCAAGTTATTTAAAATTCTCCATACAGTAGTATGCTCATTACTTGCCATATACTTGAATGCATGAAAAGCACTTGTAACAATATCTGACATGTAGTAGGTGTTCAAGAAACATTTGTGGAATCTACTAATAGTAATAATGATATATTTTATCAGTGCTTTCTTCTGATTTTTAGTTTACCCAATTTACATAACTAAGTGATGGGAATGTTTGAAAGTAATGAAAAAGTATTCTTTCTTTTATTTTACTATTTTTGAAAAAGCATTCTTTAAAACAAGGAACTTGGTTAGTTTGTCATTCTACTAGAATAACAAATACCAATGTATATTGTTTCAGCTCATGTCCTAATTCCAAATACAGGGGGAGGAAGGTGTAGTTTGTGAATGTGTGGCACTTTGACCACCTGCAATGCAGACCCGTAGGCCATATCCTAGAAGTAATGGTATTTTCTCTGTAAAGGGAAGATCTAGCAAGCTATATTTTTAAAAATTTCCCCAGGAAATTCTCATGTGCATGAAAATTTTGAGAATCACTCTGAATAAAAAATTGTAATAGTTAGCACATGTATATGTTCTGGATTACAAAATTAGGTTTTAACTCTATCATGTAGCTGTGTAATCTAATCTGTCCCATATGTTTTTTTTTTTATTGCCCTTTGAAATAACTTTAAATGTATGCTTTTGTAGGAAACGCCTATAGTAGAAAACTTGATTGAAAATGGTTGAATTGCTTGTCTCTGCTTGCTGATATAAAACCATTTTTTTTAAAGGTTTTATTTATTTATTTGACAGAGAGAGACGGCGAGAGAGGGAACACATGCAGAGGGAGTGGGAGAGGGAGAAGCAGGCTTCCCATGGAGCCCGATGCGGGGCTTGATCCCAGGACCCTGGGACCATGACCTGAGCTGAAGGCAGATGCCTAACGACTGAGCCACCCAGGCGCCCCTAAAACCATTTTTTTAAAGATTTTATTTATTTATTTGACAGAGAGAGCACAAGCAGGGGGAGTGGCAGAGGGAGAAGCAGGCTCTCCGCTGAGTGAGGAGCCAGATGCAGGGCTCAATCCTGGGACTCTGGGATCATGACCTGAGCCAAAGGCAGACGCTTAACTGACTGAGCCACCCAGAAGCCCCTAATTTCTAGTTTAAATAGAAGTTTAATTTAAGGTAGAAATACATTATAAATAGCTAATTTTGCCACAATGCCAAGTTGTGGAACATAGGATTCATTATTTGCCGTAACTATTTGAGTAGACTCTGAGTAGACTCCTTCAGTGTATCAATTGGAATGAGTTCCTTCACAGACACGTGACTGTGTCACCTCTACACACTTTCTGACCTTGGACAGATGTACACAGAGGGAGCCATTTTACCTCTCTCAGAGCCAAATTCATTAGATATTTTAAATAGTCATTTTCTTGTGCTTCTTCAGAATTCATTTTACTTCAAGAACTTCGTACAGAATTGTTCTCATTTCCCAAGACTAAAATGATCAAAATATTCAGTCCTTTTGTCTAGTTGGAAGGTTGAAAAAGACAAAGCTAAAATCTTTGAGTTTTAGAACAGAAAAACTACCAAGAAAACATACAAATAGATTGTGGTCAATAAGCACATTAAAGTCCACATGACATTTATTGATAATTTAGATGATTTAAAGTGTTTTTCACAGTAGGTTTCTCCCTCTTACATAATATTTTAAAAAAGCATGTTGTGCTCATCACTCATGGAGCGAATTGCATAGTTTAAATTACCTCCAAAATTGGGATGGGGGTGGGGATGGGGGTTGAGAGGAGTCAAAGCAAACCATTTTTTTTAAAAAGGGCATTGGGATGTTTTTATCTGCATCAGAAACACAAGGAGCTAAGTGTCAGGCCTGTTTTGCTTAAGAAGGAAATGTACATGGGTTTGTTAGCATAGTGGGTGTAGCAGTCAAGTTAGATACAGTTGAAATTCTGTCAAGGTGTAAAACAGTCTTATCGGCACTTGAGTTCAGTTTGCAAATCTGATCTTCAGACCCGAATTACAAGAAAGATTTCCTTGTGGTTCTGAAGTAGTGCTTATAAGGAGCAAAGTTCGTTTGGGGTTGAAATTGACCAGAAGTGGTTTGATGCCAAGTGTGTGAGGATGACTATAAAACCTGAAAGTGAATTGTCAATGTTAGTACAAAGGTAGCACAACAGCCTTCCACAAAGCCACGAAAATGGCTAAAGCATTATCTGAACAGGCTATTAAAATGACAGGTCAGGATTTGCTCCACTGGATTCTTTTTCCCTTAAATTAGATCACACTTCTATTGAATGGTAAAGGACTATTTCAAAGACTAAATTTCCTAGGTTTTCCACAATAATGTATTATCTTAACAATTTATACTGGTAACAAAATATAACACTATTATGTATACATTACTGGTAAGTTAGAAGTAGAGAGAAAAAGGGAAAGCTTTTGATTACACAGAATAGAACATGTTGATAACAGACATTCATCAGTAAAATCTGCATATGGGATTATTTGTTATTGTAATTTCATTTAGGGCAAGAAAAAAAGTATCTTGAGTCTCAGTAAGATATAAAACAGGCTTTTGAGAATAGGGAATAGAAGCACATTTTAAAGACAAAAATAGTAAGGGAATTCAGTTAATACAATGTTAGCCTTTAACAACTAAAGTACACTTAAAGTAATAGTTCTTTCTTGCCGGGTGGCATTTCAAGGCTACATTACATTAAACAAGCCCACGTTATCTACCCACATGTGAGGTATCTGATGCTATTCATGCATCTACTGAACCAGTGATAGTATTTTCTTGGTCTCTTAGTTAGGATGAATATTAAATGTGTAGGTTATTGGTACAAAGCCGTAATTCTAAGACAGCTTCTCCGTGAAACATTCATCTTGGTGTAGGGGCAAACTCTTTACATTTATGAGTGTGCCCCCAACATCCGCATGTGAATTGAGGTGTAAGGATTAACCACTGAGTCACCACAAATCCTTTGCCTCATTTAGCTTCTTATTTAAGTGTCTCATTTTTCCAGAGTTCTTCCTTTTGATCTCTTACTTATGGGTGACTTTACAATTTGGGAAAATTTTTAGCACAGGGGAAATTGTGTGTTTATTGTTGTATTACTATTTTGCATAGAAGATAGTTTCATTACTATCTTAGCTCAAAACTTGCCTGGATATCTTGCCCTAATCTAAGGCCATCTCTTTTCTATGAGTACATGGTACAGAATTCTGCAGGAGCATAAGTGGTGTATATAATACTGAAATTATGCTTAAAAGGTACAGATAGCTATCTTTATAGTATTTTACCACATCTTAATGAAACACTTTTATAGAGAGGGCTTAATTTCAGTAGAGTTTTGTGTGCATATGTGGGTGAGCCTTGCTCATTATTTTGTTGAATATGAATGCACACTATCATCAATAAGATAACATAAGCAATTTAAACTTTTGAACTGCTCTAATGCTGAGAAACTGGAAAGGAACTTCAATTTGTACAATTAAGGTACAAATCCAAACCCCTTGCCTGGACTACCAGGTCTATATAACTTGGTCCCTATTTGCATCCCCTATGTCTCCCTGGACCCTCCACACCTTCCTCCTGTGTTCTGATCACTCTAATCTTCTGGGAGTTGCTGGGACCACACCGCACTGGTTTCTGTTGAATCTCTGCCCTCTGGATTTCAGTTTGAATAGCAGCTTTTTAGAGATGCTTTTCCTGACCAGTGCATTTTAAGTAGCTACCCTTCCCCCTTAGTCCCTGTTAGTCTTTATCTCAGGACCCTGTTTATTTCATAGCACTTCTTAAGTTCATGTGTTAATCACTTTTAAAGTGTATTATATTGTGGGTCATTCTCCATTAGAATGTCAGTCTCATGAGGATAGGCCACATGTATGTGTTCACCATTTTTATCTTTTGTGCCTAACAAGATGCTCAGTTTAGATGTGTTGAATAAATTGCAGATAATTAAATCAACTACAAGTAGAATTTAATTGCATTAAACATTTAGTTACATTATATGGTTGATTATATGTCCAGTGTCTCTCTTTCCCTGAGTGGAAGTTCCTCAAGATTGTGAATTATATGCATGTGTGTGTGTGTTTGTGAAAGAGAGAGAGAGAGAGAGAGAGAGGAGGGAGAGAGAGAATACTATCCACACATTAAAGCAAATCTCCTAAGCAGCTCCATAGCCAGGACTTTGCCAGTCTGTATATAAAGGATGCCTGTCTCTTCTCAGGGGTGGGTGCTACGAGAGTCTAAGGAATAAACAGCCTAAAAATGTCTGTTCCTAAATGAATTCTTAAGTTAGCTGCTCAGTTCCCTGTGCCGTCCTTTTTAGTGCTTATCTCGACTTTATCAAAAAGAAGCTACCATCAGATTCTCACCAGGACCAAGGGTCTTTAACCCCTGCTAATCTGAGGCTGGAGCAGGTGGTTGGGTGCAGGGCTCAGCATTTGCCTGGAGGGGAAAGGGGCAATTATGGCAGGCCTGAAGCTGGAGCCGCATAAGGCAGCAGAAGGCATAAGCACCCCTCTAAAAGTCAGAAATTCCTGAACTCGACAGCTGCCAAAATCCATGTCTTTAAAAATATGCTGTCATTTTGACTTTTCACGTTTTTTGTGTTCCCTGATTTTCACCAAGGAAGTCCACACCTGGAGGGTTTGAATTTAAGTAGTGAAGCTATATCATCAAGGGATTCATGAAGACAGTTGTGATTTGCCTGGCCTTCATCATATTGATATCAGGTTGTCTTTGTGTCAAAAAGGGATTATTCCAACAATTATGCCCAATTACACTGACAATAATACTTAGGACATGATTTTCCAGATTTTTAGATGGGGACTTAATTTTAAGTATGAGTAATCCTATTAGCAAGGTGTCTTTAATTCCAGAATTTTGGGAAAAATTAAAAGAAACCCTAAGGCCACAATAACATTGACCAGAGTAGCTGTTTAGTTTTTCCTGTGGACAGTTTGTCTTTTCTTAGTAACTGTTAATTTTGAACTTGGTGCTAAGAGAAGAGGAGAAGGTCATTTGACCAGTACATGACACCTATAGTTTTAACTTGCCTGGTGGTGTAAGAAGGATTGTTAATAATCTCTTGCTGTAAACAGTTTTTGGGGGTAAATATTTCCTTATTTTTTCCCCTTCAGTTCCAAGTCAAAATAGCGGTTAAATTTAATATCAGATATTAGTTGTGATGTAAAATTTTAAGGACAGTAGCTTATTTACTCAGCTTAGTTTCTTCTCTTGTTTTGTACTTTTGATTTAAATAGATTCTGAAACATAAAATTCTAGCTTGAACTTTCTGAGAGTTTTCTTTTTTTTTAAAAAAAAAAATCGTTTTGCTATAGTTACTCTTAGCCAAAGATTCTTGAGAGATTGAGATTTGCATTCATCCCTTTGTTATGTAGGAAGGGAAAGAACGGACTTCCACACTACGATCTTAGTAAAGTTGTTAGAGTTTATGAGACTTTCTAGAGAAATTGAAGACATAAGGACTGCCATGACTGGTTATTTTTGTAACTCCTTTCTGTTTTGAAAACTGAGAGTTGTGTGTGATTTGGCTCATTCTGCTAGAATTCGTTCCTGAACATGGTTGTTTCTGTTTCTGTCAGGCGTTTGGATGCCAACCATATTACCTCAGTCCCTGAGGACAGTTTTGAGGGGCTCGCTCAGTTACGACATCTGTGGCTGGATGACAACAGCTTGACGGAGGTGCCCGTGCATCCCCTTAGCAATCTGCCGACTCTGCAGGCGCTGACCTTGGCTCTCAACAAAATCTCAAGCATCCCTGACTATGCATTTACCAATCTTTCAAGCCTGGTAGTTCTGTAAGTATCCGTCCCTTTAAATACCATATATTTGTGTGAATTAGAGGGCAAAAGCAGATTTCTTGTGACAAATTATTATGAAAGTACCACACTTTTGATTATGCTTCCGAAGAGATACCTGTTTGGGGGAGTTGCCTTTTTTTTTTTTTTTTAACAAAATTAAATGTGCTGACTTTTTAAAATACAAGATAGGATAATTAAAAAATTAACATCCAATCACTGTTGAATCTTTCTAAGATATGTGGCCTTTTGTAATCATAAGAAGAAATTGGGACACTCAGCAAATACTTGGACAGCTTTTACTTGTGTACCAGCAATGCATTCAGTGTTAAAAGAAGGGGCATTGTTTTAGGAGCTCACAGAGAATAAGTTTCAGTGATATTTCATGTTTTGACCAATTTGTCTGCTCAAAGAGTATATGATTCTCTGTGTTTTAATCTTTGAAAACTTGGACATAAAAAAATGGCATTTCTTTTAAAATCTGTTACTCACTCTCACTGGTATAAGGTGATGCGCTTCCCTCCATGCTGGTTCCCTCACCTCCTCATAGGGGGAGCTCACCAAAAATGTCACTTCACAGAGTGAAAGGCTCACCAGAGCTTTTCTTCTGATATGGGTAAATAGTAAAGAATCTTCAATGTGCATACCATTTTTCCACGAGAGATCCTTTCCTTTTCCGTTGGCATTCCATGTCCAGTGAATCCGAGTCTGTGTAGCCTAGATCAAGAGATATGTGCTATTTGTTGTCCATTAGTCAAAGGCTGAAATGTTTAACTACATGGTTCCTTTAAAAGACAATTTAGACACATAAAACATTATAATAGTTGCTGTTGGGTGATGTAAAAGTCATTTCGATGCTTTTTTCCATAGGCATCTTCATAACAATAAAATTAAAAACTTGGGTCAGCACTGTTTCGATGGACTAGATAACCTGGAGACCTTGTAAGTTGATTTGTATTTCAGATGGTTACGTTGTGATATTGATGCAATTTTGTATTTCCTTGCAGAAAAGGGAAAAATAAAGGTCTTGAGTTCAATTCACTATTATTTGGCTTAAATACATGACTAAATTCTTGCCATCAAATAACACAGTTAGGAATACTAATCTCAGTTTATGGCTAAAAATGGTGCACAAGTTTAGACTTGATATTTCTTTAAAAAGTACGTGTAAAATGCGGCTCGATCTGCTGGGCTGTCTGTCTACTTTCTCAAAAATTTTAGTATTGTTAAAATGTATGACAGACAGTTTTGGAACATTGAGCCTTATAAAATTAATTCTGGGGAAAAAAATCTGTTTTTTTCCATGATTTCATTTGCGTTACCGAATTATTAACCCTAGGTTTAAATATTTTCTCTGCATTCTTATATGCTAAATGAAATAAACTTTTCCATTTTGCCTAGGATACTTTTATTGTTATTTCTACTAGTTAAAGTATTTGGGAATACTGGCTGTTTCAACTAAACATGGCACCACTGAGCAAAAGACATCGTGCAGCTACGTGTAATTAAGAGTAGGCTCTTTATTAGAAGATTTATAGTATTTGCTATTGTGGTATAATAAATAATTCAGAAAATGTCCCAATTAATTAGTTGGGTTAGTAATATTTGATTGGAATGCTCAGGGTTTGTAATATTTTGTTGAACTGACTATTCTGGTTAGCTGTCAGTTAATGAGAAGACTTAAAATCTTTTAGTTCTTTATTAATCTACTTTCTTGTCTAAACAACCAAAGGATAGTGAACATCAATGGCTATTTGAAGGTTGAAGCTCTTGAAGAAGATAGTTCCCAGCTCAGTTCCCCTTTACTAAGTATATAAATACCAGTGTACCAGAAGACTAGATGGATCTTCTGATACTAGACTATGTATACTCTTCCAATTATATGAAAATGAAACCTCTTCTTCCCAGCTAAATTTTTATTTGCCATTTTTCTTTCTATGTAGAAAAGAAAAACAAAATAGGTGCCTAAAGAGCTGGGCCTTTGATTTTATGTTACTCTCATTCTGAAATCAACCATGATAATCATATGCCAACATGCTATTTAGGTTATAAAAGAAATTAAAACTTAAACACTCAGAATTAAGACTTTTTAGTACAGATCAGGCTTTTCTCTCTCCTAATTAATGTAACATTTTCAACAAATTATAACCTGCTTCAAGACAATAATTGTGGGAAGCCATCCTGGTCCTTCCCCTTGTTCATACTTATCTCCGGTCATCCATCTGATAGTAGGGCTGAGGTCAGCTGCCCTCATGCCAGAATTTCAGGAAGTCACTCCAAACCCCAAACAGAAACCTTGGTTTCAGGCTATTGTCATTCATAAATGGATATTCCATAAATTCTGTTTTATGGTGAATTTCCCGAGAAACGTCATTCAGATGACTTGTTTATTTAATGCACCAATAATATGTGATTGAGAATTCCTTAACCTTGTAAAATGAACTTAAAACAGTCATAGATGAATTATGATTCTTTTTTTCTATTCAGTATTCTATGAAAAGGTGTAAGGTAAACCACAGGGTTTTAAATGGCCCTATGGTTGGTGAGGAGAGATTCCCATCCAGAGGATATGATTTTTTAGGAATACATTTGTACCAAAATGCCTTATAAATTGTGAGTACTCTTTAGTGTTCTTACATGTTTCCCCCTTTTTTTTCTAGGGACTTGAATTATAATAACTTGGGGGAATTTCCTCAGGCTATTAAAGCCCTTCCAAGCCTAAAAGAGCTGTGAGTATTGTTTTGCTCTCTCAATGCCTTAGTATCCTTCGAACTCACCACTTAATGTTCCAACAGTGAGATTTGAAAACTTCTTTGCTCCATTGCATATATCACAATACACAGACACACATCTGATTATACAGACTGGATTATGTTAGTTAGCGCAGACAGTTTTGAGCCTGGATATCTGTACTCGGCTCCATACTGCTGAAACAAGAGCCATAATGTATGGTCCTTGTCAGTTAGGAGCTTGGAGACTTAGTGGCACTGGGGAGGCTGACCACGTAAGACAGAGAGCAATTGCTAGGTAGAAATAAGTGCTAAATGAAGAGGGTAAATGAATCATTCCAGAAAAAGACCTCACTGAGAATTGGGGTCATTAGAAAAGGTAGTGCTAAAGAGAAAGAATTTGACTGGAGTTAAAAGGGTAGATGTGTGTGTGTGTGTGTATTTATTGTAAAGATTTTATTTGAGAGAGAGGGAGAGAGAGCGCATGCACATGAGTCGGGGGAGGGGCAGAGGGAGAGAGAGAATCTCAAGCAGACTCCACGCCCAGTGCAGAGCCTGATGCGGGGCTCGATCTCACAACCCTGAGATCATGACCTGAGCCACCCAGGCTCACAACCCTGAGATCACTTAACCAGCTGAGCCACCCAGGCACCCAAAAGGGTGGAAATATTTAAATAAATGAAAGGCTAAGGGAGCATTTGAGATGTTGGCTTTGTCAAGGGCAGAGATAGGAATGTACATGGCATCACGGGGCTGGTCTGTCATGTCTTGACAGTAAATACTCTGAAATGCATTGCTTAAGGACTAAATGCAGGTGACAGAGGAATATGGAGGTTAAAACACCTTATGATTCTCACTCATGGTCTAAAGTTCTTTGTTGACAAAGCAACTGCTCAGCGTGTATGAGAGACCTGAGAGATATCAGGTTAAGCCATGGGTTTAAGAAGAATTAGGAAATGGTCCTGGAAAGGATGAGATGGAATTGAAACTTCAGTTTCCTCACACTTTCGGAATTTTCATGTAGTTGTTATCAGTTGTGTTTCACAGAATACTGAACAAGGCTAGATATTCAGGTTTTAACTTATTTCACAAGGGGACATGCGTTTCAAAATATTTTTCTCCTCCCTCTTTAGGTTATTTCATAGTAATTCTATTTCTGTTATCCCTGACGGAGCATTTGATGGCAATCCACTCTTAAGAACTATGTAAGTAGTTTTGAATGTTTTTTTTTTTTTTTTTTTAAGATTTTCTATTTATTTGAGAGAGAGAGAGAGAATGAGAGAGAGCATAAGAGGGGGGAGGGTCAGAGGGAGAAACAGACTCCCCACTGAGCAGGGAGCCCGATGTGGGACTCGATCCTGAGACTCCAGGATCATGACCTGAGCTGAAGGCAGTCGCTTAACCAACTGAGCCACCCAGGCACCCCTGAAGGTTTCTTTTAATATAGAATCATATAAAGCATGTCTGTATGATGCCAGACATCTCGATGAAGAATGGAAATTTTAGATATATGGACTTTGTGAACATAGATGTAGTGTTGGATGGGTTGTGAACATAGGAAAACTTTACTTTTTTTGGGTATTTTTACAGACATTTGTATGATAATCCTCTGTCTTTTGTGGGGAACTCAGCATTTCACAATTTATCTGATCTGCATTCCTTGTAAGTATTATACAAATTTTATTTTTTAATTTTTACTCATTTTTTTAGTATTATACAAATTTTAAAACATACCTGAATATTTATGCAGTTGCTTTAATAGAAAACTAGAATGTATTATTGTAGCTCCAGAAGACAAAAATCTTCTATTTTTTTTTTTTCCCTTGGGCAAAAGTCCAAAGGACAATTCTGAAGATTTATGATGGTTCTTATTTATGTGAATACTTGGCTTAATTATCACAGTTTCAGGTACATTCAAGAAGTGAAGCTGATTTTATTTTTACGCATAGTAGTACTGTAATTTTAAAGTATTCAAAAAATAAAATGAAAATATTATCCATGAAAATTTTTTATTTTAAATTGTTTTCTCTCCCAATTTCTTAAAGAGTCATTCGAGGTGCAAGCATGGTACAGCAGTTCCCCAATCTGACTGGAACCATCCATCTGGAGAGTCTGTAAGTGCAGATCTTTGAAGAGGGATAGTGTAAATATAACGTGTGGGCCTGTCGGCAGGGTGCCAGTGCTTTTTGGCCATGATGCTGGGTTTGTGTTGATTCCTGTAATCTCTCTTTGTCAATAGCATGCATGGAGATGGATATATATATTGGGTTTGGGCTCAGTCAGCTCAGGTAGAGGATGGCCTAGTATATGGATATTTTATCTGAAAAGTTCACTGAAAATATAAGGCAGTAAGTAAATGCCAAATGCGAAGCAGTGCTTTAGGAATTCAGAAGTGGGGCAGTTGATACGGAGTATTGGAAAAAGCTTTAGGGAGGCGGTGTAATGTTTTCAAAATTGAATACTGTCAGGTTTCCCAGAGCTGGGGCTTTTATTTAGAAAGGCAGGATTTAGTAAAATGGGGAATACTGAAAATTTCCTCAGGGATGGCATACAGATGCTCATATATAGCTAGAATTCCATGTGTTTAATGGAATGCGGTGTGATATGGAGAAATTTGGAAAATCATTTGGGTCACAGTTTTAAAATGGCAACCATTAAACACTGAACTTTTGGTTATGGCAAATCTTCCCAGTGGATGGTCTGTGAATGGGGTACAGATGGATCCAAGCTTTTGCTGACCTCAGCCCTCCAGATAGCCAGAAAGAGCCTGAGGTGGCTAAGGGTCTCCAGCCACAAGGAGCCTTACCAGAGTAGGTCACATAAATGTTATGATTTTCACATGTGCCAAGATGTCAGGAAAAAGGGATCAGGAAGCACTGGGCTCAGGAGTTTAAACTTGACTGTTAAGGTAGTTTGGATGTGTCTAGTACATGGCAGCAGGTGGTATGAGGAAGGTGAGAGAGACTAGAGATGGGAAGGACCACAAGGAGGCCCTGGGAATAATCCCCTTGCTAAATGAATACCTTTAACACCACTGGCGTTCCTCTGGGTGGCCTGCTATTCCTCCACCCCTCTCTGCAGCATTCCATGCGTGATCTGCATAATAGCAGTAAAAATGAGGAGAGGGTCATATGCTGGACACACCACAAAGGAGGAGAGCACAGGAATTGGTATTGACTGCAGACGGGAACATGGAAAGGGAGGGAGGAAGAGAACATTTCAGAATGGTGAGTTAGGTTGGCTAGGTTTGGGAGGCAGGATGCCAAGTTGCCTTTGCACGTTTTGGGTATGAGGTGGTTTTGCAGGTGATTGTAGTCAGGCTGTGGCTGTGGATTAGTGTTTTTCTGTTGGTCCACATGAGAAATCAGCCTCATTGTCTGGGCAATATTAACATCTCGTGTCACAAGCTTTTCTGCCTTACTGTGAAAATGAAATCCATAATGGAAGCTTAACCCATTTTCCTACATGCCTGACTTGAAGGAGTAAGTAGGCAGTGGGATACACAGACTTTAGTTCATAGGCAAATTTCTGTTTCTTTTTCCATGTGAGAATAGCATTTTGTTTACCATCTCAGCTTGAACCATTTCTTAGATGAACATTGTTTTTCCACAGGACCTTGACAGGCACAAAGATAAGCAGCATATCCAGTAACTTGTGCCAAGAACAAAAGATGCTTAGGACTTTGTAAGTTGGGTCCCTTTTCCCTTTTTATACTTTTTCTTTTATGAGCGTCACATATATTGTTTTATTTTTGATAAGCTATTTGCATTAGCTGATTTTAGGGTAGAATTATGTCTTATTTGTTCCCTTTATGGAAATGAGCAGGTGTTTTCATGACTGGGGTAGGTAATGTTTATTTCAATTTGGTTTTAGGGTGATATATATGTCACATATCTTGGGACTTTTACTTTGAACAAAGTAAAACCAGACTAGGCTCTTCCTTGGTATTTTTCTTATCTGGACTCCCCAGGAGTGTCAGCTCTCCATGTCTTTCTCTTTCATCCATAACCTAAGCAGAGCCCAAATCTTTCTTGGGTCAGGAACCAGCTAAGCATAGAGCTTTCCAAAAACTTTAAACTATCCTGGAAATTAAAAGTAAATAAAGGATGTAAAAATGTCACAAGAACAAACAATTAAGTTACTAAGCTGTTAATAAGTATTCAGTGGAGAGAGATAGTAACAAAATAAGTGACTGATTGATGAAGTAAATCATTAAATGTTGTAGAGTATCAAACATAGTGACCACTACTGAGGAAGCACTGCAGTGGGATTAACTGAGAGTTATTGAGTCCCCGTATTTGATTTAATATAATTTTTTTTGAAAATGTGAGCTATGCATACCACCTCTCACAGCGTTATAATTAAATAACAACATAGAAATTGTTTATAATATAAATATTATAAAAATGTAAAAAACCACATAATCTACCACTTAGATGTAATTTTATATATTTTCCATATTTTTATATTTAATTTTATATGCTTAATGTTTTTAATAATTTTACTTAAAAATTGAAAAAACATTTAAATGTTTTAAATATATTTTATATTGTCTATACTCAACACTATGTACTTGAAGTTTGCAAATCGTAAGCCTGCCGTATCCCTGAGGTACTCTAGAAGCTTACAAGTCTTAGAAAAAAATAGTGGCTTTTCTTCAGCTCTCTCTTTATTACAGATCTTAGTGCTTTCAGTCCTTCTGAGTATAGCTCTTCTAACTTAGTGTTCTGATGACATAGAAATTAATTTGTTAATTTTTTGTTGTTTTAAGGGACTTGTCTTACAACAATATAAAAGACCTTCCAAGCTTTAATGGTTGCCATGCTCTGGAAGAAATGTAAGTTGGTCTTTGACTTACTCTTTTTGCTGTGGTTTATTGTTGATTCACTGAACGTTTCCTATTTTAAATAATGGCTTTAATATTAAGAAATTAGAAACATTAAGGAAATAGATGCATATAATCAGGTGTTCCTGTGAATGAATGTCAAATTGCACTCAGCATGGTCATGCAACCAGCATTTCTTAGGTACTTATGAGGCATTTTGGGAGACATTATAGGGGGAGGGCTGTATATACAAAAAACAAACAAAAACTGTTCTTGGCTATTGAGGGAAACTAAACATGGATGCCTGCTGTGTACCTATAAGCTCTGGTGGCAGTTGGTTGGGAGAAGGGAGAGGAAGACGTTAATTCTCCCGTTCCTGATCCCTTTCTTCCTCTAGCCTTTTTTCTACAGTACTTGGTATGGTTGTGTTGTCCTGGATCCTTTTTTACCATGTTGTCTTCCAGCTCTCCTGAGTGGGGTTGTTAAGGAATTTAGATAGTATACATTAATTCCCAGTATAATTTGGGATGGATACCAATTAGTCTAACCCTTTGGTGTTATAGACGAGGAAGTAGCAGCTCTCTTTACTTTCAATAAGATCAATCAGTGTTACTTATGAATGAGTATTTAAACTTAGAAAAAGTTGAAGAAATGTTATCTTTCAAAATCAAAAATAATTTTCTTTTTTTCCTCTTTTTTCTTTCATTCTTCTTCTTCTTTTTTTTTTTTTTTAGTTCTTTGCAACGTAATCAGATCCACCAAATAAAAGAAGGTACTTTTCAAGGCCTGATATCTCTGAGGATTCTGTAAGTTTCTTTCTGATTATTAGAAACAAATACAGTTTTTGTCCAGTTATAAATTAATATATCATTACAATTCCCATGATAGATAAAGATACAATTTATTATGTGTAAATACTGTTCAAATTTTACCACATGGTACTTTATCGATAATCCACTTTCAGTATTTTTTTTACCTTAGCTTTTTATTTAGTATCTTTTACCTTAGCTGATTTATGATATTGTATGTTGGTAGTGAAAAAGCATAATGTGTATAACCTGAGAGATGGAGCTTGTTTGTTTTCTTGTCATACTGATGAGGTTTGCCAATCCATTAGGGCAGAGGTAGGCAAACTCTAGCCTGTGGGCCAGGTCCAGCCTGCCTCCAATTTTTATAAATTAGGTTTTCCTGGAACACAGCCATGCCCTTTTGTGTAAGTGTTGTCTAAAGCTGCTTTCACCATACTATGGCGGAGTTGAGTAGCTGGGAGTAGAGACCATATGACCTAGAGGTGAAAATACTTACTATCTGGCCCTCTACAGAAAAAATGTGCTGACCCTTGTGCTGCGGTATGTATCGTCACAAATATAGCTAATATGCAGCAGAAGCACTCACTGGAAAAAATGTATTTGTATTTGAGTGTGTATTTGTGCCAAATACTCTCTTAAGCACTTGGGGATAGAGAGGTGGCTAAGACAGGCCTTGTCCCCGCCTTCACAGAACTTGAGTGCAGAAAACACAATATGCTAAAATAGTGACCATTTTTAAAATACAGAGAAAATTAGAAAATTGAAGGTGAAGTGAAATTACATATATTGAATCCTATCTTCCAGTAGATCCCCAGTAAGAAACTGAAAATGCTTTCTACTAGGGAATATGTTATTAGAGGTTGGGATCTTTCCTGCTTTCTCCTAGGGAATATGTTATTGGAGGTTGGGGTCTTTCCTAGTGTCTGACAGTCTTACTGGGTGGGGGTCTGGGCAGTAGCGAGGAAGGGGACTGGCTCCTAGCTGCCATCACTTCTCGAGCACTGGTAAGTGACAACAATGAAAAGTTGGCCTTTTCATGATTTGGAACCAGGTTTGTCCGTGGTTCTGTGATCTGGGAGATGTGTAATGGAATGAATTTATCCAGCCTTTAAATTTCCATGAACGCTCAGTTTAAGTGTGGTTGTGTGGTTGCAGATTATTTCTGTTCTTATTAATTCTGCAAGATCAGAATTTCTCAGGGTGTGTTTCTGAATATGGTACAGCTTTGGTGTTGATAGGATTTTTATTTCCTGCTTGGGAAAGAATGATATCTGAAGCCCTTCTGGAATGCTCTTGTTTACATATTGATTATTTTGTCTTCCCTCGGGGCCTTATCACTGACCTTTGAGAAGGCAAATAGTATGAAACCTGTTTTTATTTTCAGCTTTGTCAGGAGCTGAGTTTTTCCTCGCCTACTAAATAGTACCAAAGGTTATATCGTATCATTTATGTTTTTGAACTGGTACCAGAATGATAAGGTGGAGAAAATTCACAACTGTTTTGAAACAGATGCCAACTAGAATTACTGCTCCATGGAACCCATTCCAAGAAATAGATTTTTGTGAAGGGGAGGGATTCAACATAAACATCAAGTTGTTGTTGGGCAAGATGAGTAAGATTCGTTATCTTATCAGAGATACTGTGACTACCTCGGATTCCACAGTGTGGTCAAAGTAACTCCAATTTGAGTTTATTTGAAAAGATTAACATGCTCCTCTTGTAATTGCAGAGATCTGAGTAGAAACCTGATCCATGAAATTCACAACAGAGCTTTTGCCAAGCTTGGGTCAATAACTAACCTGTAAGTTGATGATTTTATGCAGTAATACCATGAAAGAAATGAATAGTCTACAGAAACTTGTGTTTTAGCATTGTACTTTGGAAATATTTTTCTGTTCAGTTGCTCCCTTGTGTAAATGCTAAGTTGCATTCATATCATTAATGCCTTCTTAGATGGCAAGATGAATACCAGATTTATTGTTTCAGCACACCCGAACTTCCCCGTAGAGCTCTAATATTTATAGTATTTATACATGTACGGATGTTTTGTGTAACTTGCATCCTAGGAGTTAACTGGAAGTCTCATTCACATTTCAGAGATATAAGTTTCAATGAATTAACTTCATTTCCTACGGAAGGCCTGAATGGGCTAAATCAACTGAAACTTGTTGGCAACTTCAAGCTAAAAGAGGCCTTAGCAGCAAAAGATTTTGTTAATCTCAGGTGTGTTTTTGCTTATTTTTCTTTTTTGTTGAAGTTATGGTGGCCCCCTAAATTATAGAGTATGCTAGTTTTTTGCTGTGGTTCCCAGATTCTCTGGGAGGCTATAATTTAAGAGTATTTTCTACCTCAGTCCTCACAAATTTGGTAAAAAATAGAACATGAGCATTATTCCATAGTTTCTGAGAATATGAATTGGAGCCTTGAGACTGTCGGAGAGAGAACATAGCCGTTCATCAGACTAGCTTTTTATATAGCAGATTTGTCATTAAAAATGTGGCAGGAACCACGTAAGTGTGAACCTACAGAAAATTGACACAATGCTCTAATACTTCATAAAGACATTTGATACAGTAGAGATAGGGCTTGGGGATAGTACTGTGGGAGAAGAGAATAAATACGCTTACTATACTTATGTGAACAAAGTACATTCATTTAGTGGTATACAGTTGCAAAGCATCTGGGACATTGATATTTAAGTGAAACTACCAGTATCATATGATAAATTAGGCATGGTTAATTCATGTATAAAAGGGGTCTGATAAGATTTCACTTTAAATTGCAGTTATTAGTGCTAGATTTTAAATATGGTTTGTTTTAAATTCAGTTTTTAAAAGTATATCTTATATGAAAAGAGAAAGTCATGGTGTCATCTGATAGGAGAGTTCTTTTCACAGATGAAGAAACTGAGGCTAATGACCAGCTTTTAAAGCATGTGACAGTCAGGTCTTTTGACTCCTGGGGCTCTTAAAGATGGAAATACTTTTTACAAAACAAAAGCATGTCTGTGGAGTTGTTATTCAATGTAGATTTTACCATTTTTTCCAGGTCTTTATCAGTACCATATGCTTATCAGTGCTGTGCATTTTGGGGTTGTGATTCGTATGCACATTCAAACACGGAAGATACTAGCCTCCAAGACCACAGTGTGGCAAAGGATAAAGGTGAGCGCATGTACTTCTAAAATAGAACACTTTTGATGGCATTAATTCAAGTCTCTGCTATTGTGATCATTTGTGAAGGATAAATATGAAATATGTGAGAAAATGGCATTTACTGTGTTACTGGCATCTTTGTTAGGAAGCCTTATGCAAGCTGAACTTACATCCTGTACGAGAGAGAAGATTGCAGAAAAGTGTGGTTCTTTTCAATTGCATAAAGCTTGAATTAAACACAGTTTATGTTACATATTCAGGTCCCACTGATGTAGCAGGTGTCACAAGCAGTGCGGAAAATGAAGAACATAGTCAAATAATTATCCACTGTACACCCTCCACAGGTATGCCCAGCACATTTTGCTGCAGGTTCTTGCTTTAAATGAACATTAGGCAAATGTATCTGAAATGTGTGGGGGAAAGATAGGATTTTTCGTAATAGGAGTGGGACTAGATGATGTCATAAGGCCTTCTGCCTTAAAGTGTGGTCTGTGTACCAGGAGCTTAGGCATCTCTTACAGAATTTCAGTCCCAGACTCATTACTTGGAGTCTTGGTGTTAACAAGCTTCCCAGAGGGTTATGTGCATTCA
The DNA here is from genome assembly GCF_004348235.1 of Phoca vitulina. NCBI lineage: Eukaryota > Metazoa > Chordata > Mammalia > Carnivora > Phocidae > Phoca > Phoca vitulina. Next base: position 7,360,756 of record NW_022589719.1, on the reverse strand, counting down.
AAATTGAGAGGCAAAACTGAGCACTTCTTTAACTCTAGGACTAGTTCTAGAAGTTACTGATCTGCAAGGATTTTTAGTGTTATCCTTTTTTTTTCTTAAATGCAACCTTGCTTTTCCTTTTCTTTCTACTTCATTTCACCAAACTTTAGTAGACTTGGGAAAGTTACCTAAATGAGACCACATATTTAGTTGTGAGGTAATGTTGGATTAGGCCTCATCTACGAGGGAAGATGGATTTGGAATTTTACTGTAAAAGGAAAAACAAATAATTGGCTAACTTGTATGCTATGAAGTAGGTTTTTTTTTTTTAAGATTTTATTTACTTAGAGAGAGAGAGAGCGAGAAAGCACAAACAGGGGGAGTGGGAGAGGAGAAGCAGACTCCCCATTGAAGAGGGAGTCTGATGTGGGGCTTGATCTGAGGACCCTGGGATCATGACCTGAGCCAAAAGGCAGCCGCTTAACTGCCTGAGCCACCCAGGTGCCCCCCACCCCCTTTTTAAAGATTTTTTATTTATTCATTTGAGAGAGAGAGAGCACAGCAGGGGAGAGGGCCAGAGGGAGAAGGAGAAGCAGACTCTCTACTAAGCAGGGAGCCCATTGTGGGGCTCGATCCCAGGACCCTGGGATCATGACCTGAGCTGAAGGCAGAAGCTTAACCGACTGAGCCACCCAGGTGCCCCAAATTGTGAGCTTTTTAAGGGGCTGTGTTTGTATTCTTTTAATACTTAGTACAGTGCCTATGTAGCGAATGAGCTTAAAGTGACCAGACGAGTGAATGGAATTGGCAAGAATCATTTCAGTTTAGGCAATGTATTTTGTCTAGTTTCTGAATAAATTGTTGGAAGTTAAGAGGGTGCAGCTTGCTCACTGGCCTTACTGGGGTCCTTGTGCTGGAGGATGTACATAAGGAGCTGACAACCCAATGAGAAGGGAACAGCTTTATTAAAGGGGAGACTAGACCTGACCAGGCAGGGATTCTGTGTCCTCCACACTGAATTTAAACCTTAGTCGGCCAGGAGGAACGTTGGTCTGAACTCATCTCTCCAGGCTGCAGTAGAGATACACTGCAGGTCTGCCTCCCCACTCAGTTGTAGCAACACACAGACACCCATGTGCTCACTCAGAAGCAGGAGGTAGCAGAGAGTGGGGTCCTTCTGTTAGAACTGGAGGAGGCAGCAGGTGTTCAAAGACAGACTGGGTGGAGCCTGCTTCCCAGGCTTTTGAGGGAAAGTACCTCCACCTTCCAAAAGGGTGAACTGTTCTCTCAGGTCAGATGAGCTACTACTCCCTCTTCCTTGAAAGGAGGATGAGTTCAGATACAGAGATAAAGGTGAAAGCTTCCTCTTAACACTCCCTGGGGAGGGTGCGGGGAGGGGGGGGGCGGATAAAAATAGTTAATTACTTAATTAAGAATGTTTTTTAAAGTTTCTTGTGATATTTGGGATATCACAAGACATAAATGTTACAGAGATGGATTGTTAGGTCTGTGAATGTCTCAGTGATTTAAAATGCTTTATGAGATGTATCAAACTTCATGACAGTTCAGAAGGATAAATCAGAACATGTGTTTTAGGCAACTGTAATACATAGTTTTCTTGTGCTCTGTAAACAACATTTCGTTTTTCTTTACTAATTTTAAAATAAAATAGTTGTCATTTGTGACATAACTAGCCTGTCAAAGCCGGTTACTAGAACATACAATTTAGTTACTAAATTAGTTGTTATGATCCTAGTGTAAGTTTCACAGGGTTTTATTGGATATAGGTTTGTATGTATTTAACATCCATGTGGTTTTGCTCTCGCTTCACTGTCTTACTGAATAACCTTTGTCAGGTCAATCAAACACTTTGACATCTCAATTTCTCTGAATGAAAAGTGGGTATAATTATACCTGTCTTAACCTGCTTCATCAGGTTGCCCTTGAAAGCCATAAGAAATGTGGGGAAAACTAGATGTATACATACATACATGTACATATATAATTTTTAAAAGCTGAATTAGGACTAGGAAGGAGGAAGGAAAGGACCTCATATTTATTGAAGTCCAACTATGTACTTAGTAACCTGCTTAGGTACCTCTTGTATATAATTTTACTTAAGCTACACCATGCTACGAAATAGGCATTATTATCCACAGGCGAGAAAATGAAATTTATACAGGTTTAAGCTGCTTTCTCAAGGAAGAACAACAAGTTATGAACCCTAAATTAAAACCCTAGTTTATCTGATTCCAAGCCTTCAGTATATCAGGTACTTTTCATATATAAGATACTGTACTATATATATATGCATATCACTGTATGGCTTTACCAAATATTTAATAAAAGAAATTAAAGTCAGTTATTTTTAAAATAGCCTAGTCCAATGACTAAAATAGCTAAGAAATAGTAGTCTTTTCAATTTGGTTCAATTCAATTTTGGTAGCAGATTTAATTATCCTAGATTAACCATCTTTAGTTTTTCTCTGAATCCATAGCATACGGGAATACGGTGTTTTCTAAATTGTCTTTTATTTCTCTCTCTTGTTTTAGGTGCTTTTAAGCCCTGCGAATATTTACTGGGAAGTTGGATGATCCGTCTTACTGTGTGGTTCATTTTCTTGGTTGCGTTGTTTTTTAACCTGCTTGTCATTTTAACAACATTTGCGTCTTGTTCGTCACTGCCTTCCTCCAAATTGTTCATAGGCCTGATTTCTGTATCCAACTTATTCATGGGAGCTTATACCGGCATCTTAACTTTTCTGGATGCTGTGTCCTGGGGCAGATTTGCTGAATTTGGCATTTGGTGGGAGATCGGCAGTGGGTGCAGAATAGCTGGGTTTCTTGCTATCTTCTCCTCAGAAAGTGCCATATTTTTATTAATGTTGGCAGCTGTTGAAAGAAGCTTATCTGCAAAAGATATAATGAAAAATGGGAAAAGCAATCCTCTCAAACAGTTCCGGATTGCTGCCCTTTTGGCTTTTCTGGGAGCGGCTGTGGCAGGCTGTTTTCCACTTTTCCATAGAGGGGAATATTCTGCATCACCCCTATGCTTGCCATTCCCCACAGGAGAAACGCCATCATTAGGATTTACTGTAACCTTAGTGCTATTAAACTCATTAGCATTTTTGTTAATGGCCATTATCTATACAAAACTTTACTGCAACTTGGAAAAAGAGGACCTTTCAGAGAACTCACACTCTAGCATGATTAAGCACGTTGCATGGCTCATCTTCACCAATTGCATCTTTTTCTGCCCCGTTGCATTTTTCTCATTTGCGCCACTGATCACTGCAATCTCCATCAGCCCTGAAATAATGAAGTCCGTTACTCTGATATTTTTCCCGTTGCCCGCTTGCCTGAATCCGGTCCTATACGTTTTCTTCAACCCAAAGTTTAAAGAAGACTGGAAGTTACTGAAGCGACACATGACCAAGAAAAGCGGGTCGGTTTCGGTTTCCATTAGTAGCCAAGCCGGCTGTGTGGAACAGGATTTCTACTATGACTGTGGCATGTACTCACATTTGCAGGGCAACCTGACTGTGTGTGACTGCTGTGAATCTTTTCTTTTGACAAAGCCAGTGTCATGCAAACACTTAATAAAATCACATAGCTGTCCTGCATTGGCAGTGGGTTCTTGCCAAAGACCAGACAGCTATTGGTCCGACTGTGGCACGCAGTCGGCCCACTCTGATTATGCAGATGAAGAAGATTCCTTTGTCTCCGACAGTTCTGAGCAGGTGCAGGCCTGCGGACGAGCCTGCTTCTATCAGAGTCGAGGATTCCCTTTGGTGCGCTATGCTTACAATCTACCAAGAGTTAAAGACTGAATTGATGTGTTTGTAACTGTTTCCCCCATCAACCAAAATCACAGCGTCTATAGACTGAACCCTAGTCTGCTCTTTCGTCTGGGAAGCACTTCTGTGATCACTGCCTGATGTGTCACTTAGAAGGAGGAGAAGGTGGCAGTTTATTTCTTAAACCAGACATTTTCAGAGAACAAGTGCCTAAACTGTCAGTCGATGAAAAATGCAATGTCCAAGCAATGTGTGGTCTATTGGGGACAAATTTATAACTTGAAAAAGAATTTATGTATATCATAGCAATATAACGTTAGGTTTTCCTGATCCCTAAGAAGCAAATTTATACCTGTTTCTGAATTAAGCACAAGATGAAGAACAGCTGTTAATATTTTTTTAAGAATATTTTAAAATGTGATTTTATGTAACAAAGAAAAAGTCTTGCTAATTTTACCTAATGTTGCATCATTAATCTCAGGACAACTTACTGCAGGGCCAAAAAAGGGATTGTCTCCCAGGTAGAACTGTGAGGGTAGAAGAGTAGGCATCATCACCCTGTTGCATTTTCGGGTCCCATCTCTGACATAATAGAATCATAAATTTTGTTTAAGTGACTTACAAATCTAAAACCTGAAGATGTTTTTAAAACAATATTAACAACTGTTAGATTTTAAAAGAATAGTTGAACATTTGTTTTCAGACATTACGCATCTCTTTGGTGCGCTCACAGTGATTTTTTTTTTCCCTCAATGTCTTGTGACCACACTAGGAAAAAGTAAAGGACTAATTGTTGTGTGGGTTTGGTAGATTTGGATAAACTACTAACTAATATGGGATTTTAATAGCATCTGAGGGATTTGATGGCTCCGTGGAATGTTCTCATTCATAAACAGTTCTTAATATCATTGGCTGTACCAACATTTTCCAGTTTTGTTGGTATATTACCTACATATAGTTTGAATTATACAGAAGATAAACAGTGGTAAATTATTGTGTCAAGGTGGAAAAAATTGGGAGTAATTATTGATACAAAGCACTTATAATGGTTTCTTAGTGAGCCGGATTCTCCTAAACCTGTGCTGTTAATATGGTAGCTTCCATACATTTCCCCCTTACTGTGATTTAAACACAAAAGAGCCTATGCAACAGTTCAGATACTGTGTTCTTGTGAGACAAAACAAATGTGTCATTAAAGAAAAAGAAAAAGGAATAAGGCTTAGGCCTAGGTCTTTAACAATTAAAAATTTTACTTGATTCTTATCTATGGACTTTTGACATGTCACTATGTGGAGTCTTAAAGTTATAAATGTTTAGTATGTTTTTTGAACAATATGCTAAATCAATAGCAGACCCACTGCCATATTAGTTATTCAGGATATACTAAAAAACACTAAGCTAGATTGCAGTTTAATAATTAAACTGTATATACTGTGCATATAATGAATTTTTATCTTATGTAAATTATTTTTAGAACACAAGTTGGGAAATGTGGCTTCTGTTCATTTCGTTTAATTAAAGCTACCTCCTAAACTATAGTGGCTGCCAGTAGCAGAATGTTAAATTGTGGTTTATATACTTTTTTTGCATTGTAAATAGTCTTGGTTGTACATTGTCAGTGTAATAAAAACAGAATCTTTGTATATCAAAATCATGTAGTTTGTATAAAATGCGGGAGGGATTTATTTACAGTGTGTTGTAATTTTGTAAGGCCAACTATTCACAAGTTTTTAAAGTTGCTATCATGTTTGTATATTTACACATCTGATAAATATTAAATCATAACTTGGTAAAAAAAACGTAGCTAAAAGTTTTTTTTTCTCCAAAATTCAAGTCACTGAAAACTTTGCGTTGATTTAAAATATAGAATAGCAGATATCTAAAATATGTGGTAAATTGTGCGATATGTCTAGTGGGAAATACACTATTGTATGCAGTGTTTTGAATTCTTAAAGTTCTAGAAATCTAGCAATCTATTTTGCCTTAATTTGTAACTAGGTACATTAATAAATTTGCTTAATGTTAAAGTAAGCAAATTAAACTATTTTTTAAGTGAAGAGTATTAGAATAAATGTTTGAATAACACTTTGCTGGTATTTAGAAGTAAGATTTTATTCTATCTTAAGTCTGAACCATACTCATGGAAAACAAATTGTGAAATTTAAGAGAATACCATGAATTAGATCTTTATTTAAAAGCAAATGATTGGTGGGGGCGCCTGGCTGGCCCAGTAGATGGTGCGTGTGACTCTTGATCTCAGGGTGGTGAGTTTGAGCCCTACATTGGGTATAGAGATTACTTAGGAATAAAATCTTTAAAAAAGAAAAGGCAAATGACTGGGGCTCCTGGCTGGCTTAGTAGGTGGAGCATGTGACTCTTGATCTCAGGGTTGTAAATTCAAGCCCCACGTTTAATGTAAAGATTGCTTAAATAAATAAAAGCAAATGATTTAAAATCCTGCATGATACCAAATGTCGTCAAATTGCCCAGATGATTAAATATAAATATTCACAGTCATGAAGCCCTCATTTTACAGATGAGAAAACAGAGGGCTTGATGAAATTTAAGTGAATACCTGAGTCACACACAACAAATTAGAAACCAAACAAGCACCCAGTTCCTCTTAATCTGAGACATAGTTTTTTGGGTTTTGTTCATTTGTTTTAAACTTAAGTATATGTCTGGAATTTCCATAACAAAAAGTAGAATTGTATAATTACTCCTCCCATCCCTTCAGCCTTCAGCCCAGGTACCTACATCACCCAAATGTGGCAATTATCAACAGCACATGGTAAATCTCCTTTTATCTCCACCCCATTCACCCATTCACTAACTCCCTCTAATCCATCTGCCTCTTGGATTAGTATTATTTATTTAAGACTTATTTATTTATTTCAGAGAGAGAGTTTTAAGCAGACTCCGTGCTAAGCATGAAGCCCAAAGCAGGCCCAATCCCACGACTTTGACACCATCATCTGAGCCAAAACTAAGAGCTGACACAGGACCAATTGCACCGCCCAGGGACACCTGCCCCTTGGATTATTTTGAAGTGAATCTCAGACGTTTCATCTGTAAATATTCCAATATGTCCAGGGGTAAATTTTTTAAAGTTGCCTAATATATTGCTACAAGGCTAACTGGTAATGATGTTATTTTGGTAACAAAGTCAGGGATTTTTAAACAAAAGTTAATCTTACAACAAGGTTACAATGCCAGCAAAAAATAAAATTTATCTCAAATGTATACCATGAAAGTGAAAATAAATGAGTAGTAAGAAGTTACTAAGTTAATACCCAAAAACTTAAGGGGAGAGACCTTCTTTTGAGCTTATTTATACATTTATATATATTTCTACTGAACTTGAGGGGTGCCTGGGTGGCTCAGTCGGTTAAGCGTCTGCCTTCAGCCCAGGTCATGATCTCAGGGTCCTGGGATCTAGCCCCATGGGCTGGCTCCCTGCTCAGTGGGGAGTCTGCTTCTCCCTCTCTTTCTCCCCCTCCCCACCCCTGCTCCTACTCTCTCTCAAAAAAAAAATCTTAAAAAAATTCTACCAAACTTGATTATGGCTTCTCAGTCTCAGCAGTGACAAGACACTAAGAAAGGAGACCACGGGACTCAATTATGTTCACGTAGCAGCACCTGTGTTATGCATCTCTTTGCTTCATTATTTCCAGTGTTGCTACAGCATAATGCAGTAGTTGGTCATTATTATCAGGATTCTGAGGCATCAAGGAAAGGACATAATTTGTTTCATTAAACATTTTGAGGAGGCAGAGAAGTATATGACATTTTAGCTTCCTATACCAAAAGGTTAAAGTAGGAAAGCTTGGGAGTTTAAATGACAAAATTTATCATTTACTGTTTTCTTTGTCAGGTCCTATGCCAGAAACTTTATTACTAATGAGATAATATGACTGGGAGGTAGGTTATTTCCCTATGTTACAAAGGAGTAAGTTAGGATTTACAAAAGCCAAACAGTTGGTTTAAGGAAACCAAGTGAGGAAGAAAAAAAATCACTGATTCAAATCCAGGTTCCTTTTTTACTAAGACTTGTGCTTTTTCCTACTTTGCTTCAGGTATGTCAGATGATGTCTGCTGGGAATAGCTCAAGTTTGCCTCCTATGAAGCCCTAAAGTGGCCCTAGGCCTTTTGATGCTGTTACTGATTCTAGGGAGGTTCTCATAAGTGGTTTTCAACCAGATATGCCAAAATTGAATAATTGGGGTAGAGAATATAAACCACTAAGCCAGTTTTATTTCTTGATTAATTTTATTACTCAGACTGGTCCAATTTTCTTCCATTTTCATTTTGTTTTTACTGAAAATTTTAACAAAATTAACAAAAACTAGCATTGCCTTAAAACAGTTTTAACCATGTCATATTTTATTAATTATAGCTACTGCCTTCTGAATTGCGCTTTGTTGCTATTATTTCTACCATATCTAATTCTCCTGTGTCAACTTTTGCAGATCTAAATTTCACCAAGGATTTTCTATCGCTCTGGTCAATAACAAATTTTGTGCGCTATTTTGGCCTTTGTCAGTTTTCACTCTGATATTTCTACTAGTAATATGCATTATGAGGGGGACAAAGCCCTATTTATTTACAAGTGTACACAGTTTTGTCAGCAGGAATAAAATCATCCAGCTTTACTGTCTATCACCTTTTCCTTGTTACCTTCATCCCTATTCCCAATCCCTGAGAGGTCAGTGCTCTTTCCGAGGTCCCACAAAAAATTTTTGTTATGAATAAAATGCATATCACAGAATATTTTAATGGTATTATGCTACACCACAAAAGAATGAGGAACGTGTGGCGGTAGGGCTTTTACTCCTCTAACTGTAGTGCTTAGCACAGGCCCCAGTAAACTAGAGGCTCAAAAAGACCTCAAAATGTACACGCATAGACAAACTAGTTACCTTAAGATGCCAGGCAAACAAGGTGCTACCAAACAACGGAAGCTTGTCCTAAAAGTGCATTCTTGGATACACTTGGAAACTTGGACAAAGTGCGCTCTCCTCTCCCCAATAAAATATGGCTGTGTGCTGAGAGAACTCACGACTGATCCTTATAACCCTGACCCGTAAGATACGGGGGTATTTTTGGCTTCCGCCTCAGTGACAGCGCATTTCTAGCACAAGACCTGCTGCGCCACAGCAGACAAGGGACACGTGCCCTCCGAGCTGTCAGCCGGTGAGCGGAGATGCGGAGTTAAGCTCTCCGCAGCAGCGGCCGGCCGGGCTGGGAGTGGGGAGGGCCGGCCGAGAGAGGCCCGGGCGCAGCCAGCCGCGGCAGGCCCGGACAAAGCCCTCGCGGCCTCCACGCGTCGCCATGGCAGCGCGGGGTCTGTGCCCGACCGGATAGGCCGGCCCGGCGCGCGCGGGGCCTGCTGGGAGCGCACGTCCCCGCCGCCGCTCCGCCGGTTTGAACTTGGCGGGCCCGATGTGGACGGCCGGGCTGTGGGGGGCCGATTCGCCACCTTCCGACGCTCGGTCCTCCGCCGGCTGCAGGTCCAGGTCTCGGCCCTCCTCCGGCTCCTTCTCCGTCCTCATGGCGGGCGCCCCGGGGCAGGGGCTGGAGCCGGTGACGGTGTGCTCGCCGTCGCCGCCGCTGAGCTGCAGCAATTCCACCATGTCGCTGTTGTCTCCCCTCGGCCACCAGAGCTTCCCGTTTGACTACGACGATGGTGACGGGGAGGATGAGGAAGACGTGGAAGAAGGTGCTCATGATTCACAGGCTAAGGTGGCGAGCCTGAGAGGAGTGGAGTTACAGGGGTGCGCCAGGTAAACTCGAGGCCGCCGGCCGATACAGCCCCTCTCAAGGTTCCTCAGACCCTTCTAAGTACGTTCTTCTGGTGGCCCAACCCCCTCCTGGCCTGGCCTCAGAGGCTCTGCAGGCACCTCCCTCCTGAGGTGCTGCTCCTTTTTGCGCAGAAAGAGCTGTGGGCCAGTGCTCACGCATGCCTTCAGATTTTCGAAGATTCTTAATCTTTTTTTCCTGAGAATATGATTGCCACAGTCTCACTCCCCAGAAAAACGTACGTAGTCTCAAAAACACAAAATTTTGCTACCATTTCGGGAGTTTTGTGAATATTCAAAAGTCAGATTGTGGACACCAGAACTCTTGTTCAAACCCTTAACACCAAAATTGTTTTTTGCACCTGAGTAGTACCTGTAGTTGTTTTGAAAAAACCCGATTGCTGGTGAAGTAGGTTGTAGTAAGCAGTATGTATACATTTTGCGTCATAAATGAGGAGCTGAAGCCCAGCTTAGCAATGTCAACCTCAGCATCCACAGACAAGGTGGAATCTGGTCTGTGTCCTCAATTAACAGTAGAATAGAAATCATTGAATCAGAGAATGTTAGAACCAAAGATATTATTAAAATCATCTGAAGTTTTTTATTTCTACAGTTACTCAGCAAACATCTAGTTTGTGCCATATACTAGTTTAGATACTGGGGACCATAAACAAGATAGACATGGCCTGTACTCATGAAATTAAAGCCAAAATTAAGCTACTCATTTTACAGGTAACAAAACTGGCTCAGGATGCAAATAAAAAGTCTGATTTGGAGGCCTATACCTAGTTATTAGCAGAGCTGGCCTTAGTATCGAGGTATACAGATCATGTTCTCTCTTTCCTATGCTACATGGCTGTTATTGGGTATATAAGAACAAAGGGCCTATCCCTGTAGGAATAACTTTCTGAGACAGACTTAGTAATGTAGGCCCCTTCTGGAATAGACTCATACGTCATCTTCAGGAAGATTTACAAGTTTCTGATTGTCAGGCTGTGTACAGCACAGTACAGGAGATCTCGGAAACACAGACCGGAGAACCTGTGCTTTATGTGTAAGCAGCAACATAGCCCCCTTTAGTGTAAAGCATTCATACCCAGAGTGAATGAATGGAATATGGAACCATATGAAATGACTCATACACAGTTACAGCAGTGAGTCTCTTAAGAATGAAAAGTAAAAGTAAGCACGTTGATGGGAATGGAGATCAGTAAGAGTAACCAGGCAAGCCACTTGTCCATACTGGTTGTGGCAACTGCAGGCCTCTGATGAACCTGATAGTAGAACTTGATGATAGAGTTTCAGGAGTCCATTTTCATGTGGGTCTTTGTAAGCATTCTTCAGGATTGAGTTGGTCCCAAAGATTTTTAAAATAATTTTAAGGCTTTGGAAAATACCTTTGAGTCTAATCAACAGGACTGAGCAATGTAGATACAGTTTAGCAACCTATAGAATGATGGCTGTCAAAACCACAGCTCAGATACTGAGACCTTGCATGAGCTTCCAAGAGCCAAAGCCCTAACCAAATAGAGCTCAGGAGAAGAGCCAGACATGTTTTTTGTCTCACTTTAGCCAAAGCCCAAATGAGCTGGTAGCATCCCAGGGTTAAGGCTGCCTTCCTTATCATGACCTTATCACAGGTCATTCCCTATAAATCAAAGGGATAGGATATGGCCTGGAAAGAATGTAGGGGTTGACAGGCCTTGTGTGTGGCAAGTGTCAGATGCATATTAGGTGTTCAGTAAATGTGTGCTGAATGAATGCTTAATTCCCACTCCTGGAGAACAGATAGATACAGCGGTTATCTTCAAATGCTTCAGAAAACTTAGCATTTCCTTTCAGGAGAGAGAAATGTTTACAGAATTTCATCAGTCATCCTCCATACCTCTAACCTTTAGTTGGTGTCCTGGACAGTTTGGGGGTAATGAGGGGAGGAGAGCAGGTAGTCTGACCTGTATATAGTCCCAGTCCCAGGCAGTGAGCATTCTCTCCATGGACCAGGAAGTAAACCCATAGCTGTGTGGGATTTTATGCCTTTTGTCCATTGTTCATCAGACACAGAGATAGACTCAGGTATCAGGTGTGCATGGTGATATGAGCTCCAGTTATTTTAGGTGTACATAGAGCCATGCTTAGAGGATGCATGGGCCTTCAAATGTGTTGGACAGGACTGAGATGAAGCTCATAGTTTACTTCAGACAAGATGATGCCAAGTATTTTCCTGGAGTCTTATGCCTTGAGCCTTCTGTTTATCCAGCTCTATCCTGCTTTTTATATCACTCTATCCATTAGGAAAACCATGCCTTAATACATATCTTAGTCATAAAAAGCTGCTTATCGAGCCTCTCGATTATGGGTAACGCTGTAGTGTATATGCTATACATTTTGTAGTGTATACGCTATCATTTGTTAAAAATGTTAAGGCAAGGAATTTAATATTTAAAATGTCATTTTTTAAAAAGATTTTATTTATTAGAGCATGAACGGGGGGTGGGGCAGAGGGAGGGAGAAATAGACTCCCCGCTGAGCAGGGATCCTGATGCAGGGCTTGATCCCAGGACCCCGAGATAATGACCTGAGCCAAAGGCAGACACTTAACCGACTGAGCCACCCAGGTGCCCCTAAAATGTCATTTAAAAAAATAAAATAAAATAAAAAAATACCGTGCTCTTCCAACAAACATTTCTTCTTTCTTTCTCTTTCTTTCTTTCCTTTCTTTCTTTTTCTCTTTCTTTCTTTCTTTCTTTCTTTCTTTCTTTCTTTCAGATTTTACTTATTTATTTGACAGAGAGAGAGAGTGAGCACACAAGCAGGGGGAGCAGCAGAGGGAGAGAAGCAGGCTCTCCGCTGAGCAGGGAGCCTGATGCAGGACCCTGGGATCATGACCCGAGCTGAAGGCAGACGCTTAAACCGACTGAGCCACCCAGGCGCCCCTCAACAAACATTTCTTAGGAGGTTACTATATTCTAGGCCCCACGCTAGACTCTTGAAATAAAAAATGAGTTAACACATGCTTTCTGTTTGTAAGGAATTCATAGCCTATGGCAGAGATGGACAAGTGACAGAAAGCCCAAGGTACTTAGTTCAGATTTTTTGCAGAGTTTTACTGTGAGGCAATAAAGATTAATGCCTGAGCTGACTCTTAAAGGGAGAATAGGAATTAGCCATACTCCTCCTTCTACTAAATGACGTGTGTCAAATGCTTACTGAGTGCACAGAATCTGCGCGCTTTAGCATAGATTGTCTCATTCAGTAGTGCCTGTGAGGTAGCCTCTGCCGCTATTTCCATTTTACAGGTAAGAATGGAGGGTTGAATAGGTTAAGAAATGTACTTAGCCAGGAGGAAGCAGGTAGAGATTCACCCCAAATGTTTCATTCCCAAATCTAAGCTCTTGCATGGCTACCTGTGGAGATGGAGGCATTTCAGTTTTAGACAAAACTGCAGAGCACAAGCGCGTGGCACATTCATCAGTCTGCTTAAGTTCAACAAAACCAAAATAGTCCAGATCAGCCATTGGCATAAGAAGAGTCTGGGAAGACAGGCAGCAGCTAATTCATGGGTGTCAGGCTGTGGAGTTTGGATTTCATCTTTTGGGCAAAGGAGCCACAGAAGAACTTTGAGGTAGGGAGTGACATGATGGAAGGATGCATTTGAAGGATGAATGTGGCAACAGTTGTGGAAAATGGTTTGAAACAGGGAGAAAGGCCAGTTATGTCCAGACAGTGGTTGTAAGGTTGGAGAAGAGGAGAATGGCTTGAGAAAATGGAAAGAAGTAGAAAAGACATGACTAGGCAATTATGTGGGTGTGGGTGGTCAGGGGAGGAAATCTAGACAGAGGGCACTGGAGGAGTCACAGGTCTGAGTTGCTGGCATGACTAGTTGGGTGGGTATTGGTACTCTTCACTGGCATAGGATTATAAAGGAGGAGTAAAATTTTTCTTGGTGGAGAGGGTAGTGGATAGAGGGTAAAAGATGATTAGACTTGGTTGTCGCTGATTGATAGTTAAGTGGAGCTGTCTGTCAGATGGTTGGAAAGAAGTCTGGAGCTCAGAAGAAAGATCTAGCCTGGAAGGACTGATCATCAGCACCTAGTGATAGTTGAGACTGTGGGAGCAGATAAAGTCTGGAGAAGGAAAGATACATATGTGAAATAAACAACACATCAGCAGTGTCTCTTTCCCACCAGAATGCAGATTGCAGGAGGGCATGGATGAATGAAGAAAGCAGCAGAAAAAAATGAGTAAGCTGAAGCTATGAGGTAGAAAAGGTTGTGCAGAGTGGTGGGAGAGGCATTTGGTGGCCTGAAGCAGGAATGTTAAAGAGACAGAGGAGCTGAGTCTATAAACAACTAGTCTTTATTTATTTATTTTTTTAGAAATATGTTGAAATTTATTTCTGGAAATCTTTTACTCTTTATTTTATATTGAGAATTATAAAAATTTCTGTCCATTTCCAAAAGTAGTGCATATGTGTGCATTGCAGAAAATTTGGAAAATATGAAAGTTTAAAATACAGAATTACTTATATTCTGCCACCCAGATACCACCCAAAGATAAACAGTTAACACCTAGTCTTTAGAGCTGCCTTGGGTCCTGAACAACCTTTCTTTCCTTGGGTCCTAATGGTTCTGCTTTTGCTCAGTTATCTGAGGCTTGTGTATCTGGCTGAGGCCCAGTATTTCCCCACCCTGCTTCTCTTGAGCTTGAGTAGTTACTTTTCCATGTACCTAGACGAGTCAGACTAACAGAGGTGCATATGGGAGATGCGGTAACCAAAATGGAGAATCGTAGACACCCTGTCTGAAGAATTGATAAAAGGGAGTAGAACTAAAACATTAAAGAACACAAGAGCCATATATATTTTTTGTAACTTTATTTCAAGACAATTTCAAACTTACAGAAGTTGAGAATTTCTGGGGCACCTGGCTGGCGCAGTCAGTAGAGCTTGGAATTCTTAATCTCGGGGCTGTAAATTCAAGCCCCATGTTGGATGTAGAGATTACTTAAAAATAAAATCTCGGGGCGCCTTGGTGGCTCAGTCATTAAGCGTCTGCCTTCGGCTCAGGTCATGATCCCAGGGTCCTGGGATCGAGCCCCGCATCGGGCTCCCTGCTCTGCGGGAAGCCTGCTTCTCCCTCTCCCACTCCCCCTGCTTGTGTTCCCTCTCTCGCTGTGTCTCTCTCTGTCAAATAAATAAATAAAATCTTAAAAAAAAAAAAAAAATCTTAAGAAAAAAAAGAATTTCTGTTCACCTTTCACCCAGAATCCTTAATTGTTAACACATTTGCTTTATCATTCTCTCTGCATATATATACATGTTCTTTTTTTCCCCTGAACTATTTAAGGGATGAAAAGGGAAAAGTCTGCTCCAGGATATGATTAGGATCATGTCTTGTAATTAGTTGTCCAGACAAGAGATTTTTAAGAAAAAATTGTCATTGAGGCAAACAGACTGGGTGTGAGTTATCCCAATGGGTTTTTAAATAGTGTGATTTTAGGAGATGAAGGAATTCCAAGGCAGTTTGATAGATAAACTAATTCAAATATTGGACTTTCTGTTCATGATTTTTCAAGTGTATATTTATATATAATTAATTCATATATATGCATTTATAAAAATCACAGTATTGTAAATATATTATTAAATTCTGCTTTCGCTGTATAGTTAAGTGATTTTGAATGTGAAGCCAAAGAGTTTTGAGTACAAGTGCTATGTGTTCTCTCTTTGGAATAGTGTGGCTGAATCAGAAGATAACCAAGAAGAACAGAAACAGGTGCACCTACCAGAAAGCCGCCTGACACCATGGGAAGTGTGGTTTGTTGGCAAAGAAAAAGTAGAACGTGACCGTTTGCAACAGAAAGCTCTGGAGGTAAAACTAGACAGTATCCTTTTTGCTTAATCTATGAGTTAACAAATTAGAGCTGCTCTCAAAATTAAAATGTTTATGTTGATATCCCTCAGAACAAAATTTTTCCATTTGTTTGTATCAGTTTGCTATATCCATTTTAATAACTCTTATTGTAAAAATAATACATGTTCACTCTAAGAACATTTGGAAAATACAGCTAAGCATAATTAAAAACATTAAAATTTCTAATTTCACCACCTGAAGGTAACCATATAGACTTCCAGATTTTCTTGAGTGTATATTTAAAAAAAAAATCTAGAAATGTTTAAATAAAGACACATACAATGGAGCTTCACTGTATATACATTTAACTAAAGTAAATGGAACTGTATTTACTTGGTAAAATTTTTAAGAAAGAGAAACCAAAATTGAAATAGAGACCAGAATCTACCCCCATATTACTCAGAGCATGTGCCCTAGAGTGAGTGCATGTGGGGAGATGGCAATTTGCTGGGCTTTCAGGGTTTTTCAGTTCTCTGTGCTGCCCTGCCTTGCTTATGGACATCTCTGTGTTTGTGATTGTCTCTAAACTCTCAGTCTCCAAACTCAAAAAGTAGTGTGAGATACATTTTCACATGAATCCTTCATTTTTTTAACTCTTACTATTTGCTGTTGAGAAACTAGCAACTAAAGAGATTTGGATGATTTGGCATCCCCTAGTATCCAGACTCACTATCTGAACTCTCCCTATCTGATCACAGAAACCAAGTAGATTTGAATGGGGAGGGGTATGTCTTGTTTCTAAAGAAACAGGATCAAACTTTTTTGTAACCTTTTTTCTGCCTGTTACACTGTTAATATATTTCTATATCATTAAATATTTTTACAACATCATTTCTAAATGGCTGGCTAAGATTATTAAAATATATTTTAAATGTATTAGACATAGGGTGCCTGGGTGGCTTGGTCAGTTAAGTGTCCTACTCTTGATTTTGCCTCAGGTCAGAATCTCAGGGTTGTGAGATCAAGTCCCATGTCATGCTGTGTGCTGGGAGTGGAGTCTGCTTGAGACTCTCTCTCCCTCTCTGTCTGCCCCTCCCCCCATGTGCACATGTGCATGCGTGCTCTCTCTCTCAAATAAATAAATAAAATCTTTAAAATAAGTATTAGATATATATTAGAATATAGTTAATTGGTTCATTGTTGTCATATATTTAAGTTTAATCTATTAGTAACTATGTTGTCATAAAAATCCTTGGATCTAAAGCATTGCCCTCCATGATCTTCCTTGGAATAGATTTCCCGTATCAGTTTTGAAACTAATTATTTCTGCGATGGATTTTGAACCAGATACGCAGTCACATATTCAGGAAGCTTGGCATGATTCAAATGACTGTAGAAACCGGTGCATTCTGTTTCCCTATTGCATGATATTTGTATTCTAAAAAATAAATTTATTCTTGGAAAAGTACACAGTACTACTTGTTTCCTCTTACAAGGGCAGAGGGCTTGAGAAAGACCTTAAGATTTGATGCCAGGCAGGCTTGTTTAAACTTTTTTGCTTCAATTTCCTGTCTGTACAATAAGAATAAAAATAATAACTATGTCACACGACTTTTGTGAGGTTTAAATGAGACAAAATGTGGTGACTGGTGGTGTTTTATTAGTGTTATTACTGATAACATTGCTATTCATAGCCTTCTTAAAGGTTTTTCATTTATTTTCAGAATGAGTGTGTATTATTGAGACCCCAGACTCTTATCTCAGCCTCAAGTTTTAACATTACTAATTCCATTATTTAGTGCAGTGGCTTTCAAAATATTTTGTTCATGGTGAGAAGTCTGCTTTGCTTCATGTCACACACAAATCCATACATGTACGTATCTGAAATGATCTCTTAATTTTGTGCAAAACTTGGTATGCTATTCTCTTTTTCTTTTTGTTTTTTTGTTTTGTTTTGTTTTTAAAGGCCACTCATAACCCACTAAATTGATTTTGGACTCACAGTTTGGAAAACACTGATCCTAGTGAGCCATTGGTAAAGTGGAGTTCAGTTTATGGTATTTAACTTTAGCTCTAACCTCACTAGAATTCACTTGTTACGTTAAGGAAAGGAGGACCACTTCAAGTCAGTTTTTGAGTCAGCATACAATAAAAGAAGTTAATTAAATTACAAAAAAATTTGTAAGGGAGCCTGGGCTTTGGAGTCACACAGAACAAGGCTGAAATTTTAGCCTTGCCATTCTGTGACCTTGGGAAAGTTACCCAACATCTCTGAGCCCCTAGTCTCTTTATAAACCAGACGTTAGAGAGGCAATCCTAAAGTGGCTAAAAGCAGAAGTTCTTAGGCTGTACTTCCTGGATTCAAAACTTGGATCTTGGGCATATCCTTAACCTCGCTGTGCCTCAATTTCTTTATCAATGAAAGGGGGGAGAATAATATTCACCTCATAGTGTTGTTAATGAGGGCTAAGTGAACATAAGGTTACAGCCTAGTATATAGGAAACATTCAATGAAAGTTCATTGTTGTTACATGTTAAAGCAGATGGCAATAATAACTACTAAAGATATATTTTGAGAACAGATTAAAATAATGAATATAAAGTCCCTACCACAATGATTAAGCATATAGCAGAGTATAATTAGTTGAAAGATGAAAATCTCTTCATGTATTTAGTAGTTTGAAATTTCTTATGGCTACATCATTACTTAACTCTAAAGCAATTAAAATATTTTAGCATAAATCTTAGCATATCAGTCATGCCAGGGATATCATAACATACAGGCCAACTACTCACTTTATAAGTTTATTTTGTGCTGTTGTGGTATTCACATTTTTTTCATGCCTTTTCCTTGTTTTATTTTCTAAGTGATGCTTTTCTTATTCTTCTGTCCTAATTTACTGCATTCTCTAATTTGTTTGTAAATCATATCATTAAAAGCATAGATTATTAACCATAAAGAACGATTCATCTCAGATTCCTTTTGAGGGCCAGAAAGTAACTTTGCCAACATTTCATTTCATGGCAAAGCTGGGACTGGGTCCTGGTTCTTTCAACTTCCAATGTAATAAATGTTTTTTCCGTAATATCAAGATGTATTGTAGAAATAAATGGGTCAGACTTAGTATTTAATTTTGAACTTACCCCTGTGGTCTCATTTTCTTCCTTGAAAACTTAAAGGAAAATGTAAAGGATAATTGGGTCCTTAAAAAGATCATCTCTTCTCATAAATTTTATTTCAGCAACAGACATTTAGACATTTGTTTCAGACATCTCTGTAAGATTTAGTTAAAGTATTTTAAAAAATTTATTTATTTATTTTTCAATTTTCAGGTTCTTTATTTTTTTTTCTTTCTTCTTTTTATTATTATGTTATGTTAATCAGCATACATTACATCATTAGTTTTATGTAGTGTTCCATGATTCATTGTTTGTGTATAACACCCAGTGCTCCATGCAGTACGTGTCCTCTTTAATACCCATCACCAGGCTAACCCATCCCCCACCCCTCTCCCCTCTAGAACTCTCAGTTTGTTTCTCAGAGTCCATAGTCTCTCATGGTTCGTCTCCCCCTCCGATTTCCCCCCCTTCATTGTTTATTTTTATTTTTTGACAGAGAGAGAGAGACAGTGAGAGAGGGAACACTAGCAAGGGGGAGTGGAAGAGGGAGAAGCAGGCTTCCTGCCAAGCAGGGAGCCCGATGCGGGGCTTGATCCCAGGACCCTGAGATCATGACCTGAGCTGAAGGCAGACGCTTAACGACTGAGCCACCCAGGCGCTCCTATTTTAGAAAATTAAAAAAAAATTTTTTTAAATTATTTTAATCCATCAAAATTACCTGCTTACAAAATTTTTTACATCTGTAACTAATGTTGAATGACAAATATAGTAAATGTTGAACATTAGTATTACAAAAACTAGCATATTGGTTTTGTAGAACATACACATTTTATATTTAAATTTCTTTTTTTTTTTAAGATTTTATTTATTCATTTGACAGAGAGATAGCGAGAGCAGGAACACAAGCGGGGGAGTGGGAGAGAGAGAAGCAGGCCTCCCGCGGAGCAGGGAGCCCAATGCGGGGCTCGATCCCAGGACCCTGGGATCATGACCTGAGCCGAAGGCAGACGCTTAACGACTGAGCCACCTATATTTAAATTTCTATTATTTAAAAAAATTCTCTGGCAGACTGCTATAAATTCTCTATAACCTTTGGTTAATTCTAATTTTTAACATTTACTTCAACATTTTAATACAATCTGTTGTAAATTATAAAAAATGATGTAGGTTGTGAATAATCCAGGTGCTTTTTTCTTTTTTTCTCCCATCCTGCCTATGGCCATTTCAGCCCTTAACAAAGAAATAGGGCAGGGTTTAGAGTTGGTGAAACTCAATGCTGTCACTTTTCCTGATTGTTACCCTCAGTGGTAAAAAGTTCTTTGAAAGTCAGCAAAAGTTATTGAAATAAAAATGTATGTTTAGGATCCTCTTTGGATTTTGGTTTTTCATAATCAAGTATTCACTGTTTGGGAAAATAGCAATAATCCTGTTGAAACTCAGTGGTCTCCCAGAAGACATTCTAGGGGCCTTGTGGGAGAGGACACTGGCTGTGTCCGGAAGAGGCGTACCCTGGTGGTAAACAGGTGGAGGCACTCAGGCTGGGAATTCTGAGAGGGGCTGCCTTGTGTGTGTGTTTGGGGGTGGGGGTTGTGTCTCAGAAACGGATGTGTTCTGGGGTAGCAAATTACTTGACCAGACATCGTGAGAGTAGAGCACAGTTTGGGTCAGTTTTGCATTTTCTAGGTACTTTGACTCTTCATCTTTAATTCTTATATGAACTAAAATTTGTGAACACAGTCTCCTTTTTTTTCCCCTGATTTTTGAATTTAATTATGTGACAAATCTTAAAAGGGTACATAAATAAAATCAATCATATTATTAGTTGTATGTTTAAATAATTACTTCCCTTGAAAATAAAATAAGACTGTTTTAGAAAATTTTGGATATATGGTTGTCAGATCTGTATCTAGCCTGTCATACACACACTTCTCCTCAGACCTTCTTCCCCTCACAACTCCTGCACTGTGGAAACCTCCTAGTCAGCTCCCTCAGAGATGTTCTCCTTCCTTCAAATATAGTCTGCAGCCTTTAAGGGTTCAGAATCATCGCCTTTGCCATGTATTCCTGCTTCATAGTGTTCAATTTACTCTGCCTGTCTGACCTTTTTCCCATCTAGTTAGTACTACACTCTAATTTTCTAGTTGTCCCCCTCCACTCCCTCATCTAGTCAAGCAGTCTCCTCACTGTCTCTCTGTGGTACTCATTTCTGACTGCCCTGGTCCACACTGTTTCTCATCTCATCTTCCCTTCCTTCCCTTTTTGGAACTGTTATACACAGCTCCTCACAATGCAGTGCCTTAATTCTTTTGTGTATGTAGAATCACATTAGATTGGAGATGTCTGGAATTTCATCTGTATCTAGTTCTTGCTATCTTTGCAATAGACACTGCATCAAAAAAGCATTAAGTGAATAATCAAGGCATAACCTCTGCAGAGGTCATGAAAAATCCCTTTAAAAACCAGATGGATATTTTACTTTGTGAGGGGCTGAGGGGTATATAGTGTTTAAAAGTTGGAAGACTTTCTGAATGAGTGAGGGCAGCTGTTTTCTGTGCAGCAGAATTTTAGGATGAGAGGTCATGGAAGACATGAGAGGTCATCCTGTGACCAGTTGTTCTAAAGTCCAAAAGATATGTTCTTGGTGTCAAGTTTTATCTTCATTTCATTTAACACACTGGAATTATCTGAGAGTTGAAAAATTGGCTTTCCCACTAGCACCCACACTCAGGTAGGTAGGTCTTCAGGAAAGGGAGGGATGGGGAGGAGGAGTGAGGTCCAATGAAAGATATATAAAAGTGTCTGATTATTAGTATCTAAGGAGAGAGAAGAAAAATAACCAGTAATTATGGCAGTAGAGTCCTAGGAGTCTAGTTTGAACAGCATTCTCAACTAGTGCAGTAATTTAACTGATGAGTGACAGAGTGGTGGCATTCAGTTCGAAGTTTTATTTGGCCATACCTTCTACATTCTTTCTCTTGAGGAAATGCCCAAACGTGTAGATTCGAGTGACAGCAAGGCAGTTAAATAATCTGGGATATGAATGTGGTTTTGGTACACTCCAGCAGCTATAAAATCAGTGAAGAAAAATCTGGATTCTTTTTTTTTCCTTTAAGAAAATTGAATCGTTTCTTTGCATTTCTTCTTTGGTAACTCTAAATCAAAATTTTAATTTAGGGATTATTTAACTCCTACCCTTTATCTGCATTAAGAATCTAGAAGCTTTTTATAACTAAAAAAAGTTGCAATTCTCTTGAGCTTCTGCCAATAGTGTACAGTGATGCCAAAATTTATGTGTGGGAAAGTTGATTTCAATGAGGGTAATTTAGCTGAAGTTTAGTCTAAGAAACTAGTGTTTTGCTGCCAAGCAATTATTTGCATTTCTAAAAAATGACTTATAGTTTTTACCAATGCTTTCTTTTCATCATAGACTAGTTACTTAAGTAAGTAAGTTATTGTCACTAATGGTGTATTTTCTATAAAGGAAATTATATTCTTGTTTAATTTGGTTAATGTCAGCCTTGTTTTTAATATGTGATTTGAGTACTTCTATTAAATGCTGCCTTTGTTTGAATAAAAATCCGTAGGAATTAAATCAACAGCTAGAAAAAAGAAAAGAAATGGAAGAACGTGAAAAAAGGAAGGTAATTGCTGAAGAAAAGCACAAGGAATGGGTTCAGAAAAAGAATGAACAGGTAAGGAGGAAAAAAAATCTGCACCCACATACTGACAGCTCTTTTGCAAAGTCTTCTTTTCATCTACTCCTCGTAACCTAGGTTTTTGTTATTTTCTCTGAGATTCATTCTTTGACCTGATTTTTTTTTCCCCTGCCTTCATGGACATTTATCAAGTCTCAGTCTTCTACCCTTTGTTCTCTGCTTCTCTCCCCTTTCCCTCATGTGGCTTCCTTGCATCTTGCTGCAGGTAGTCACGGAGTCTGTATCTCGGCCTGACTTCCTGGGGTCTTGGACTTCCATCTCTTAGGTTGGCAGGCACCTCTGAGCCTGCAAATCTATAACAACCCATTTTTGCCCATTCTCCTTTGATTTCTGTTGTTAGTACTACTGTCATCTCAGTCACCTAGGCATAATCAGAGTTATTCTGTTGTTTGTGGCTTCCCCTGACATCACCTTTCCTCTGTTGTCACCACTCTCCTGTTTGCAGTCTCTTCCTGTCTGGTCTCATTACATCTTTCAACTTATTTACTGTTTATTTCCCCATACTGGATGTAAGCTCCATAAGACCAGAGAGTTTTGTCTCTTTGATTCAGTTCTCCAGCAGCTGGATCAGTGCCTGACACATAGGAGATGCCCAAAAATATTTGTTGAGTGAATGAATCCATCCTCTGTGGCTTTGCCAGACTGATCTTGCTGAAAAAGTCCAATGTCATTCCCCAATTCAAAATATATTTTTTATGATTCCCTACTGTCCTCTAAATAATGTTTTAACAATTCTAGCCTGGCTGGTTAAAGATCTACTAGTCTGCTCTCTCAGCCATGTCTTCTTCCACCTGTGGTTCTCTTCATCTTACGCTCTTGCTTCTTACTGGCATTCTTTTGGGAGCACACATAGGATAATCATGGTCCATCTTCTTAGAGTATTAGTTTTACTGAAAATTTTTGGGAGGAAAAATGTTATTTTCATGTTAAAGCAAGCATAGATATTTAATGGGGATAAAATATAAATTTTATATTATTTTTAAGATACACAGTAGATTTCAGAGAAATCCCAAGCAGTAGACTGTGCTCCCCACTCCCCAGGATATGTAGTCATGAGAAATTTTGAGAACATTTCCATTTTGTTTCTCACTTCCTTATTTTTTTATATTCTACTTCATCAGCATGGAATCTCATCATATCGTCCACCTTACCTTTCCCTTTATTATCCAACTCAAAATATTTTCTACATGAATCATTCACTGATCACATGCTAGAAATAGAAACTCTTTCCTTCTCTGAATCCTGGTTCAATTTATATCACTTTGTATTTTGTATATGTTTTGTGGCTATTTTGGTTTATGCGTATGTCTTTACTTCCTTGTAATTTTAAGACAGTTAAGGGTAAGAATTATTTTTTATATTACTTTTCTCTATTATAAGATCAGTAAGCATTTGTTATTGGAATGAATGAATAAATCTGTTATCTTTCAGTTTTAATACATTCTTTTATTGGATTATAAATTAGAAATTTTGAAAATACTTATCTTTTTATCTGTTTTCTATTGTAATTTTCACATATTTAGAATGCTACTGCTTTTATTATTTGATCCAATTTTATGAGTTTAGTCAGATGTTTAGATTATAAGACAGAGTTTTAAATTTTTAATTCTAATTGTCTTTAACTATTACTGAATCTAATGCTCAGTGGCATTAGTAAGAGTACCTGGTCAGTAATTTCAGTAAGTTGAAGATGACATAGCTTCTGTCATCCAGGTATTGTAAGAAGAAAATTGGCTGGACAGATGTGTGTTATAACCATAAATGTATTTGTTCTTAATTTCACAAGTAAATCATTATTATTTTTAAGTTTGCTTCATTCCATAATACAATAAGAAAGTTCTTTGTGAATCAGTGCCCAAATCAGAATAAGTCTGTGTGACTATTTGCAAGGTCTGTGTGATATTTTGTGTAGTTTATAGCTATAAAACAAAACAGTTTTACATGTACAGAATAGTATGCTCTCTCCTCTAAAAGCTTCTCTTATCTTCTAACTCCATTAAGCTCATTTTACCATGCCAGTCAAACATAGTTGTTATTTGTCTAAGAATGTAAGATACTGCTGAGAGATGATATAGTCTCTATTTTAATTAGTGTCAGTAGATCTACTCCAGTTATTTGAGAAAAAAACCTTTTTTTCTTTTGGACGGAAATGGTTTGTCCTGACATAAATCACCAATTATTGAAAGCAAGATTCCATAAGTATGAGAATGGTTCAAAAATAAGCTCTGAGAAATTAAATTTATTTATTCTGCAGAACTCTTGTACAAGTTAAGGAATAATTGATTATTCTATGTTTTTTTTCTTTCAGACCTATCAGATTTCTTCTTTCAGTCTCAGTTAGATTTACCTCTCTTTGTAAAGACTGCTCTCCTGGTTCTTCTCTTCCCGTCTGGCATCTCTGTTTACATTTCATGGTGTGTGGTCCCTGCTGCCTCTCGCTTCATTCACATTTTAGCTATATCTGGCACATAATTTTCTCTAAGTCATTTTCGCTGTGTTCTATCAAAAAATCAGACAAAAAGAATTTATGTATCCATTAGCAGAGTTGGTTTCTTCTGACGCTAAATTGTTAAATCCTTTTCAAATAAATGGCTTATCTCATCTGGTACTCTTACATTTGTGTGGCCATACTAATTCTTTTTTTTTTTTACAGTGTGTTATCACACGTGTTGTGAAAAGGCCTTATTTACCTTCATTGTTTTAAAAAATAGTTAAAAATAAAATTACTTTTAATTCTCAAAACATGGAACTGATTTTTCAGTGTAAAAAATTAATTCAGATTGATAAAGCATATGATAACACTGTTACCCAATGCATCATTCACGCATTCAACACTTTTACTATGTTCCAGATACTACTGAAGGAACCAAAATAGAAGTTCAGAAACTTTAAGTAGCCAGTTATTTTGTTAGTTTCCTTCAGTTGCAAGAAACAAAGGTTCTATCAGGGCCCCATCTTAAAAAAAGGAAGATTTATTGTTGTGCTCTGTGTGGTATAGAACTGGAGTGCCAGAAAATCTGAAGCCACTTGGTAGCTGTCCGTTCTTTCTTAGTGCATCCCTCTGAGTGCCTGCTCTCTTCTCTTTGTGCTAACTAAAGGCATTCCGTTCTCTCTTCTCCAGCTTGAATTCTACAGAAAGTCTTTTTGATGTTTTAAAAGAAACTTCATTGAGCTATAATTTACATATAATAAAATAAACCTATCTTAATTTGGATGAGGTTTGACAAAGTTATGTACCTATGTAATAAACAGCACCACAGTCAAGATACAGAATATTTCTGTCACTCCAAAAACTTCCCTGTGTCCCTTGGCATTCAACCCCTGTTCCCTACCCCCAACTAGTCCCCAGCTCCAAGGAAACCATTAGTCTGCTTTCTGTTTCTGTGGATTAGATTTACCTTTTCTAGAATTTCATATAAATGGAATCGTACAATATATATTCTTTTGAGTTGGGCCTCTTTTGTTTTTAAAATTTCCTAGTATTAAGACTGAACCTTTTTATTGTTGAGTAGTATTCTATTCTGTGCAGTACCACAAATTGTATATCCATTTACCAGTTGTTGGAAAAATGGTTGTTTTCAGTTTTGGGGTATTATGAATAAAATTTTATGACCACTTATGTACAAGTCGTGCTGTGGACATTTGTTTTCATTTCTTGGGTAAATGCTTAGGAACTGAATTGCCAGGTTGTATGGTAAGTATGTGTTTAAAAGAAACTGCCAAACTGTTTTTTAATGTGCTTGTATCATTTTACATTTTCACCACTATTGTATGAAAGTTCCAGTTGCACCACATCCTTGCCAAACTTGATACTGTCAAGTCTTTTCCAGTTTAAGTCATTCTAGTGACTATGTGGTGGTATGTCATTGCTGTTTTAATTTTCATTTCCCTGAGATCTAATGATATTTAGCATCTTTTCATAAGCTTGTTGTATTAATCTACTAGGGCTGCCATAACAAAACACCACAGAATGGGTGGCTTAAACAACAGAAATTTATTTTCTTATAGTTTTGGAGGCCAGAAGTCTAAAATGCTGGTTATCAGCGAAGGTTTCTCCTGAGGCCTCTCTTTTTGGCTTGCAAGATGGATGCCTTCTCTCCATACCCTCACATGTCCTTCTCTCTGCATGAATATCCCCGATGTCTCTTCTTCCTCTTACAAGGACACCAGTCCTATGGGATTAGGGCCCTACCCTTATGATTTTAATCACCTTCATTACCTCTTTAAAGGTCCTCTCTCCAAATATAGTCACTTTGAGGGTTAAGGCTTCAACATAAGAATTTTGGGCAACACGATTCTGTCTATAACACTATCAACCATTTCTACATCTCATTTCCTGTTTTGTTTTGTGCTTAAATTTTTGCCCATTTTGTGGAAGAATTGTATGTCTTATTCATAAGTTGTACGATTTCTTTATATATTCCTTTAAGTCCTATCACATGTATGTATTGCAAGTATTTCTTCCCATTTAATTTTCCTTAATGGTAATTTTTTTAAAGAGAAGTTTTAAATTTTGATAAAGTTCCATATTTAAAAATTTTGTTTGTAGCTTGTGAGTTTTGTGTCCTATTTAAGAAACATTTGCCTACACCATATGTGTAAAAATATTCTCCATTGTTTTCTTCGGGAAGTTGTAAAACTTCAGTTTTTACCTGTATGTGTATTTCGAGTTAATTTTAATGTGTGGTATGAGTTAAGGGTCAAGGTTCATTTTTTTCTTTTTTTTTTTTGGCATATGGATGTCCAGTTGTTCTAACACTGTTTGTTGAAAAGATAATCTTTTCCCTATTTAATTACCTTGGCACTTTTGTTTAACATCAATTGACCGTATAAGTATGGGTCTATTTCTGGACTCTTTTTTCTCCCTCTGATCTAGTCCTGTGCCAGTACCACACTAACCTGTTACTATAGCTTTATAATTATTGAATTTATAATTCTTCTAATTAGATAGTATAAATCTTCCATTTTTTTCTTCTATTTCAGAATTGTTTTTAGTTACTCTGTGTCTTTCCATATACAATTTAGAATCAGCTTATGAATTTCTCTGATCATGTTTGCTTTAATAATGCCTGACACTATTGTGATTTCATTAAATATATAGATCATTTTGGAGAAAATTGCTATCTTAGTAATATCAAATTTTAAATCTATGAACATGATTTTTCTTTCTATTTATTTAGGTCATGTTTAATTTCTCTCAGTAATGTTTTTTAGTTTTCAAGGTACAGTGGTATTATACATCTTTTGTTAAATGGATCCCTAAGAATTTCATGTTTTTGATGATGAGAACAGTTATGTTGCGTTATTCCTGTTAGTATATTATGACTTCCATGCCTGGTTTTGATATCAGAATAATACTGGGCTCTTAAAATGAGTTTGGATGTGTTCCTTTTTTCTGTATTTTCTGAAATACCTTGTGTAGTAATTGGTATTATTTCTTAAATATGTGATGAAATCTGGCAGTGAAGCTATTAGAGCCTGGGGTTTTCTTTGTGGGAAAGTTTTAATTTCTGAATTATCTTTACAAGTAGAGGGTTATTCAGATACTCTATTTTCTTTTTTGAATCAGTTTTGGAAAAATGATATATTTTAAGGAATTTTATTAATTTAATTTTATTTAAATTGAATTAATTGCCATAAAATTTTTTTTTAAATATTTTATTTATTTATTTGACAGAGAGACAGTGAGAGAGGGAGCACAAGCAGGGGGAGTAGGAGAGGGAGAAGCAGGCTTCCCGCTGAGCAGGGAGCCCAATGTGGGGTTTGATCCCAGGACCCTGGGATCATGACCTGAGCCAAAGGCAGCCGCTTAACGACTGAGCCGCCCAGGTGCCCCGACATAAAATTATTTTTAACATTCATTTTAGTGTCTGTATGATCTTTGATCTGCCACTTACCAAATCTGTGTGACTTTAGGCAAATGACTTAACTTCTTTGTGCCTCATTTCCTCGTTTGTAAATTGAGATTATAATAGTGCCTACCTCATATTGTGGTTATAAGAATTGACTTGGTACACATGTATAGAGTATATACAGAAGTAATAGAAAGAGTCAGCACTCAATAAATGTTAGCTGTTATAATTGAAGACGACGTAGGGACTGGATGACTCCTTGTTGATGAGGTTGTGAAGGAGTCTCATGAGTCAGACAGTGAGCAAGATGTACTACAAGATCCTTTTTAATCTTGTAGCTTTTCTGACAGTATGAAGTAAAATCCAGTATTGTTTTAATGGATTGGGTTCTCAGCAAGAAAGGATTCCTTTTTGCAGCTGTTGGCTGCCCAGCAAGACAGAAGTACACATAGCATCTTGGGGACCGACTTGGCCTTGATGTTTTTTTTTTAAGATTTATTTATTTTAGAGAGAGAGAGAGATTGCACGCAAGAGAGAGAGCAGGGGGTAGGGGCAGAGGGAGAGGGAGAGAAGCAGCGGAGCCCCATATGGGGCTCGATCTCACGACCCTGAGATCATGACCTGAGCCGAAACTAAGAGTTGGTCGCTCAACTGACTGAGCCACCCAGGCGCCCTGGGCTTTGAATTTTAAGACCTGTCTTTCCTGCATAGCATCTGACGTATATTGTATGTAACTGATGTTTATTACTTGGGTGTTACTTGAATTGCTTATATGAAATATTCTACAAGATGCTTTCAGGGGAGGAATTTTTTTCTTCGGTCATATTTCTTTTGCTCCGTGAAGGGTAACGCATCTGGCATTTGTACTGCTTACACTTATGCCTTGCAGATTATTTTCTAAACCTTTGATAAGGAGAGTAAGCCATGTTATTGGTTTATTTAGAATGTAGCTGGGTTGGTAAATTATCTTCTGAATGAAAAAGAAAAAAACATCGAACCATAGACAAATTTTTTCTGTAAAGGGCCAGATAAATAGTTTAGGCTTTGCAGGCCATACAGTCTCTGTTGTAGCTCTTCAACTTTGCTGTTGTGGTGCAAAAACAGCCATAGACAACAAATCTATAAATAAATGGATTTGGCCACATTTCAATAAAACTTTATTTACAAATACAGGACCATATTTGGTCTGGGGACCATAGTTTGCCAACCTCTGGTCTATGTAGGACTTATAAGAATTATAACTAGAGATTTGTCTGTATGTGCCCTTATAACAGTATTTAATGGTCCAAAATGTTATTTTTTTGTCCTCTGTAGCTCACAGATGGCAAAGATTGTATCTAAGTATTTGTATTGGCAAACTGTCAGGAAATGTATGGCTCCTATTTTAGAGTGAAGGTAAACATCTACTAAAAAATACAAGATTCAGAACAATCTAACAGGTTGTAATTTCTGTTCATTAATCAGCAAATCTTTATGGAGCACCTACTGTTTACTTAGCAGTGGCACAGGCTCTGAGTATACTTTGGTGGGCAAGGTCTTTGTTACTGTCATCATGAAACTTACAGCAAAGCTGGTAGACTAAAATTGACCAGGGGATTGCAGGTATGTTATATATTTTCATAAGCTACATTGTGTCAACCACTATGTTACCACCTTTTTTAAGAAATAGCTGAAGTATAGAAAATTGCTGCATATAATACTCCTTGCTTATATGGGCATAATTACAGATATACCAATTAAAATTCCTTCATTTTTTATTTAAGAAAAGAAAGGAAAGGGAACAAAAAATTAATAAGGAAATGGAGGAAAAAGCAGCAAAGGAATTGGAGAAAGAACATTTGCAAGAAAAGGCAAAAGAAAAATACCAAGAATGGTTAAAGAAGAAAAATGCTGAAGAATGTGAAAAGAAGAAGAAAGAAAAGGTATTTTTATTAAGTGACCAGTTGGAATATATGGCTTTAGTGTTCATATGTGCCAACTATATTGTATAAAAAGTTTCTAATAGAAAATTGGCACCACCTTAGCATAAAATAAATACATGAAGCTATCCCTACTTATTTATACTATGTGGAAGTTTCAGAAATGAATATGCATTTGTGGTTTTCTTAGGTTGAGAAATATTTATAAGCCTGTTAATATATTTTCAGTCAGGTTCAAACTTTTTTTCATGGTTTATGCTTTTAAATATCTTTTGATGCACTTTTATGAAAGTCTTATTACATTGTAAATTACTGTCTATTTTAAAACAGTGAATTGCTTTTTTTCTTCTTGGGTTTGATGTCTTATCGTTGTTTAGAAGCAGCCACCTTTAGATTACATCCCTGATCATGTTTAATTTTGTTATCAAATTATAGAAATATGATTTAGTATTTATGATTAGTAAGGCATTGGGGTGGGAAGCTATTGGGGAAAAGAGTCAGTGGAATTAGAATAGAATTTTTGGTTATAGAACATCACTAGAGATTTTTTGGTCTTGTCATTTTAAGGAAAAAGAAAAACAACGGCAAGCTGAATTACAGGAAAAAAAGGAAATAGCAGAGAAAAGGTTTAAGGAATGGTTGGAAAACGCAAAAAATAAACCTCGTCCAGCTGCAAAGAGCTATGGTTATGCCAATGGGAAACTTACAGGTTGGTTTTTATGTTATGTGGCTTACATAAATATGGCTTGCAGGAGCAAATATTATACATTATGTTTCCTTTTGACAGAAATAGAAATGTGTAAATCATTTTTCTTTCAAATTACTATTTTCTGGAAGATGGTAACACACTGTATTCCTCTAGAGATACTACAAATTTTTTGTCATACTTTTATAAATCAGATATATTTTAAAGGCAGTAGTTGCAAAACTGCAAAGTAATGATTTCTGCCATTAAGAAAACATAGAACTTTCTTATGGTTTTGGTTTTTGAAGCCTTAATGAGGATATATTTAAGAGGTCATTCTTCCTCCCCTTCTTCTAACCATCTCTTAGGCAGAGCTTCCGATGTCTTTGGCACATTCCTTTTGCTGGGTGGAATACTAGGCAGCACATGAACCCGACAAAAAACCGGTTGGCCTTTAGGCTTGCTCTGATTATAAATGGCAGTGCATGTTTTTCTTTGTACTTCATGTTGGAAGCTCATACCTTGCTGACAGCTGCCTTCACTTGTTTAAGTGATTTATTATTAAAAATACTCCCATTCTGTTCTGTTCACACAATAGAACATATTCCAGACTTTGTTTTGACCATCTTGGTGAAGTGTGTGTTGACATATCTATGCAGTCAAAGTGGGTTGCCAGTGTTGAACGACATTCCTGCTGTCAGGGTTTAGGCCTCTCCTACGTGTCACAAAAGTCATCCGTTACAGCTACTAGGCACTAGGCATGGTCTGCTCCTTTCTCTTCTCTTTTTCTGTTTGGAAAAAAAGAGGAATAAGCGGTGGTTTTAACCAAACAATTGATTAGTAAAGTTAAAACATTGGGTGGGAAGATACATAGTGACTAGAAGTTTTTTGCTACAATAATGGATTGTTTTATTAAGTTTTTTGCATTTTTAATGAGTTTTGTTCTAATAAACATTTATCTGCAAATGCTCTACTGCTCTTAATAATCAAAATTACAGTGATATTATGAAATTGATTAATTTGATTGATAATAATTTAGAATTCCAGTGATTCTGAACAAGAGTTTTGATTCACTTTAGCTATAATGCAGTGTATCTTTTTTTTCTCTAAAGTTCAGTGTCTGACTAGGGAAAACTAGTACACAATCAGTGGTTTCCTAGATTGAGTTAAGAAAATGAAGATTTTAATCAGTTTAAGGGTTCTTTTTTTTTAAAGATTTTATTTATTTATTTGACAGAGAGAGACGCAGCGAGAGAGGGAACAGAAGCAGGGGGAGTGGGAGAGGGAGAAGCAGGCTTCCTGCTGAGCAGGGAGCCCGATGTGGGGCTTGATCCCAGGACCCTGGGATCATGACCTGAGCCAAAGGCAGACGCTTAATGACTGAGCCACCCAGGCGTCCCAGTTTAAGGGTTCTAAAAGTAATTTCTTAATAAAAATTTTATATGAGTTTTTATTTATATAGATTTTGACAACACTCTTTGGACTTATAGAATTATCATTTATGTTTTAATTTTTACTGCAATACTTACTGTATTTGAAAAATGTGTTACTTGTTTGAAAATATGTTAGAGTTCAAATTTTAAATGGATTAAATTGGCTTGTCAGTGATATTTTGCCCTTTTGATACTATAACATTTTTCTAGGAATTTAAAAATAAGTAGTTTCTTTGATCTCAAGAAGTTTTTTCTTGTTTTGTTTTGTTCTGACTTTTTAATAATTTTAGATTTTTACAGTGGAAATTCTTATCCAGAACCAGCCTTTTATAATCCAATTCCATGGAAACCCATTCATATGCCTCCTTCCAAAGAAGCTAAGGACCTATCAGGAAAGAAGACTAAAAGGCCTGTGATAAGTCAGCCACGCAGGTCATCATCCTCTCTGGTGGTTCAGAAAGCCAGAAGCAATCTTTGCCTTGGAACTCTGTGCAGAATACAAAGATAGTGGGTGTGGGAAATTTCATGCTTTTACCTGAAGCTATTTAATTTTAAAAGTAGAATCATTTTTTACTCCTCAGTCAACAGCTCAACATTTGATGTGATTATTGACACTTTCACATTTTTGCATTCGTATATGTTGTCCTTAGAGCTAATTGAAGAAAATGCTTTATACATTTTCATTTTTATAAGTCCTTCAAGGTTGATCTTGGCATTTTGTTTCACAGGATAAGTGACTGAATATCTAACAATTGTGTTTATATTTAGCTTGTATTAAAACTACATTGTAATACCAATAAAACCAACAATTTGTGTTGTGTTCTTTCATACTCTGTGTTTGTGTTTATGAACATAGTAAGATTAAGCTTAAATTGTTCAAACAAGCATTTCTAAACTACATACTCAAGATAACTCTTAGAAGAATTTATATGGGTTAGACTCCTACAGAAATCAAAAACAGTCTTTGTTGATAACTTTTGGTGTATTTTTCCTTTGTAAATATTTTTAAATAACTAGAGGCATGTTTTATAACAAAGAAATGAGGGTTGAGTTTTTGAAAGGGAAATTTTAAAACATTGTTATATGCTCTGGATCTTAGATTGGTATGTAGCAATCTTGAGACACTAATAATATTTTGCTAAACTTTGTACAATTAGATGGTTAATTTTGAAATTAAGATTATCAGTACATTATTTTTTAATGTTCAAGGTTCAATGGTGTTTTATTGAAGCTGAGATCTTATTAGTAAATACATATTAAGGAAAGTAGTTCAAAGGATTACTAAAATAACAGCACTTTTTACTAAATTTTAAAAGTCTGTATCTTTTTTTAGGAACCATCAAGAAATGAAGATTTGTTGTGGCAATATAAAGTTCAGTAAGTTCATTTAAAAATGATACCTGTGTAGAGCATATTCCATATTTCTGCTAGGTTTGTCATCTGTCTAGTTTCTGGTGATGAATGTATAGTGGTGACGACCAACACAAAGAAACAGCAGTAGGATCTTTGAAGGGTATTCATGTCATCAGAGATCTAGGAAAATTCACTTCTAAGCAGAGAACAGTTTGGGAGGAGTCAGTAGGGTTCATTGGGTCAGAATATTGGTGAGATTTAGAGGCTTGACCATCCTTCTCAGAACCTCTTAGACACAATGATATTTCCAGGTGATCATTCCCTTGAACAAATTCACCTGTGTAGGGAAAATGTACAGTTAGCCAGAGTAGCAATAAACTTGGTTAAAAACAAAGCATACATAGGCCTGAATTCCTGGAGGTTTTATATATGTTTGTATTTAAGAAACCTTCAATTTTACACACAGATTAAGTCATTTAGGCAACTTTTAACTATAACCCTAATTCTAATCAGACTTTTTGTCCAGTCAATAATTAATTAGTTTGACCAATATTACAATAGTCCCCCCTTATCTGTGGTTTTGATTTCTGTGGATTTAGTTACCCGTGGTCAACCATAGTCCCAAAGAAGGGTAAGTACAGTACAATAAGTATTTTGAGAGAGAGACCACATTCACATAACTTATTACAGTATATTATTATAATTGTTCTATATTGTTAATCTCTTACTGTGCTTAATTTAGAAATTAAACTTCATCATAGGTGTGTATGTATAGGGAAAAACAGTATATATAGGGTTTGGTACTCTCTGTGGTTTCAGGCGTCCACCAGAGAGGGGTCTTGGAACGTATCCCCACAGATGGGGGGGGGGACTACTATAATCGAACATTTACTCTGTGACAGATGTTTTGCATATTGATTTAGGAATTTAAATGGCATATTTCTTTAATTCAGTCAACATTTACAGCCTAGCCAGGAAAACCTGTAACAGACTAAATACTATAATAGGAAGCTTAAAATCAAGTTCAAAGTTCATCTGGGAACATAGAGGAGAGAGAGTTCAGCCTGTGAAGGGATTAAGAACGTCTACAAAGAGGAGGTGACATTTGAGCTCATAAAATATAGACAGGGATTTTCCAAATGGTCATGAGGCTGACCATACTCATGGACATGCAGAGAGAAGTAGCTGGGAGAGAGTGGGGGTCAGAGTAAAAAGGCTCTGTGTATGCTGCAGAATTTGGACTTGATCTTATGGATGTGTGATGTCCTGTTTTACTACTCCAGTGATCCATTATAAAAAGATTTTGACTACCAAACTCATTTATTATTAAAATCCCATTTTATTAATCAAAAACTTCCATCAACATACCTGATTACCAGGAGATTAGTGTTTTAAACCTGAATCCATTTTTCTTGATATCAGGGTACTTGATATTTTAGGCATTACAAACCATAACATTTGAAATTTCTGTTGAGGTTTTTAAAATATCTCTGAGTTCTACTACCCCTGTGATTGGAAGTGCTCTGAAATATCTGGATAGCCTATAATGTCAACAAAATCATGATCTGATAGAAAGAACACAGGTATTGTAGATCTGAGTCTGTGAGTCCTGGCTGTATATACGTGTCTGGAAGATGCCTTGTTTTTTTTCAGTGTTTAATACCTTATCTAATTTAAAACTTAACATGGGGTTACAAAATAGTAAGTGGAAGTACCTAAAAATGCAAGTTTGTTTCTTTTTTGTATGATAATTCTGATAAGATGTACCAATATTCTTTTTCTTTAGTGATAATCGATTTATATAATAACTGACTTCGGTTAATGTACGGTTAATGTACTGGTCTTGACTGAGGATATACCAACAGTAAGTTAACTTGTCAGTACTTGTCAGTGCTCATTTACCCCTGGGCTAAAAGTAAAAAGTGAATACTGTTTTCGTTTTCTTCAGATTGATTCAATTAATACTTATTGAATACCTACTATGGGCTAGGTGCTGGAGTTCATCTGTGAATAAGAGGGCCCCCTTCACCCTCATGGGATCTTATGTGACAGTGATAGGAAACATATTAAACATGTAAACAAACAGCATTTTATTTGGCTCTGGATGCTATAAAGAAAATAAGACAGAATATTGGGCTAAATTGTAACTGGGTGGAGGAGGAAGTGCTACTTTAGATGGATGGGCTTCTCTGAGGTGGTAACCTGCAGCTTAGCCTTGCTAAAATCTGGGGAAAGAGATTCCCTGTCAGAGGGAACAGCCAGTAGAGAGGCCCTCAAGCAGAAACGAATTCGCAGGGCACCTGGGTGGCTCAGTCGGTTGGGCATCTGCCTTCAGCTCAGGTTGTGATCTTGGGGTCCTGGGATTGGGCCCCACAATGGGCTCTCTGCTCAGCAGGGAGTCTGCTTCTCCCTTTGCCCACCCCTCACACCCTCCCCCCTCCTTGTGTTCTCTGTCTCAAATAAATCTATAAAGAAAAAAGAAAGAAAGAAATGAATTTGCTATGTTTGAAAAAAGGCCAGTGTGCCTGGCGTGGAGCAAGTGATGGGGAAAATCGTAGGAGTTAAGGTTGGAGGGTCAGATCACATATCCTGAGTTCACTAGTTCAAATTTTATTCAAATTGTATTGAGAAGCATCTGGAAGGTTTTAAGGAGGGAATTGATGTGATCTGATTTATACTTGGAGATTACTCTGGCTGCTGTGAGGAAATTAGCTTGTTGGGGACAAACAATCAAGGCAGGGAAACTCATGGGGAGGATTTTGCAGTATCCAGGAAAAAATCATGATAGTTTGGAGTAAGGTGGCAGCAGCAGCATGGTAGGAAGTAGAGATGGATTTGGGATATATTTTGGCAGTGGGATAAGCAGGACTGCTAACATTTGGATGTCAGGTTGAGGGAAGGAGGAAAAATCAGATACGACTTCTAGTTTTTAGGCCTGATAACTGGGTGAATGATGATAACTATTATAGAAATCAGAAGATGTGGTAGGAGCAGATGCATGGCTGAGATGAGGAGAGAGGAGTCCTTAAGGATTCTGACTGGTTTACAGTACCAACTTAATAACCTGGTGGAGATGGCAGTTAGATATTTGTGCCTGATGCTCAGGGGGCAGCCAGGATTGGAGATATAAATTTAAGCAACATCAGTACGTAGGTGGTATTTAAAAGCATAGGGAGGTTACCTAGGGAGGGTTTAGGTAGTAAAAAGAGAGGGCTCAGTATCCCAATATTTAGAAATTGAACAGCCAGCAAGGATCCTGCAAAGGAGCATTCGGTGAAGTCGAAGGAAACCCAGTGGGGTATGATGTCCCAAAAGACATGGGAAGTGTTTGAAGCAAGGAGCTACGAAGTCTGTTGAGTGCTGCTTGAGAGATAAGGAAGAGCTGGAAAGAGCCTTCATAAATGGCCGTGGTAAGATGAAGGAAGGCCATTATTGACCTCAGTATTGAAAACTTTGTGTATTGCTAACAGTATTCTGTGTGCTTTTATGTGTGCTAACTTTTTTAGTCCTCACAACAACCCTATGAGACAGTTACTTTTGTTATCCCCATTTTATAGCTGAGGAAATTGAGACAGACAAGTTAATGCTGCTTTTTTACCTAGTGAGTCACAGAACAGGGATTGGAACTCAGGAGGTCGAAGTCCAACAACCATATTCTGTTTCCCTCCTATATAATATGTATGATAAGAAAAAGTAGTATGAAACCACAATCAAAGTAAGTGGAGAGAATGGCAAGTGAGAATGTGTAGATTATATGTCAAGACAACTCTTGAGAGAAGTTTTGTGGAGAGGAGATAAATGGGATGGGAGCTGGCAGAGAACATAGGTCAAGGACATTGTTTTGCTTAAGATGGGTGATCTTAAACATGTTTCTGTGCTGATGTTGATGATCCGGGTAAAAGAGGGGGCTTGAAGAGTAAGGAGAGATCAAGGATGGTTTTAGGAATGCAGTTCTTAAATGGCTTATGTGGAAGCAAGGAATTTTCCTCCCTGTTGACCAGAGAAAACACAGTGTATTGGTTCATATGTAGCTGGATTAATGCATTGGTGGTAGGAGGGTGAGAGAGGTAGTTCTTCTCTGATAGCTTCTGGGTTCTCAATCAAGTATGAAAGGGAAGCAAGTAGAGGGATACAAGAAGTTACCTCAAGTAGGAGAGATAACAGAGAGGTAATAGAGAATGAGCATCTTGCCAAGGGGAGAACAAATGTACCAGAGAAATTAGTGGGACTTGATGGGCAGTGTTGTTTGCCATTTGATATTTTTGGTCCAAAATTGGACCAATTAGCAGAACTCTGTCTATTTTATTCCATTTCTAGGGAGAAGTTTAGCTACTTGGGATTAGGAGCAGAGTAAGACTTTATTAGGGTTGGACAAGTACGGCAAATAGAATGGAGGGAGAAAGAACAAAGCATTTAAAGAGTGTTTTCCAGGGAGTGATTATAGCACCGAAACATGGTATTTAACCGTGGATGGTGGATGGTGAGGAAGAGGTTTTCAGTTGATGAGTGTTTCCAGTGCTCTTGCAGAATGTTGGGTTGGAGGTTCTTGAGGGAAGCTGGAGAGGTAGGAGCTTGTAGTCAGATGATGGTGGTGACAAGATCTTGACTATGACCATGGCAGTGGGTGGCCCACATGGAGTATATTGATGGAATTGAGAAAATTAAGAAAACAACAGGCCAGGATTTTGGGAGACTTTTTTTATATGGATATTCAAATTGCCAGGAATTATGACAGTAATGGTAGAGAGAAGATAATGAGCTGGGTGCTGGGATTTCAGTAACTAGGGTAACTTAACCATATGACAGTCAAAAAGAGCAGTATTGGCTAGTGTGTTCAGATGACATATTCAGAAGAGCTGGGAGTTTTGAAGGGGTTAGGAGATAAAGTGGTTTGAAAGTGGCATCGGGGATTAGGGTAGGTAGGGAAAACACCTACCCATTGACTCCAAGCCTTGAGGTATACCCTGAAAGGGGGGGGGTGCTGTAAAGAGAGAGCATTATCAGTCCACTGCAGGCATGCAAAGCTTTTAAAAGCATGGCAATACCAGGATGGTTTGGGCAGGGTGGGCAGGGAGTAGAGACCAAAGACAGAGCCACCAGTAATGATATTGTGGAACCAGTCCCCAGAGAGGTGACAGGATCAGATGAGGACAGTAGGTATAGAGAGGAGGAGTGTGTGAAAAATCTATCCAGAGTAGAATTGGAAAGGGTTGTTTCAGAGCTAACTGATGTTGATAATATTAGTGGAGAAAGGGAATATGGAAAGGTAGGATAGATGTAGGGGTAAGAAATGGAGGATTTTTTCCTCCTACTAACTTGATAATGAAGGTAATATATACCCATGGTTTAAAAATTAAATAGTACTGGGGCACCTGGGTGGCTCAGTCGGTTAAGTGTCTGACTCTTGATTTCGATTTAGGTCATGATCTCAAGGTCGAGGGATCAGACCTGTGTCAGGCTCCGCACTTAGCGGGGAGTCTGCTTGAAGATTCTCTCCCTCTCCCCCCCCCCCCCTCCCAAAAAAAAAAAAAAAAAATCTAATAGTACTAAAAGTTTTTTGATGGAAAACTGTTTTGCCTCACTTCTCACTACCTTCATGGTCCTGTCCCTGGGGGAATATTTACTTGTATTATTTCTTTGATAATTTCCTCCCCACAACATTCTCTGTTCCTTTTTTCTGCAGTTTGTTTAGGCAGTTGTTAGTGTTCCTGAATCAATTCTCTAATCTTTTTTTAAGGTTTTTTTTCCCTTGAATCTCTGTCCCGCCCCTCCTGCGGCCCCCGCCAGGAAAGGGACCGAGATTTCTTTGATGTCATCTTCTAACTCTTGGGTAAGTTTTTTATGGCTACCTCATTTTAAATTCCAAGCATGCTCTCTTTCTTCTGTTTATTCTTTTTCATAGCATCCTATACTTATTTTATGGATGTAATATCTTTTCTCATCTCTAAGGACATTAATTGCATTTTTCCCCTTCTTAATTGGCTGTTTCCTCCGGGTGCCTTTTTTCCCTTCATTTTCTCTTTTTCAGTCCTCAAATGGTTGTTAATCCC
The DNA here is from genome assembly GCF_004348235.1 of Phoca vitulina. Lineage (NCBI taxonomy): Eukaryota > Metazoa > Chordata > Mammalia > Carnivora > Phocidae > Phoca > Phoca vitulina. The sequence goes on along the minus strand of NW_022589719.1, from coordinate 7,321,202 downwards.
TGTCTGACATTTATGTTCATACTATGAATCTGTTCAGACTTAAGAATAGGGCATTAAAAAGGCTGTGTGGAAGCTGTGTGGGTACAGGCAGGGCTTGTTGATGGTGGATTTTATTTGCTGTTGAGGAAACCTCCAAATACTTGGAAGTCTTCTCCTTAGGGTATTCAGTTTCTAAGAGAAGAATCTTCTAATCTTCCTGGGGGATATAAGCCAGCTGCCAGTTTTCCTGAGTAGAGTTTGGGAAGGCGGCTCTGCATATCCCCGTTCATTATGTGAACTACCACTTCAGGGTGTTTCAGCCCAGCTAGGGCATGAGCTCTCCTTGGTACCCAGGGTCTCCATGTGCAATTTCTGTAGCCACCCCCCCGCCCCCCAGCAGTATCTATTTCAGCTTTTGGAAACCTTTAAACAGTAAAAGAGAAAAGGAAAAAAGGTACCTGGAGGGAACAGCCAATTTGAAAAGAAGAAAAAAAATGCAGCTATCATTAGTATTCTTAGAAGTAATTTAAAAAACGCCACATCCATACTGTCCTAACTGGGTTATTTTGCCTCCATCCACTTTCTGCCTTCTAACAATACACTGAAATCTGTAGTTAGCTACTGTATTCCCTTCTGTTCTCCTTGCGCTTGTGGATTTGTACCTTTTTCTTTTTGCTTAAAGAAATTCCTTTGCCATCATTTTAGCGGAGGTTGGGGAGGGAACAGAGGTAATTGCGTTTGATTAATCTGCTGTTTAATTGGAAATCCTAAGTTTAGATGTGAGCATGTTGACGTAAGCGTTCTTGTGGAGACACCGGTTTGTTGCCCAGGTGAGAAATTTAGTTTAGCGATAGGTATTTAGACCTCCTCAGTTTAACATAATTATCAAAGCCATAACATTTCCCCAGGAAAGTTTGAAGCATGGCATTCATTCATTCAGCATATACTTATTAAGTGCCTATCATGTGCTGGCAGGGAGAAGATGGGCTAGGCTGGAATGTAGGGAACTGACATAAAGATAAGGTAGTGGGAAAGAAGCCACTGGAAGAGCAATGGGAAAGGTTGGAAGGGGATGAGAGGAGAGTGCTTCCACGGGGGAGGGAATTTTAGGGAAGGGAGCACAGACGTTTTCCATCATATAAAGTGCTCCATAAGGGTTCAGATGGAATGAAGGAAGCCTTCTCTTTGATTATTCCATTCGTATTTATTGAATTTCTAGCACAGTGCTAGATTCTGGGGTAGAATGGTCAACAAGACTGACCTGATCTTAGATCTGTTAGAGCTTACATTCTAGTGAAGGTAGAGTTAAACCAGGACCAACCTTAAAGCATGAGCTATGCGGGCACATCAGGAGGGAGCTAACTTTGTTGGGGGTCAGGAAACACTTCCAAGTGGAAGTGATTAATCTGGGACCCAGTTTTGAGTCCCTGAATAAACGAAACTTAGCATTTAATCATTTTGGAGCCTGGAGAGGAAGGAATGGGCCTAGAACAGGAATGATTCCACATGTAACCTTTCTTTCTTTCTTTCTTTTTTTCTTAAGATTTTATTTATTTATTTGGCAGAGAGAGAGAGAGTACAAAAAGGGGAGCAGCGGGCAGAGGGAGAGGCAGACTCCCCGCTGATCAGGGAGCCCAACGAGATGTGGGACTTGATCCCAGGATCCCAGGGATCATGACCTGAACCAAAGGCGGATGTCTAACTGACTGAGCCACCCAGGCGCCCCTCACATGTAACCTTTCTTTCAAAGACGAAGGATAGGTTATACGACAGCTTTTGAAAATCAAAGGGCCTTTCAGATGGATTGTATACATTGACACACTCGACAACATTACAAGGGAAATTTCTAGAATTTTAGCCATTTCTACAGAAAAATCTTAAAATATTCCATGGGAAAGTAAACCTTGAAGTTTGATGATTAAAAATAGACCATCTGTGGCTTCAGGGTCTGAAGTATTACAGATGGACTATTTATTTAAAAAATGAATTGCTAGTGATCTAATTAGCAATTCAGAGGTTGGACTCTCACAGACTTGCTTAGTGTGATACCCAGGGCCCAGGTGAAGAACAAAGTATAGAGTAGTTTACATTACACTAACAAATTGCACTTTATGACTTAAACTAAAAACTAATTTTTCTTTTTTCAAAAAAGGAAACATAGCAAATAATATTCAAGTGTTTACCGTGACCATTAGTATTCTAAATTAAATTCGTATGTGGGCTGGAGAAAAAATAAAACACATGAATTTCCTTTGCAGTGAATATTTACCTACTGTTGTTAATGGCAGTCTGCCTGAGAGAGAAAATTTTTCAGAAAGGGCAGTAGTGTCTTGAATTTCCTCTTAAAATTGGAAGGGGGTAGGAGGAACACTTGAAAGGGAAAATAAAATAATTATCTGTCAATAGGGAGAAAGTTGTACCTTATGTGCGGGAGAAAAAAGTTGGCAAGGAACACTGCCCTTTTCTTTCCCAGAAACCACAGAGCCTCCTCCTTTCCCTTTCTCATTCACCTGCTCTAAGCTGATGGAACTAGCACATGAACTTGGAAAAAAAGGAGGAGCCTCTCCCTTCCCACCAGCTTCATGGTCCTGGGAACCACCTGAGGGCCAGAGGGAGATGGAAGCAATCTTTGTTTCTCTTTGGTGCCGTGGGAGTGGAATGTTTTCAACTTTAGTTTGAATAAATTTACCAAAACAACCATACAGCGCCTACCTGTCTATGACTCCTACTCCCTCAGCCCAGAGCTTTCCTCTGTTGGTGTGGGCTGAGATGCAAAGTGCCCACATAGGTAAATCTAAAAGGCAAATGTTAAAAGTGTATGTTAAAATAGAGGAAGTTCTCACCAATTTATTTAGCTGTCCAGATTGGATTTTTTTTTTTTTTTTAAGTAGGTTCCGTGCCCAGTGTGAAGCCCAGCGTGGGGCTTGAACTCATCACCCCAAGACAAGATCCGACCAAGAATCTGACGCCTAACCTACTGAGCCACCCAGGCACCCCATTATTTAGCTGTCCAGTGAAGACATGAGACTAGACGATCATGAAGGTCCCTTTCTGCACTGTTTCTGTTATTCTGTGTGGTTCATTTTTGCATTTGTAGAATGAGGACTTGGTCACTGCTTATCCCTAGTAAGGATGGTGAGGGCAACAACATCTCCCTCTTAGATTGTGACGAACACGACTGACTTGAGGAAGCCTTCCTTTGGTCCATGCTCAGGTTCTGCCAGGAGGCAGCCTGGCTTAGGGGAGTAGTAGACTCCCTGAGTTTGAATATAAGCTCTGCTCCCTATGCTGTGGGAATTAGACAAGTCTCTACCTCTCTAAGCCTTGGTTTATTCTTCTAAAAAACGGACTTAATAATACTTTCTCCAGAAGATGGTTGCAAAGATGAATATACCATGTAAAGTACCCAGCACAATGTGTGACACATAGAAGATGCTTTATATAATATTTTATGTATCTTTTTATAATGGAAGTAGTTTTTACTTCCTGACAGTAGAGTAAATAAGGATACACATTTCCCAACAAGTGTACAATTAAGGAGAATTACTTACTCATGCTACTATCATGTTTTCTTCGTCATGATGCCAATTTGTAATTTTTTCATAAAACATTTGGCCTTTGAAAGTAGTTGTAGTGTTCAGATAGGTGTATGCTTTATGGGAGTTTTTAATGTAAAGGGTTTCTTTGTTAAGATTGTGTAGAAATCTTCCATATGAATTTGATGCGGGAAATTCAGGCATATTTTGACTTTCAATTTGAAGCTTTGCTAATATGCTTCTTGGAAGCTCATTTAAGTTATCTTTGGCTGAAATTATGGAGAGTTGTTTCCCATATTTCATAAGAATCAAATAGGAAAATTAATTTAAAAAAAGTTAAAACCTTGTATGTTAGTTTGGATCCTCTGAAAAACAGACACCAAGACAGGATTAGTCATTCAAGAGATTGTTTGAGGAGTAGCCTGTAAGAGAAATGGGGATGGAGCCAGAGGAGCCAGGAGAGCTATCAGACCATGATGTAGGTCTGACCTACATGTGGAGGACAGAAGGAAAGAAGAAAGCCTGGAAGAAAGAGGCTTAGGTTGCAGTGAAGTTCTAAGAAAAGTTCAGCACAGCTGATGAGGCCCCCAAACCATGTTGCCCCTCAGAAAGTCCACATCTTGTAGTTACGGATCTGGCTTAGAGTCTCTGCTACTCAGTCATGGGCTGGGAGCCATGTGTGAGAAGAGTGGCCTTGGTTAGAACTCAGTGGTAGATTCAGAGCACTGCATCTGGGGCCCTTGGTCAATTATGCTTCTGACAGTAAATCTGACAGGCCCATTTACATGGCCTCCACACTTTCACGTACTTCCATAGCCCATGTTACAAAGCTTTATGACCTACCTAGTTAATGTTTTCCTCAAGTATTAGTGTCACAAAATGATCAAAAAGAAACATGTAATACTGCATTGAGATACACCTGATGGATTTGTCCAGTGTTAGAAACATGGGCTTCATCCATCCTCAACATCCCTCTTCTACATGTTCAACTCCAGCCAGTCAGCAACTGAGTTCTGCTGATTTCACTCCCTAAACCAGTGACTCCTTCCACGTGTCTGCACTTTAGAATCATCTGGGGATCTTTTAAAAATTCCAAAGGCCAGGCCATATCCAGATTAATTAAATCACAAGCTTTTTTTTTTTTTTTTAAGCTTCCCAAATGATTCCAGACAAGTTTGGAAACCGATGTCTTATTTCCAAACCTGACTTCTCTCCATCCCAACTACCATGGCCTTAGTCATTCCTCACTTGGATGACTGACCAGCTTCCTATTTAGTCTCTGTGCTTCTAATCTTCTCCCCCTCATATGTATCCTATCCACAGAAACCTATTGACCTCCCAGAAATGTACATCTTACTGTGTCACTATTCTGTTTCCAGCTCTCCCACAGCCCCTCACATCTAAAGCATTGCTTCTCAACCCTTTCCTCCCCCTGCTTCCACAGCATCCACCAGCATAACACACGTCCTCAATGAGTATTATACATGGTGATTTTCAACCTATTTGGACATGTTATGTTCCCCCTCGGGAAGGTGTGTCTGAACATTGGAGGACTCATAGTCTGGGCAACTTGAAAAACACTTTCTCCACCACCTCTTTTCTTCCCTACCCCCTTCCTCCATTCCTGATGTGTGCTCTCCTGCTAAGGGGCTTAAACCTTAATATGGAATACAAGACCACCTTTTGATCTGGTCCTATCTCCCTGATCCCATCTTTCACCTGTTACTTAAGGTGAGTAGTACATAAGTAAGTACATAAGTACTTATGTTCCCAACTTTTGAAAGTTCTTGGTATAAACCATGTTGTTCCCATCTTTTATGCCTTTAATTATTTCTGTCCCCTCTTTCTGGAATGCCTCGCCTTTAGCTTCTCCAGCAGTGCTTTCCCTTTTAAACTAACTTGAAGTTTTAAAAGCAACCATTAAGTCTCAACTCTGTGGTTACCTCGGCAAAGCCTTCTCTGACTCACTACTCCAGCCAGGTTGGGACCCTTCTTTCCTTATCAAGAACCCTGTGTACTTATTTTATTAATTTTGCAATGTTGCACTGGCATTAGCTGTTTTAAGGGATCTAGATTCACTGTTCTCTTTTTCTAGAATTACAATTTTTGTAATTATTTTATTTCATTTACTGTGAGATTTTGAACCCACGTAATTTGGAGCAGGCATTATGATTAACAGAAGCTAGAATCATAAAATATCAATATTCGAAGGGAATTTTAAAGGTAATTTTGTTCAATCACAAAAGTTTTGTTTTACATTTAATAAATTTGAGGAGGATGCTATTTATCCAAATGGAAATATCCCTGCATATTTTGGGAATACAAAATTATAATACATGCTGGAGAAATCAGCAGAAAAGGGTGGATGAAGCCTCCAAGGGAAAGAGTATAGACAGAAAACAAAGGACAGATGACCCATCATTGGACAACACTTGCCTTCAGAAAACATGAAGTGATTAAGAGATGCCAGTTCAGAAGACAGAAGATTTGTAGGAGAACCAGTGTGGTGTTATAAAAACCAGAGAAAGGAGTATTTTAAGAAGCAGGGAGTGACTGTGGGGCCAGTACTCTGAGAGGCTCAGATAGCAGGGGTCCTATAAAGTTCCTTTCAGATATGATGCCTGCTCCTAGGAAGCAATATCTACTGAGGAAGAATATGAACCTCCAAGAAATCAGACTGGACAAATTTACCTCTTCTGCCAGAATCTAAACCTAAGTAGTTCTTGCCCTTTTTTTGGGACTCAGAGACTTGACAATTGGATAAAATCTACTGACTCTGTCCTCAGAAAAATGCATATAAGTGCACATACACATACAATTTTATGTACAATTTCTCATAGTTCATTCTATTACCTACCCCAAACTATCCCTACTCAAGCTTCTCCATGGAACCCCACATTAACAGACATTGTTCTGCTGTCAGGTACTTGGGTGATGATGACAGGTGATATATTTGAGGATTAAGAACTATTTCCCCCTGCTCAAATCTGAGGTGAACAAAACCTGTAGAGGTCTTAGAAATTCTGTTTTGCTTTTCCCTTCTAAGGAGCACTAGACTGAGTAGAGGTATTCCTAGGTGCTTCCAAGACTGCCCAATCTGCAGATTGTCCATTTTCCTGGATTCCTGTCTGTTGACTAATCATGTCACTCATTTAGGCTTGCTAGCCACTGTACCTTGGCTTTTGAAAAGGCCTCCTTCTGAATTTTAACCAGCGACCATGACTTACCTTATTTCCACCTGGCTGGCTTCTGACTTCCACTTCTTTTAAATGACTCACCCTCATTTATTCCCTTTTCAAATTAAAGAATTCAGAGAGGCAATGAAAACATTCTGGCTTGCAGAAATGGAAAAATTGTTGTTTAAATTTTTATGGGAAAGGGAGCAGAGTTACAGTCAACCTTTACCAATCTCAGCCCAATAGGATTGCAGTGACATGGAAAATTCAAAGCATTGGACAATTTAAAAATACTAAATTTGTGATTTATATTATGGAAGTTATTTCTGTACCTGTTTTTTCTGCTTTTCTTAGAAATATTTTCACAATAACTAGCAGAGGCCTGAGTGGCTCAGTTGGTTAAGCATCTGACTTCGGCTCAGGTCATGATCTCAGGGTCCTGGGATCAAGCCCTGCATTGGGCTCACTGCTCAGTGAGGAGTCTGCTTCTTCCTCTCCCTCTGCCCCTCCACCTGCTCTCAAATAAATAAAATCTTGAAAAAAAGAGAGAAATGTTTTCACAATAACTAGATGGAGAATGGAAGTGGACATGTTGGGAAATTGCCCTGGGATACCACATGTACTTTGTTTGATCCATACTTGTTGTTAGTAATGGGAACTGGATATCTATTCAAGAGAGAATTTTAGAGTTTGATAAATAATAGCGATTTCTTAAAGTGGAACATGAACTTTGGATGAAAAAAAGTAAAAATAGTGTGAAAAAATATTAGTCTAGAAATGATTATTTTAGTCAATTGTATATTGGATTTTTAAAGGGGCATGAGTCTGGATAAGTAATTAAAAATGCTGCCCTCCTGCACAATGAGATTTTTAGGGTGATGGGCCTGGTCTGTATGGTCCTGTGGTGTTGAATTACATAACTCTCTACATTTTTCAAAACTCATAGAATTGTATACCATAAGAATAGCTTTTACTGCCTGCAAAAAAACAAAACACCCAGGATGTCAGGGAAATTCAGGATGGAATGCAGACTGTGACAAATGAACCTAGCTATATTACAAATATAGAGCATAGTCTCCCTGAAGGGGATGGGAAAGAAAAGAGTTGACCCAAATAACTAAGGAAAACAGTGTTTTGCCTAGATTCTATAGGGATAAAGGCAAAAAGCACTGTACAAAACCACTGGCAAATTTGTTTCTCTCAGAGTTACGGTTTAGCAATTCTGACACCATTTTACATATTTGCCAGGGTTGAACAAATATGTAAATATATTGTAGATGATAAGAATCTGGTGCCAGGTTCTTTATTGTCAAAGAAAAAAAGGTAAATAACGTGGGATGGGGTGAGGGCTAGGGTTTCCTATATGAACAGGTCGGTACAGATATAAATATTGATATGTGTATTTGCAGTGGCTACTATAATGTACATATTTCCCAGCTCTGTTCCTTGGAAGGGCTGAGAAGCAATGGCACCCAGTAGTGACAAGCACACCCAAGGTCTTGTTTTCTTAATGCTAGTCTTCGAAAGAAGGAGCCAGGATTCCTTGGACAAATGGCTGATTGTTTTTAGGACTGGGACAGGAAAGAGACAAATGAACCTGGAGTGTCTTATAGTATCAGAAAGTAAAGAGGTGGGGGAAGAGGGGATGAAGGCATGTCGGAAGGACACAGGGACCAACCAAAAGAAGCTGCTAATGGCCAAAGCTGGAACAATTTGAGTAATAAAATAAAGCCATTGGATTATAATCTAAAAGATAAAATAAATATCCATAGATTCATGTCCATAAAGATTGAGTAAATAAGTAAATAAATAAATGTACAGGGTGGGGAGGGACAAATCTTATCTACAAGGAATGAGGGAAATAGGAATCAGTAGAAATCACCATTAGAACACCGTGGTAGTAACTGCTACAGGCAAGATCCCTTGATGAATGCCAAAGTCAGCCAGTGAAGCTTTGACGATAGAGTATTTGCATAGGTTCAAACTGTCTCCCCTCTAACTATCATTCACTGCTGTAGTGGTTTTCACATAGTTATAAATGTTTTGATATTCTCCCTTCCAGGAGGTGGAAATTAATTCCTTTCCCATTAACTGTGGTCTGTACTTAGTGTCTCACTTCTAGGGAAGTGAATGTAGAGAAATTTGGCAGACAGGCACCTGAACCAAGTGATCAAGGTTAATATTACAGGTTGATATATAGACTTCCTGATACGATGCAACTGGAACTGCAACTTCACCTCTATGGGTTCTTCCCTCAAGCCCATAAACTCAGTCTAATCATGAGAAAACATCAGACAAACCTGAACGGAGAGACATGGTACAAAAAACCTAACCACTACTCTTCAAGTCAAAGTTATAAAAGATGAGGAAAGGCTGCGAAGCCATTACAGATTGAACCTACAGAAAAAACTAAATGCAATAAAGTACCCTGGATTGGTCCCTGGAACAGGAACCTGAATAAATTCTACAGTGTAGTTAATAGTATTGTACCAATGTTAATTTCTAAGTTTTGATATATGTACCATGGTTATACAAATGTTTATAAATGGTTGTATAAATATACCATGGTTATAGCTAAGGGAAAGATGAGTGAAAGGTATATGGAAACTCTTAATACTATGTTTTTCAATTTTTTTGTAAATCTAAAGTTACTTTAATATAAAAAGTTAAAAAAAAATGCTGCTCCTGAAATTCATATTTACAAATTCAGAGCCTTTGGTTTTTTTTGTTGTTTATTTTAGTTTTTTTAAGATTTTATTTATTTTTTGACAGAGAGAGACAGCAAGAGAGGGAACACAAGCAGGGGGAGTGGGAGAGGGAGAAGCAGGCTTCCCGCGGAGCAGGGAGCCCGATGCGGGGCTCGATCCCAGGACCCTGGGATCATGACCTGAGCCGAAGGCAGCCGCTTGACGACTGAGCCACCCAGGCGCCCTTTTTGTTTTATTTTTATAAATACCATGTATTTTGCTATTTTTCTCTTCTAACATGATAACTTGTCATTTGGTAGAAGAGCATTTAAATGTAGTTATTAATACCTGGAATTTATTTAAAGTAAGGGCTTTAGTCCACTTTATTATAGGTCTTAAAAACAGAATAAAGTCAAAGTGAATAATGATCAAGACTAAAGCAAGTCAGGTTATGAATGTGCACAGACAGCTACATTGCATTCAATATAAGGCTTTTGCTGAGGAGAGAAGAACTTGTGTTTGGAATATTTTCAACAGAGTATCATTCACAGAGAAAAATGCATAATTTCGAATTAAATACATGAAAGGAAACTAATTTCATGGTGTCATTGGGGGAGAGAAACTGTCTTTTTCTTGTCGTAGCATCTTCTATATTTGTGTATATATAATATATATATATGTATTTAGGCAAACCAAATTGTCCTTTTGATTAATCTATCTCTAGTAATTTGAAATAATGAAACAATATAGTGAGCTTATAGACTATTAAAAAATAGTCTGATTTAAATTGGAATGGGCTATGCCAGAAGTTGCAAATTCCATGGGCTGTGGGCTGCATTTAGCCCTGGGTATATTTTCATTGGCTGCCACAGTTTAAATTTTTTGAATTAGTTGTCAGTATGTATGTATGTATGTATTAAGATTTACTTAGAGAAGAGAGAGAGTGTGAGAGCATGAGTAGGGGGAGCAGAGGGAGAAGGAGAGAGTATCTCAAGCACACTCCCTCTTAAGATTGACCCGGGGCTCAATCTCATGACTCTGAGATCACAACCTGAGCCGAAACCAAGAGACGCTTAACAGACTGCGCCACCCAGGCGCCCCTTGCCAGTATGAGTTTTCACATAAAAACCTGAGTTTTCATTCTCTCTCAAACAGTAAGATCTGACAACACTGTGCATCCATTCTGCCATGGTGGCCCTTGGTAAGGACTGGCTGATGGGTGCCTGTTCTAAGGTGTGCCCTTTCTAGTTTGCCACATTTCCTTTGTTGTTATTGTATATAGATTTTTAAAAATTGAAGTGAAATTCACATAACAGAAAACTATTTCGAAGTGAACAATTCAGTGATATTTAGTATCTTTGCAATGTTGTGCAACCATTGCCTGTAGTTCCAAAACTTTTCATCATCCCAGAAGAAACTCCATTCTAAGTAAGCAGTCACTCCCCATTCCCTGCTCCTGGTAGCGCCTGGCACCCACCTCTCTGCTCTCTGTCTCTTTGGATTTACTTGTCCTGGGTATTTCATATAATATGTGACCTTTTGTGCCTAACTTCTTTTCATTTAGCATAATGTTTTCAAGGTTCATCAGTGTTAGAGCACTTACCAGTACTTCTTTCCTTTTATGGCCAAATAATATTCCACTGTTTTGGGTACATACCACAGTTTGTTTATCCATTCATAGGTTGTGGACAATTGGTTGTTTCTAACTTTTGAGTATTATGCATAGTGCTGCCATCAACATCTGTGTACAGGGTTTTGTTTGAATAAATATCATATTTTTAATATTTTCTATGGATATTAATGTTGTTTCCGTCACACTTCTTGCATTGCCTATTGCCTCCCATCCTGGTCTGTTTTATTTACTTGCTTTCTCATCCTGTTTCCATTGGCTTTTGTATTTCTGTTTTCTGGTATGTAATGGGGGCGGGCACATGCATTTCCTCCATTTCCATACTTTCTTCCAGCCCAGAACTTGAACTAATTAATGAAAACCTTTCTTCGTTTTTTTTTTTTTTTTTTTTTTTTAAATGTACCTCTACACTAGATTTCTTTGTCTTTTCTTCCTCAGCTTTGATCATTGTCTGGTAAATATTGATTGTGGTTAAGGATTGTTCTATTTTCGTCTATTTTTCACGTTAAAAATCGGACAGTTTTAGAAGATCTAAAATTGGGGATAGAGCTTTGCCCCTTTTATAGTAAGCAGTGCCTTTATATATGCATCTGGGTTTAATTATAGTTGGCATCCCTGAACTCTGAGGGAAATTATGCATTGCTGACATGTCATGTGTTTCTGGCAGTCTAAGAGTATAATCACTCAAATGTAAAGTCACTCCTCTGGTTTTCTTTAACCTGGCCTCAAGGTCTATCTTACCTCCCTCTCCCTGCCGCTGAACTCCTGGGAGGGCCTCTTTCACTTCAATCCCTATCTGCTCCTCCTCTGATTTGCCCTTATTTGCCATTTAATCATTCACTCTAAGTAATATGACTTAACTTCTTTATGGTTGTATCTTGCCTCCCTAACTAGATTATAAAGCTCTGCTGAACAGACCCTAGTTGTGTTTATTTTTTATATGCTTCAGTGCAGAGCATGTATAACAGGCATGCAATAAATACTTGCATTAGTGACTCACCAAACCAAAAAAAGAAAAACAATGCCTTTTTAAGTATACCTAACTACTCAGTATTATTAAGTTGAACAAGTTTAAAATGTTCAAATTCATTTTTGTGTGTCTTTTTTTAAACTGAAGTATAATTAACATACAGTGTTATATTAGTTTCAGATGTACAACACATCAATTCAACAGTTCTGTATATTACTCAGTGCTCATTATGATAAGCATAGCTACCTGGAATAAATGCCCAGGAGTGCATTTGCTGGGTCATGTGGTATGTCATTTTTTTTTTTTTTTTTTTTTAAGAAACTGCCAAACTCTTTACCAAAGTGGCCATACATTTTACATTTGCACCAGCAGTGTGGGAGAGATCCAGCTTCTCCACATCTTTGCCAGCACTTCGTGTTGTCATTATTTTTTTATTTTAGTTGTTCAAGTAGGTGTATAGTGACATCTCAGCATGGTTTTAATTTGCATTTCCCTAATGTCTAGTGATGTTGAACATCTTTTCATGTGCTTATGTGCTATGTATATGTGCTCTTCATTGAAATGTCTGTTCATATAGTTTGTCCTTTTTCTAATTGGTATTGTTTTGAGAGTTCTTTATCTGTATGAGATACAGGTCCTTTTTTGGGCATGTTGTTTGCAAATATTTTCCCTGTCTGTAGCTTATTTTTCCATCCTCTTAACAGGATCTTTCACAGAAAAAAAGATTTGGGTTCTCATAAAGTCTCATTTGCCAATTTTTAATTTTCTGTATCCTGCTTTTGGTATATATCTAAGAACTCTTCACCAAACTTAGTTCCTGAAGGTTTTCTCCCATGTCTTCTTTCAAAAGTTTCATAACCTTGCATTTATATCTATGATCCATTTTGAGTTAATTTTGGTGTAGGTGTGAGGTTTAGGTCAGGGTTCTTTTTTTGTTTTTTGTTTTTTTTTTTTTGCTTATGGTTATCCAACTGATCCTGTGCCGTTTGTTGAGAAGACAATCCTTTATTGAATTGCCTTTGCTCCTTTGTCAAAAACCAGTTGGCCATGCTTGTGCGGGTCTATTCTGGGTTTTCTGTTCTGTTTCACTGACATGTGTGTGTCTGTCTGCCAAACCATACTTTTTTTTTTTTAACATACAGTGTTTTATTAGTTTCCGGTGTACAATATATAGTGATTGAGGGGTGCCTGGGTGGCTCAGTCGTTAAGCGTCTGCCTTCGGCTCAGGTCATGATCCCAGGGTCCTGGGATCGAGCCCCGCATCGGGCCCCTTGCTCAATGGAGAGCCTGCGTCTCCCTCTCCCTCTGCCTGCCCCTCTCCCTGCTTGTGCTCTCTCTCTCTCTCTGTCAAATAAATAAATAAATAAAATCTTTAAAAAAATATATAGTGATTGAACAATTCTATATATTACTCAGTGGTCATCACAGTAAGTGTACTCTTAATTCTCATCACCTATTTAAATGAACTAAAATTTTGATTCAATATTTGGGAAGCTAATTTTCTTGACATGAGTTTACAAATGAATGTTATTGATGTTGCATAGTTTTAATGGCATGGAATTAAAATCCTAGAAACGTAACAAATCCCAGCTAACCTGAGAATTGCTGAGGTGAAACAGAATGAAATCATTTAAAAACACAACTGTGTATGATTCACACTTAAGTTACTCCTAGGACATAATTATATAACAAAATGCTACTCCTTCATCCAAAAGCTGCAAATGCAGTTGAAAAATAATTACTGCATGACACCCTCCAAATTATAGTTAGTGTTTACAGATATTTTTAAAATCCTGCATCATTTATTGCTATTATGAAAAAGTTCTGGAATGTGTTGAGCAGAGGCTTTTTAAGGTATTGCATTCAGATAATACAGACTTTTGTGTCGTAGGAGTTAAATAAACAAAGCATTAATAAGTAATCCAGCAGTATAATGAAACAATCACCAAACGAAAGTGACGCAGTACATTGCTTGCTGGTAGCAAGTAATTGAAATGAAACATGTTTGTTATATTTTAGGTAATATAAGGGAATAATGGCTGGCAATTGAGTGAAGGGTTTTTGTTAGAAAAGTCAGGAGTTTGGGGGCTGTGTTTTTCACCCACATTACAATGCTTTTCTCTGTCTTGACCTTTTGACGTCTTGCACTTCTTAAATTTATCACTTTTTGTAGGCCCTGATTGGTTAGTGGGGCAATGGTGTTTTTCATTTATTCTGCAAAGATGTCAACAATATATTTTTGTTGTGGGATTATATTTAAATCTCTCTATAGATTGATAATTCACTGTGTGACTTGGCAGAAGCAGAGCTTTTCTCAACCTCAAGCTAATAAAATAGAACTGTCATTTATACGGAACTAAATATGTACCAAGGACGAGACTGATGCTCTGTCACACATCACATTTAACCTCACTGGAATCAGCTTGTGCAGAAAGGAAAATGAGAGGACAGAGTGCAGTAACCTATTTAAGATCATCCAATGTCTGTTTGTTTTTTCTCATTTCATACATTGTGTGGTCCTGTTGGCACTAGAAAGGTGCAATTTTCTTCCTAACTTAATGGAAGATATAAGCCACAAACACTGCTGACTGAAAAAGGGAAAGGTCTACTTAGATTGGTAGTCTGGCAAAGGAAATCTTAACTCCTGGTAAAACTGAAAGCAGAAAGAGCTGGGGACAAGTTCCAGATCAAGAATCTGGATTATTTTACCTAGTTCTTTAAGTGAAACACTGTGATCTCATGTTGTTTCCATTTCCAATCCTAAGAACTCCAGATATACCCAGGACCAAATGCAAATACCAAAACACATTTATTTCAAAATGATGTAAATGATTTTTGGGTTATCTGGGTCATTGGTCCCCCTCCACTAATGTGTATAATCAAGAACTGATGATGCCACACATGATAAGCAATCCTTTAATGGAAGATTTGATGTATAATTCCTTGTAGGAGTTCAGTTTTGTTTTTCCAAGTTTTAGTTTTGACACACCTATTTTTGAAGAATGCCCTGTTCAGTTGTCTGAATTTTAGAATGTCATTTGAAATACTTAGCTATTTATGAAAAGGAAAAAAAAAAAAAGTCCAACTGGGAGTGAGAACTTAAGCCAGATTGGACAACATAAAATATTAATTATGGCTTTTGATATAACAAATTTGCAATCATAAACTAGGCTCCCATTACAATGGAGAATCACTCTTTCCCTGGCCCCTACTTTATTCTTTTCTCTTACGTACAACTTTTATAATGCACTTGTCAGGCTAGTTGTTACATTCACATTTGTATGCTGACCATGAGGACTGTTTTGGCTTCCAAGTTGGTCAAGTTGAACTGCTTTGAAGCTAGTAATGTGCTGAATTAGCAGACTTCTTTCATGGTATTCCAGAACAAACAGATCCCCTTTAAAAAAATCCCCACTTTTGTTATTTCAGGTGGTTTGAGTCTGTTATTTTTACATAAAGATGTTAAGGTTCTTCCAAGAGAGGTTCAAAGAGAAATTCAGGAATAAAATGTTAAGCAGATTAAAAGGACCTTTAGTATAATAATCATGTCACTGGGTGAAAGATGAGGTTAAAATTGGTCATCACTTTACTGTGTAGCCAGTCATGGTTTTTTTGTTTTTTTTTTTGTTTTTTTTTCCTTAACTTGTGTAGGAGGTCTCAAGGTAACCCTAAGTTTTAGAAAGCAATGTCATTGCTGGGACAAACATCGGAATAATAATATTTATTTGAGTGCTTACTCTAACAACCCTGGGAAGTAGGCACTATTATTATTTCCATTTTATAGATGAGGAAACAGAGGCATAATGTAGAGCATGGCCTACAAAGACATGCAGAAATTCCAAATTCCAGCTGTGACACTTATTAGCTGGGTAACTTTGAGCACTTTCTTAGCCTCTGAGCCTCAATGTTCTCATCTGTATAATGGGATTATAATATCTGTTTCAAAGGGTGGTTTTGAGGATTAATTTAAATAATAGTAAACAATAATACAGAACATTTACTGAGTGTTTATTATGTATTATTGAGGATTAATTTAAATAATAGTAAATAATAATAATACTGAACATTTACTGAGTGTTTATTATGTGCCAGGCTTATTATTCTAATTTTTACAACTCCATTATGTATGTACTTTTATTATATAGATTCTTATTCTCAAGGAAACATTAATGTAAGTCAAAACAGTATGGTACTGGCACAAAAATAGATCAGTGGAACAGAATAGAGAGTCCAGAAACAAACCCATCTTTTTATGGTCAATTAATCTATGACAAAGGAGGAAGAATATGCAATGAGAAAAAGGCTCTTCAACAAATGGTGCAGGGAAAGCTGGACAGCTACATGCAAAAGAATGACACTGGACCACTTTCTTACACCATACGCAAAAAAAATTCAAAACAGATTAAAGACCTAAGTGAGAGACCTGAAATCATAAAATTCTTGGAAGAAAACATAGTAATTTCTTTGGCATTGGCCATAGAAACATTTTTCTAGATGTCTCTCTGGCAAGGGAAATAAGCAAAATTAAACTACTTGGACTTCACCAAAATAAAAAAACTTCTGCATAGAGAAGGAAACCATCAACAAAAAAGCAGCCTACTGAATGGGAGATGATATTTGCAAATAATGTATCCAAAAAGGGGTTAATATGCAAAACATAAAAAGAACTTATACAACTCAACACCAAAAAAACCTAATAATCCAATTAAAATTGGCAGAGGACCTGAATAGACATTTTTCCAAAGAAGACATACTGATAGCCAAGAGAAAAATGAAACAATGCTCAACATTACTAATTATCAGGGAAATGCAAATTAAAACCATAATGAGGTATCACTTTACACCTGTCAGAATGACTAAAATAAAAAAGACGAGAAATAACAAGTGTTGGCAAGAATGCAGAGGAAAAGGAACCCTTGTGTACTGTTGGTGGGAATACAAATTGGTGCAGCCACTGTGGAAAATGGTATGGAGGTTTCTCAAAAACTTAAAAATAGAATTACCATATGATCCAGTAATTCCACTACTGGATATTGGAAGAAAACAGAACACTAATTCAAAAAGATATAAGCACCCCTATGTTTATTTGAAGCATTATTTACAATAGCCAAAATATGGAAGCAACCCAAGTACCCATCCACAGTTGGATGAGTACAGATGTGTGTGTGTATGTGTGTATGTATAATGGAATATTACTCAGCCATAAAAAGAATGAAATCATGCCATTTACAACAACATGGATGGACCTAGAGGTAAAATGCTAAGTGAAATAAGTCAGAGAAAGACAGATATCAAATGATTTCATCCATATGTGGAATTTAAGAAACAAATGAACAAACAAAGAAAAAAAGAGACAGACAAAAAACCAGACTCTTAAAGTCAGAGAAAAAACTGGTGGTTTCCAGAGGGGAGGTGGGTGGGGGACGGGTGAAATAGATAAAGGGAATTAAGAGTATACTTACCTTTTTTTTTTTTTTTAAAGATTTCATTTATTTTTTGACTGAGAGAGAGACAGCGAGAGAGGGAACACAAGCAGGGGGAGTGGGAGAGGAAGAAGCAGGCTTCCCGCTGAGCAGGGAGCCGGACATGGGGCTCGATCCCAGGACCCTGAGATCATGACCTGAGCCGAAGGCAGACGCTTAACGAGTGAGCCACCCAGGCGCCCCTAAGAGTATACTTATCTTGATGACCGTTGAGAAATATATAGAATTGTACACCTGAAACTAATATGGCACTGTATGTTAATTATACTTGACTAAAAAATAAAGAAAAAGAAAATATTAGTGTAGAGAAGATAATTTGCTAGTTAGTAATAGAACTGCATTTCAAAATACCTAGCATAACACCTGACATATAATAGGCATCGATAATAGTAACTATGTTATTGGTACCTAAAGAAAAGGAGGAGTGGCTGGGTGGCTCAGTCGGTTAGGCGTCCAACTCTTGATTTCATTCAGTTCAGGTCATGATCTCAGGGTCATGAGACTGAGCCCCGCATTGGGCTCTGCGCTGGGCTCTGTGCTAGGTGTGGAGCCTGCTTAAGATTCTCTCTCTCCCAGGGTGCCTGGGTAGCTCAGTTGGTTAACTCTCTGCCTTTGGCTCAGGTCATGATCCCAGGGTCCTGAATTCGAGCCCTGTGTCAGGCTCCCTGCTCAGTGGGGAGTCTGCTTCTCCCTCTCCCTCTGCCTCTCCCAGCAGCTTGTGATCTCTCTCCTTAGCTCAGCGTTCTGTCTCTCTCCAATAAAAAAAAAATCTTAAAAAAAAAAAGATTCTTTCTCCCTCTCCCTCTGCCTCCTCCCTTTCCTCTCTCTCTCTCTTCTTCTCTCCCTCTAAAAGAAAAATAAAATAAATTTTAAAAAGGGAAATATATCAGAATAATAGTAATTCTTCCTTTTTTTCATGATACCTTTACTAATAAATATTGGAAAAGGACAAAGGTAGGAAAAATGCCAGAGTCATAGGGCCTATTTAGAGTGATCTAAACCTATGCATCAGAATGAAATAAAAAAGGAATAAACTAATAATTAGCAAATTCGATTTCCACTCTGTTGCATGGGATACACTAAAACAATGCTGCTACTTTTTCATCATTGGGGCCAGTCAAGTGGATGTGCTTAGGCAAAGCAGGAAGAACAGTAGGTAATTATAGCTAGATATATATCCCATGTTTGTGTGTAAGGAGGTTTTGTTGTCACCTAAATGAATTTAGTCAGTAAATTCTAACTTATGTTTTGGGACTGTTTTTCTTTTGACATTTTGTTGTCTTTTTTTGACTGTGAATGGTTGCCATGTGAGTTACTTCTAAAACAAACCCCACTTTCTCTTTTCTTCTATATCCCAGCCCTGTCCATGGCCCCAACACTTACACACACACACACACACACACACACACAGACACACAGAGTTATACAAAGTATAGCTTTTAAAACACTATCATTAAGCATAAAAAGACCAAGGAATGTTTGTAACTGGTATGCTGGAGCCAAAAAGATTTCTCACATTCTAAAAAAGAATCTTTGGCATTAATGGAGAAACCAGAACCAATTGTAAAGCATAATCACTGCACAAACATGCAGTATGTGTGAAGCTACGATCATTCCTTTAATCTCTTATACCAGAGAAAACCTAGACAATGTGTCTGTTGTCTCAATTCCCACGCACACTCCTCCCAGATCCTGCTAAAACATTGCTTTGTTTATACATTTATATAAAATGCAAGCAAATACCTAAGCTCAACTTCTTGGAAATCTGGTTTGAGTTCTTGAAGGAGATTCAGATTTTTGGCTCTTCATGCAGGTTTAAAAAAAGGCGGGTCACACGGCTAGCTTTATGGCTCCAATTTCAGCGACCAAATGGTCTCATGCAAATAAATGACCATCTTCCACTCCCAAGCAATAACTACCACTTCAGGAAGCTGTGTAGTGAACTCTCTTTTAGCAAGGAAACCCCTTATTTTTTACTTTTGTGAAACTAATTTCCCAGCAGAGTCTTTAAAAGTGTTTGGATGTCTTCCTACCACATGAGGATTTCTGTAACATCAGCCATAACTTTCTTGGGGGTGCTCTGTGACACAATTACACATTAATAATAATCACAATAATGATAACTGAGACTAGTGGGGATTGAACTATGTTCCAAGCACCTTATTAACTAAGCCCTTTATGAGAACAAGCTTGCAGAATTTGTTCAATACCACCACTGGGTGGATATTACTGTTATACTCCTTTTTCTGGTGACTTTTGATCCGTCTCAGATTTGTTAAAACTCTGTTACCCAACTCTTCAGTTTTTAGAGAAAACAGTCTTTCTTGAAAATCATCATGATTATTATGCCTCACTTATTAATTTATGCATAATCTTCATAAAACAATTTTATTTATTCAGTACATAGTTTTACACATATGTAATTAGCTAGGAACTCCACTTACACTATTTGCTGGGCATGCAGAGATCAGTGGGGTATTTCCCATCCTCAGAGCTCATTCTGTAGGAGGGAAGGCAAAAATGTAAACAAAAATTATTGCATAATAAACTCGGTGATGTAAATATGTGCAAGATATAGAGATGGCAGAGTGAAAGAAACGGGGGAGGGATCGGGTGCATGAAAGAAGACTAGCTTAATGAGCTGATATGTGAATAGGAAGTTAAAGGACAAAAAGAGATGAATAAAAGACATCTGTGGAAAACAGGCAATATGTGCAAAGGCACAGAAGCATGAAACTACTTGGTATGTTTAATAAATAAAACCCCATCATTTAACATATATTATTAGCAGTAAGATTTGAAATGGAAGAGAAGGAAAAGAAGGTAGGTATCTGATAGGGAAGGGCCAAGGAAGCAATGCTAAGGGGTTTAGACTTTATTCTGTAGGTAATGAGTGTTATAGGTTTTAAATGGTTGAGAGACAAGATAGGTTTATGTTTTAGAAAACCTGCTTCAGGGGCACCTGGATGGCTCAGTTGGTTAAGCATCTGTCTTTGACTCAGGTCATGATCCTGGGGTCCCTGCAGGGAGCCTGCTTCTCCCTCTGCCCCTCCCTCCCCCACGACTCGTGCTCTCTCTCAAATATATAAAATCTTAAAAAAAAAAATAAAGAAAACCTGCTTCAATGGTCACTGTGTTAGTCTAAACAAAAAACATTGAGATCTTGAAGGAAGCTTGGGTAGCATGAAATGAGAGGTAAGGGAAGATTTAAGAGATATTTAGGGGTCAAAGTCAGCAGGATTTATTTGATGAGGGAGGCAAGGAAGAAAAAAGAATCTAGTATGACTGAGTTCCCAGAGTTGGCAGATGTGTTACTTCAGCCTAGACTTGCTGTTTATAACCCTCCCCTGTCCTCCAGAATAACAGAGGCTTAAACACAGAGGTTAACTTCTCTCCCATAAAAGAAGTCCAGAGGTAGGTGGCTTAGGCTGATATGGCTCCATGGGGTCAGTAGAGAACCATGCTCCTATCTTTCTGCTTTATCATCTGACTGCATAGCTTCCAGCTTCAAAGTCACCTCTTGTTCAAGATGGATGCTGGATCTCCAGTTATCATTTTGTCCACGTTGCAGGACAGAAGATAGAAGAAAGACAGAAGCACGAAGGGCCATTCACAGCTGAATCAGCTTCCTTTAGGTAGTCTTCCTGAAAACCCCATATAACATCTCTACATTGCTGGCCATAACTTAGTCACGTGGCTCTATTTAAATGCTAGGAAGTCTGGGGAGTAAGTCATTCTGGGCAGCATTGTGCCAATAAAAAATGAGGTTTTTGACTAAGGAGGGAGAAAGAGAGGATGAATGGTTCCAGGTTTGGCAACTGGTAGTACATGGTTCATGAGACTTGGTGAAAGATAATGCCACAAAGAGAAAATCAGGGGAAAATCTTTATAGAGCGTTGAGGAGAAATGAACAAAAGAAGAGGATCCCATGAGAAGAAATTGGAGGCAGAAGTAGGATTAGAAAGAATGATGTAGAAGAAGCCAAAGAGAAAAGAGTGATCAAAAGTGCTGGATATTACAGATTATTTAAGTAAGATAGAGAATAAGTGTCCACTGGATTTGGTAGAAGGAAGTCATCATTGTTGGTTTTCTAAAGACCAGTTTTATTGGAGACCTAGAGGAAGATACAGACTACAATAGGTTAGAGCATGAATTAAGGATTAGAAAACAGATAACTGTAGACAGCACCTTATAAAAACCTGGCCCGTGTGAAAGAAGGCTGTAGCCAAGAGAGGATCCATAATCAAGTGAGTAGTTAATGGTGATAGATAATGTGTTATTGGCTGCTGAGAGGGAGTTAGTAGAAAAGAAGAGGTACAGATGAAATCCTCATTCTGTCAGCACAGCAGAATAGCGTGTCTGAACTGTGGAGAGGATGAGCTTTTCTTTTGCTGGTTGCGTGGAGTGAGGGAGACAAGACATAGCATGTAGGTCCTGCCCATGTAGTATTTTGAATAGAGGAAACGTGCACAAAGTTGGGACTCCCAAGGCTCTGTATAAAGGTGACTAAGAAATGAACTTTGTCATGCAGAAGGAGGTAGTAGGAAAGCTTTCCTGTCTCGACAATGGTGTTGAGTGAAGACAGGGAATGCCGCTTGAAAATTTCTTGTTTGCACAACTCAAGTAAAGAATTTAATTTTAAAGTGGTCCTTAACTGATAAGAGTTTTCAAGTCACTGACAAAAGCAAATATAAATCCTTTCTCAAGGAAATCAACTCTAGATGAAGCTTCAAAGAATTACCCCCAAAGTCCTAGGGAAAATTTGCAGCTTACAGTTAAAAGTCACAAAATATACAAGGACACTGTTCAAGACTTTTGCTTCCAGCCAAGAGGGAGTGAAGTGACAGGGACCGGATATATCCTGCCACCTGGAATAACTAAAAAAAATAGGAAAAAATACACGAAACAACAACTTTTCAGACTTTGGAAATCAGGCAACGAAGAACAATGATCTCCAAGTGATGGGAAACAAGCTAGATGAGCCCTACAATTGCTCTAGTTTATTGCCTGGAGAGACTTTTCAGCTCATGTGCAAGGGAATGGAACCCAGGCCTGAGTTAAAGAGCTGGAGCTGGAAATCTGGGGAAGCCAAGGTGACAGACATTGCAGGGAAGCATACCAGAGAGGGTAGAACTGAACAAAAAGAGGACTCTGGAGATCTGCAGAGTCCCACTCAAGTTTTCAGCTAAGTACTGATCAGTGCATACCTGTGAGGAAACTACCTGAGGCTGGGGAAAGAAACACCCAGAAGGATTGCAAGAAACAATTCCCAAGGCCCATATCGTGATGGTTCCTGCTTCCACCAGCCAGAGTCCTGCTTTTACCAGCCAGAGTCCAAAACCTCATAATCATAGCCATCCAGTAGAGTACTCAGAAGAATTTTGCCTCAGTAGTGGGACAAAATTAGTGTGAGAATAAATGCTTTCATTCTTCCACGTAACAAGGCTTAACAGCAAGACCAACAGAATCAAATAGTTTCCAAGTAGCTTAATTGCACTGTAGAAGAAGGCTCAAGGATATTGAATAGCCAAAACCCGGAAACAACTCAATGTCCATCATTGTATGATAAACAAATAGTTGTATTATACAATGGAATACTATTAAGCAATTTAAATAAATAATGTACTGTAGACATACAATATGGATGAACCTCAGTGTAATTGTATACTTAGTAAAAGGAGCTAGACTAAAAAGAATGTATACTATATAATTTCATTTATGTAAATTTCTAGAAAATGCAAGCTAATCTATACTGACAAAAAGTGGTGGTTGCTTGAGGACGGGGTGTTGGGATTGGCAAGGAAGTTTAGGGATTATTCACAAAAAGCTAGGAGAAAATTTGGGGGGGGAGGGGAGGAGAGGACATATGCAACAATGCATATGTCCATTATTTTGACTGTGGTGATGTTTTACAGATGTATACATATGTCAAAATTTATCAGATTATACATCTTAAATATGTACAGTTTATTGAATCTCAACTGTACTTCAATAGTGTCTTAAAATTAAAAAAAGACACAAGGAAAGTTCAAAAGTAGACCAGAAACTTACGAAGAGCAAGGTGCGGAGGGGCTTGCCTTTCCAAGATTTAGGACTAATTATAAAGCTATAATGAGACATTGTATTGATCCAGAGGTAGACAGCTGGATCCATGGATCAGAACAGAGAGCATAGAAACAAACCCAATAATGCAGGCAAGCTTGATTCATGATGAAGTCATTGCAGATCACTGAAGAAAAGATCAACCATGTAATAAATGGTGCTGGCAAGATTCATGTAGATTAAAAAAACAAAATTGCATCCCTACCTTGTACCATACATAAAAATCAATTTTTGATGGATGAAAGACTGACCTGTGAAAGCATAAGCGTAAAGCTTTTAGAAGACTATGTAGTTTAATACAACCTTCTGATACAGAAGGAGTTTTTAAGACGTTAAAGAACAAACAAAATGCAAATCATAGGGGAAAAGACTTATAAATTCAACTATATTACACATAACTTCAGTTCATCAAAACCCACACTGAAGGAGTCAAAAGACAAGCCATGAAGTGGGAGATAATATTTGTAACTCATTTCCAAAAAGGATCAGCACCTCAAAAATTTAAAGGACTTCTATGAATATATAAGATGTAGATATCCTAATAGAATAATGGCCAAAATATATAAACAGGCATTTCAGGGAGGAGGAAACACAAATGGTCTGTAAACAGGAAAATATGCTCCATCTTATTAGTAACCATGGAAATGCAGCTACAATGAGCTACCATGTAATATCAACAAATTAGAAAAAATTTTAAAATTTCATTTGTCACCAAGTTAGCAAGGCCATGGAACATTGTAACTTATATGTCCTGGTGATGGGAGTATAAACTGAGAGAGTGCCATTGGAACATGGTTTATCATTACCTAGGACAGTTAAAACTGTACATGCTTTGCAACTAACAATGTTACTCTTAGGATTATGTCCTAAAGCCATTTTAATTTTTCTTGATTATGGTCATATCACACTGGTGGGTGAATCAGCCTTAAAAACAAAAACAATAAATGTAGACCAGGATATGATAGAATTAAACAGAACAGAATAGAAATAGAAAATATCAGGATGCATTGCTGATGATAAGGTTATGTATTATTTTGTTAATTTTTTGGATTGCTAATAGTAAGATTTTGTATTCTATTAATGTTGGGTTATGTTGTAAAACATATTTCTTGTTATGAGTTGTGTTAAAAAATTTTTGAAAGCCATTTCCCTAAAGAAATCCTTAATATGCACTAAGCCACAACTACAGGAATGTCTAAATGGTATTGCTTATGATAACAACAAGCTGAAAACAGTACAGATATCCAACAATAGTAACATGATAAATAAATTGTAGATTAGTCATGTAATAGAATATTGTACAGAAATAAAAGTGAAGGAAACTTGTGCATTAGTTATGAAATGAAATACTCAACAGAAGTGAAAATAAAGGAACTGCCACTATGCACACCAAAATAGGTAAATCTCAAAAGCATAATATTGAGTAAAAGAAATGACTCATAAAATATAATTGGTATAATTTCATTTACGTGAAATTTAAAACTAAACAGTATGTTGCTTAAGTCTACATACATAGGTGTTAAAACTATAATGAAAGGCCAGAGCTTACTCTTGAGTGGGAGGGAGATACAATGGGGGTGTAAACAAAGTATCCCCATTTGAAGGTACTAACAGTGCTCTATTAACCTGGGTGATGGGCACACATGTGTTTGTATTACTATTATTTAACCCAAACAGATATGCTTATATGTTCTTGTATGCATGGTGAATTTCACAACTTAAAATAATTAAGGTAGAAACAAGCTAGAGAGATCTTAATTCATGGAGTAAGATCCTTGAGGCAATGCATCAGGTGGGCTTCAGAGCACAAGTGAACAGACATTTCTTGAAGAGAAAGAAGGGCGACCCCCTATTCTGAGAGCAGCGCAGAAAGCAAAAGGTTGAGAGTGGTTGTAGGTATGCTTTCAGGTAGAAGTATGGAGTGAGAAGATACAGTGAAAAGCTTGATGGATTTAAAGTCTGATGGGCTCTTTCTAAAAATATCATTAATATTTAATTATTTGAAAACAGTTTTGCCTAATGTAACAATGATGAAAATGCTCTGTCTCTGAGTTGTTCAATATGGCAGCCATAGCCACATGTGGTGAATAAGTGTTTGTAATGTGCCTAATATCTCTGAAGAACTGAATTTTTCATTTTATTTCACTTCTGTTAATTTAAATTCAAATAACCATGTGAGACTAGAAACTACATATTGGAGATCTCCATTCTAGCACTTCAGTGAACTGATCTTCCTGATCTTTGGATAGCAAACTCTGAGATCCCCATCACTAAGCAAAATGGCTGGGGAGAACTCCCTTTGAGGTCAACAAATAGGTGGAAACTTTTTCTCTCACAAAAACCCAGACTCAGCTTCCAAGGACATCTAGCAAAGCCCACTAGCTCTCCTAGGAGAATTTTGGAATAGGGGTTCAGTGGGACAGGAAGCAGGGGCAGAGAACGGAGAAGTCAAGTGAGTTCCCATTTTGGGACATGTTGTGTATTCACCTAGGCTGCTGAGAGTGAAAAGGTAAGCTTGGGTAGAAGCATGGGGAGGGTGAGAGCGAAATGTTAGAAAAGTATTTCATAAAGTAGAACAGGCACATCACTGATGATACCTGGAGGCAATTTTCCTGGGCACATTAGGCAAAGTTGTTTTTAAATTTTGATAGTTTTGAATTTATTTTAATGTAAAGATTTTTCCATTTTATAGTTTTGTTTTTATTTTGATGTATATTAGAAACAAACAATTAGCACACCACACCTAATATTTGATGGATGTTACTTATAAAGCAAAATGCTGTTTTAAAGTTGAGTTAACTCAGAGAAGGGTATTCAGTAAATATTAGCTCAGGTGCTACTTTGATATAACAAAAATCCCAAAGGTGGTGCTCAAAATTTTGACAAACTTTGATTTAAATATGATACCCAACAGGGCAGCTGGGAAAAGTCAGTGCTATGCTGAGACTCCACCTGCCCGTGAAATCACAGCTTTGCTGTGACTCAGACAGTAATTCTTTATTGAGAAGCTCCTGTGCTTTCATTGGGATGTGTCAGTAACTGCTTAAAAAATTGGATTTGCTAGAATCAAGGTAAGCAATATAAACTGGAGGGTGAAAGAGTCAACTTTTTTGGGGGGGGGGCTTAAAACAACATAAATGTATTATTCTGCAATTCTGGAGGCCAGAAGTCTGACATGGATCTCACTGGGCTGGGATCGAGGTGTTGGCCAGGCTGTCTTCTTTTCTGGGAGCACCAGGGGAGAATCCATCTCCTCGCCTTTTCAGCTTCTAGAGGTTGCCTGCATTTCTTGGCTCATGGCCCCTTCTATCTTCAAAGTCAGCTTCAAAGTCAGCAATGTCAGCTGAGTCCTTCCCCTGCTGTCATCTCTCCAGTTCTCTCCCCCCTCCCTCTCCCTGTAGTTAATTCTTGAATTGAGCAACTCCTACCCCTCTTGCTGGTCTCGCTGCATATGCAAGAGGAGGGGACAACAACATATAATTTAAGGAAACTAGAGTGGTCATAAAGTTCTGAACTCTGCTATGGAAAAGGTGAGAGTTGTTAACCACCACAGCTGAAGACATCTTTGGGGTGACATGTCAGCAGCTAAGCAGGGTTGATGAGAAGCTGAGGGAAGTTACACTATGAAAGCTCAGAGGGATGGAAGGTTGTGATGAGTAGAGGTTGTGTGAGATGATCCAGAAATACCTTCCTCACTCCTTCCTTACAGTAGCCTTAATGGCTGGATGGTCTAGTCACTGGAGTGCTGCATTTTACTTGAAGGTTAATACATCCCTTTTAAACTGTGCCATCCTTTCTGGGAGGGCTAAGGCAGGAAGCTGTGATCATTGCTTAGGTTTGTTTACAACCCAGTGTAGACTGTGGGTGTAGGTCACAGAACTTTTCATCAGAGCAGCCAAGGATCTGGAACCTGAGGTTGCCTGTGTGGAGTGTTACCAGAGGCCACTGGTTAATTAGGGAGGGAAATGAGTAGTTTCCCCGAGGGGCTCACTCAAAGATGACCATTCACATAGTCATTCGTCAAATATCTATTGAGTATATTATAGTGCTGGGGGCTTTGTTGGATGTTGGGAATACAGCTGATTCATATAGATATGGTCCCTACCCTCGTGGAGCCTATGTGGAAGAGACATACGTGAACTAGCAAACCATCACTGTTGATTTGGGCTTTTCCAAAGCCATTGGAAATGCTGGGATGAAAAGAGCTGAGAATTTAGAGGCAATACTGGTTTTTGTTCACTGAAAAAAGTCCTCTATATATTCACTATGTTGCTTCTTTAGATTCTCTACAGAGTCAGCTGGGGAGACTGTGGTATGCTCTTACATTTGAAAAAATGCTTTCAAATTACTACTTTCCTAGAAACATCTCAGTTTGCCACTAATCCCAGGCATGCCTGTGGGAAAGCTAGAATGCCTTGATGGCAGTATTCACAGGCTTTTCCTTAAATGTTAGCAAATATATACTAATTTGTTCAATCCTTGTAAATACTCTGAACAATGGGATAAAGAGGTAACTGGATAAGCATGGAAAACATCATAATTAAAGGAAAGAGTAAAGGACTTCAAAGTTCATATTCTTTGAGTTCTTGATATCTCAAGATTATATCCAGTAGATGTCAGTAACTTTTTAGTGTGGGGTCCTTGGAGATCTAGAGGGTTAGTAGACACCCTTCAGGGTGATCCATGTATTTCCTGAGGCTATATGGAAAAATGTATACGTATGGGCCACAACTCTCATCAGATTCTCAAAGGGACCCCCTGAAAGTCAACAATCACTTCTGTAGATCCCTTAAAAATTCTTCCATGAGTGCTTTTTTTTTTTTTTTTTTAAAGATTTTATTTATTTATTTGACAGAGAGAGACACAGCGAGAGAGGGAATACAAGCAGGGGGAGTGGGAGAGGGAGAAGCAGGCTTCCCGCTGAGCAGGGAGCCCGATGTGGGGCTCGATCCCAGGACCTGGAATCATGACCTGAGCCGAAGGCAGACGCTTAACGACTGAGCCACCCAGGCGCCCCCATGAGTGCTTTTTATGAGAATAGTCATGGATGACTTTTCCCAATTGCCACAGATCATGAGGCAGCGCAGCAGGAAATGGGAGACCGGGCCTCCAGTTCCAGTCTCTTGTTACAGCCACGTGACTCTACGAGTCTTGGCCCATTTGAGCCTCAGTTTCTTGTACACTAAATGGGAGAAAGGATACTTTTGTTTTTTAGGTTTCTGTGTTGAATGATCAGACCGATGTGAAAATGCTATAGAAACTTCAGGGTGCTATCTAAAAACAAGAGGCTTTAGAACATGTTTATGATCTATACCTGTAGTGGTGTTAAGTTCTTGGTCACTAGAGGGAGCTTTAGGATTCAGGGGAGAGATAAGCCCGTGGTGTCTCTCCTTGAAAACTTAAAGTCTCTATGACGAATTCTTTAAAAAAAACTTTTGCATTTTATAAGTATCCATTTAGGTTTTTCTTTGTTTTTTTTTTTTTTCCAAGAAAGATCTATAAAAGCAAACATGAACACAGTTCCTTGTGACACAGATTTTCCCACCCATTAACCTATGAGATTTTTCTTCCTGAGTTTCTCTATGGTTAAAAAAAAGGTATACAACAACTTTCCAAAAGGCTATAGGAAGAAAGCACTTTTCCATCAGCAAAGACGATTCATTATAAATTCTATGACACATGGCAATGGTGATTTGAGGATATTCATACCCAGGCAGGATGGGGAAGTCCATTGTCTACCTTTGACGTGCAGTTAGAACTGTTACTTTGGATTTCCTGATGGCATTTTCTCCTGTTAGAGCTTCCCTATTGAAAAGAGTGTGGCTGTTACACCAGAGGACCCAGAACAGTTTAAAAGAGGCGGTGTCAGGGAGGGAAAGAAACTAACCTTGCACATTAGGGACTCAGAATCTCGCTGACTCACAATGTGTTTTGGAGAAATTTTTGTCCCCTTTTAGGACCTCAGTTTCTCTCTCTGCTTCTGACCAATACCATATCCCCTGTTTCCCATGCATATATATACACCCATGGTCAGATGGTTTTTCTTCATGAAATAGGGGACATTAGGTGACCAGATTCAGGCTCCACATCATGCTAGGCACAGTTTTGTAGGAGCACAAAGCTCTTGTATCTATATGATTTTCAATACAAATGTATTTGGTAAAGGTGGAGTCTTGATATTTCTCTTCCTTGTTGCCCTCTGGGTTGGATTTCAGTCCTGCAGTGAAACAGATAACTGCAGAAAACAGCTACCATCATTTTTTTTCACGTGCATTTGCATGTACTTGTAAAGACTTAATTGCTAATACCTGCTAGCAAAACTGGCCAATGAGACTATCAAGCACAGATGTACCAAATTTTCTTGATTCTAGGATATACTCTCACAAACCCTGCCCTACTCAATTTTACTTTTTAAAAACGGGGTCACGTCTGTGATTTATTTAAAGAATTGTAGATCACCCCTCCTGAAAAGCTATTTTAAATCTAGGTTGTTTCCTGTAATCAGTGGCCTTTTTGAATTGAGGAAGTATTCTAGGAAATACTTTTTGTTTTATGCATTTCTTACATCTGGATGCTGAAAAAGTTCCCTCCACTGCCACACCCGTGCCCTCTTTGGGGCTATGGGTGTCTCAGAAGTCACCCCAGCAGAAAGGATTTGCCTCCGTGGACAAAGAGGCAGGAGGTTGCAGGTTATAAAGGATGAGGTCCTGCTAGGCTTATTCACGGCAGCTTATGAGACTGCCCCTCCATGTACGGGCACTTGTGGAAGTCTTTCCCCTCCTTTTCCCTGACGTCTAATGATTAACTGAGGCTCATCAGCTGACTCAGGTCAGAACAAGCCAGAGGGTCTGCCAGCCCATTTTAAGCATAGCTCTGTTAGCAATAGGAAATTTTCTAAAACGATGCAAACACTTGATCAATGATTTCATTAATGATTACAGTCTGTGTAATTTTCTCTATTTTTTTTTTTTTTTCCAGAAGCTACTCTTGCTTCCTAAAGCTTTCAGGGGGTGAAGGTCAGAAGGTGGGCAACAGAATCATTGTTCCCTAGTTTAGGACTTCTCAAATTTTAAGGTACATATGAATCATGGGGGAATCTTGTTTAATTTTTTAAGTTTTTGTTTTAAATTCTAATTAGTTCACATACAGTGTAATATTGGTTTCAGGAGTAGAAGTCAGTGATTCATCATTTACATATAACATCCAGTGCTCATCACAAGTGCCCTCCTTAATACCCATCACCCATTTAGCCAATCCCCCACCTCCCCCCCAGCAGCCCTCAGTTAGTTCTCTATGGTTAAGAGTCTCTTATGGTTTGCCTCCATCTCTCTTTTTTTCCCCTTCCCCTAGGTTCATCTGTTTTGGTTCTTAAATTCCACATACGAGTGAAATCGTAATAGTATTTGTCTTTCTCTGAATGACTTATTTTGCTTAGCGTAATACACTCTAGATCCAGTCATGTTGTTGCAAATGACAAGATTTCATTCTTTTTGATGGCTGAGTAATATTCCATTGCATATATATATATATATATATATATATATATATATATACCCCACATCTTCTTTATCCATCCATCAGTTGATGAATGTTTGGGCTCTTTCCATAATTGGGCTATTGTAGATAATGCTGCTATAAACATTGGGGTGCGTAAGCCATTTTGAATCAGTATTTTTGTATCCTGGATAAATGCCTAGTAGTGCAATTGCTGGGTCATAGGGTAGTATTTTTAACTTTTTTGAGGAATTTTGAGGAATTTGTAATTTAAGATATTTTTAACTTTTTAAGGAACCTCTGTACTGTTTTCCAGAGTGGCTGCACCAGCTTGCATTCCCACCAACAGTGTAGGAGGGTTCCCCTTTCTCCACATCCTTGCCACCATCTGTTGTTTCTTGTGTTGTTAATTTTAGCCATTCTGACAGGTATGAGGTAGTATCTCATCATGGTTTTGATTTGTATTTCCCTGATGATGAGTGATGTTGAGCATCTTTTCATGTGTCTGTTAGCCATCTGGATGCCTTCTTTGGGAAAATGTCTATTCATGTCTTCTGCCCATTTCTTAACTGGATTATTTTTTGGGGGGCTATTGAGTTTGATAAGCTCTTTATAGATTTTGGATACTATCCTTTTATCAGATATGTCATTTGCAAATATCTTCTCCCATTCTGTAGATTGCCTTTTAGTATTGTTGATTGTTTCCTTTGCTGTGTAGAAGCTTTGTTTTTTTAAGATTTATTTATTCGAGAGAGAGAGAGAGAGAGAGAGGAGAAGGGGCAGCGGGAGAGGGGAAGAGAGTCTTAAGCAGATTCTGTGCAGAGTGCAGAGCCTGACCCAGGGCTCAATCTCACGATCCTGAGATCATGACCTGAGCAGAAACCAAGAGTTGGATAATTAACCAATTGAGCCACCCAGGTGCCCCTAAAAGCTTTTTATGTTGATGAAGTACCAATAGTTCATTTTTGCTTTTGTTTCATGGTGGAATCTTGTTAAAATGCAGATTATGATTCAGCAAATCTGGGAGCGGGGTGGAAAGAGCTGAGGTTCTGCTTTGCTATGGAGCTCCTAGGTGGTAACGTTGCAACTGGTCTTTGGACCACACCGAGTAGCAAGGCCCTCGTTAATTTTTATCTCTCTTTCCTGTTTCAGGCTGACTCATGTTAGTAGGATTAAGAATACCCTCTCTAATCTGATTCTGCAGGCACTGTCAGAAGTGAAGAATGAATAAGTAATGATAATAAGCCCATGGGAAATCATGAGGTCATGGCTTCTATCTTCTGAATTAACAGTTAAGTTTGGTAAGCCATGACTTTGAATTCTAACATATTGCAAAGCAAAATATTGAGAAAAGACCTGTAGTGTGCACAAATGCAGAGAACAGAATTCAAGCGGATCGGCTTTTTCTCATGATATGGCAAAGCAATTGTTTATTTAAGGTCATTATTATTATTTATTGGCAAGCATCATGTTCTCTACTGCATGTAAGTAGGAATCTGGTGGGGACTACATGAGAACTTGTGTACCAGTTCTTCTGGCTCTGAATCATCTGTGTACT
Source organism: Phoca vitulina (assembly GCF_004348235.1). Taxonomy (NCBI): domain Eukaryota; kingdom Metazoa; phylum Chordata; class Mammalia; order Carnivora; family Phocidae; genus Phoca; species Phoca vitulina. Next base: position 7,288,587 of record NW_022589719.1, on the reverse strand, counting down.
TCACTTTTATCTTCACTACCAGAAACCCCATCTAATTATTGCTTATGCAAAGGGATGAATCTTCCTTGGTATGAAGAAATTTGGGGTCTCTCCTGAGTTTTCTCAGGCCAGCTATTTTTGGTATTTCTGTACTGAGGTTTTGGACCTTTAGTTTGTTTTATTGTATGTTGCTTTGGATCTGCTATTATTTCCACAATTTCTGTTTTCTTGATTAAACTGTCAATTCATTGTAACTGGTGGTCATTTCTTCTATTTTATAGGACTGGAAAATGGAAGTGAATTGTAAACTTGTCAGGTCCAATCTCCTCCTTAATATCTGAATTTCTGCAAGCCATCCTCTGCTTGAAACACATTTAGTGATGGGGATTTTAGTATTTTACATTCTATCCTTAAACAGCTCTGTTAGGAGTCTTTCCTAATTTTGGATCAACAATTGTCTCTCTGTGGCTTTTGCCCACTAGCCTGGTTTTACTCATGGGGGGCAATTCCTTTGTCATGAATAGAATATGGACATAAGACATGTTGTTGAGTGACTGATTTGTTCAGGCCCAGCCCTTGGGGGTTCCCAGTACCTTTGGCAGTTCCTCATGCAGCAGGGTTGTCTTCAACATCTGGCTTGAGGAATAAACCTGGGCGAGGCTCAGAGCTGCACTGCCAGCCAGAGCGTGAGTCAGGGGAAGGCAGGACAGTCACTGCCCATAAGTCCTTTATGCTGCTTCATTCCAGGAGCTTAAGATTTCCTGCATTTCTTTCTTATATTCAGACTGACTTAAGCCTTCAACGAAAGGCAGGATAAGGATTCATGAGTACTCATGAATTTTCACACAAGCACATCATTGGATAGGAATCTTAGAAATGGTTCCAATTTCCAAAATATTTATCTTTTCTTTAGTTCTCACCTAAAGCAAAATTTAAAACTGGCAAAGTTGGACTCCAGTCTTCCTCTCCTATGCCCCTTTCAGGACCATTCTACCCTTCCTATTTGATGCTCCATGGGTGACCTGATCTCCAAGGCTTCCCCCAGGGCAGGATCAACCTGTGTCTTGGGCCCTTCACTACCTCTTCCCTCCCCCTTTTCCTCACCAAAACCTACCTGTCCAGTGTCTGATTCTCTCAGCAGCTGGTTTTATCCAATGTGACCCTGGCTCTTAATGTGTTTTGGTCCCTTAACAACACTTAGTAATGTGTAAGATAGCTCTTGTTTATCTTCCTGTCTCAGCACCATAATTCCTTAATCCAGTCAAACACATGTCTCCCAATGGCCCCTAGGTGGTAGCTTTTTAGTGGGGAGGGATAGACCTCATGATAAGATCACACACGAGAAATTGTTTTGGGTCCCTTAGTACAACTATCTTGCTTTCTCAGAAATAGCAGCAAGGTGCCTCAGTCACCCAACTCCCATTAGAACATGCTATGTTTCTTCTGCCAGAGTTGCTGAAACTGTTCCTCTCCTGAACAAAACAAACCAAACACACACACACACTCAGGAACACAGTTCTTTTTAATTGGCCCTAGGTAGGATGTGTTAGTATCCCTCCCTCCATAATAAATGGAGGGCCCCTTAGCATAACTGCATATCCTCATTATATGGTACTAGTTCTGTTCTCCATAAACAGTAAGAACAATAGGTCTTACTGCATTGGGTTATTAATTATAGCTACTTACTTTGTTCTAGGTACCGTGACTAGGGCTTAACAGGTTTCTCATTTAGTGTTCACAAAAACCCTGTAGTGTAGGAAGAATTATTCACGTTACTGATGAGCAAACTGTAGTTCAGAGAGGTTAGGCAATTTGCCAAGCATCACACAGCTACTGCATTGCAGAGATAGGGCTTAAACCAATGTCTATCTGACTGAGGCCTCTGCTCTTAACCATGCAGCCTCCTTTTCTCTGATCAGCAAACAGAGCAGAAACCTAAGATCCATGAGATTCCTCAGACAAGCCCTGCTGTGTCCACCTTAAACATAGCCTTCCTCCTTCACTTGTCTAAAAACCCTACACCTTGTTCATCCCTATCCTCTCCGCTCTCACCTCTATCACTTCTCTATGCTGAGAAAAACTTCTGGCTTCTGCATGCACAAGAATAGCAAGTATTTGTTATTTAGTTACAAGGATTTATTATGGAGGGAGGGATACTAACACATTCCATCCACGGCTAATTAAAAATAGCTGTGTTCCTGAGTATGTGTGGGTTTTTTGTTCTGTTTGTTTTTGTTTTTATTTTGTTTTTGAGAAGAACAATTCCAGCAAGAATTCTTCTTGGCACAAGGAGCATGAGATGGTTTAATAGGAGTTGGATGACTGAGGTATCTCTGCTATTTCTGAGAAAGCAAGATGGTTCATCACCTTCAAGAAGTAGGAAGTGGAGTTGCCCTATAGTGTCAGCCTTGGATTTGTTACATTTTTTTTTTTTTTTTTTTTGGAAAGAATATCACCATGAAAGTCTCCCTTTGGGTCAAAGAGAATAAAACGATGTCAAAATGCTGCTTCCAGCATGGGTTTGGAATTTGAATTTATCTTATGTGCATAGTTCTGGAACTGCCTGCCACACCTCCCCAGCAAACAATATAAAAAGTTACCTCAGGCCAATGATATCCTAGACAGTGATAACTTTGGAACACCTGGCTGAAGCAAATACACTCTGACAAATAGGTTTAAGATAAAATACATTATTAGGGATAAAGAAGCTGTTCCACTTGGGGGCTTCCATGCTCCCACAGCTGCCAGTTATTGGCCAAGGGTTAACTGGAGCAGATGGGAATTTCCAGACACTTTGGTCTCTCTTGGGCAAAGTGGCTCTAGTAGCTTGAGTGAGGACAGTCCTCTGAAGAAGAGTTTTAGGTGTTGGCCATTGGAAGCAAAACCACCCTGAATCTGGTGAGGGGTAAAGGAACCCTAGGGAATCTGGGTGGAGCACAGTGTCCACTCCAATTGATTAAAAAAAAAAAAAAAACTAATAATATAGACAAACATTTAGCAAAACTTTTTCTTTTTTAAAGACTCGGCATTCACAAACAATATTAGAAATGAAAAAGGATTCGTAACTACGGATTGTAAAGAAGATAGTGTTATGCCAATAGATTTAAAAAGACAGAAATGATCAATGTCCTAGAAAAATGTGACTTACGAAAACTATCCCAAGAAGAAATGGAAATAAATAGTACAATCTTTATCATTAAAGAAATGGAATCAGTTGTTAATACCCCCTGCACTTCCATAGGACAAGATGAGTTTGGCTAAACATTCGAGGAACAGATAATCACATGCTAATGCCAATTTTATTAAAGAGTGGAAGATAGGGAACATTTTCCAACTGATACAAGGAGACTGCAAGAAGGAAAGATTATGAACCAGCCACGTTTATAAATATATGTGTATAAATAAGCAAAATACTAGATGCTCAACATCCCTAATCATCCAGGGAAATGCAAATCAAAACCACAATGAGATATCACCTCATACTGGTCAGAATGGCTAAAATTAAACAGACAAGAAACAAGTGTTGGTGAGGATGTGGAGACAAAGGAATTCTCATGCACTGTTGGTGGGAATGCAAACTGGTGCAGCCCCTGTGGAAATTAGTATGGAGGTTCCTCAAAAAGTTAAAAATAGAATTACCATATGATTCAGTAATTCTACCACTGACTTTTTACCCAAAGAAAACAAAAACTCGAGTTCAAAAAGATACATGCACTCCTATGTTTATTGCAGCATTATTTACAATAGCCAAGATATGGAAGCAACCCATGTCCATAGATAAGTGGATAAAGATGTGGCATAAAAATATTGGAGTAATGAATATTACTCAGCCATAAAAAAGAATGAGATCTTGCCATTTATAATAACATAGATGAACCTAGAAGATATAATGCTAAGAAAATAAGTGAGAGAAAGACAAATACCATGTGATTTCACTCATATATGGAATTTAAGAAACAAAACAAATGAATAAACAAAGAAAGAAGAGACAAACAGACTCTTAAGTACAGAGAGCAAACTGGTGGCTGCCAGAGCGGAGGTGGGTGAGGGTATGGGTGAAATGGATCAAGGGGATTAAGGAAAAAAAATTGGATTTATCAAAGGAATGCAAAGATGATTTGACATTAAAAAGATTAAAGGAGAAAAACCATGGAATTGTGGAATTGTCTCAAAAACATTTGATAAAATTTAATACCTATTTACAATTAAAAACTCTCTTAGCCAACTTTTAGCAAAATAGGAATAGAGGAACCTTGCTTAATTAATGAAGGGTGTCTACTAAAGACCTAAGTAAATATTTTTAAGGAGGAACTGTTAAAATATTTTTCTTAAGAATCAGGAATAAGACAAAGACTCCTTCTGTCAATGGCGAGGGGCGGGGGAGAAAGGCTATAGAAATAGAGAAACGATACCATCTCCATTGAGGTGATGACTTAGTATTAAGCAGATATCAATTCTCCCAAGTTAACTTAGAAATTACAACAAAAATCTCAATAGAGTTTTTCCTAGAACTTAATCAGGTAATTGTAAACTTGATATGAAAGGGCAGAGGTCACTATCAAAAAAAAAAAAAAAAAAGAGAGACAAGATGGGTGGGGAAGGGTATTGGAATTGTTCTACCAGATGTAAACTTATTGTAAAACTGTAAGAAATTAAGGTTGTGTGGTGTTGTGACAGGAATAGACAACAGAGCCCATAGCCCAACTCACAAAGATGTGTAAACTCAGCATATGAGGAATGTGACATCATCAGTTTGGAAAAGATGGTAGTATTGGGGATAAGTGATGCTAGGAGGAGTGCTTATCTGTTGGGAAAAAATATATATTCTAGTCCTACCTCGTGTTTTAATCCAAAATAAATTCCAGATAAATTATAAATTCGAATATCAAAACTGAATAGTTAAACCTTGTAGAAGAAAATACAGGAGAAATATTTCTATGATTGGGGAATTTTTTTCTGTTCTTAATGTTTTGATTTTTTGATTTCTAAACGACAGATGAAAAGATTGATAAATATGATCCATTAAAATAAAAATAAAACTTCTGGACATAACAGCAATCACTGTTTGTGAGGATTAAATCTATTAATACATGAAAAGCAGGTCAGCTTTACCGTGTGCCTGAACATATAGTAAGCTCTACAAAGTATTTGCTATTATTATTTCCTTTATAGAGTATTTTGCCCCACACTAATTGCAATAAAGCTAGTCTTACCATGTATTTTTTCTCTTTAAGACAGACATCTTCTAGATACGCAGCAAATAATGTAACTAAAGGAAAAGACTATTATCTGAAAAACAATATGAAAATAAGTATTTCACTCCTAGACAAACTTGGCTATTATTTTAATACAGGAATCTTTTCCATGGGAACCAATCTTCATTTGCATAAACTCTGTAGCTTGTGGTCTTTTCTTGGTAATGCTAACATAGAGCAGATTCCTCCTGGTGACTTGTGTTGTGTGCCCAAGAATGCAGTTCCTGGCATCTCATAGGAATGTAACGGTTTGCAGCACGCACCCAGCAGCGCTGAGACTGCCTGCTGCTGGGGACCAAACTGGTTAGCGTGGACACCAAGAGACTTCTCTGTATTCATTTTTGACCCTGGGTCATTTTACTTTACTTTACTTTTTTTTTTTTTTAAGATTTATTTATTTATTTGAGAGAGAGCGAGCAGCGTGGTGGGAGGGGCAGGGGGAAATGGAGAGAGGATCCCAAGCAGACTCTGCGCTGAGTGCAGAGCTGGATGTAGGGCTTGATCTCACGACCCTGAGATCATGACCTGAGTCGAAACCAAGAGTCAGATGTTTAACTGACTGCACCACCCAGGCACCCCCCATTTTTCTTTTCCATCTAGGTCCTTCCACATTTATCTCTTGCAGGCTGCTAAAATAAACAAGTGAACTTGCATTTCTACTTCTCTGTTAGACTGTACCCAAATATTGGTATAATCAAAAGACAAACACTTGTATAAATTCTGGAGGTCTTGCATATTCATCATTGACAGATAAAAATCAGAAGATTCTGAGCTTATGGAAAGTGAAGTGTGGCCTTTAAAAAAAAGTCATTCCTCAAAATATTATTTCTGGCCCCTTGGCTGAGTCCCTACAGTTTCAAAGGCCATCTCTTTAAAAACCAAGCTCTTCTGCATTACAAATAAAGTATTACCATGCACCCCTTCAGCAGCAGGGAGAGCTGTTTTTGCTTGAACCCGTAGCACAGTTCAGAAGGTCAGACGTGACCACAGTATCTCCTGTTATTTCAGGGCTCACATGTGTTTGCCTTGGCGCCATTTCCCTGGCATTTGGTTTCCGTTATTTTTCCATGGACTTGGCTTGCAGGAATCAAAGAAGCATATTTTTAAGAATAAGCGAAGTTCATAAAGATGAAGTATTCTGAACTGGTTGTGGCTGGACACAGTGGGAGGGAATGCACGCCTCCCGGGTTACCTTCGGTAGCACGGCCCTGACCCTGCATACGGCGAATGTGAGTAATGGGGAAGGCAGAGGGCTGTCCCACTCAGCAAGGCTGACCAGCGCCTCCCCCTCTCTCCCCAGCCAGACACCAGTGAAGTTCAGCTGTCCCAGTTCAGACTGTCTACTGAAGCCAAAGCTAAGCTCTCAGGAGAGTGCAGGGCCTCCCCAGATAAAGTGTTTTCTACTTCAGCCTTGGTGGCAGCTGATTGTTGTCAGTGGGAAGGTACTGTCATTGGCCCTTTGCTGTGGCTTGTTTTGGTTTCTGCTTGGAGCTCTCTGCAGAATGTGTCCGGGAAATAGGCATTCACTGTACAAAGCACGATAAAGATCACTACTGTGTGGTTGCACTGATGGCAGAGACCTCAGGGTCAGATTTTATCAGCCAGTAGGTGCCGTGTGGTAGAAGAGGTACGAGGCAGGGGTGGGAAGGGATGGAGCGTCGTGTGCAGTAGTTCTCAAGTTTGTCTGCACGTTGGGCTCACCTTAGGAGTTCCAAAAACTTCTCACAACCTGTGTTCCACCTCAAGGGGCTGTGCTTTCGTTGGTCTGCAGAGTCACCTGGACATTGGAAAATTTAAAAGGTCCCCAGGTGATTTGGGAACCACTGATGTGGTGGTGAAGAGCCCCAACTTTGAAGGTGTACAGCTCTTAGTTGAGTCCCAGCTCCAACATTTAGTAGCTGTGTGACTGACCAAGCCAGGAAAACTTTCTGAGCCTCGGCTTTCTCATCTGTAGTATGAGGATGGTCTTTTTTCCCTTATGTGGTTGTTGTGGAGATTTAGTATTGTTACAGAACCTGGACTGGATCGCCCAATGGAAGAATCAAGTGGGCACCCGGATATCTTGGAAGATCGGAGGTTTATTTAACACCGGTGGGCTCAGAGGAGAGTGGTCTCCAAAGGTCTGAGCCCTGAGCACAAAGGGGGCAATTTATACACTTCTGCTTCCGCATACTTGGCACTTTTGGCGTGTGCGTGAAGCAGGGCAGGGAGAAGAACCTGGATTGGTGCGCGCGGGAAGCAGAGCAGAGAGAATAACCCGGAAGAGCCCCGGGGCAAGGACTGGGACTCTCTCACTGGCTCGGTTGGCCATCTTAGGACACAGATTTTCCTTATCAGTATAAACATCCTGCGTTTTTAATACCAAAAAAAAAAAAAAAGTGGATCAATAGAGCTCCAGCTAGCACTGCAAGCTCCACCATTTCCTAGCTGTGTGCTAGAGGGGTGGTGTGGGAGAGCTACCAGTCTAGGTTTGAATCCGAGCTCCACTGCTTGACCTCAGGTAAGCATATTTACGCCCAGGGCTTCATTCCCCTTATTGTTAAAATAGAGGTTTGCTCTTACCTTATAGGATTGATGTGAGACTTGAATGACACGATACACTTATCATTTAGGTTCAACAGTATGAGGTTACCTTTTTTTGTGTAGGTTAAAAATGGTAGAATATCAGCAATCTCATGTGTTTAATCTAATATTAAGTCTTCAAAGATGTCAGTAGTAGTAACTATTATTATTATTATTATTATTACCAATAATCAGTATGACCTTAAGGGAATTACTTCAATTCAGAAGGTCTCAGTTTCCCCATCTGTAAAATGGACACATTAAGATTTTGCCTTTTTCATAGTATCTGTTAAAAGGTTTAAGTGAGAGGGTAGTGTTTGTGAAATCACTTTGAAGATTATAAAACATGGAGAAAATCACGGTAACTTAAAAAATGTTCTTGGAAACTGGATATCTCATGTACATTATGGTAAATATTCTGGGAAAGTTAGAGGGCTATGTCTAATACAGTATGAAACTTGGCAAGGGAATTGAGTCACATAGAGAAGCTCTTGGTCTTTGGGATTCAGACAGGAAATAATTTTTTTTTAAAGATTTTATTTATTTATTCATGAGAGACAGAGAGAGAGAGAGAGGCAGAAGGAGAAGCAGGCTCCCAAGGAGCAGGAAGCCCGATGCGGGACTTGATCCCAGGACCCTGGGATCATGACCTGAGCTGAAGGCAGACACTTAACCATCTGAGCCACCCAGGTGCCCAGGAAATCATTTTTTAAGCCTGGTCTAAGTTTAGCACCACTCTGGCCTCAAGGAGCACAAAGTAGAGCAGCTCGTGGCTCCTGCCAGGGGCCAACCTGCATTATGATTGAGGAGATGTACTGTGCTATCTGTGTAGGAATAACTAACACTTACGTAATGCCTACCACATGCCAGACCGCTAACGTTCCCTGCGTGCATTATCTCATCTCATCCTCTTTGAGCTCCAATTTTTCACAGGTGAGGAAAGGGGGACACAGAGGTTAAATAATGTGTCTAAGTCACACAGGACAGGCATAATAATGAAAGACAAACAAGAAATGAGGACTGTGAAAAAAGCTTTTGGCAATGAATAAATTCAAAATCATCACAAATTGTGACAAATAACAAAATATTTTATCTAGAGCTCTTTTGTGCTCTTCTATCCTTCACTTTTAATACAGACTTCTAAACCAGAGCATAAACATTCTTCATAGAAAATGTCTCACGGCTTAGACTGAGGACTGATGAACCATAGGTTTTGGTTCTTGACCTCATTTTCATCCCTGACACCTTGGGTGGCCTTGGGTGGGAAAATAACTTCCCCATGTCTATAGTTTCTCCACCTCTAATATGGGTCTAATAATGCCTCCCTTTAAAGCATGTCGTGGAGGCTAATTATCATAAAGTCATTTTTCGGTGTGTGCTTCTGATGTAGACTGGAAACCCAAAGGGCCACCCAGACTTCAGCCCTGTGGTAAAATCTTGGCTTCTCTTGGACAGAGACAAGAGTATTGCTTCTTGGTGGGCTTCCATACCGCCTTGCTGTCTGCTCTTTGCATAGGGCAGTGCTGGATCTCTTTTATCATATGTAGCATTACTTGAAGTAGGTTACCATAAATACCCTGTGGTCAAGGAGTAAGTAATACCATTTATTATAAAGTGATTCGGGAAACATTTTCAACTAATAGGGATCATTAAGGCAGTGACGATGTCACTTGATATGCTCATGATCCAATAGGGAAAATACTGTTCCACGTAGGGAAAACTTACAAAGGATTGGCTTTCAGTGAAGAGACAGTGGCTCCCATGGATTCTAGAGCCTCCTTCTCCATGTGTGGTCCACAGCCTAGCAGCATAGGTGTCACTTGGGAGCTCGTCAGAAGTGCAGACTCTCAGGCCCCATGCCAGCACTAACTGAATCAGATTCTGCATTCTAACACCATCCATAGGTGGGTGGAAGGCCTGTGAAAGCATGAGAAGCACCAGGCTGCTTGGACCGGTAGCAGTGATGACACAGTATGTGGTGGAGCTGGGGATCCAGTTGAGGTTTCAGATGCCACTGCTCGTGTTCTGTCCTCTCTGCTGCCCTGTCCCCTCTCAGGTGATGCAGGTAGGGTTTGGTTTATTGCTGAAATGCAATCTCACCTTCCAGTAAGAATTCTGACCATGGCTCCTACAGTGAGGTATGTACTCCTCAGTTGAGAAAACGTCTTGTAAAAGCAGCTTTTATCACAGTATTTGTAATCTTGTTACATTTTTATTTGCTGCCTTTATTTTTAAAAAAAGCTCAAGATATTTCCTTACCTGAAAAAAAAAAAAAACTAAGAGAGAAAGAGAGAGGGGGAAGGAGGGTAGAAGGGTAAGAGTAGAGAAAGGAAAGAAAGATAGAAGGAGAAGGGAGAGAAGAAGCAAGCATTTGAAGAAACCAAATGTTTAATAGTACACATATCCATCCTAGTTTGAAGTATATGCATTTTTTTAGTTAATCTTCAAGGGTAGATGTTTTATGTTTTATTTCAAATTTTTAAAATGGCAATCTTATCAGTCAAAGGGTGTGCCAAAACAATTTATTCCTTTTATTTTTCCCTTTGAATTTATTTATTTATTTATTTATTTATTTATTTATTTATTTATTTTATTATGTTATGTTAGTCACCATACAATACATCATTAGTTTTTGAGGTAGTGTTCCATGATTCATTGTTTGCGTATAACACCCAGTGCTCCATGCAATACGTGCCCTCCTTAATACCCATCACTGGGCTAACCCATCCCTCCCAACCCCTCCCCTCTGAAACCCTCAGTTTGTTTCCCATAGTCCATAGTCTCTCGTGGTTCGCCTCCCCCTCTGATTTCCCCCCCTTCATTTTTCTCTTCCTTCTCCTAATGTCCTCCATACTATTCCTTATGTTCCACATATAAGTGAAAGAACAACAAATAAAGCCTAAGCCAAGCAGGAGAAGAGAAATAATTAAGATTAGAGCAGAGATCAATGAATTAGAAACCAGAAATACAGTAGAGCAGATCAACGAAACTAGAAGCTGGTTCTTTGAAAGAATTAATAAGATTGATAAACCACTGGCCAGACTTATCCAAAAGAAAAGAGAAAGGACCCAAATTAATAAAATTATGCATGAAAGGGGAGAGATCACGGCTAACACCAAGGAAATAGAAACAATTATTAGAAATTATTATCAACAACTATATGCCAATAAATTAAGCAATCTGGAAGAAATGGCTGCCTTCCTGGAAACCTATAAACTACCAAGACTGAAACAGGAAGAAATTGACAATCTGAATAGACCAATAACCAGTAATGAAATTGAAGCACTGATCAAAAACCTCCCAAAAAACAAGAGTCCAGGGCCTGATGGATTCCCCGGGGAATGCTACCAAACATTCAAAGAAGAAATAATACCTATTCTTCTGAAGCTGTTTCAAAAAATAGAAACAGAAGGAAAACTTCCAAACTCATTCTATGAGGCCAACATTACCTGGATCTGAAAACCAGGCAAAGACCCCATCAAAAAGGAGAATTACAGACCAATATCCCAGATGAGTATGGATGCCAAAATTCTCAAGAAAATCCTAGCTAATAGGATCCAACAGTAATTAAAAGGATTATCCATCACGACCAGGTAGGATTTTTTCCTGGGATGCAAGGCTGGTTCAACATTCATAAATCAATCAATGTGATAGAACACATTAATAAGAGAAGAGACAAGAACCATATGATCCTCTCAATTGATGCAGAAAAAGCATTTGACAAAATACAGCATCCTTTCCTGATTAAAACTCTCCAGAGTGTAGGGATAGAGGGAACATTCTTCAATTTCATAAAAACCATCTATGAAAAGCCCACAGCGAATATCATACTCAATGGGGAAAAGCTGAGAGCCTTTCCCTTAAGATCAGGAACACGACAAGGATGCCCACTCTCGCCACTACTGTTCAATATAGTACTAGAAGTCCCAGCATCAGCAATCAGACAACAAAAAGAAATAAAAGGTATTCAAATTGGCAAACAAGAGTCAAACTCTCTCTCTTCGCAGATGACATGATACTTTATGTGAAAAACCCAAAAGACTCCACCCCCAAATTACTAGAACTGAACTTATTTATTTTTATAGACTATTAATATGACCCAGCCAGGATGAAGTACCCCCAAATCTTCCTATCATTCTGATTTGGTTTTGATTGTTATTTTCATGAAGCTGCACATAACTGTTACATTTATTCCTTTTAAAGATAACTTGCACTATAGCCAGAATGATCTTTGAAAAATGCAAGTTTGAACTCTTGATAAATTATTTTACCTAGGCATCAATGACTATTATCATGAAAAGACAAACAACCAGGTGTTATATCCCTCCTAATAGAAGTGTCACCCAGGAAATACTCTTACCAAAAAGATAGAAGCTGAATCTCATCAAGATTCAGTACCTAATTACCAATGTACAGGTAATGTAGAGATCACTTAAACTGTCAACTGGGCCTTTGGAATGCGTGTTCTTGGGTCACTCTGTCTTGGAATCCAGCTGCCATGCTATGAGAAGCTCAAATCACATGGAGAAGCTACATGTATTCACTTCGGTTGACAGCTCCAGCTGCGCTCCCAGCTGATGGTTGTCATCAGCTGTCAGCATGCAAATGGGCCATCTTGGACATCCAGCTAACACATGACAACTGCATGAGAGATCCCAAATAAGAACCACCCATCTGATGCCAGTCAACTCATAGAACCAAGAGAGTTAATAACTAATATTTTGAGGCACTAAGTTTTAGGATGATTTGTTAAATAGTGTTATGGACTGACTGTGTCCACCCCCCATTCATTATGTTGAAGCCATAACCCGCATTATGATGGCATTAGGAGTGGGGCCTTTGGGTAGTAATTAGGTTTAGATGAGGTAATGAAGACAAGGCCCCCATGATGGGATTAGTGTCCTTAGAAGAAGAAGACGAGAGACCAGAGCTCATTCTGTCTCTCTGCCATGTGCAGACAAAGTGAGAAGGCTGCCTCCAGCAAGTCAGGAAGTGGTTCTCACCAGGACCCGAATCCGCCTGCTCAGTGTGTGTGTGTGTGTGTGTGTGTGTGTGTATGTGTGTGTATTTTGGGGTGAGCTATGATAAGTTTGAAAGTCACTGGACTGGACTAGAGGACTCTGTAACAGGTCTGTGAGTAATTGACCAACAGTTGTGAAAATAAAGGAATTTGAGATATTTATTGCAGTGGATGACTTTGGAATGGAAACAACTTTCTGGTGCTACAGGCAATGGGGGTGGAGCTGCTGCTTCCCACTTATGCGAAAGAAAGCCATCGAACCCTTATTTTTTTCTTCCCTAGCCTAACTTAGTGTTTTTATTCTTCCCTTCTTATCCCTCTCTTCTTTTCTTTTTCCTCCTTCCCTTTCTTCCTTCTTTCTTTCCCCTCCCACTTTCCTCTCAGTCTATCCCCGTTTATTTTTTCCTTGATTTCCCCCCCTTTTTCTACTTTTCCTTTCCCCATGTTGCTTTTTGGGTACCGATTTAATTGGGATTTTTCCCTCATATCAGCACTAAAGACATCTAAGATATCATTAAGCCTTTAAAATAAATGCTGTAGGCCTTTCATACTCAAAATGTGGCCCATTGGCCAGCAGCCTCAGCATCACCTGGGAGCTTTTTAGACTGTAGAATCTCAGGCCCTGCCCCAGACTCACTGCATTTTAACAAGACCCTATGTCCTTCTTATGAACATGCAAGTATGAGAAGCACTGCTATTGCATTTGATCATCTTAAATCAAACAACCCTTTGAAAAATCTGTCATCAACATGATCGTGGAAGGTGCTCCTCTCCCTTGGAAAATAGATGGGGTTAGGGGTGGGGCTGGTGTAGATATGTGAGGGCTTGGATGCCTGGATACAGGGAGGCGGGGGGTGGCTTTCCCTGGGACTCTGGACATGATGTGTTTTGTCATGGGGGCAAATATCTGGCTGTCCTGATAAATATCAAGCTATTCCTTGTTAAGGAATGCTAGGTGATGTGGTTTGTGGTTTCAGGACCTGTTATATGTCATTAGACACCAGCTGGAGGACATGTTGGTTGGTTTTAGTTGGCTCAGAAAGGGGCATCATTCTACTTGTTTTCTTTCTCTGGGAAAAGAGTGAGTTGGAGGTCATCCACTGAGAATGCATCTGTTATAAGAAGGGTGGCAAGTTCTGGATTTTCTGGGACCATCCCAGGTTAATACCTGCTTCCCAGAAAAATTAATAGTGTCCACTTTCACTAAGTGTGTCTCAATTTGAACACTAAATTGTGGTCTTACTGATTATAATAGAGTCTAGGGGGAAGCAGACATTTCCTAAGGACTGGTAAAAATGAATCCAACAAGCTGAAGAGATAAACACCCTAGATATTCTATTTGTTGCCAAGGCGTGAGGCCAGGAAAAAGATTTCCCCTCAATCAATGGCCCGGACACTAGATATTTGAGGGCATTTTGTCACCTGGAATGTTTTGAGCAGTTCCCAGATTGGTGCTAGTTCCAAGATTATCCTTTGTCAGCTTGGTCTAAACTTTGACTTGTCCAGTCTTGGTTGTCTTTCTGGTTATGCTCCCTTGACCTGGGACCAGATCATGTTGTTTTTTACTTCCTTGACCTTCTGTTGCCACCCACGACACAATGAAGAGTGCATTTCTGTGAATCTTAGATGACTTCTTTTGTCTTTATGTCTCCTGACTCATATTTAGGATAGAGGAGATCATGCTCCAAATAGATGAAATTCCTTGCACTCTGGATTGGAAATAGAAGGCTAATGTATTAGTGGCAGCAAGGAGGCAGAACATTTTTGGACCAATTTATTTCATTGAAGTTCTGGAACTAAAACTAGATTTGACACTAGATGGTTAAATGTGGGAAGATGGAGAGCTATCAAGACATAGGCTTACTAGGACTCCCCAACATACTAATTCTCAATTCTTCCTGATGCATTGCAAGGGCCATAAAGTAGGTCACATAAAGCAGATCCAAAGCTCTAGGCTCTGTAACTCTTCTTTGCACTTGGCTCCTTCATATTTAAGGTGGGGCTCAGAAAATGCTTTTTCCCCTCCTGTTCCATCCAGAAGCTGCTAGGCAAACATTCTGGTGGTGCCAATGGAATTTCAGAGCTGAGTTTTGTTTGTCAGTCCTGGGCAGGCCCTAGCAGATCTGGGGTGAAAGAGCATAAACAGGTGGGCTCTGAGGGGTGTCCACACTTGGCTGGAACGTATTGTGATGCTGTCTCGGGGAGATGGTATTTGTTTTTACAGTCATGCTTAGTCCTGGGAGGTGTTAGATTTCTTTAAAGCCTTCATGACTCATGACCCCAGGAGAGCTCAGATTCCACTCCCTACCTCCTCAACCCTATTTGCCTTGCTCTTCAAAATGAACTAAGCAAAATCTCTTAGAGTGGTCACTTGTTGAAAGGATAACTTGGGGAAAGCACGTTACAAGCTCAAAAGCACCACACAGTTTGGAGGAGGGATTGTCATTCTGAGAAATTTGTTTGTGGAGGTTGATTTTTACATGTTTTCAAATGACAAAACAGGGCTTATCTTTCAAAAAGGTCCCATTGGAAGCTTATTTCCTTCTTCCCCATTTGCTGCCAAAATGTTTGAAATTACCTTCTGAGCCAGTTTTGGAGACACATTAGAGATTTTGTCTCTGTGAAGTTTCACCTCATTTTTTACCTAATCACCCCTGTCTGGCTTAGTCTCCTGGCTCGTTCAACAGACTTGGTACGAAATGCCAGTTGGCTTTTCCAGCAATCAAAACTTCCCTCTGAAGGTTGTAGTTTTGCCATTATTGAGGAGATCCACTAGAATATACTGAGACTTTTCAGGCAAGTTCCAAAGAGGAGTTTTAGTAATTCACTGAATTATTGCCATGTCTTTGGGATAAGGGTCCAGCTTCTAAGAGGTGATCAGTATGGAAGTCAATAGTTATTTGGAATACACACACAGAGCAATAAATCTATACCAAAGATCTCAAGTCATCTTTTACCATTTTCCTAGTGTATTAATACACAGTTTTTGTTTATTTGTTGTTTTTATTTGTTGGTTTTGGCAGGAGTAGCCAGTAAGGAACCAGTAGTTTGTTTGCTAACTGATTTATTAATAAATTAATCCATCCATTCGTTCATTCAGTTAAAATCTGGTTGGCATTTGACTTTCAGTGGTAAAGAAGACATGGTCACTACCCTCATTCAAATGGGAGCAATAGTTGAACATTAATCAAAGAACCACCCAAATAAATGTAAACAAAATGAGACCCACTATGATAAGTGCTGAGGAGGAGAGGAACATAGGTGGAGCTTAGAGAGATGCTAAAGGACAATTCTTCTGCTCAGGGAAGGTCTGAGGGGGAGTCAAAGTGATCTGGTGAAGGGGAGGGGAGTGTAGGAGTTTTCCAGCTAGAAAGGGCAGCTTATGTAAAGCCTCTATAGCAGAAGAGATGCAGGAGAGTTGGGGGAACAGAAAGAAGGCCAGTGTGGCTGTGTCTCAGAGCATGGCAAGAAATGAGGATGAAAAGAGCATATGGGACCTTGTAGGTAGGGGGGAAACACATAATTTATTGTCCAAATGGAAACACTGGTGAGAGTAAGATGAAGGGTTATCGATAATGACCACAATAGTCATAAGTTCCAACTATCCTGGGCAAAGCAGGACATGTGCTCCCCTTACTTCAAGACCATGCTAGGGATTTTGGTCTTCATCCTAAAAGCGATGCTAAGCAGCCTTTAAGGTTGGGATGAAATGAGGACATGATCAGATTTGCATTTCTAGAAGATCTTTCTGGGTACCCTGTATAGACAGGAATGGTAGTCATTTCCTTAAATGCCAAGAGCCCTGGTTTGATTTGGATAAATCATCTTTCTGCTCCAGCCTCCTTTCTCTGCTCCCATCCCAGTGCTCAGCACACATCTGTGCAGCAGCTGCAGAACTGAGATTCCAGAGGCTCGGGCTAATTTGTAGAATTATGAGGACGGTGCCTGGCAATGGAGTGTTCCCATTAGTGCTGCTCATGTTCACATTGTAAGCTTGATGCCTTCCACATGCTCCCGTTTTATTCTGATCCTCCTAGGGACAGGCCAGTAATTAACTCTTCGGAGGAATTGGGCCCAACCTACTGTCTTTCATTGCTAAAATTTTCATAAAAACAGGGCCTGTGCATGTAAATCAATAGGAACAAGGTCTTGAATCCACAAGATGCTTTGTTCACATGCCAATGTCTCTTCTAGAATCTGTCTCTTGAAGAGTTGCAGAGTTGGAAGGGGCTTTACAAGATCAGAATCCCTTCTATGGCCTATTGAGGAGGGGTCATCCCAGCTACAAAGTCTTCCAGGGACCTTGTGCACACTCCCTCTGAGGATGCTGTCCTGGCTTTGCTCACTTCTCTCCATCTGCATGTCCACCACTCTGGGCTGAGCCCCCATCTTCTCTCCCCTAGACCACTGCAGTAGTTTCCTAACTGGCCTGCTGCTTCCACTTCGGCCTCTCCCTAGCCTGTGCTCCACACTGCAGTCAGAGTGCTCTTGTAACAACAAAACTCGGTCAAGGCAGTCCCTGCTTAAGGCTCTCCAATGACTTCTCATTGCCTTTTGGTTAAAACCCACTCTTTTTACAATGCCCACAAAGTCTGTTGGCTGCCTATTTCTCCAAGCTTCTCACTCATCATCCCCCCTCCTTACACACTAGGCTCTAGCACCATTTGCCTTCTTTTGTTTTTTTCAGACACACACACTCTTTTGCCTCAGAGCCGTTGCGTGGAACACTCTTTCCATTACTGTTTATGTAACTGGCTCCTACTCATTCTTTAGGTCTCCGTTGAAGTGTCAAGTACATGGAAAGGTTTTTCTTGGCCATCTGTTTACAGTGCATCCCTCTTACTAATCTTTATCTTAGGCCCTTTTATTGTTTATAACACATAGTTTATAACTTTCCTTTTAGCTTATTTGATTGTTTTGTTTCATCCTGCCTCTCTGGTGCCCTTAGGGCTACCCTGAGGGTGGGGATCCTGTTTGCCTCCTTCACTGCCATACCCTCAGCGCCTAGCAAGATGCTAGCACCTAGTAGGTGTGCTCAATAAATATTTATGGAGGGGCGCCTGGGTGGCTCAGTTGCTTAAGCGTCTGCCTTCGGCTCGGGCCATGATATCAGGGTCCTGGGATCTAACCCTGCTTTGGGCTCCCTGCTCAGTGGGGAGTCTGCTTCTCCCTCTCCCTTTGCCCTCCCCCCCCCCCCCCGCCGTGTTCGTTCTCTCTCTCTCTCTCAAATAATATAATAAAATCTTTAAAAAATATTTATGGAAAGAATTAAATGACAGTGAATTATTTTTGTTTGACAGCTTTGTTTTTATTTAACAGCTCAATTTGTTGTGAGGTAATATTTTTAATTTGGGCCTTACAGTCATGGTTATCTTTTATTACAGTTCTATTTGAAATTCCCTTTTCATAATAAAGACCCCCCCCCAAACCTGGCCCCAGATATTTCAGACCATTATCTTGTTCATTCTAAGGCTTCTTTTCTCTAGTAGAAACACTCT
Source organism: Phoca vitulina (assembly GCF_004348235.1). Lineage (NCBI taxonomy): Eukaryota > Metazoa > Chordata > Mammalia > Carnivora > Phocidae > Phoca > Phoca vitulina. Next base: position 7,270,273 of record NW_022589719.1, on the reverse strand, counting down.
TAGTCAGTTTAACTCTCACTCTATGAAATGCCATCGTGTTTGATTTCATCCTGTTATTTTTTCAGCCTACCAAATTCTTTTTGGATTCAGAATCAGTCATTTACTATAGTTGTTATGCCTCCATCTCATGGGCCACTTACACATTCGATAAATATGCTAGCTAAGTCCTTTTCCAACTCACAAGCAAATATGTTGATTGTCCCTAGAGAGAATCCTTTCTTTAGGCACTGATAACTTAATGAGCCCATGGAAAAAATTAGAGACTCTTGCATTATATAGAAAGCAAAGAGTTGAATGCTTCAACCAAGAAACACATTTTTCTATAGCTTTCTAAATGACATTCCAACTGGATGTGTTGTTGCCTTTATATACTCAACCTATTTGAAAAGAAATTTATTAATTATGATATATAATAGTTGGCCATTTATATGGTGGTTTTGAAGACTATAAGAAACATAAGATAATGATTAAGCTATGTGATATACAGCAAATGGAAAAAGCACAATGCAAAGTTATATTATGAGCAAATTTTCTTCTCCATTTCGAAATATGTGGTTTTTACATTTATAATGAAAAACATACATTTATACAAAGACTTCACTTACATTACTGTTCTAAAAATCAGTGCTTTCTATTAAGGAACCTCTCATTCTCACAGGAATAAGAATTAGGAGATGTCCTGTAAGTAATAGAAGGCATACAATCTTTTTGGGATTGGAAGAATCAAGCCTTTTCTATCTTCATCACCCAAAAGGTTTAAAAATATGTTTGTCTCTCATTTTCTAAGTTAGTGGCTTTCTGTCTTTTGAATGGTACTGATGCTGTTTTCCTATGAAGCTTATTTTTAGGAAAAAATATGAAATGGATAAAGTTTTTAAAATTCCTCTTTTCCTTTACCTTTTCTCTGTCCTCAGGTAATGACTTTATACTGTCCCCACCGTGACAGCCACCCCTTTAAGTTCAGACCCCATCTTCAGCTCTCCTGACCTACACTGAAGCTTACCTTAGCTATCTTGAGTACTATTTCCATACATATCCCATCACTATCCCATTATGGTTATATCCTTGACTCCAAAAGTAATATAATTATTATACTAATCTATAAAGGTCAGAAAAATATAAAGAAGACCATCACTTACTGCTCAAACACCCAGAGAAAACCCCTCTATTTAACAAAAACATATATTAGAAATCCATTTGGTTTAAAGAGTTTGTGGGTGGTAATGCCTTAGTCCCTTCTTCCCCTGTGGTTATTCTTTTTCATTCTAAACTAACTAGTCTTCATACTCCTGAATTTCAAGGAGTGGCTTATTGGTGGACATTTTATTTACTCTCATGGAGCTGCCAGAGCATTTTCTTAGCTTTCTTCCAATGAAACCAGCAAGGCAGCCGCTTATTCCACCTTCTTGGAAATGCATCCCTTCTCCTCAAGATCCCATGTGGAGAAGATGCAACTTAATACTCTTCCCCTATTTCTTCCTTCAGTTACTCATCTCAGTCCTCACTTCCCACTCCTAGGCAGCTCTCCAATTCCCAGTGATGTTTATTAGGGACAGGCCACCCAGCTAGTCTCAGTCTTCTCTGAATTCCTATTATATTTTATTGTCTCTTCTACTTGCCTTTTTCCAGCCTTGTATTTTTCTTTAGTTGTTCCTTATAAAGAAGGCCCGCCTTTCATCCAGACATGAATCCAAGGGCCAAATCTATGCCTTACACAGGAAAATTTCATTTAATCAGAATGCTTGAGGACTTAAGGGCTGGTGCATTTTACTGTAAATGTATTACGATTAATCAGAATTTTTCTCCCCAAGAATATATCCAAAACAACTTGAGTCTTCTTTCATGTCTCCATAATAAAGACTAGAGAATATCTGAGATTTTCCAATACTTTTTGAAGTACTTGCAGTTTCGGCACTTTGGAAAGGGTTCTTATTGCCAAAATTGAACTGTTGAAGCAAGAATATAAGATTCAAGTTTACATCACTTCCCTCATTCCTTATTCCCAAAACTTGACCTTTAGTCATCAACCGCATACAAGGTGTCCAAGTCGATAATGAAAGTGATGATGAAAGATGATGTCAGTGAGGCAAGAGCATCTCAAAGTCATGGCAGGACCTCCTCCTGTGATCAGGAGGGATAGTATGGCAACAGCTCCAGATCAAGAAGGCCAATGCATTGAGCTTCCAAGGAAGAGAGTAAATTACATGCAACCTTTCATAATGCACAGTTTGGGTGGTGCATTGTAGTGCTGGGTCCCAGAGACTCAATTCTTAAACTAAGGGGAAACTCATCTCACTGAATTTTTCTTTTTCTTTTTCAACATCTATTCATTCATTCTCTTTTGAACTCCTTTGGGCATGTGATTAAGAAGCTATTGTTGAACATGTAATGGGTGAAAATGTAGAATAAAGATTCAGAGTCTGGCACATAGGAAGAATTCAATAAATATTTGGTGGCTAGATAAATTAGCACATGGATTTGAACCCTGCCTTTGCCTCTAATTTCTTGAGTGACCTTGGAAAAGCTGCTTGACCTCCCTAAGTCACAGTTTTGTCATCTCTAAAATGGGGGTGATAGTAATTTCCTTATAGAGTTGCTGTGAGGATTCAATGAACTAATGCATGTAAATTGTAAGAGTATAATGATTTTTAAAAAGTAAAATAGCCATAGCATCAGTAATCCCCATAATAATCATTATTATTGTTGTTAGAATGCAATGCTAGTAGATTAAGTCTCCTTCTAGTTGTATTTTGGTCTAATGAAATTTTTATCATACTTCTCTATTGTCACAATCTCATTGCTCAGCACCTGTCTGAATATATTTTAAGGCCTCAATAAATGTTTGTTGCTGTACCCTTCCAAAGGCAAAATTAAAATATATTCCTTTCATTCTTCTAGCCCTTCAAATCATACAGCCTCCTTCAATATTTGCTGGATTATTGAATGAATCTGATTAATGGTGGCAAAAATGTTTCATGTGTGATGAACACCAGATAACTCCTGTCATGCTGAAATTGCCATTTATGTCATGGGTGTATTTCTGGGGAGAAAATGTTTCATGATTTTTAAGAGGTTGATCTGCCCCAGCCAGAAGCAATGACCTCCAGTGGCTTGGTGCAGAAATAGAATCTACGAATTCCTGTCTCCATTTTGTACTTCTTTCTCTTACAATGAGCCATACTTCCTGGCATTCATGCTCTTGTGTAACCCGCATCCCCCACCTTAATTCTGGGCTTGGCCAAGTGACTTGCTTTGGCCAATGGGATATTAATAAATGTGATGCAAGCAGAGGCTTGATAAACACTGCACATGGGAGCATAAGAATACTTCCTCTTAGAATCTAGGCTCTGTGTTTTAAAGAAGCTCAAGATAGACCACTGAATGCTGAGAGGCCATTTGGAAAGACCCTGAAGGATAAGAGCCAATTTAGACATTCCCACCTCAGCTGAAAGCAGCACTTGAGTGACCTCCACAACACTCTAAGGGGTCTTTATCTAAACCTTCCACTTTAGCCCAGTCAACCCACAGACTTGTGAAAGGTAATAATACATTGTTATTTTAAGCTGTTAAATTTGGGGTGGGTCCTTTATGTAACAGTAGATAATGGATACATAGTTTTTTTCTTCCCTTCCTCCAGGACCCATGGGCTGACCAAATGGAAGTATCCCTTGATATATATCTAAAAAATAAATTGGTGTGTTCACAATGATCAGCCCTTGTTTAGCCTGGGAAGAGATTTTTTTTTTTAATCTCCTCAGATGTCTTCATTTTACAAACGCAATACTGAGGCTCAGAGAGCATAAGTAACTTATCTAGGCCTCCTGATTCAGCATCTAATATTCCTTCCATGAAGAGCCATTGGAATATCTTTAGTTTCAAAGGGAATTTTTAACAATTTTAATTCCAATGTAGTTAACACACAGTGTTATAGTAGATTCAGGTGCACAATGTAGTGAAACAACAATTCCATACATTACCTGGTGCTCATCATGACAAGTGCCCTCCTTAATCCCCATTGCCACCTCCCCTCTGGAGCCATCAGTTTGTTCTCTATAGTTAAAAGTCTATTTCTTGGTGCCCCCCTCTTTTTTCCTTTGCTCGTTTGTTTTGTTTCTTAAATTCCACATATGAGTGAAATCATAATGGTATTTGTCTTTCTCTGACTCCCTTATTTCACTTAGCATTATACTGTCTAGCTCCATTCATGTTGTTGCAAGATTTCATTCTTTTTTTATGGCTGAATAATATTCCATTGTATGTGTATAGCACATCTTCTTTATTTCTCTCTCTCTCTTTTTTTTTTTTAGAGAGAGCAAGAACACATGCACATACGAGGGGGAAGGGGAGGGGCAGGGGAAGAGAGAGAGAGAAAGAATCTTAAGTAGGTTCCACACCCAGCACAGAGCCTGACATGAGGCTTGATCTCACAACCCTGAGATCATGACCTGAGCCGAAATCAAGAGTTGGATGCTTAACTAACTGAGCCACCCAAGCATCCCTATCCATTCATCTCTTGATGGACACTTGGGTTGATTCCATACTTTGGCTATTGTAGATAATGCTGCTATAAATATGGGGGTGGATGTATCCTTTTGAATTAGTGTTTTGGTATTTTGGGGGTAGATTCCTAGTAGTGTGATTACTGGATTATAGGGTAATTCTATTTTTAATGTTTTGGAATCTCCAGATTTGTTTTGTTTTGTTTTTCAGAGTGGCTGTACCATTTTGCATTCCCAGCAGCCATGCAAGAGGGTTCATTTTTCTGCACATCCTCGCCAACACTTGTTGTTTCTTGTGTTTTTGATTTTAGCCATTCTGACAGGTGTGAAGTGATATCTCATTGTGGTTTTGATTTGCATTTCCCTGATGATGAATGATGTTGAGCATCTTTTCATGTGTCTGTTGGCCACCTGGATGTCTTCTTTGGAGAAATGTCTGTTCATGTCTTCTGCTCAAACGGAATTTTTAACCAAAATCATGTCATAATGTTCAAATTATACATAACACTTTTTATCTACTTACACAATAATCTCTGTTGACTGGACATGGTTATTTTCTAATTTGAAATGATAATTTAGATACCTCATGAGAGTGATGTTGTCCGTGGAAATTTGTAGCTAATTTAGCCCAGGGAGTAAAGTGCTGGCAAAAAGGCAAATGGATATCTTCAGAAGGAATAGAGACATAATTCATACTAATTCTTGCTAAAAGTTACATGAGGCCTTTAAGAGTACAGATTATGCCTCACCTAGTTCTACAGACTTACTCATTCAGCTCTTATCTATTGGGCACTTCCTCTGTGTGCCAGGTGTGAGGTAGATGCCAGGATCTATCGTGAATGATACAGTATTTGCCCTCAACAGCATTTGACACAAAGGTTAAGTGATTTATTCAGGCTCACGTCACTAGATAGTATTAAATCTGGGGCTATTCCTGAGGGCTGGTTACCCTAGTGGCTGCCAACTAAATGCCCGATTGACTTCTGGAGTTGTCAGCCGTGTTTAATTTTACTAATTATGGCTTTAATAGGTAACATTTTCTTTGGGTGCCTATCTTCTTTTAAGATTATAGTTGTGATTTCTGAGGGCTTTGCTGTAAGATTCCCCTTTATGTGTTAAGGAAAGCTTAAAGATTAGATTTAGCTTTTCTGTCTTCATTGGGGAAGGGATATGATCTGTGCTATAGTGTTATAGTTGCATTCCTAAGAAGTCACTTTTTATTAAAAAAATCACTTTAAAAATAATTATTTCGGAAAGCAAATATGGGATTTGGGGCTGGAGCATTCAGACTCATAATAATAGAGTAATTTTGCCTGCAGGCATTTCAATAATACTGGTGTTTTTATAGCTTTAAGTCTATAGTTATAAAGCTAACCATCCCTGGGAAAATCCAGCCTTGATTACATCTAGCTTTTGATCAAGAGGAATGGCCTTTGTTTTTTAGTCCTCACCAAGACTATCATTGGCACAAGGCTTCTTAGCCATTTTTATCACATTCTTCACCCATTGTTGGATAAACATATCCTGAAGTCACTCAAACAAAGCAGCTGACAGCAATTTTTTTTCTCTTTGAGATAATGTTAGTTCTAGCATTACAACCACGTGCATAATGAAAATCATGTGTCCCGTTATTTATTCAACAAGTATTTTTGCTTGTTGCCTACATGGTGAGGCACTGAACAAGGCACTGGGGATATAGTGGTAAGCGTGAGAGACAAGTCCCTGTTGCCATGGAGCTTGCATTCCAATCGAGGAGATGGTCCATAAACAGATAAATACACAGTATAATGTCATGTGATGTAAGTGGTATGGAGAAAAATGAAATAGAGTGAGAGAGGGACCAGTGTCTGGATCATGCAGAGCCTTGGGAGACATTGAAAGGACTTTGGATTTTATGCTGAGTGTGATGGAAACCATTAGAAGTTTTTGAGCAGAGGGATGACATAGGATGCTTGATATTTTAGGAGACCTGCTCTGGCTGCTGTAGAACAGGTTATTGAAGGTTAAAGGGGATAGTTGGGGAAAATTAGGAGGCTCTTGCATAATCTGGTTTCCTCTATAAATCTGAGTCTGAGGCAAGGGCTTGTGTGTTAGTAGTTTGTCTTGGAAAGTGATCCAAGGAACATAAGTGGAAGACTAGGAAGTGTTAGGTGGGAAAGAAGGCAAAATCAGTCCAGTTACATGGAAGATGCTGATAAATTCTATAGACAATTCTATAGTCACCAGGCACCTCTAAAAGGCCAGGTGGGAATACACCTCTGAATTGTTCAGCTCTGACCCCTTTGGCCCAGGGTCGCCCATTGGAGTGTTAACCCCCCTGCGCTGCCAGGTTTGGGCATGAGGCAGAATGACTAGTAGTTCCTGCAGTCATCCCAAACATTCCAAGTGAGAGTTCCCACAGAAGCAAGAGCTGTGGAGCAGCTGACGCCTAACGAAGACAGGTATAGTCCAGAGGCACCTGATAAGAGACGCTTGTGCAGTAGAGATGGTGGGAACTTGGCTTTGGATGGCAGTAGCGAGGTGGTGACATGTGGACAGATCCATGGATTGATTGTATCCAAATTACTTAGTGAAAATTTGCATCGGAATAGAAACGCCTATATCTTCACAGAAACAGACTGCTCATCTCACCCCACCTTGTATCTGTGATGTTATATTTCCACTTCATAGTCCTCCTCTCATTCCCACTCACACAGCTACCCATTCTGTAGGCATCAAAGTTTACCATTTAACACAAAGAAATTGATGAATGAAGATTTAGTAATCTGCAAACAAGTCTCTTTCGCCCTATATGTCTTCTGTGTTTAACACATTTGATAGATTGTAGAGGCAAACAAAGGTGATGTAGTGGGAACAAAGTTGAACTTGCTATATATTTGGACAGAAAAATGCACTTTAGACAAATGTCTAAAAGGGTAGAAGACTTATGCACAATTTTTTAAAATGTCTGTTTAAAGATTGAAAAACAAAAGATTATCCCTCCACTGGTCATGGTTATTTAAGTTTCTTATATCATGCTAACCCAAGACCAGGAATAAAATGTTCATGGCATGAAACTAACATTTTGAAAAATAATATGCATTGGTGTGTTTCTCAGGAAAAGAACATCTGTAACTTGTTTTGAAAAATCTCCTTATGGATGAAGGTGCCTAAGAGAGTGATTCTGGAGAAGAATAGTCCAAAGAATGTTGCCAAAAACCATTATGGTGTGAGAGGTTGCTGTGTGTCTTCTGGGAAGCATCTCAGGATGCTCTCACGAAAGTGTTGCCTTCCTTGCCTAGAACTTGGCTCTTCTGCATTTCTCCCATTCTCTACAGTCACTGTAAGCTTTTTATTTAACCTCATTTGGGCAAAGTGACAATTCTAGTACCACTACTACTGCTATTACCACATCCTATGTTGAATCGTCTTTGGTGCCAAGCCCTATACATACATATGCAGTGATAAAGAACACAGGTTTTCTTAGTAGATGATGGAAGAATGTTTTGTGGAGAGAGACATCTTTTGTAGAAAAATTTCTTCAACCCACGGAAATGTGGAAGGAAGCCTCTGGGGTCGGGGGTGGTGGTGCCAGGTTTAAAAATAAGGAGAGCTCTTGGTGTTAGCAAGTGGGGATAAAAGGGAGAAGATGGAGGGTCCAAAAACTGCTGTATATAGAGGGTGAGGGAAGAGGCACCCATGAATAAAACCAGGAGGAGGGACTCTTTCAAGTGAACCGCTTGTGCTCTTTATGCTGTGAGTCCTCTACTGACAAATTGTTATTAAGATTATGAGTCATGATTTCCAGTGAAACGGCTGCTTGGCTTCAACGTGGATGTGGAGGTGACACACTCAGATTTTGCAGGTAGGGAGGAGAAAAACTAACCACTGGTTTATGCTCAAGAGGCAATAAAATGAGTTTAGAGTAAGGATTTGAATCCTAGCTCTGCCATGTTTTAGTTTTTCTCTCCTTGCCCTTCCTGATCTATTCCTAGCTTTATTCTGTACCCTGGGCAGCTGACCTCTGTGTTCTATGCCCCCTGCACTCCCCTGACCTCTGACTTCCATCTGAGTTTGACCAGTGGGAAGGGATGCTGACAGAAAATTAGAGAGAATGGGAAAGAAGGGAGATCAGGATATCCTTTCCTGCCAGGCTGTGGTTTGGGCATGGCTGGGTTTCACTATCTATGGCCCTCTCTCCCCCATGTGCAGCTCTCACCTGGTTTCCGCCACATCAATTTCTTCTCTTGTCCCTTTAGGCCTAGAGGTGATAATGACTTTCTGTTGGGTAGTCCCTGGATCCATCATTATACTAGTTCCCTTAATTCTGCCTTCACCTTTATTAAACATTCTGTTTCCCCTTTGAATATGCTCACCTCTCTGATTGATTATTACAGTGAGTGACTTTGTGCAAGTTACTTGTTTTGTGCCTCCATTTTTCTATCTGTAAAATGGGGTTTGTATTGGTATATATAACATGGAATTGACTGTTGAGGGGTTAAGCAAATTTATATATATAAAGTACTTTGCATATAATAAATAATATAGTAATAATAAGTATATTACTTATTATAGTAATGATAAATAAAATTTCTCATCGAAGCCTTAAAATTACTCTATAATGTAGGTATTATTTTCCCTATTTTACATAGGGAAAAACTAAGACCTAGAGAAGTTTAGATAATAGAGTTGTGATTCAAAAACCAAGTCAGATATGGAAGCTATTTTTCATCTCATTGCACAAAATGAGATTTCCCACTTAGTTAAAGGGGAGAGAATAAATAGTAGAATTAGTAGCTAGCAAAAAGCATGCTGAAATACTCATAGATTTGTTTTTAAAGAAACTGATCACCTAGAAGTGACTTTGGACAGTAAAAAGAACATTTATCTATGCTATACCAATCATGGCATGAAATAGGGCTTTTTTATTTTAATTTTTAAAAATTTTTATTTTTTGCATCAAACAAGGTTTGTCACTTACATTTTTAGTTTTTTGAGCCAATTGACTTTTTCCCCCCTATGGCCACAGGAAACTTTCCCTTTTAGTATGCTTTTGTGTTTTCAAGCCTTGACTCTGCTAAAATAACTATTTTTCATCTTTTTTATTGGCTCCACCTTTATTCAAAGATCTGAAATCTTATGATTAACGAGACAATTCTCACTCTCATTTTCAAAGGTAGGGTTTTTGTACTTAAAGTAGTGTGGAAAAGTGAAACTGGGAAGACCAAGTTTCACATTAAACCCTCATTTAAAACCCTGACTGTTGTGTAAGGGGAGACAAGGAGATAATGTAATCAAATTGGATTTGTCTAAGCCACTGATGCAGCATCTCCTGAAACTTCTTTTGGAGGAAATACATTCCTTTTGGCTTCTGCAGCTTGGGGGAGGTATTATCTTTCAGACTGAAAACAAAATGGTGGGCCCCAGACAAAGATAACCCGGTAAACTGTGTACCAAGTTTTATTCAACCATCCCCTCTGGGGCAGCTGGACCAGAGGAGGAAGTGCAGTGTGTGTGTCAGGAAGGAGATTGGCCAGAGGTCCAGAACGATGGTTCTGTGTATCAGCAAATGGCTGAATTAAGATGTCCTTCATTCATATCCCCCCTCAACAATTTGGCATCTATCCACAGACAAAAATGCCTTTGTGGGAACTGGGGGATCCAGCACCATATGCCAAGAAACCTAGGAAAAGTATCACCCACCTGTGCACTGGGTAATAGGCATACAGAACTCAGTCCCATCTGAGGATCATGCAGTGTCCCATGAACTGACTCCATTCCCTATTGGCCATGGTCTGGAGCCCTGGAAAACACTTTCTTAGACTCATGGACAAGAGAGTCTTTGTGGATGCTCAAGAGTCTAGTGGAGAAGTTCCAGCACACCACTGGGGGAAAAAAAAAAAAAAAATATATATATATATGTATATATATATATGCATTTGGATATATTGGAGAGGGTATGAGGAACAGTTCAACTTTACTCATGTCACCCTTCTTCCAAAGCAGCGCAGCTCAGTGCCAAGAAAGACCTTCTCAGTTATAACTTCTCCTTTGGGAGAAAATGAGAGTATGTAAGTGAGCACACTGCTTCCCCAACTGTGCAGAACACTACCAAAGAGGCTCATTTCTCCCTCATCCCATGCAGGAGGATTAATATTGTTGAAATATCCATACTACCCAAAGCCATCCATAGATTTAATGCAATACCTGTCAAAATTCCAATCTCATTTTTCACAGAAATAAAAAAAAATCCTAAAATTCATATGGAATCACAAAAGACCCTGAATAGCTAAAGGAATCCTGAGAAAGAAGAACAAAGCTGGAGGCATCATACTTCTTATTTCAAACTATATTGCGAAGTTATAGTAATCAAAACTGTATGGTGCTGGCATTCTGTTCCAGTGGAACAGAAATGAGAGCCCAGATATTGTGAACTAATATTTGACAAGGGAGCCGAGAATATTCAATGGGGAAGGGATAGTCTCTTTAATAAATGGTTTTGGGAGAATGATAATCACATGCAGATGAATGAAATTGGGACCCTTATCTTACACCATTCACAAAAATTAACTCAAAAATGGATAGAAGACTTCAATGTAAGACCTCAAACCATAAAACTCTCAGAAGAAAACATAGGAAGAAATCTCATTGACATTGGTCTTGGCAACAATGTTTTGGATGTGACACCAAAAGTACAAGGAACAAAAGCAAAATAAATAAGCGAGACTACATTGAAAAAAATGCTGCTGCACAGCAAAGTAAATGATAAACAAAATAAAAATGCAACCAACTGAATGGGAGAAAATATTTACAAACCATTTATCTGATAAGGTTAGTATCCAAAATATATAAGGAACACATACAAGTCAATAGCAAAAAGACCAATCCAGTTCAAAAATGGGCACAGGAACTGAATTGACTTTCCCAGAGAATACATCCAAATGGCCAGGAGGTACATGAAAAGGTACTCAATGTCACTAATCATCAGGAAAATTCAAATCAAAACTACAATATCACCTCACAAGTGGTCAAGAAAATTGGAAAAGTAGAAGACTATCAATCCAATTTACTTTCTACTTAGAATAAAGTGGAGAAAACACTGTAACATTTAATCAATTCTTAGGGTTTGAACCCAGTGTCACCTTGGTCCTTAACCCCTGCAACCTGAGTTTGCCAACACACGCAAGCTATCTCTTTTCCTCATTGAATGAGTAGTGGAACTCTGGACTTCCCTGTGTTTGCACAAAAGCCTCACTTACGTAAAGCTGTGTATATATTTACTAGATTTTACTGAAATTATTGAGATGTGGTTGGGGGATAGAAGTACAGTTTACATCGTCAAAAAGCAAATAACTTCAAATTGAACATCAGATGATATCACTCTTCCCCCAAGCCCCAGGACTGGGCACTGGGTGCTTTGCGCTAGCTGCAGGTCATCTCCTTTTCTGGCCCCTTTCACCGTCTGTTCTGGATTGTTTCCCAAACTCCACATTTTTCTTCTTCTATTAAATAGGGCCATTCAGTTTTCTTCCACTTCAAACTCTGCTTCATGTTCACCTTTGTGAATCCAAAACCATCAAGATGCTCAATAGAGCGAAAGGGCTCTCTATATTACAGATTCCACCTTTCTTAGAAGACAGATGATAGAAATTTCCTCTCTAGGGCCACCACCCTGGAGAGACTGGGCTCATTCCTGCAAGGACCTAGCAGAGCCTTAAATCAATGCTAACAGTAATCCAGCATCCCACACCTCTCCTGATAGCCTGAACCAAGCAGATTCCCTGTAGACTAATTTTACTGGGTCTAGGTCTGGGTCTCTGCCTTCTGCAACTTCTGGGCTAGGCTGGAGTTTCTGGAACCCAGGGGACTGCTTGGGCTTCTGGGCTCCTTAAAGGGCACTTGGCACCCTGTAAAAATGGCTTATTAAAGGAAACAGTAGGACTGCTTCCCCTTTTATAGTCTAGCCATGGAAAGTTTGACCCACTTGGGGAGGTTGGAGGTGGAAGATTTTAGACTTTGAGACAGTAGGTTGAACCTGTTTGGCAAGGCAGTAGCAAGGCCTCAGATAGAAAACATGGGCCCTGAAGCTCTGAGGCCAAGTTCCTGGTGGTCAGGAAAGCCCAGTGAGGGCTCTACAAAAAATAACGACAGCAGTTAAGACATTCAATGGTTGAGCTTTGAGCTGAAATTCCATATTTTGCTTTTTTTTTTTTTTCCTTCTTCTTCACTCTTGAGGTTTGGCTCACCACTTTTTCCCCACTCCTGAGGTCCCATTCACACATGAGTGTTATTAAGGCATCTGGAGGGTGGGGGGAATGGTGACCATGTCACAAAGGAAGGCTAATTGGCTGGAACTCCTCCCTCCCCCTCCTCTAGCTGGCCTGAATCTCTTTGGTTTTTAGTTCTTCCCAAGGGGTCTTGGCATGTGTGGCCTGCTTCTCTTTTCAAAATAATTAAAACCAAAAGTTAAAATTACATCCTTTCTTGTTGCTAATGCTGTTTTGCCATAGTTTGTGAGGTAGGTAGGTGGAAGCAGGGTGCCATTGGGACATTTTGGTTTCCTACCTGGACCTGAACCCAGTCAACTTCTGCAGAGTATGCCCAGGCTGTAATATCCCCTAAAACATGAATGGCAAATTCTGGGCACATGTGAGGCTTTTCCCACTCCCAAACTTTTGGCAGAAATTACTAATGAACCAAGACTTTTTTCTCCCTGTCAGCTGAGCCTGGGTAATCCCATGATCCTCCTTAATACAACTTCCCCAGCAGCTACTAACAGTACTTGAGGTTGGCTTAGTGATTGGAATCCACTTAGCATTCTTGTCCTTACCCTAAATTGCTTTGAGGCCCAGAAAGCATGGCTTTGTTGGTAAGGGCTCAGCCAAAGGCAAGGTTAGTTAGATAAATTGTAGGTTTGCTTCTGAATCCAAAAGAAGCTCCTTCCCGAGCCTTCAGACATCTTATACGTTCTTTCTCCCCTCTCCTGTCTACTTCCACACTTCCTCTTCTCAGAGTGCACTCTGGCCTCCCAAGGAAGACTCTGCTTTCCAAGGTACTTGCTACCAGTGATGAAAGGGCCCACCTATTTCAACTGAGACTCCCTTAGCCATTAATTTATACCACTAACAGTGAGTCTTTTGGGTTATGCCTTCAGTTAAAATGAGAAATATGTTACCTAGAAGAAACTGAGCTGTCTGGAGTTTCTGGAATGTTGAGTGGGTGGCAGCTGGTTGACAGAATGGTTGGCTCAGGGTACTAGGGTAGATAGAGCTGAACTCAAATTCCTGCTAGACCACTTACTTGCCGGGTGACCTTTGGATAGTTAATTGAACCTCTTTGAATGCATTTCCTCATCAGTAAAACAATAAGTCCTTATCTGATGTTGCATTGGGAGGAAAAAATAAGTTCATACCTGTAAGGCACCTGGCGCAGTTTGGCAAGTTCTGAGTACACATGAGGCCCCTCCCACCCCCACACTGGTGGCAGATAACATTAATGGACCAACACACTCAATAAATTTGTGCTGATTTTATCCTCTGTTTATTGACCACTTGACAAAGAGATGACATTAGTTGTCCAAGGTCACACAGCTAATAAGGGACAGAACTGGGTTTTGATTCTAGGTCTACAGGAAACTACTTTGATGGTTTTAACTACTGGTTGACTTTAGGCAAGCTACTCTAATCATCAGTTTCCTGGAGGAAGAAATCATTTTCTCACCTGTAAAATGGAGACAATATAACCTATCTTACTGAGTTACTGTAAGGATGAAATCGTAAGACTTGATCTGTTATTAATACGTGCTCTCACAAATTTGTTATCAGTGTTGTCCTTCTCCTTCTCATCACTGTTATTATATTTTTTTTCAGAATCTGCTCCCTCCTCCCCAGCATCCAGCACTGTAGCTAGCAAGTGACAGGTGTTTAGTATGTGAGCAGCTCTGTGAGGGCAACATATGGTATTGTTACTCTAGGAAGGGAGGAGAAATGAATGACTTTTGGGACTGAGAACTCTGGCTGACCTCCTGGCATCCTAATAAACAATTCCAGGAAACCTCTTTCTAGCTACCTTGGGAAATTAGAAGTAGCTCAGCCAAGCAAGGATCAGAAACTCTTCCCAGTCCCCACTGGATCTTGGCTGTTTGTGGGTATCCTGCAGGGGCTGGCTTTCTAAATGGCCAGCAAGATAAGACCTGTTCTTCTTATGTTCATGAGGGAATAGCTCCTAGGCCTCCTGTGTGTGGAAAGAGCAGATCACTGGATCATGTAGGAAAAGAGATCTCATTAACTGTTGTTTCCCATTTTTAACACCAACGCCTGAAATAGACCACTCTTGTTGAGATTGTTAAGAGAGGTGTTTTTGTCACCAAGAGTTCTAAGGAAATCAGAATTCCCTGAGCTTTGGTCTGAACTATCCCCAGACAAATGCTAACATAACATTAATTATCCAGATTATTATACTTCCCCATCTCCATTAGAGAATCACTGATTTGGGCAGTCTTCCTTAAGCTCTTAGCGATCATTTCCTTCTTGAAAACATGTGAGTTCCAGTGATGGCAACTTTATATTTCTATTGGCCAAATGAAAGTGGTATACCTTGCTTTTAGTCAGCATATATCTGTTTTTCCTCATGGTTCACCTATTTAAAAAAAAAAAAAAACAGAAAAGTTACAAAGATAGTACAGGTAGTTCTCATATACTTTCACCCAACTTTCCCTAACATCTTACACAATCATGGTACATTTGTCAAAACTAAGAAATTAACATCAATACCATGGTAGTAACAAAGCCATAGACTTTTGGGGGGGGGGATTTTACCAGTTTTTTCATTAGTATCTTTTTTTTTTTTGGTTCCATGATCCAACCCAGGATTTCACATTGTTTTAAATTGTCAGGTTTCCTTAGTCTCCTCTGATCTGTGGCAGTTTCAGAGTTTTTCTTTGTTTTTCATGACATTGACAAATATTTTGCAGAATTTGTTTCTATTTGGGTTTGACTGATACCCCTATTTATTTAAATAACTTTTTAATTTTGTGGTAGCTTAAGATTTCTAAAAATCAAAAAGAACAGTTCTAATACCCCACACCCAATTTTTCTTATTACTAATATCTTACATTATGATGGTATGTTTTCATAATTAATAAACTGATATTGATATATTATTACTAACTAAACTCTATTGTTTATTCAGATTTCCTTATCTTTGACCTACTGTCATTTTTCTGTTCCAGGATCCTATCCAGGATACCAAATTACATTTAGCTGTCATGTGCCCTTAGGCTCCTCTGCTGTGTGGCAGTTTCTTAGACTTTATTTATTGTTGTTGTTGTTGTTTTAAAGATTTTACTTATTTATTAGAGAGAGAGCACAAGCAGGGGAGGGGCAGAAGGAGAAGCAGACCCCCTGCTGAGCAGGGAGCCCGATGCAGGGCTCGATCCCAGGACCCCAGGATCATGACTTGAGCCGAAGGCAGACGCTTAACCCACTGAGCCACCCAGGCACCCTGACTTTCCTTGTTTTTTATGACCTTGATACTTTTGAGGAGTACTCGACAGACATTTTGTACACTGCCCCTCAGTTGGGATTTGTCTGACATTTTTTTTCTCATAATTAGACTGGGGTTATGGCTTTTTAGGCAAAGACTATAGAGGTAAAGTGCCATTCTTATTGTATCATATAAAGGGTGTGTACGGTCACGTAATTTATGACTGTTGATGTTGAGTTTGATACCTAGGCTGAGGTAGTGTTTGTCAGGTTTCTACACCATAAAATTACTCCCCCCATCCATACTGTACTCTTCATAAGAAAGTCATTATGGACAGTCCATCTTTAAGGAGTGGAGTTATTCTCCACCTCCTTGAGGGTGGAATATCTGCATACATTATTTGGAGTTTTTTTGCATGTAAAATTGGTCTTCTCACCCATTTATTTGTTTAATCATTTATATTAGTATGGACTTGATATTTATTTTATACTTTGACTTATTTTTTTAATTTTTTTATTAACATATAATGTATTATTTATTTCAGGGGTACAGGTCTGTGATTCATCAGTCTTACACAATTCACAGCGCTCACCATAGTACATACCCTCCCCAGTGTCCATCACCCAGCCACCCCTTTCCTCCCACCCCCCTCCACTCCAGCAACCCTGAATTTGTTTCCTGAGATTAAGAATCTCTTATGGTTTGTCTCCCTCTCTGGTTTCATCTTGTTTCATTTTTCCCTCCCTTCCCCTATAATCATCTGTCTTGTTTCTCAAATTCCTCATATCAGTGAGATCATATGATACTTATCTTTCTCTGATTGACTTGTTTCGCTTAGCATAATACCCTCTAGTTCCATCCACGTCGTTGCAAATGGCAAGATTTCATTTTTTTGATGGCTGCATAATATTCCATTGTGTATATATACCACATCTTCTGTATCCATTTATCTGTTGATGAACATCTAGGCTCTTTCCATAGTTTGGCTATTGTGGACATTGCTGCTATAAACATTGGGGTGCAGGTGCCCCTTCGAATCACTACATTTGTATCTTTGGGGTAAATACCCAGTAGTGCAATTGCTGGGTTGTAGGGTAGCTCTATTTTCAACTTTTTGAGGAACCTCCATACTGTTTTCCAGAGTGGCTGCACCAGCTTGCATTCCCACTAACAGTGTACGAGGGTTCCCCTTTCTCCGCATCCTCGCCAACGTCTGTCATTTCTTGACTTGTTAATTTTAGCCATTCTGACTGGTGTGAGGTGGTATCTCATTGAGGTTTTGATTTAGATTTTCCTTATGCCGAGTGATGTGGAGCACTTTTTCATGTGTCTGTTGGCCATTTGGATATCTTCTTTGCAGAAATGTCTGTTCATGTCTTCTGCACATTTCTTGATTGGATTATTTGTTCTTTGGTGTTGAGTTTGATAAGTTCTTTATAGATTTTGGATACTAGCCCTTTATCTGATATGTCATTTGCAAATATCTTCTCCCATTCTGTTGGTTGTCTTTTGGTTCTGTTGACTGTTTCCTTTGCTGTGCAGAAGCTTTTTATCTTGATGAAGTCCCAATAGTTCATTTTTGCCCTTGCTTCCCTTACCTTTGGTGATGTGTCTAGGAAGAAGTTGCTGCGGCTGAGGTCGAAGAGGTTGCTGCCTGTGTTCTCCTCAAGGATTTTGATGGATTCCCGTCTCACATTTAGGTCTTTCATCCGTTTTGAGTCTATTTTTGTGTGTGGTGTAAGGAAATGGTCCAGTTTCATTCTTCTGCATGTGGCTGTCCAATTTTGCCAACACCATTTGTTGAAGAGACTGTCTTTTTTCCATTGGACATTCTTTCCTGCTTTGTCAAAGATTAGTTGACCATAGAGTTGAGGGTCCATTTTGGGCTCTCTATTCTGTTCCACTGATCTATGTGTCTGTTTTTGTGCCAGTACCATACTGTCTTGATGATGACAGCTTTGTAATAGAGCTGGAAGTCTGGAATTGTGATGCCGCCAGCTTTGCTTTTCTTTTTCAACATTCCTCTGGCTATTTGAGGTCTTTTCTGGTTCCATAAAATTTTAGGATTATTTGTTCCATTTCTTTGAAAAAAGTTGATGGTATTTTGATAGGGATTGCATTAAATATGTGGATTGCTATAGGTAGCATAGGCATTTTCACAATATGAAAACCTGTACAGACCCATAACCACTAAGGAAATCGAAGCAGTAATCAAAAATCTCCCAACAAACAAGAGCCCAGGGCCTGATGGATTCCCAGGGGAATTCTACCAAACTTTTAAAGAAGAATACCTATTCTTCTGAAACTGTTCCAAAAAATAGAAATGGAAGGAAAACTTCCAAATTCATTTTATGAGGCCAGCATTACCTTGATCCCCAAACCAGACAAAGACCCCATCAGAAAGGAGAACTACAGACCAATATCCCTGATGAATATGGATGCCAAAATTCTCACCAAAATAGTAGCCAATAGGATTCAACAGTACATTAAAAGGATTATTCACCATGACCAAGTGGGATTTGTTCCTGGGCTGCAAGTTTGGTTCAACATCTGCATATCAATGTGATACAATACATTAATAAAAGAAAGAACAAGAACCTTATGATACTCTCAATAAATGCAGAAAAAGCATTTGGCAAAGTACAGCATACTTTCTTGATTAAAAGTCTTCAGAGTGTAGGGATAGAGGGTACACACCTCATTATCATAAAAGCCATCTGTGAAATACCCACCAATGGGGAAAAACTGAGAGCCTTTCCCTTAAGGTCAGGAACACGGCAGGGATGTCCACTATCACCACTGCTATTCAACATGGTACTAGAAGCTCTAGCCTGAGCAATCAAACAACAAAAAGAAATAAAATACATCCAAATCATCAAAGAAGAAGTCAAACTCTCACTCTTTGCAGATGCATATGATACTTTATGTGGAAAACCCAAAAGACTCCACCCCAAAACTGCTAGAACTCATACAGGAATTCAGTGAAGTGGCAGGATATAAAATCAATCCACAGAAATCAGTGGCATTTCTATACACCAACAGCAAGACAGAAGAAAGAGAAATTAAGGAGTCAATCCCATTTACAATTGCACCCAAAACCATAAGATACCTAGGAATAAATCTAACCAAAGAGGCAAAGGATCTGTACTCAGAAAACTATAGAATACTCACGAAAGAAATTGAGGAAGGCACAAAGACATGGAAAAACCTTCCATGCTTATCTTAAATTACTTTTATACAAATATAAGATGTATCAAAGATTATATTTAACTCATTAATCACTGAAGGAAACAGTAAAATATTTAAACCAGTTCAAAGAGCATTTTATTTTTTTTATTTTTTAAAGATTTATTTATTTAGAGTGAAAGAGTGTGCACGAGCAGGGGGAGCAATACTATTAGAATCCTCAAGCAGACTCCCCACTGAGCATGGAGCCCGTTGTGGGGCTTGAATCCAGGACCCTGAGATCATGATCTGAGCTGAAATCAAGAGTCAACCGCTTAACCAACTGAGCCACCCAAGTGCTCCCAAAGAGTATTTTAGAGTCTAAGTATCCAATATTAGATTAAACATATTAATTAGATATAATACGGTTATTTTTTAACAGTGCCATAAACCATAAATTCTGAGATTATGTGTTCCATGGGAAGGGAATTATTTCCATCTCAACCCGACACAAGTGTACAAGGTAACCTCTGCCCCAGCAGAGCTGTAAAATAGCTCAGACAATAGATTGTCAAGAGGAGCACTGTATTGGGAGAACATCCAGCAATTCCTTTGCAAGTCTTAGATAATTTTTCTGATACTGAGTTGTTGTAAAATGAATTTGAGGTATCTAACAAAGCTACATAGTTGGAAAAAGTGCAAAAATTGTTAATGAGGTAGATTTAAGAGAGAAAAGTAAGGATAGAGTGAATCCAGGGGTAAAGTTTGACTTGGAAATTTATACCTGAAAATCTTACACAACTTCTAAGAGAGGCTGGCAAATTTGACTACGTGCTTTTTGCTCTTGAAGCAAAGAGGGAACTAGGGGACTCCTAAGATTTGTCATCTTCAGAGATAGTTCTGAAATACACAGACTTTGGGTCTCTTTTTTAATTGGGGAAAAAAAACCCCGCCAAAACATGTTAGTTAAATTGTTGGCAGAAGTGCTTGGAGCTTCAGAAGCTGAGAAATTTATGGGATTAGGGTTCTGTGGGACCAAGGATTCTCAGGCTTTCTTGCCAAACTACATTTTCTCTTGGATGCTTCTAGCCAGAGCCCTTTTCTAATTAGACCAAGGCCATGGGTCTAAACCTGCTATAAGCCAAACATAGAAGAGATCGTTCTCTGATGTTGCCCGCTATAATGTGTTTGGCTGGGTTAATTTTCTATAAATATCATTTGAAGAGGTGATAAGGTTGTACTAATGGTGGTAAAATATTAAATCCCCACCAAACTGCCTATCACTAGAGCTGATACTCCCAGTTTCATGAATAATACACATGCAAGGGCCATAGGACTAAGGATTTCCAAGAAAGCCTTATAGGCAAGCAACAGGGCTCAGAACAGAGCAGGTCAAACATGGAAGAATCAGAAGGCTGCTCTCAGCCTGATGTTGCTTCTAGATTGTTTTAACATTTTCTTGATAAATCTTCCTATTGTGTTTCTGCATTTTAGGCAGAGGTCCTTTCAAAATGTCCATACCTTTGTTCCTTTGTTTGCATTTAAGCCTCAAACACAGGGACACACTGAGTCTCTGTACATGGCAATGGAAATGTCATGAGAGAAATCCTAAAGGGGAGGAAAATATTAGAGGCCAAAAGTTGAGGTTACTTGTGTGGCTGAGTCCTCCTCAAAGCTGAATTTCCAAGGAGCACATCTCTGCCCTAGTTTTAGAAGGAAAACTTAATAATTGGTTCTTTTAAGGGTAAGGGTGATTCTCTTACTGTGTCTTTATGTAGAGCTAGAGTTGAGCTCCTTTTTGCCTGAATCATCATCTCAGTCAAGAAGAAGTACTGTAGGATTTCTTCCCTATACAGGATTAATGGAAAATGGCTTTTCTCTTTGAAAGGGTGTTGGAAATACAATCTCTTCACTGGTCTCAAGTTCAGGCAGATCATTCCAAGATAAGTATTTTTTATTGAACTGTTTTCATTTTCCCAGTGAGGTCACCACTCTGCCTCGCCGGGAGGCCTCCCACACAGAGAACATCACACCATCTCACTCAGCCTTAGAGATCCTGTCTGGCTGCCCTGGCCCGTGTCCCGAGCCTGAGACTTGGTGAGAGCAGATATGGCTCCTCCTTGTCTCAACCACAAAGATGTAAATCTCGGCACTATGAGTGACAGTTTTGTGGTTTATAGATGGTGAGAAGTACTCATGGAACCTAAGGAGCACTCATTTCATCTGAGGGTGCTATTTAAACCCTAAACATTGGGTTTAAGGCTGTAAAAACTTTGAGGAATTTTCCATTTTCATCAGTATTTCTTTATTATAAATTTCAATAATTATTAGTTTCTGGAACCTTCTGAAGGCCAAGGTAACCACGTCTTTCAAAGGAGAGAAAATTCTAGCATGTTGTTTAGCTTCCACATATTTGTGTTTTTCTCCAGTTTTTTTTTCTTATTATTAATTTCTAGTTTCATACCTTTGTGGTCAGAAAAGTTGAATGCTATGTTTTCAGTCTTCTTAAATTTATTGAGACTTGTTCTGTGGCCTAACATGGGATCTATCTTGGAGAATGTTCCATGTGCACTTGAAAAGAATGTGTATTCTGTTGTTTTTGGATGGGATGTTCTGCATTATCTGTTATGTCCATCTGGCAAAGGAGAGAAAATTCTAAACATCACAAAAGTCCACTGTCATCTTTAAGCCCAGGCACTTATTTTTTCATTATTTACATCATCACCAGCACCACCACAACAAAACCAACAAAACAAAACAAAACTGCCTGTAGCGCCTAAAAATGTCTCCTTTATATTTCCTGGGATTTCAGTTTCAAAAGATATTCTGAGTTAAGAAGTCTTTTCTCTACCGTTATATATTATCC
The DNA here is from genome assembly GCF_004348235.1 of Phoca vitulina. NCBI lineage: Eukaryota > Metazoa > Chordata > Mammalia > Carnivora > Phocidae > Phoca > Phoca vitulina. The sequence continues at coordinate 7,248,280 of NW_022589719.1, read as the reverse complement.
TTCAAATTGATGCATATGAGACATTCATGCTTTGATGTTGTTTAATTCTGTAACTTGCTTTTTTCCTGATGTCCTTCTGATCGGCACCTAAAGAAATGGAAATTTTGGGACATGGGGGTGGCTCAGTTGGTTAAGTGTCCAACTCTTGATTTGGGCTCAGGTCATGATCTCAGGATTGTGAGATTGTGCCCTGCATTGGGCTCTGCGCTAGGCATGGAGCCTGCTTAAGATTCTCTTTCTCTCCCTCTCCCTCTGCCTCTCCTGAAGAAGAAGAAGAAGAAGAAGAAGGGGAGGAAGGGGAGGAAGGGGAGGAAGAGGAGGAAGAGGAAGAAGAGGAAGAAGGAGAAGAAGGAGAAGAGGAGGAGGAGGAGAAGAAGGAGAAGAAGGAGAGGAGGAGGAGGAGGAGGAGAAGAAGAAGAAGAAGAAGAAGAGAAGAAGAGGAAGAAGAAGAAGAAGAAGGAGAAGGAGAAGAAGAAGAAGAAGAAAGAAGAAGAAGAAGAAGAAGAAGAAGAAGAAGAAGAAGAAGAAAAGAAGAAGAAGAAGGAGAAGGAGAAGGAGAAGGAGAAGGAGAAGAAATGGAGATTTTATTGGAAAGGAGTGGAGTGGAGATGGGAAGGACTTAGATTGGGGAACACTAGACTGTATCTAAGACTCCTATCAGCCTTAAGACTTTTCTTTTGTTTGAAATATCTTTTCCTTAGAAAATTATGTCCGATATTTAAGCCAATCCAAAGTATAACATGTGGCTATATCAATACACACCTGCAGATAGTCACCTAACAAACACTCAGCCAATTCAATTTAGGAAGTGACAAGAGAGCAGTTCCCAGTGAATGGCTTATTGTTCCATGTCTAACTCTTAAAAAGAGATTTCAAGATAGTGGTGGCTGTGGCTACAGGGTGAGTTAGGAAGGTGGAAAAGAAAAGTGGTATCCTAATTTCTGGGGTGCCCATAGGCAACCAGTGTATAGTATACTCTGCAACTCCTTTAGCTCTATGATGGTCTGTCACTTTCCTACACCCCCTTCATCACTCTCCCCTGGATGAAAGTTTGACCCATTATAACACATCCTTTCATTCATTTCCAAGCAAGTATAAGTTACATTTTTTTTTTAAAGCACAAACACAGAAGCCAACTTTGACTAACTTAATTTAAAAAGGGATAGGGGTGCCTGAGTGGCTCAGTCAGTTAAGCATCTGCCTTTGGCTCAGGTCATGATCCCAGGGTCCTGGGATCAAGCCCCACATTGGGCTCCCCCTGCTTGTGTTCTCTCTCTCAAATAAATAAATTAATTAAAAAAAAATAAAAAGGGATATATTGGAAGATTAACAGGGAACTGAATAACAAAGTTGTGGTAGTTTGTTGATATGACCATGTTTTTATACCCCTCTCTGTATCCACACCCTTTGCATTGTGACTTTGCAGCTCCTTCCACCAAGGAGTAGGTCTTAGCTCCCACCCTCTTGAATTTGGTCCTGTGGCTTGCTTTGGCTGATGGAATGCAGTGAAAGTGATGGTGTGCCATGTCTGAGCCTAGACCTCAGCAAGTCTTGCATGCTTCCACTCCCTCTCCTGGAATTCTGTGCAGCTACTTGTGAATAAATTCAATGGAAGATGAGACACCATATAGGAAAGAGATAATTCCACCTGAGGTTACCATAGACCAGCCAGCTTCCAGTTCACCACTGGCTGATTGCAGATGATGTATGAATCCTTCCAAGACCAGGAGAAAGGCCCAGCTTAGCTCAGTGCAAATGCTGACCTCCAGAATCTTGAGATAAATAAATGGGTATTATTTTATGCTGCTAATTTTGGGGATTATTTGTTATACAGCAAAAGCTCACTAGTACAAAAGCCTTGAGAAGAATAGAATCCAGGAACTGGGTCACCTGTGGCTCCTCCACAGAGCTGCCAGCAGATGACATAGTTCCAGTTGCCTTTTATTCTTTTTGAGCCCTGTCCATTCCTGGGTAAAAGAATTTGATGGGTCCATTTCGGGTCATGAGCCCTCCCTAGGATAGTGGTGGAGTCCTCTGGTTTAACAGCCTTGCCTGAACCATAAGGAGTAGAGAAGGGGCAGTTCCTTAAAAAGGAGGGTAGTAGCTGCTATTTCCAAGAACAGGGAAGAGGAGGTCCTAGGTAGATAAAATACATGTCTATAATATGCATTCATTTTGTGTACTTACTCAAGGAGGTGTAAGACATTCACTGTCCTCAAGGAAGTCTTGGTCTAATGGAGGAGTCTGGGAAGAGCGGTGTCAGGCAGGTAATAGTGTGGTTACTGCTGTCACCGAGGGACCAGAGGTGACCAAGAGCCCAGAAGATGGACATTTAACCCCGACTCACTACCAGGAAAATTCTTGGAAGAGACCGCATTGGAACTGAGTTCTATGAGATATATACTGAGCTAGGTGAGGAGGCAAGATTGGCAAGCAGCACTGAGGTCCTTCTAGGCACTGGGAGTGGCATGAGTGACAACCTAGAGTCAGAATTTTAAACTTGTCACCATGGACCAAAATTACATAACGTTTATGCCTGGTGTGGCTCAACTTCTTTGAAGAGAAAAAAAATATATTAAAAAAAACCCACTTTTCACAAGTTTGTATTGTTTTATCTTCCTCTGTTATAAATAGCCTTGTGTGCTTGCTAAGGAATGTATGTTTTCTCCTATAAGCACGGGGGAGCTATTGCAGTTATTTGAACAAGGAGGGTGGTTAGGCTCATATTTGCGTTTGAAAAAATTTGTGCTTACAGCAAAGAGAAGAAAGATGGCAAAGGGCAAGAGAGGAGGCAGGGAGACCAACCACGGAGCTGTTGTTTTCTAGACAAGAAGTAATGGCTTCAATTAAAGGGAGTGGAATGAGGAAGTGGCAAGGATGGGATGGATCTTTTGGTAATATCCTCAACGGATATATGAAGACACCAGTTGCTTCTATCTTTAAAAGTACCGTTGTTCCCTTAAAGTCATAATGAAAAAGGCCTTTGTGTTTGATAACAGATCTTCCTTTATGTCAAATAAGACACACCTGTTATGAAGAAATTGGTGATAAGCTTACATCTACATGATGCAAAAAATCCCTCCTTGTTCTTGCTTAGAAAAACAAATAGCTCTCCTTGGATCCACTCAACCTGCAAGAGAGCCAACTAGTCTCCACACCCACTTAGAGTCATGGTGTGAGACAGAGGGCTCTCCAAAGGCCAGCCCTGAACTAGAACCAGATGGGAGAAGATTCACGCCAGAGACCATCATCCAAACCTCTTGATTTTCAGTGATCAGCAGTTGAATGTTCAGAGAAAGTGCATTTGATGGCTTAGTCACAACTGGATCAACTGAAATAACAATGCAAGGAGGTGTCTGACCCTGGAGAGATGAAAGGAACAGCTGCCAAGAGATCCTTGCTAGCCTTCCGTGGAGGGGAGGCAGAGGAAGGGTGGTATCCTTGCTCAAAAAGGTTGGACAGAAAGCCAAAAAAAAAAAAAAAAAAGATTGATTTGAGGTTTCATCTTTTTTTTTTTTTTTAAAGATTTTTTATTTATTTATTTGAGAGAGAGAATGAGAGAGAGCAAGCACATGAGAGGGGGGAGGGTCAGAGGGAGAAGCAGACTCCCTGCCGAGCAGGGAGCCCGATGCGGGACTCGATCCAGGGACTCCAGGATCATGACCTGAGCCGAAGGCAGTCGCTTAACCAACTGAGCCACCCAGGCGCCCTTGAGGTTTCATCTTTTAATATGATAGAGTAGGCTTGGAGAGTTGATGCAGATCTCCAGGGTGTGTGCAAATTGGAAGATAAAAAATATGCATTTATAGTGGATATTTCTGTTAGCACTTAAAAAAACTTGATATTTAAAAAGTATCAGTAATTCGATTAGTAGGTTACGTGTTTGTTATAAGCACGAAAAGTCACAGCAGAGTATATGACCCTTTCCCTGTGGTTGGGAAGTTCAGACATTTGCATTGAGAAATGCTGATATCAATACAAGGAATAAAGGCTGATGGCAATCAGAATCTAGTGGTGTTGGTGAAGGGAAGAGGTGCCCAAGGAACGCAATTTGGCAATGAAACTCAACTTTAGACTTGTTTTTATCTCTAAATGATACCATTGAGTGGCAGAGCTTCACTGACATGACTGAAAGAAGACTTTGTACATGGAGAGCTTGACATCTTGGTCTCCTTCCCAGGCCACATTGCCTACGCAATGTGTGCTCCATGCATTATTTGTTTTTCATAAATCTTGATATATATCGTCAATTGCATGATTTTATTGTATTGTGGTTTTGCATATGTATGTATGTTTAAAACATTGATTTGTTAAGTGAAACATTTTAAATGTATCATACGTTTTATATTCCTGTTTTTCCATTTTTCTATTTTTATTTTACTTTTTTATTAAACTAGGCAGCTCCAGAAAATGGAAGTCAATCTGTCCTCTCTTAACAGTGGAGAGCTCCCAATTTCAATGCAGGAAATGTTAGGGCACTCCCTGATTAATTCCCAAATAATAGTGATTACTCTTTATCAAAGACCTATTATAAGCCAGTTACTTTACCCATATCCTTTAAAATTAAAAAAAAATTAAAGTAAATTCATTATAGCAGACACTATAAAAAATAAAGTGAGGAAGAAAATAAGTTACTTGCAGTACTGCAGGAAATCCCATCACTGGAGATCCCTGTTAAGATCTCCATATTGTCTCAGACTCATGATATCTCAAAGTTGGATGAAGGGCCAACACTGCCTTGCTCCAGTCAATGGAGCTGAGCATGGCAGAAAGGTAAGGAAGACACTTTTCAAGGGAGTGAAGTCGAGAGACATCTCTGCAGTACTGGGCACAGCTCCTTTATTTTTTTTTAAGTAGATGGGGCTTGAACTCATGACGCTGAGATCAAGACCTGAACTGAGATCAAGAGTTGGATGCTTAACTGACTGAGCCACCAAGGTGCCCCTGGACACCGCTCCTTGACAAGGGCATGTAATTCTGAGGTGCCAGTGAGGGGGCAAGGGTCTCGTGGAACAGAAGTGGTGACCATTATTGGGTGACTTCTTGCCTCAAGCTGCCTAACCTTGAGAAAGTGCCCCCAGCCTTTGCTTTCAGACTTCGTCCTTTTCTGGTGAGATGTCCCAGGGCTCTTCTAAACCATCAGCCCTGCCTTGCTCACACCTAATGATGAAAGTCTGGGTGTGAGGGCAGTGTTAATGCCTGCCCAGAATTCAGAGGCCTGGCCCGCTGTGCCATTGCTCAGACCCAAACAACAGAGCACGTGTGATTTTGCTCCTCTGCTGACCTGTTTATTGTACTTTCATTATGTGTCTCTCTCTCCCATTCCTGCCAAAGGTCAGGCGGAGGCATTTCACCTGGTGAAGATGTCTCCTTTCCCCGGTGAAGATACCGCCGATCACTGAAATGTTTTGGTAGGGCTATGATTTACAGACAACGCGATGCTGTAGGACCTTCATGAGCCCTGCATGTTCTGACTTTGGAGTCCCCACCACACAAAATATCAAATATACCAGCTGCACTCATATCCCACATTAAATATGCTTTTTTGTTTTAAGAATCTTTGTAGGATTTTTATATTTGTGCTTTAGAAATTATTTGGCGCCCTGTCACTCATTTAATTTATGATTGGCTATGAGTTCCCAACAATTACTGTGTCCACTATGAATAGGGGAATTTGTGAAGTGAGAAAACTGAACCTATAAGTTGTATTTGATGGAATAAAATCCTTATGAATGCTTAATTTAACAGTGAATGAAGCTGGCATGTTGGTACATTTTGTAGACATTTAATTAAGCATTTATTAATTTTTACATTTATTGTTTTCTTTTGTAGAGTTGGAGCCAACAACTGTTTTTCTAACTGGGTCTCATAATTTTTCTAGGCTCCTAGAAGCTCTTACCTCTGGGATCTCATTGCACTGGTAAGATTCTTATACAATAGTAATTCTCAAACACTTTGGCTTCAGGACCATTTTACATTCTTAAAAATTATTGAGGGCCCCAAAGAACCTTTTTATTAAGTGTGGGTTGTATCTACTAATATTTATTGTATTAGAAATTACAACTGAGAAATTGAAAGATCATTTATCTACCAATTTATTTTAAAATAATAATTAACTAACTGATTAAAAGTTACATAATTAACATTTTTGGTGATAATTATATTTTCCAAAAAAATTTCAGTGGGGAAAGTGACATTTTTGCAAATCTCCTTAATGTGTGACCTAATAGAAGACAGATTCTCATAACCTCTTCTGCATTCAATGTGTTGCCATATGTTGTTTTGCTTGCAGTATAAAAAAAATGTAGCCTCTTGCAGATATGTAGTTGTGAAAGAGAAAGGTACTTTAATAGACTTTTTTGATACTAAGTCAAAACTTGACTGCCAGTTTCGTCAAAGTTGGTTGTAATGTGGAATCTGAAACCATATCAATGAAATTTTCATACTATGTTACCTTAAAATCCATTGGCTATTTTGCACTTAAATCAGTGTTTTGCCTGTGTGTACTTTTGCAATATGATGTATTGGGCATTTGGAAAATATTGATTCACTGAATTATGCAGATCATCCAGGTGTTGACACATTTCTTTATATGACATCAAAATATCACTTTCATTAATGCCACCACGGATCTCATCAGAAAAATCTTCAGGTATTGGGAAGCTGGCAAGTTAATGATGGCATATATATTTTCCAAAATCCTAATTTCCACATCAAAGCTTGAATGTTACCATTGGTAACAAATACTGTCAGTTGTTTTCTTTTACATAACAGGCTCATTTACTTAATTTTTGAGAACATGTCTGCCCATTACTCAAGTCTGAATGCCCATAGTTTTCCATTTGTTCCTTCATGTACAAATGGTAATCCGTGAAAAAAGTTTAGTTTGGATTGCAACTCCAACAACTGAGCAGGTGCCTTTCCTTGAGACAACCATGGTACTTGGACATGTGTAGAAATACATTATTCAATCTTCCCATTTCCCCATGTAGAGTCCTTTTCTTTTGAGTAAGCGCTCAAGTGGGGGGAGGGGCAGAGGGAGAGGGGGAGAGGGAATCTCAAGCAGGCTCCAAGCCCAGCGTGGATCCCGATGTGGGGCTCGATCTCACAACCCTGGGATCATGATTGGGAGATCACAACCTGAGCCAAAATCAAGAGTCAGTCACTTAACTTACTGAGCCACCCAGGTACCCCTCATGCAGAGTCTTAAAAAGACATGTGCTCAAGGGTTGAGATTTAATAAAATTAATAATTATTCTGCTTCATCAAAGACATGCTTAAGTGAAATGGCATTTTTTTTCCCTACTGTAAGTGCGTGACTTTGGAGAATGCAATGACCACTAGCATAGTTTGGTGGCAGCTTTTTGCACCTTTTCTTTTCACCAATGTGTAAATACATTGGAAGAAAAAAATAATGTCTTGGTGTTGTTCTGAATATTGTTTTGACCTTGTGGGTCCCCTGTCAAGCTCTGGGATCCAGAGTTCCACGAACCTCACTTTGACAGCTGCTGTGATACACAGCCCTGATCTAAGTACCAGACAGTGGCAGGTACATAATACATGTTCAATCACTTAAGCTAAACCCGTGTTTTCTTTGCCTTACTAAGCAACGTTTTGCTCTATCTGAGAGCATGAGCAGGGGGAGGGGAAGAGAGAGAGAGGGAGAGGGACAAGCAGACTCCTTGATGAGCAGGGAGCCCGAGGGCGGGACTCGATCCCCGGACCCCAGGATCATGACCTGAGCAGAGGTCAGATGCTTAACCCACTGAGCCCCCCAGGCGCCCCCAGGACTCTCTTTCCTATTGAGACTTGTGCATCAGTACCTCTTTTCCCTTTTTATATTCACCCTTCAGGCCAAGGTTGCTGCCGAGTCGGGGATTTGCTCCTGTGTACTCTGGGAAAAGGACTCTGCCAGTAATTCCCACTTGTTCGAGGGCCACAGAAAGCTGTAGTCTTTTCTTCCCCCAGGTCTCACAATCTAGTCTAGACACCCTGACGAGGTGGAGGATGTAATTACACCTTGAAACACTCTGTGCACCAGTAACCCAGTTCCTCATGTGTGTGACTCAAGCTCCAAGAGGTCAGTGGCATCTCATGATTTGTGCGTCCAAATAAGCTGGAAGTAGAAACCTCGAGGTCCAGGGTCCAGTTGCTTTTTTTTTTAAAGATTTTATTTATTTATTTGACAGAGAGAGACACAGTGAGAGAGGGAACACAAGCAGGGGGAGTGGGGGAGGGAGAAGCAGGCTTCCCGTGGAGCAGGGAGCCCGATGTGGGGCTCAATCCCAGGACCCTGGGATCATGACCTGAGCTGAAGGCAGATGCTTAACGACTGAGCCACCCAGGCGCCCCCAGGGTCCAGTTGCTTTTAGCACACAGCATTTTTTTTTTTTACTTGAAACCAATTTCTCCATTCAGTTCAGTTCTGTTTAAAGCAACAAATGTGTCTTGTGCATATCCTAGACACACACGCTGTGCATGGTGCTCTGTGTGCCATGCTGTGCCTACTGCTGTGCAGATTATTCTCTGGGCTGCCTCATACTCATCCCTGCTTTCCTCGGCCTTGGTCTGCACCTGGGAGGCCACCTTTATTGCCAGCATCCCTGGTCTCTTGCCCTCTGGGCTCCCGTTGGAGTCCATCTATGGCAAGGACTCACAGGACGGAGAGTAGACGGTTAGAGGAGAAATAGGTCACCCCTCCCTACTCCTAGCTGGTTCTCCTTTGGCCACAGTTTCTGTCTGGTGACTCTTCTTCCACTATTGCAGTTGGGGATGGCTCTCACATAATCTGGTAAGGCCATTTTCTGCTCTTGTTCCTTCCAGGGGCGTAACAGCCTCCCTCCATGGCTAGTCCCTGGTACATCACTACCCTCTGCCATCCTCTTGTCCTGTTCGCCCACATCCCAGAGCTCTCCTTCATGATGCTCTTTCCAGTGAAGTCTTTGCATGTGCCATCTGTTCTCTGGCTGGATCCTGACTGACACTAACAGGATCCTGCCCCCAAGAAGCTCACCATCTGCTTAGACTTGTTACCCCAAACATCAGTCAGGTGCATGCCATGTCCCAGCTGCTCTATCCAAGAGCCGGCTTTACCGCTAGTGCACACCTAGTAAGCTACTTTACTTCAGGTAAAAAAGAGGCTTTTATCGCCAGCCAAATAGAAAATGAATATACTTGCCCAAGATAGAAGACAGGGTAAGAAAACAACAGCTTTGTGAAACTCTGCCCCAGGATTATTGTGGTTAGGAGACTACACTGGGTGCTCTGCTTAGGTTGGAATCTTGGTTCTCCTGCTTCCCAGTTGTATGACTGTGATGAAGCCACATAACTTCTCTGTGCCTCAGTTTCTTCATCTCTAAACTGAAAATCACGATTCTATTCTACTTCAAAGGGTTGCGAGGATTCACTCAATTAATTTATGTAAACATGTGTAAAGCTTACAACACTGGCAGGCACCCAGAAAGCACTACATGGATTTAAGCCCCCATTGTGTGATGATGATGATGATGATGACGGCATGGTGATGGGGTTATCTGACTCGGGCTCTGAGCTGGAGCATTATTAGCAAGGGGCTGAAGACACATCAGCCCCAGACTGAGGCTTTCTCCCAGATGTAATGGGAGTTTGGAAAGAACTGTCTTGTTTTGTGGTTCAGTGTTGTTTGTTTCTCTGTGTACCATCTAAAATTATTGATGTGCCACAACAGTTTGTCTCGGGGACCAGCAGTGGAACATCTCCTTACACTTTAGGAGACACGGACAAGGAAATAACCGTTATGTCACAGCAAACAAACAATAAGCAAAATGTAAGAGGCAGCACAGAGGGATGAGTGACAAACTCGGGGGGTGGAGATCTGGGGGGGAAGCCATTGACCAGGCTTATCAGAGTCTGGATTGGGGTTGGAAAATGCAGATAAAGGTTTCTCAGGGATAGAGGGAATAAATAGCCTGGTTGCAGGCAGGTGCATAACTTAGCAAGTTATGTTCAGGAAAGGACAATATGACAAAGAAGTAACAACTCCCTAACAGAAAGAGGCAGCAATGGCTGAAGAAGAACTGTCTAGAGCAGCAGTTCTCAGTGTGTGGTTCCCAGAGCTGCAGCATCAACAAGACTTAGGAACTAGTTAGAATGCACATTACCAGGCTCCCAAACCTCCTGAATCAGGAACTCTGGGGATAGGACCCTCCCAGCAGACTGTGAGTCTTATGCATGCTGGAGTTTGAGAACCACTGGTCTAGAGGAAGATGGGAGAGTATTAGTAGTAACCAAGCGTGAGATTTTGCACACAGTACCAGCGAGAGCCCTTCGATGAGCACTCTTTCTGTGGCAGGTGTGCTAGTCACTCTATCTGTTCTGTCTCCTGTAATCCTCACAACAACCCTGACAGGTAGATATACTATTATGTCTGTTTTATAAATGAGCATGTGCAAACTTGGGTTGGAGTTTGATAACCATTTCTCCCCCAAAGCAATAGAACCTAGAATAATGAGGCCATTGGGTGGTGGAAAGAAAGCCAGAGGATAGATTCAAAGATGATTGTCAAAAGATTGCCTACATGGGGTGCCTGGGTGGCTCAGTTGTTAAGCGTCTGCCTTTGGCTCAGGTCATGATCCTGGGGTCCTAGGATTGGGCCCCACATCGGGCTCCCTGCTCAGTGGGGAGCCTGCTTCTCCCCCTCCCACTCCCCCTGCTTGTGTTCCCTCTCTCGCTGTCTCTCTCTCTGTCAAATAAATAAATAAAATCTTTAAAAAAAAAAAAAAGATTGCCTACATGTGGAATTTAAGAAACAAAACAAATGATCATAGAGGAAAAAAAAGAAAGAGGCAAACCAAGAAACAGACTCCTATAGAGAACAAACTGATGGTTACCAGAGGGGAGCTGGGTGGGGGGGATGGGTGAAATAATGATGGGGATTAAGGAGTGCACTTGTGCTGAGCACCTGGTATTCTATGTAAGTGTTAAATCACTAAATTGTATACCTGAAACTAATATTACACTGTATGTTAACTAGCTGGAATTTAAATAAACTCCGCTGCCCCCCAGAAAAGATTGCCTACAGCAGCATTGCCCCATGAACTTTCTGTGATGGTGGTAAAGTTCTGCATCTGCACAGTCTGATACGATAGCCACAAGCCACATGTAGTTAGTGAGTTGACTAGTGACTACTAGTGTGACTACTGTCACCAAGGAACTGAATTTTACATTTTATTTAATTTTAATGAATTTAAATATAAGTAGCCAGATGGGGCCACTGGCTACCATCTCAGACAGTGCGGGTCTAAAATTATGCATAGAGCAGGTAAGTTCAGGGGCAGGACTTGACCCTAGGTCTGCCTGACTCCCAAACCATGGGTTTGTCCGCTATTGCTCCTAACATAGAGCATCGCTTGCCCATTGTCCGAGAAGCACTGGGATATTTTCCTGGTCAGGTCCCCGGGAAATTACCTCCCTGACTTGGGGTGGCTCTTTGAGCACCATATCCTTAGCTGATAAGTGTTTGCTCTGTGATTGGAAGTAAGGCATAGAAATGAGTCACACAAGCTAACCCCGAAATGTTCCCCATGTAATGGGAGACCGCTGACTGGTGGCTGTCAGAGCAAAGAGGTTGCATGCTGACATCATCCCTTCCTGAGCTTTTACTGTACCCCCCGCCCTGGCCCTTAGGTCAATATTCGACATTGGGTGGCCCAACTAAAGACTCCAGGAGGTCTCCTGGAAAAGATATTTCTTAAACTGAATTCCAGAACTTGAGCACATTTTATTTTTGACTTGCTTGATTCTCCATGGAGCTGATGGAACATTGCAAACTCCTGCTCCCAGGAATTCTTGGCCTCATCAGCCCTATAAACTGTCCAGATCCACCCCTTGCCTTTCTCTCCACCATCCAATGACCTCATTATTCTAGGCCAGGGGTTGGGAAAGTTTTTCTGTCATGAGCCAGGTAGTAAATATGTCAGACTTTGGGAGCCATGGAAGGTCTGTTTCATATTCTTCTTTGCGTGAGTTTGGTTTTTTTTCTCCTTTTTTGTTTGTTTGTTTGTTTTAAAGGCAACCCTTTAAAAATGTAAAAACCATTCTTAACTCTCAGGCAGAATTTGGCTCAGCAGTCATAGTTTACTCCCTGTTCTAGGTTCTCTTGGGAACAAATATTTATCAAACTTCAATGGGCACAAGGATATTCTGGGCCAGCTTGTTGACGCCGCAGAGCCCTGTGTTCCTCAGAGATGATGGTTTAGCGGCGTTGGGCTAGAGTGTAGGAACTGTATGGTTGGTTAAACAAACAGGCTAAGCAACAGTTCTAATACAAATGGCCCATGGACCACCTTTTGAGAAAATCCGTTAGAGATGCAAGGGCAGTTTGAGCTCGTTCAGTGACCAGCCCCATCAATTGACAGATCAGGGAACTGAGGTCCAAGGCAGGGAAGGGAAAGGAAGGGACCAGGCCTGAGAGTTCCTGCATTAGGGCCACAGAGAGAGTGAGTTGTAGGAGGAAGATGGTGCTGCCAAAGGCAGAACAAGAAGATGGAGAGAAACTTGGATCTTTGGTGATTTAATTTAGCTGCTGGGAACAAGCCTCCTCTGAAGGTCGCCATACCGTGGCGCTTTCAACAAAATGCCCTTTATTGCTTAAGCCACTTTGAGTGAGATTCTCTGTTGCTGGCAGTTGAAAGCACCCTAACGGATACAGACCCCTCTTTCCACCAGTCTTCTTTGATCCACCTCTTTTGAGAGAACCGTCTTTGAAGGAATACTCCCAAGGCATCATCCAAATGTTTAATCCTTTAAATGTCAAGGCCTTTGTAATAGGCTGGGTAGGTCACACATACCTCCCTGTACCTAAAGGCAGAGTGCACAGAGTTGAATTGAAAGTGGGCCAGGTCTGGAATTGGGAAAATTTGGCTTGTAATCTTGCTTCTATTATCATGTAAGTGTTTGAAATGGGTAAATTACTGAATTCTCTGGGCCTAGCTTTCTCATATGGAAAATGACAGGGGTGGAAAGAATTGTTTTTTAGGCCACTTTTGTTCAAGGTATTCCCATTGCATTCTAATTGTCAACACCGATCTCCTTGATGTTTCTAAACTCACTCCTTCCCTCTCCCTCTTCCTCCCCGTATCTTCTCTCTTTGTATTCTTTCTCTTCCTTCCCTCTTCCTTCCTCCTTTCCTCTCTCTTTCCTTCCCTTCTTCATTCCTCCCTCTCTTCTTTCCTTCCTCCCTTTCTTCCCTCTTTCTTCTTTCCATCTCTCTTTCTCTTTCTCTCTCCCCTCCCCTTCCCCTCTTTTTTTTTTTTTTTCCTTTCCAGAGAAGAAACACAAAAAACCGCCAGAGCACTGACTTTGGCCCATTTTATTCTTTCCTGACAGAAAGTATATCCCTGAGGAGCTCACATGTATTTGCATTTGAATCACCAACCCTCAAAGGTCTAGGAAACTTGAACATTTCCTTCCGAGTTTAAAGAATGGAGCTAATGGACAAAACATGAATTTTGATCAGGTGGAAACACACTTTTTTTTCATTTGGTAAAAAAATAATCAGACAAGTCAATTGAACAGTAACAAGATTAAAAAAAAAAAAAAAAAAGAGGCGCTCACAGCTCAGTGTGGTAGTGCTGGTGGAGTGAGCTCTCTGAGCCCCGGACCCCGGGAGAGCAGTCACCCCTTCTTGGCAGGTTTTTCTCTTTGCTGAGGGAGGACGTTATGGAATTCCACCTTCAACATGTTGTGACAGGAGCCAGGGAGGCCTAGGTGGTTGGAGCTCACACTCACGTGAAATCATTCTCATTTGAGTTTTAATAACGTTTATTCTTTTTTCCTTTAAATCCTAAAGCATTACATGTTCAAAGCAGAAAATGAAGTAAAACAGAAAAAACACAAAGGAAAGAAGCAGAAACACAAATCACCAGTAATCCCACAACCCAGAGATGACCACATGTGGTTTTTTAACTGTTTTGTTTCAACAATTTCTTTTCTAGTCACCAAAGCCATATATGCTCAATGCTCAAGCAAACGCTAAAAAGAAAAATTAATCACTGCTAATCCTACAGCCAACAGTTGCCCGGAGTCTCTGAATGCCCCACCCTGCCCAGCACTCCCAGCCGGGCCCCATGCACCAGGATTTCGTGTTCTGAGAACTGTGGGCATTGGGCCTAGCAGAGGGGCATAACATATTTGGTTCAGTGCTTTGGAACGATGTCCCCCTGAGGGCTGGACCCAGAGAAGGGTCTGTGCACAGGAAAACCAGCTCTGCAGAAACACACAGCCACCAGGGCTCCCCTCCCTGCATCAGAATTTAAACAGTGTCTGGAACTCTCCCACAAGGGCTTTTTCAAACTGGTTGGAATGCCGGCTGTACTCACAGGAGGCAATATGGCCTAAAACACGTTTTTTTTTTTTTTTAATTTGCAGAGTTAGCTTCTGATGTCATAATATAATTGACCCTCTTTCTCTCCAAACCTTTCCTTTTTCTGTCTTTGTTACTTCTGCTAGAAATGAACCATCACTCTCCCCAACACCCAGGCTCCCCTTTGTTTGGTCTTATCTTTTTTGCCCAGAGAAAGTCCTATTTTCCTACTAGGTATATATGATAAAGAGTAGTGGGATAAGCATTCTACTGGCTCTGGAATCAGTTTGACTTGGATTTGAATTCTGCTCCTGCACTTACCAGCATGTGAGCTTGGGTGAATTAATTAACCTTCTTGAACCTCTCTTTCAGGCTCTCTAAAAGGTTACAGCAGTCATGAGTAAAAGGTTACTATGTGCTTTACACTCTTCTTACTGCTTTGCATACATTAACTCATTCAGTCCTCATGACTACCTTATAGGTAATCATTATTCTCATTTTACTGGATAGAGAAATTGGCCCAGAGAGGTTAAGCCACTTACCTTAGGTCACACAGCAAAGTGGCCAAATCAGAGTTCAGATTCAGTCTGTTCTGAACTATTCCTCCACTTACCCCTCCAGTTTACTCCAAAAGGTATCACAAGAGTTGAGTGAGAAGGTATGTAGAGTGCCTAAATCCTGACCAATCTACATGCTTCACTTTTCTTTAAAAAAGTCTTAGAAAATTTTCTTTTCTAAATATTATTATCCTGTCTTTCCCCTCTCCCCAACATTTTTTTGGTTAGAGTTGCAAAATCGGAATTTTAGGAATGCAGGTGGTCTATAAATTTTTAATGGCGAGGTCATAAAAACACAATTGTATACTGTGCGTTTACTATGTTCCAAGTACTATGCTAAATATTTTAAATAAATGATCTTAATGAGTTGTCATGGTAGCCCAGTGAGGTATGCACTGTACTGTCCTCATCCCATAGATGGCGCGACTCTGTTTGGTGTGGTTAAGTAACCTGGCCAAGGTCACACAGGTGAGGGACAGAGCCAAGGTTCAAACCGAGGCTGCTTCACCTTAGATCCTGAAATCTTCATCAGTTTTGCTAAAAGAACACCGTTCTTTGTGGTGATAAAGCTTTTCTCAAGATGGGGGTGGGGTTGGGAAGAAATAGATGGGATTCTCTCTGAGAGAACGTGAAATGGTCCTTCCAGGAGGGATGTTGGCAGATATTGCTCTGGTATCCGGGGGTGGGGGCATCACTGCAGAGCCCCAGTCACGGAGACATCTGATGGAGCAAGGGCATGTGCATGTGGCTGAAAACATTTGGAGGGACTTGACAGTGTAGACCCCCAGCCTTCTTCTTGTGTCACCTACGAGCTGTCCTGATAGACATAGGGGAGGAGGAGACTTTCAGACATTTTCTTAGCACAGGGACCAGAGTGTGGGGGTGTAGGGCACAGGCAGTGAGATTAGGAAATGAAGGTGGAATCACAGTCAACCTTGAAGGGAGCGGGGCTTGGGCTGCAAGGCTTTTCTTCCTCTTTCTTTCCTTCCTTCCTTTTTACTTTTCTTTTTAAATATTTTATTAATCGTATTTCCTTTGCTTGGTGTGAGAAGGAAGGGGGAAGGAATTAAATTTATAGAGCACCCTACCATGTGCCAGATGCTTTCTACAAACATTGTCTCTTTTCAGCCTAATGACAATTTTTCAAGATAGATTGCACTGGCCCCACTTCACAGATGGGAAAACCAAGGCCAGGAAGCCTAGGTGACTTGTTTAGGATCATGAAGAAATAAAATGGTGGAGCTGGAATTTGAAATCAGACCCTTGTGACTCCAAAGCCTGTTCTCTTTCTCTGGGGCCCAGGAATGAAACTACACGAGTGTGACTGAAGGCCAACGGGCACGGACTGAGTGCTGTCCAGGTACATTGTCGTGCAGCGGAGCAAGCCCTTGGTGACCAAAACACACAGTCTGGCGTCAAGACGTGTCCTCCCCTGGGCAAGAGATGGAATTCTTGCCATGTCCACATTGTTTGCTAAAGTGGTTTTGTTCCAGAGATGACTGCTTGCTTGTTTTCAATTTCAACTGTGACACAATAAAGAAAGCTCTAAATGAATGTTAGAAAATGTTTTCAGGGAGCAGAACACAGTGCAACGTGGTGAACTTGGGGGTAGTGAGTGACCTCACAGGAAGCCATTCTTTTTTTTTTTTTTTAAGAGAGCGAGGGAGTGTGCGCGCGCACATGCAAGCGAGGGGGGAGGGAGAGAATCCCAAGCAGACTACCCGCTGAGTGCGGAGCCCTGGCGCGTGCGCGGGGGCTGGATGCGGGCTGGACCTCACAACCCTGAGATCATGACCTGAACCGAAGTCCAGAGTCGGGCGTTTATCCGACTGAGCCACCCAGGCGCCCTTCGCAGGAAGGTGTTCTTACTGGAAGTTTCTTCAGTTCAAACTCTGCTGGCTTCTGGATGGCTCCTCCAAGAACGGCACCTCAGCAGCCCTCCTGATGAGGTCATGCCAGAGACCTTTCCTCTGACTGGGAGGAACCCCATCTTGGCTCCTGTCCGCAGGCAGCTGGGGCAGTCCAGCCCAGGGGATTAGTGGGATTTGTGCCCAAGCCAGAGAGATCTGCCCCCGGCGAGCAGGTCAGTGACTTCTGAATGACCCAGTGCCCTGAGACAAACGGCCCCTGGGCCTCTGCACCCTCCCCTCCGTCTTCCTGGAGAAGCCGGCTCCCTCAGGCCTGGAGTCTCTCTGCTCACTTAGTTTGGTGGGGGAGAGCAGGGGGCAGCCTGCAAGTTTCCCTGGGGAGAAGGAACGCTGGGCCACACAGCCCTTCCACCGCAGGCAACCGCACGTGGAATTTCCCCCGACGTCTGTGCTGTTCTCCAGTTTCCCAACCTGTTCACCCATGCTTGGAGTTGGCTTTCCAGCTCAGGGAAAATAGTCGGAGCTGCCGGGCCACCAGTTTAGCCTTGAGGCTGTGACTAAATAAATAAGAGGGACCCCTCCCCCAACTGGATCAGTTTATTTTCAAAGAAAGGGCTTTCCGCAGATGTCCCCACGGAGCCAACAGGAAGGACTGTGGGCAGCGGACTCCCATAGCCACACACGGGCAGCTGCAGGACCCTCTCCCTGACCCGCGTCAGTCACTCCGTGATTGATGATGGCAATGGAAAAATAGCAACTGCAGATGGACAGGCAGTGGGATAAGCAAAAAACAATAGCGCTGTTCCTGGCACCTGTCCCTGGCTGAGGTGGGGGAGGCGCTCTCAAGTAGTCCTGTGATGACAAACATGGGTTTTGGAGGCAGACAGGTTGAGTTCAAATCTCACCAACATCACTGCCGGGCTGGGTGAGTCAGGGTGAGTTTGTATCACTGTTCCGAGTCTCAGCTTCCTGGGAGGGGGTGCAGATCGTCACGCCTGTCTCGGGGCCGTCCTGAGGATTGAATGAGCGAAGACCAGGGAAGGTATTGACAGCGGAGCCCGGCAAATAACTGCGATTGATTGTTTGCCGGTTGTATAAAATACTCAGCTTGGCACCGCGGAAATGGGATCCTGGAATGCCAGCGTTGGGAGGGAGCTTGTCTGAAGCCAAATTAATTTCATCCGCTCCTTGGATAGGTGAGGGTCCTGAAGATCAGAGGGGGACAGTGGCGGGTCCAGGATCCCACTCCCCGCCCGCATCACTGCCTTCTCTCCCTCTGAGGAACACCCAGGCCCCTGCTTTGCTCATCAAACTTAGTTTGGGATTTGACAAGTTAGGTTTGCTTGGGAGAAATTCTGTTCTGC
The DNA here is from genome assembly GCF_004348235.1 of Phoca vitulina. Taxonomy (NCBI): domain Eukaryota; kingdom Metazoa; phylum Chordata; class Mammalia; order Carnivora; family Phocidae; genus Phoca; species Phoca vitulina. Next base: position 7,230,150 of record NW_022589719.1, on the reverse strand, counting down.
GGTGTTGCCCTGAAAGGGTCCAGGCTGCCAGTTTCGTTTGGTTTGGTTAGGTAATCAGTGGCCTGGTGGGAAAAAGATACTAGACTTGGCAGCTGCAGAAATGGGTTTAAATCTTACCTGCAACACGTCAATTCTGTGGCCGCGGGCCAGCCACTGAACCCTCTGAGACGGTTTCCACAGCCCTTCCCAAAAGGTCTGTCTGCCTATTTTCAGATGCATGGGTGGGTGAGAGTCCTCCTCGGTCCCTTGGTGTATGGTGCTGGTTCCCACAACTCACTCTGAGACATCTTTGTTTGCAAACGGATGTTTAACTTGCTGTGAAAAAGGGGGAGAGAATGGAGGAATGTCTCGCGCTGCCATGGTGCTGACGTCACTCCCCCTGAGACTCAGTTTCCTCTTTTGTAAAATGGAGATATAAACTGTACCTACCTCAAAATCTGTTGGTGAAGATGAAATGAGTTAATATAGAGCTTAGAACAATGCTGGGTGCATAGTCTTCAGTCAGTGTCGCTGCTATTATAATTAAGGGTCAGGTTGCAGGGATTAGGTACTTGCAAACCCTTTCCCTGCCTCCCCCCCTCCCAGCCAATTTTGTGCCTCAGTGGCTGGGTTGGTGGCCTTTGTCATGAGATAAGGGGGTGGCAGAGCTGCTGCTGGGTGGAGTGGTGGCATGGGAGTTACCCAGGAGTCACGGGAACAAGAGAGCATTGATTTGCAACCCTGGCATGAATTTGGGGTAGAGATCTGGAAGCCTGGACTTTCTCTGTGGCTGGTGGCCATGAGAGCCACATATTACGTCATTCCTGTTTTGTTTTGTTTTGTTTTGTTTTGTGTTTTTTTTTGCAACTGGAGCAGAGCAGAGGCTTTTGGTTCCAACAGGAGCCTTGGGCAAGGCCAAGCAAAGAAGTAGGGCAGCTGTTGGGAGAATTCAGGCAGGAGCGGGCTCAGCGCCCAGGCCAGCAGCCTGTGACGGGGAGGAATGTAGTGAAACGTGACATCTGCTGCCCAACGCATCCCCACACGGCCCGCCCTTGTCCCGCTGCTTAGGAGAAGGAAGGAAACCAGCCTTTTCCCACTGCTATTGTGTACCTGACAGGGTCATCAATCGTACTCAGCTCATCCTCATGACCTCTCAAGCTGGTGATTCTTTCTCTTCTATGGAAGAGGAAGAGGAGATGCAGAAGTGTCCCAGGGTGCAGGGAGGGGCGGAGCCAGCGTTCAGGCCTGGAGCCCCTACTCCCAAGTCCATGCTTCTTCCCCGGCCCCAGCTAGTTCTCGCTGGCCTGGCCACCCTATCACCCGCAGCATCTGGCTTATCTAATCAGAGTGTGCAGGGCCAGAGGAGACACAAAGACATGTCGAGGCACCCAGCTCCTGGATTTAACAGCCCGAAAATAGAGAAGCTTGAGCCCAAGACCCCTTCCTGGCTCAAGTACTAATCCCTGCCTTTCACCTTCCCGCCCCCAGCGCCCCAGGCAGACCTTTGGCCTGGAGGGGCACCCTGTCCCAGTGCCAGCCCAGCAGTCTTGGCTGAACAACAATAGCTGGAAGGGCCTCTTAGAGCAAGTACTTCCTGAAGTGCCCAGAACAGCCACTGTCCCCACAGCTCAGGAACAATCACAGCTCAGCCAGCTTCCTCACTCCTTGCAGGGCCTCAGGCACTCTGGGCAGAGCCCCTGGGTCTGCTGCTTTGGGCAGGGACAGGCAGACAGCAAGAGCAGGGCTCTAGAGTCTAGAACACACGTTGGGATATATATTTTTCCCCCACATTGAAGCTGGAGGAAAAATTCCGGATTCTCACTTTTCTTTATCCTTCCTCTTAACCAACTGCCTCGTCCTTGATCTCTGTAGGACTGTCATCTTTCTTTGGGATTTTTAAACAAACAAGGAGAAAGAGGGCGGGGAGGCCAAAGGGAAAAATAAATTCTGGAATCAGACTATGCATTTGGTTGTTCATTCAGCAGCATTGAATGAGACCTGCTATGTGCCAAGCACAATGGGGTATAGAAAGGAATTATTCAGCATTCACTCATTAAGTTATGTATTTATCTACTCATTTCATAATAATGAGAGCACTCCTGCCAAGTTCCAAGCATTGTGGATGTGGCCAGGACTCGGCAACGTGGGCCCTGCCCCATGTGGGAGGTAGACGGGGGAACCAGCAGTTGACTACCCGGTTTATTTGGTGAGTGCTGGGAAGTTTAGGGCGGTGAAGGGCAAGAACAGCAACTCCTGACCAAGAGTCCTGGCGGATGGACAGGACAGAGCCCAAGGGAAGACGAAGTCAGGCTGTGGGCTGAGAGAGTGTATAGGAAGAGGTGTTAGCATCTGTGAAGGCTGGGGGTGGGAGAATGCATGTTTTCCAAGAAACATCAAGGTGGTCCTGATGGCTGGAGAGTGGGAGGAAGAATAGCATCTAGTGGTCACAGTCGGTATGGTCCAGCCTGCCCACGCCACTTTTTACTGTGGGTCCTCTGCCCAAGCTGTTCACCTTGCCGTGACTCACTTTTCTTGTCTGCAAAATGCAAAGGATGAAAATAAGAGTACCTACTTCATAGGTAGTGATAAAAATGAAAACGGGCTAATACATATCAAGTGTACCTGGTGAGCAGTTAGCATTACAGAAGTGTCTGCTGTGATTAGGTGGGGGATGGTCAGGAAGGTGGGAGAAGTGAGCAGTTCCACATGCTTGAAATGAGCTCCGATCCTGGGCCGGGCACTAGCAGACCAAGCAGAATCAGAAGGACTCAGCTCCTGCCTGCAGGGAACTTGCAATATTCCCTTGCTGTTAAAAACTTGGACCTGTAGTCAGAGAGACCAGGATTCCAATCTCATCTCATTTGTGTGACCTTGGGCAAATGATTTGCCCTTTTGGAGCCTCACTTTTCTTACCTGTAAAATGGGCATAATGAGAGTCCATTCCTTATAGGGTTAAGGTGAGGGTTATCTGAGATAATATATGTAATGTAAATAGCATAGAAGGTACAGGGTTAGAAAAATGATAGCTATTAACACAGTTGGTATAAAATGAAAGAGAACTATTATAAGGGAGAATACCTTCTAATAACTGGGATGGTGATGCCCTTAGGTACAGTGGTTACAGCCTCTCAGCGGCTTCCCACTGCTCTAGAATAAAGATGTGCTTAATTCATAGGCTTCATCTCCTGTCTTCATCCTTCCTGCTCTCTCTTCACTTCATCTATCCTGCTTGTATGTGCTCTGTCTAGAGGTTCCACTCCCAAACCTTCAGATCACAGGTAAAAGAAACTCATTTACTAGGGGAAGCCTCCCCTGACCCAGATGTGGTCAGGTATGTGCACCCCCCCCGGCCCCCCGCAGTCTCATACCACTCTTCGTTTTGTTTACTGCCTGTCGCCCCATCTAGGGCATAAGATCCATGAAACCAGAAGTCATATCTATTTTACTTATTATCGTATCTCTGGCACTAAGTATGGTTTCCATAATAAGAAACCAATAAATATGTACTAAATGAATAAATAAGAATGCAGTGCAAGATTAAACTCTTAAAAAGGGAGAAGCTGGAACCTGTTCCTAAAGTTCAACCACCACTCACAGAGCCCCATTTTCCAAGGCCCTTCTGCATTCTCTAAATCAAAACAGCAGACTCAGAGACCCCGTTCCCTCTCCTGGACAGCAGTGTAATCGATACATCACACGGTAATGAACTGGAGGGCTGATTAAGAGCTCATGTAAATGTTGAAACCTCTGGCCACAGTCACTTCCCTCAGAGTTTGGCATGACTCAAAGCACGGGAATTTTTCAAAAGAGAGAGTTTTCAGAGAATATCCACACCCAACGGTGGAAACTTTAGAAGAATGGAGTGTGGGGGAACGTCTCTTGGTAAGGGATTAGGGGGCTCTGAACAGGTTTTAAAGGCATATGGAGACAAGATGTCAGTGTGAGCTTCTCTGTGAGTTTCTCTGACAGAATCTGAAATGCTTTTAACCAGCCAGGTTCCAAGAGGCTTTTAAGTGAGGAGGTTAACGTTGTAGGTTTATAAATAAATGGATGTTTGTGGTGACTTCACCGCGGTTCATGTGACAGGGTGAACTGCAGGGAGAGATTACGCCTTGCCTCAATGGCTTAATTGCTTCTTCTGCCTCTCGGTTCAGTGAGCAGGAGGAGCCCTGGATGAGCAATCGGGAGACCTTCCTTTCTCATCGTAGCCTTGCCTCCAATGAGCGATGTGACCGTGGGCATGACAGTAACTGTTCCCTGCCTCAGTTCCTTTGTTTGTGCGATGAAATTGAATAAGACCTCATCAAAGTGTTGTCACATTGACTTGTAGTAACAGTCCCTAGAACTTACTGAGCCCTTACTGTGTATCAGCGCTTGTATGAGCTCCGCAACAGCCTATGAGATAGGTTACTATTATTGCCGCTATTTTACGCACGAGGACACTGAAATGCAGGAAAGCTAAACGCCTCGCTCAGGGTCACACGGATGTTAAGTGGCGGAGCTGGGATTCGAACGCAGTCTCCCTGGCTCTGGAATCAGTGTTAATGACTATGCTATATTATACTTTCTTTCCAGGTAGGGAGTGCATGGGTTGGGGAAGGCTTTAAGAAGAATAAAACACCCCATTCCTTGCCAGCTGGCCAGAATTTCAACAGTCTTCAGTGGGGAAGGAGGAGGGCAGAATGGCTGCCACAGGGAGATATGAGATCTCTGTGGTAACTGTGCTGTTGGAAGGTGAGCCTTCCATGTTTATGGCTAGTATTGGGGAATGGGAGTGCAGAGATGGATTTGGGCTTGGAGGCAGAATTGGATTTGAATCTAGACTCGATTACTTGATGTATGACTGTCAGGGTAAGTTATTCTAATCTGATCTGAGTTTCGTAGCTCACTGGAAAAATGGCACTGTCAAGGTTAGAGACTGTTGTACGGATTACATGAGAAAATGCCTGACACGTAGTGGGCACTCAGTGAGTTTCTTTCCTCCCCTTTTTATCATGGTCCCAAGAAGATGAATTTATTTAACTTAATCAATAACTTAAATCAATTTTAATCAATTCACTCACTTGAATTTATTAATTCAATCACATCCTGAAGCTGGTTTGGGATATGTTTATTCTCTGGGTTCTTCAGATAAGCTGCATTATTTGTTGAAAGTCTTTTTCAGGTCAGGGTAATTGATAGTTTTCAGATTCACTTCCACACTCATATTTGTCTATCAAAGAGCAATTTCCTTGTCCTTTGATCTGAGGCGATGACCATTTTTTATGAGGTTTTAGCCATGTCGCAGGTAGAGTCTCAGCCCTCTTCCAGTGATGAGCTATAAGTGAACATGAACATGAGACCATCGGATTCTTTATACTTGGATTCTGTGTACCTAGGCACCATTTCTATGCCAGCTTTCTGAACCAAGGGCTTTGGCTGTTCAACCAGGAAGCCAGCTGCTTGGTTGGCTGTGGCCTTGGTTTGGGAACTTGAGGACCTGATAAGGCTTGCTATTAAGGAAGCAGGAAACCAGAAGAGCTGGCAAGATAAGCCCAAGCCAGAGTCCATGATGGCTACTTGGAATCATTCTCCAGAGAGTCCAGAAGCAAAGTCCAATGAGGTCAGGAGGGATAGGGATTATACATAAAAACTGAAAAGCTGCATTGAATCTGGAGAAGGTTAAGATCCGAGTGAGGAAGGTTCCAGATAAGCCCAATTAGAGATATATGACCTGAATTTACGAAAAAGGAGGTACATGGTGGTGTGAGAGTGCCAGGTGTTAAAGACAGAGGGTGGAGATGGGGTGCAGGTAGTACATTCAGCACTGGAAGGCAGCCAGATAAAATTTGGAATTCCCTGGCCACACCAGCCTGGGGGCAAACTTTCAGGTTGGGGGGTGGGGAGTGGATCACATTGTAACAGGAAGGAAAACTGACTTGGGTTCTCAGACCCTGCATAGGTGGTGATAATAGTGTTTGCATGTATTGAACACTTACTGTGGGTCAGGAGCTGTGAACATGTAATCCTTTTTAATGTCTACAGCAAGCCTGTTATATTAGGACTTATTTTCTCCATTTTATAGATGAAGAATCCCGGTTTAAGGAAAATGGAGTAACTAACTAGTTGGTCAAATAGTTAGAAAACAGGAGGGCTGGACCAGTGATTTCTGACTCCTTGGCCTTCTCTCTTAGCATGTTTTCTGGGCTCCTGAGCTTTCTCTTCCACATCCCTTTTTCCCTGGCAGGGTCCTGGAAAGCTCTTATGGTCTGAGTGGTAGCCATAAATTTTGCTGGCTATTGTCATTTCTCCCACTTATGGGTTCTTAACAGAGTTGGTATGCATTCTCTCCCTCCACTAACTTTGGCCACCTGCTCCTGAGGAGCGCTTCCCTGACCAGTGTTGGGATTTCAAGGGAGGTGCAGGCAAGATTTTAGGTTAGAGGACTCTTGAGTAGCACCATGCAGGGTCCCTCACAAATATGACCAATCCACTGAGAATTAATGGCATTTCAGGACAGAACCTTGGAACTTTAAATTTCTCCTTCTATTGAATGGCATCCTTGCCCATCAAGAAGTCTTCCCTGTGGATGCCTATTCGTCTATGTTCTACAGCATTTGTCCCAGGGCTCTGGAGGAAGTCTGTCTGTGCTGGTGTCCTTGTAACATTTTACTCAAGGTTGTTATGCAAATAGAACACCTCAAGCAATGCTCTAATCACCACTTAGAGGTGGGAAGGAAGATTAGAACCCCCCTTTTTGGGGCAAGAGAGTGTAAGACTTGGTCCATGTTCCCACGGTATTGATATATTCCTGAACACAGATGGATAGAACATCTGACATATCCCTTTGGTCATATCCCTTCTTTCCAAGTTCAGGGACCTGAAAGCCAGTTTTGGTGTCTGCCCAGTTGCAGAAGATGGTCCCTTCCCTCTACCTTATCTGCTCAATATGTATTACTTGAGGTGCCTACTTTGTGTCAGGGAATGTTCTATATGGTGGTGACATGGGATAGACCCTGCTTTCACAAACCTCAGAATTCCATGGAGGTGACTGACACGAGAATAGGCAATTGCCAGTATGATAAGCACTCCCATCAAGGAAGTAGCAGCTGTTGCAAGGACTCATAAATGGAACACCACTTAACAAGATCAAGGTAGACTACCTGAGAGAAGTAACAACCAGATGGTATCCACACATGTGAGGAGTTGGTAAAGAGTGAAGCATTCCATGAGTTGTGTCATTAAGTATTGAGCATTTCCTTACTCCAAAAGGCATAGTCACATTCACTGTATAAGTGGGGACTGAGCAGAAGTTCAAAACAAAGTTGAAAAATTCTAATTGAAGACTCATGTCTAAAATTTAAAAAGGTCAGAGCTCCTCTCTTCCATCTCCCTCACACTCAGCCCTGGACAGACCTACCTGGGTCGGGTTAAATTCTTCAAGTCCTGATTGACACTGACAAACAAGAGAGTATTTAAAAGAAGCATTCACCAAAAAGTAGAGAGACTTGAATTCTTGTCATATAAGGAATGGGTTGTACTTTGAAGGGGATGCAGTTAGGCAGGGGCATAGCCATAGGAAGACTCATATCTTGCCCAGGACAGAGTAGACCTCTATCCTCCTCCTACTTTTTACACACACATTCCAGATGGAATGTTCTAAATTATGACTCAGAGTCATTAATAACATGACCACTTGTGCAGCCCAAAGATTAAACAGTCAAAAGCCAAGAGTCTGTTGTGTTGAAGTGGCGCTGGGTGGGAAGCACTCTCTCCAGAGACTGGGGCAGGGTATGACTTGCCAGAGGAGGGTTCATAAAATGTTTAGACTGTGACTCATGAAGGTCTTAGATGAATAAATAGCTCTCTTTCTGCTGTGACTGTTGACAGGGCTGGTGACAGCTTACCTTTACAGTTGCCAAGGAGAATCTGACTCTGATTTTTTGACAAGTTCAACTTTCCTAACCAGCCAGACCCTCCAGAGAGACCACCTTGAACACAGACCTAGCCAAATGAAAATGGCAGTAAAGCAATGGTTAATATTTGGAGGCATAAAATCAGAAGAGCAAACATCTCCTCCTAGCCAAGGAAGAGTAATCATTGGGAAGGGAGGATTGGAGGAAGAAAGTTTTCTGCTTCTAGGATTGGAGAAATGTTCTCTTACATCTTCATGTAGCTAGTTGGTCACAGACTATCACTTTGTTAACAGTCTCAGAGCTTCATAATTCTGGTAAGAAGAAAGGTGGTCCTCTTTCTGGAAACAACTTTATAATTTAGGATATATTTGACAACAAGCAACAAAAAATCGGACTGATAGTGGCCTGAGCCATAAAGATGTTTGATTATCTCATATTATAGGAAGTCTAGAGGTAAGTAGTCTAAAATGAGAATAGAAGCTCAGTAGTGCCATCAAGATGCCAGACACTTTTCTATTCTCTTGAGGCATATAGGTCATTGATTCTTCTGCTTGTTGCCTCATGGCTGCAGGATGGCTGCCACACCTCCAGACATCACACCCTTATTCAAAGGTAGAAAGGTGGCAGGGGTAGGGGTGTGATGTGGCAAAGTATCCTTTTCCTGGTATGACTGTGCTGTTTTATCACTGAAGGAACAAAAATATCTCAGAAGCTTTCCCAGCTGACTTACACTAAGTGTAATTCACCAGAATATTATTAATCAGCACCGGGTCACATTAGCTGCAAGGAAGTCTGGGAAAGTGAGTGGCTGGCAAATGTTGATGGAATAGCAATGTCTGACTTAGACCCATTATGATTCAACCCCCTCAGGTCTGGACACCTTGCTGTCTTGAATAAAACTGATGTTCTGCTGGCTATGGAGAAGTTTATTGGGAGCAGGGAATGGTTTCTGCCATATACACTTAGAATGTTAGTTAAGCATAACACTATGAAGGCACATCATTAATACAAAATTAAAAACCCAGAGATGGAGGTGTGAATTTGCAGAATTTTCAAGGCAGGAAAGTCTGTTGGAATGTGATAGATTCCAAAGACAATCAGTGGATGCCAAAAGAAAATGCTCATCCTTCAAGTCCCAGGTCTTCACTGGCTCTGTGACCCTCCCATCCTCCACAGGCAGAGCTAGATGGTCCCTCCTTCTTGCTCCCATTGCACTTTGCACACACCTTGATTATATGAATCACCACACTGCATTCAGAGTCAATAGATATTAACTGCATCCATGCTCTGTCCTGGCCCATGCTTGGTATCAGTGTGCATCAGGGAGATCTTCCATGGCTTCCCATTGTCTACGGGTAATGAGTGTTCACAGAAGGTAAACTCAGGTGAATTTTTAACTTAGCTCACAAGGCCCTTTGGACTCATCCTGACTTTCTTCTCCAGTCTCACCTCTCCCCCAACCCCTTCTCATTGAATCCCACTTTCATACATTCTCAAAGTGTAGAAGCTGCCATTTCTTCTCTCCTCACCTTTGCATTGCTGTCCTTCTGCACAGAACACTCTTCTTTCCCTTTGGTGCCTGGCCAAATTTCACTTACCCTTCAGGCCCCCACTTAGGTGTCATTTCCTCTGGAACGCTTTCCTGGCCCCCAGGATGGGCAAGGCAGCCTTTCTCTGTGCTTTTTCACATTCTGCTTATCACAGAGTGATAGTCACTTAGTGTAACTCCTGCGCTTCCCAGAGGGGGAACCAGGGTGTGTGCACCTCTTCATTGCCAATGCCGCCACAGTGCCTGATCCATCCTGGTAGATTCTTGTTGAATGGCTGAGTGACAAATGTTCTTCATCGCATATTTAGTGCTGGGTCATGTGGCAAAGCCCACAGTTGCAGCCCTGTCCAGAGGAGGAAATCTCTGAGCACTTGAGGGGGGGATGGGCCAGTTGCCCTGCCACTGTGTGATCAAGGGCAAAATGTGTCTCTCTCTGGGCACCGACATTTTTCCTCTAAAATAAAACAAAAAGAAGAGATAGAAGAATTAGTTTTCAACTTGTTTTTTTCTTTTAACAGGAGAATGGAAATATCACAAAAAATGTAATAGTGGAGGGACTGACTGAAGCAGGGATATTCTAGATTTCTGTTGCTGCCATAACAAATTACCTTAAAGTTAGTGGTTTAAAGCAACATGAATCTATTATGTTACAGTTCCATGAATTAGAAGTCCGAGGGGTCTCACTGGGCAAAAATCAAACTGTTGGCTGGGATGCATTCCTTTCTGGAGGCTCTAGGGGAACATCCATTTTGCTACCTCTTCCAGCTTTGAGAGGCCACAGTTCTTGGCTCATGGCCCTTCCTCCATCTTCAAAGCTAGCAACATTGCATCTCTCTGACCATCGTTCTGTAAGCACAGCTCCCTCAGAACACAGCTGGGAATGGTTCTTCATTTTTAGGGCCCTGGGCAATTGGATTGGATCCCCTTGGATAATCCTGGGTAATCTCCTTGTCTCAGGGTCCTTAACTTAATCACATGTAAAGTCCCTTTGGTCATGTAAGGCAACATATAACAGGCTCTGGAGGTTAGAGCATTGACATCTTTGGGGGGGCATTATTCTACCTGCCACGAAACAGGGAGAAAAGTGGGGTGGGTAGGAGCTTTTCTCTCTAGCTTTCCCTCCTTGGTCAGCTCTTTCTCCCACACTTGTCCCTGGAGACCCAGAGCTGAATTTAAGACTGCTCTGGTCTCTGAGATCTCTTCTGCTTTAACAACGTGGCTCAATAGCTCTGTGACCTTGGAAAGTTATTACTTCTCTGTCCCTTCATTTTCCCATCCACAAAATAGAGATAATAAGTCTACCAACCTGATAGCGTTGTGCTGAGGTTAAAGGAAACAATCTATGTAAAGTGCTTAGCCCAGTGCCTGGCGCGTGGTCAGTGTTTGGCAAATGTTAGCTATTTTCATTATTAGGTAGGTGCCTAAGGTTCCATTCCATTCCACTATCTGGTCCATCACCTCAATTCAAAACATGTCTGCAGCAGATGGGATGAAAAACTGGTTTCTCGGGTAATTTAGCCACCATGCTGAAATTTTTTGAAAGTTTCAGTTATTTTTCCTCAGCAACGAAGCATATTTTTGTGCCTCTGGGGTTAGAGACATTTTGTCCTTTTGAACATCTGGAAAAAATGGGAAACATGGTGGGTACCAATGAGAACGAAAAGGCTGGGAGATCACGGGGGTCTGCTCACACCAGGGATAGTGTGCGGGCCCTGGTGTTTATTTAGGAACGTATAAAAAGGGCTGAGACTGTGGCCATGAGACAGTTTATGAAACATAAACACCAGGGAAGTTTACCAAATATCAGGCTTGAATTTTATAGCTTCTGGAAGAGGCACTGTATTCCTGATGACAATAAAAATCTGGCCTTCTAAAGGTACATAGCCCCTCATGTCACTTTTGAAGAAACTAACCCACAGGAATGTTCAAGGGAGGGGCCATTCCTACTCAAGAGACATGTCTCCCTTCTCTTGTTTCCAAAGTCTCACGGTGGCATCTTTGAGCTAGAGCCAACTGGGCATGGAGTGTCAGTTGCCCTAAGTGTGCTCATCCTTTCTGATCCAGTCACACTACTTGGAGGATTCTACCCCAAACTCAAAATATGGAAAAAACTTTATGCACAAAGATACTAGTTGCAGCCTTATTCATAATAGTCCTAAGTGGAAGTCATTTCAAATTGTCTGTATTAGGAGAAGGAAAGACTTAGTAAATGATGACATCCAGATAATGGAATATAAGGCAGCCTATACTCACAAGGAGCTTTGAATAACATGAGAAACTGTGACTAGTATGTTAACTAAAATAACAAGGATGCAGGATACATCCTTATTTGTAGATGTAGTCTAATCTCTGTGTTGTTAGGAAAGAGATTAAAAAATTATTCATGCTTGTTCCCAGGTGTCTGGAGAATGGAAATAGGGTTCCTCGCCTTCTTTCTTTTTCTCTGTTTTCCATCCTTTACAAATGAATGACTAGCATGGTGTTTAAGCATGCTGGGTATGGAGCCAGACTGCCTACTGACCTATCTTAACCTCTCCGAATCTCAGTGTTCTCATCTGTCATGTGGGAGTAATAATCATTCCTAGCTTGTAGGATGGCTGTGAGCACAAAGAGGTAATCCAGGTGAAGGGCTCAGCACAGCACTTTGTACACAGAAAGTGCTCAAGGGATGGTAGTTGGTGCTGTTATTTTCCAATTACAAAACTACCTCCAAGAAAACTAAAAGTGGTCAGAAGAGGAATATATTGTTTGTTCTCCCGCCTTTAATTCAAAGACTTATCCCAAAGGGTTATTCAACAAATGTTCTTTTTTTCTAGTCCTTAATCACTGTGATACTTTGAAAAGCAGCTATATAGTCAGCAGCTAAAAAGCCTTTTATTTTTTTTTAAAGATTTTATTTATTTATTTGACAGAGAGACACAGCTAGAGAGGGAACACAAGCAGGGGGAGTGGCAGAGGGAGAAGCAGGCTTCCCGCGGAGCAGGGAGCCCGATGCGGGGCTCCATCCCAGGACCCTGGGACCATGACCTGAGCAGAAGACAGATGCTTAATGACTGAGCCACCCAGGCGCCCCTAGAAAGCCTTTTAAATGAGAAGACTCAGTTCTATTTGAAGAATAATCTAGGACCTTGGCTTTCTCTTCCTCTGCCAACAATCCCTGCTCTTCAGCCTTCTCTAAAAATCAACTCCCATCTCTCAACACTTTCAGAAAGTGTCCCTAAATGCTCGTCTGTGTCTCTGCCAGCTGTATCTGCACGTAACAGAGAGCTGACCAGAGCAGTGTGAATGAGTGTATTAGTGATTTGTTGCTGCAAAACAAACTGCCACAAATTTATGCATTTATTATCTCATTGTTTTTGTGAATCAAGAATCTCGACATGGCTCGCCTGGGTCCTCTGCTTAGGGTCTCACAAGGCTGCAGTGAAGGTGTTAGCTGGGCTGCATTCTCATCTGGTGGCTTGGCTGGGGAAGAATCCACTTCCCAGCTCATTCAGGTTGTTGGCAGGGTATATTTCCTCATAGCTGTAGGACTGAGGGCCCTGGATTTTGCTGCCGGAGGCCACTGTCAGCCCCCAAAGGCTGTTCAGATTTCCTAGAAGCCTCCTGCGGTTTGTAGGCACTTCCCACAGTTACGAGAGGCCACCTGTGGCTCTTTGCCATATGGGCTTTTCCAACATGGCTGCCGACTTTACTAATTCAGCAAGGAGAGGCTCTAGAGCAAGTCTGCTAACAAGATGAAGCCTTACATAACCTAATGTAATCGTGGGAGTGACATCCCATCACCTTTGCCATATTTTATTGGCTAAAAGCAAGTCATACTCATATTCAAAGGGAGTGGATCACACAAAGACATGCCCCCCCGCCAGTAGATGGGGATCATGGGGACCACTTTCCAGTCTGTCCACCACCACAAGGAAAGGGCCTAATTTTTCATGGTAACAAGAAGCCTGAGCACACACAGATAGGGGATGAGGGAGCATTCCCATATTGCCATCCATACCCAGGCTCTTTACTTCTTACTGTTTTATCATCTTTCATCTTTTTGATCATAAGATAGGTGCTGCTTCTTTAAGTGTCACCTCCTCATTCAAAGAAGGAAGAGTGAGAAAGGGCAAAAGACACATACCAGCTAAGTGTGACTCCTTTTATCAATAAGACAATAGTTTTTCAGAAACCCACCCATACACATGTCCACCGCCTCCCACTGACCTGAATCTGATCTGAATCACCTGGCTGCTTTGACAGCACAGGGCATTGGAAAATATATATCTATTTTATTAAACAGTATCCAAGCGACCCCCACAAAATGAGCAATGTCTGCTGCAAACGTCTTCAATACGCTGCACATGGGTCAAAGCTTCCGGTGACGGCTAGCTTGAATGGGGAAATCCTTTGCATAGTGCCTGGCGTGTGACTGCTTCTCAGTTAATGTTGCCTCTTTTCTCCCTTCTCTCTCTCTCTCTTTTTTTCTGTGTTGCCCCCACGTCTGGGTTTGAATATTCCAAGTGCAGCAGCACCTCCAGAGTTAAACACCCTGCCGAGCAGACAAGTCTGCATTTGGAGCTAGGAGGAAAACTGATGAGGGAGGAATGTAATAGCCCCAGCTGGAACCCTGCCAGGGCACTAGCAACTGCAACACCCTTATTTGCTCCAGGGAGGAGCAGCTTGGAAACTTTTTATGAGATTCCAGAAGCAGCAAGGTCATCAGTTTTATGGCCATTCGGCCTCGTTTGTAAATACAGTCTTTGAATGAGAATGTTTGGGCTCCTTGACAAGAACAAGGCTGTTGTTAGCTCCTTTGGAAGAGGGGACATTAAATAAATAGAAGATATTTTTGTTCCACGTGACTGCAAGGCATTCTGAGTGACTCCGGACCCCCAACACACACCAGCACTGTAGTAGTGTACACTCAGAGAGCTGGATTTCCAGCTTGCCTCACAGTAGAGCCCCTGTGTGTGTGTCTGAGGCAGGTAATCTGATTTGTCAGGTCACAGGCGAAGCAACATGTGTTTACTATCACACTCATTTTCCAGGCGGCTGCCAGGGTCCGGAGGAAAGCTCTAGGTCGGGCCTGTTTGCTGGGATAAAGTCAAGGCTGAGGAGGAGGGCTGTGTCCTAGCCAGCGTCTGTACGTTCTTGTAAATGGGGACCAGCTCCTTCAGGGACACCTGGGCCTCTTTCTCTAATTGCTCACTGGACCGTGCTTTTATTGCCGCTGAATATTTACTAGGCTGGGCCCAAGAAACATTGGGCCTCCATTGTCTGGCCAGCTGCCAGGGCCAGCTCTGATTGCAGTTGGCCACGGGGACAGGGTCACCCTATCTTTGGGTTTCTTTTCTTTGGGCCACAAGGCACAAAGGGAGAGCCCAGTCTGTGTGTGTGTCTATTTGTGGGGGTTGAGGGAGAGTATGGCAGAAAGTGGTAGAGAAGCAAGGAGACATTTTTCATAAATGGATGAAATTCTCCTTTATGGACACAACTCCTCGCCCCTGACATGCTTTTTTAATTTTTTAAAAAATTTTTAAATATCTTATTTATTTATTTGAGAGAGAGTGAGAGTGAGAGAGAGAGTGTGTAGGGTGAGGGGCAGAGGGAGAAGCAGACTCCCGGTTAAGCAGGGAGCCCGAAGCAGGGCTCAGTCTCAGGACTCTGGGATCATGACCTGAGCCCAAGGCAGATGCTTAACCGACTGACCCACCCAGGAACCTCCCTAACATGCTTTTAATGAACATTTGCTGTGTAAAGAAATGAGTGATTTTATTCATTTAACTGATATTTACTGAATGCCAATTGTTTGCCAGGGGCCTAAAATCTGATGACACAATTCAAAATTTGACAGGCAAGATTTGAGTTCTCCTGGAATTTGAATTCTGGTGAGGGATAAAGAGAGCAATAAATAAATGAGTGAGGTAATTATAGAGAATGATAAATGCCTTGTGAAGACTAGAAGGCAGAGGGACAAGGGAGGGGGGCTGGGGATGGAGAGCTACTTTAGATAGGGGGCCTTCCTTTCCAAGGAGGTGATATCTGAGCTAGGACCTGAATGCTGAGAATGCACTAGTCATGAAATATCTGGGAATGTGCATTCTTGGTGAGGCAGAACACATCTCTGGAAGGTGGAAGACAGACTGAAGATACAAAAGAAAGGGAACTATGGTTCAGGCACCTCAGCTGAGGAGGGGGCTCATCTTTCTTCCAGAACCTGGGCAAGGATGAGGAAGTAAAAAAAAGTTTAAGGAGTAGGAGTAAGAGATTGTGTTGAAAACAAGGCATTTAATGGCAAGTCTGTCTGTATTCAGAATAGGTGGCTGTCCATGCTTGCACTGTGACCCTTGGTGATCCATGCCTAAGGCAAGCAAGTTAAAGTGTTGTTCTCTGAAGACTTTGGATGGCCCTAGACAAATGGCTTTCCTCTTGAGGAATTTAGGGGATCCCTCAGCATGATGGTAGCTCGCTGCTTAATCACGACAAAGGGAAGACTGCTAGTTAGTTCCAGACTCATTATGGTACACAGAGCTCCCAAGTAGCTATTGATCACCTTCTTTGTAAATATGGAAGTTAATTAAGCTTCACTAAACGTATGAACAATGCTTGCACCATATGCACATGAATAATATTTCTGCTTATTAAATTCCTGGGCTATGAAAGTTTTGCTTAGGGTTTATCAGAGTTGGGGGGTCCTTGGGAGCTAGGGAGGTCATTTAGCTTTGAGTGTCATAGAGCCTGAAAGCTTTCAAAGTTGGGTTTTTTACATTATCTAGAAATGTACACATAGGATTAAAAGAGGAAGGTGTTCAGTATACATCTTTACACGTATGTTCCAATACTGAACCACTGTACCTGTATACTATGAATTAATATATGAATCCTATAATTAACCTTGGGAGAACATAGTGATATCATATTTTACTTTAATTTTTATTTATTTTTTAACTAAGCTCTAGGCCAAACATGGGGTTTGAACTCACAACTCCAAGAGCAAGAGTCGTATGCTCCACTGACTGAGGATTAAAAGTCTAACTTTGTTAAATATAAACATTTTATGCATAGGATAATTTTTTAAAAACTATTTTGGCATTTCTTTTTAAAAATTTACTATGAGCCTCAAGACATGGAAAGGGTCTGGATACCTGAATCATCTGGATGGGAGTTTGCATGTTCCCAAAAGCATCATTACGCATTTGCAGCAGTTACTTGGAGGATTCCCACTTATTACTCATTCTTCTTGCATATGAATTTTACCAGTTTATCACTCAGAAGAAGTCCTTATATCTGAGGTCATGGAAAACCCTCATGTTGGACAGAGCTAATGGTATGGACATTATCAGCCTACTCAGGAGAGAACATTGGGCCTCCCTCAGCATTCTTTTGGAGCATGTTTGACGTGTTAAGAGAAGTTGTAGGTAATGAAGACATGGAATTAAAACTGCATTCAAGTGTAGAAAATGAGAAGTCTAGGAGGATCAGAGAGGTGGTAGATGGAAGAATATTGCATGCCAAGAGAAGCCTTGACTCTTTCCTGAAACTCAGTGCTAGCTTTATGCTGAATGCCTTTTGTAAAGATTGCCAAATGGACTTTTGCAGCCTTCCCCATCATTATACCAGTCAGCTAAAATCCTATCCATTTGGGGGCATCTGGATGGCTCAGTCGGTTAAGTGTCTGCCTTTGGCTCAGGTCATGATCCTGGGGTCCTGGGATGGAGCCCCTCATGGAGCCCCACATCAGGCTCCCCGCTGAGTGGGGAGCCTTCTTCTCCCTCTCTCCACCCCCCGCTCGTGCTCTCTCTTTCTCTTTCTCTCTCTCTCTCAAATAAATAAATAAATAAAATCTTTAAAGAAAATCCTATCCATTCATCAAGGTCCATCTCAATGCTCCATTGAGAGCTGTGAAGCTCTCCTTGAATGTCCAGTTGGGAGTAATCACTCCTTTCCCCATGTTCTCATGTTGCACTTAATTCATTCTCTTTCATCTATCATCTATCTATCTATCTATCTATCTGTCTATCTATCTATCTATCTATCTATCTATCTATCTATCATCATCATCATCTATCCTGTGCTTTGATCTCTGCTGGGCACTAATATTTGTTCAGTGCTTTATGGATCACAAAGTGACATTCATGTGCATTTACTCATCTAATTCTTTGCAACTCTATGCTACCAAGAACAGAAACACAGAGGCCAGAGACATGAGGACATTAGTAGATTAGCTTCATAAATTGTGACTACAAGTCAGATAAAATCTTATGAGATCTCTAAAATTCAGTAGCCGAAGAATGCAGCATTCTTTTTTTTTTTAAGATTTTATTTATTTGACAGAGAGAGACACAGTGAGAGAGGGAACACAAGCAGGGGGAGTGGGAGAGGGAGAAGCAGGCTTCCCGCTGAGCAGGAAGCCTGATGCGGGGCTCGATCCCAGGACCCTGGGACCATGACCTGAGCTGAAGGCAGATGCTTAACAACTGAGCCACCCAGGTGCCCCAGAATGCAGCATTCTGTTAAGAGTTAGAAAAGACATTCACATAACTTTAGATTCTATTACATTCAAAAGTCTATAACATTCAATGGAAGAGACATGCAGAGATCTTAAGAGCCAAAGAAAATGCATAGTCTAATCAAGAGACCAGGCTGAGTTGAGCTGCAGACATTTGTGAGTAGATGTTTATGAGGTAGAATTACCATGTGCATATAACTTGAGTCCCAGGATGTGACCATGCCCCACTTTGAAGTTACAGAATCATTGACATAACCTTTAAAAATAGAGTTCAGGATGTCACATCAAGGTTACCAAAATCTCTGATCACTAGTAATCCCAGGAATGCTGAGATAGCAACTCCCCCTACTTCTTGAGATGATTTAATAGTTTTCTTAGTTTTTGTAAAGTGCACCACCCAGGAAGCCTGAATTTCCAGATCATATTTCCAGCCAAATAGCTCTGTGTAAGGTAATTTCAGTTAGCAGGGATGATTGTCTTTTTTACTGGGTAAGCATATTACATTTCCTGGAAGTTTTAGATTACATATATACATGTCTAAAATAATCAAAACCATAGTATAAATATTTTTGTATTAAAGAGTCAGGCCATATTTCATAATTCTATAAGCTTGTAATGTTTAAGAAAATTTGGCCTATTTAAATGATACTCATAATTCTAATTTAAAATGTATAACTAACAAATTATTGAGACTCACAACTTTAAGTAGAAATTCATGTCATTCACATTTAGAAGCAGACTTTATTAGATTAAATGTTTGGGAACATTTGTTGATCAGACAATTGATGTGCTTAAAAATGAAAATTGAATTTATAAATGCAATTTAAACTATTTGAAAAGATTCAGTGACTTGTGTTTGCAATCTTAACCAAACATTGGTCAAAGGCTCTTTAAAAGTGACTAAAAAAAGGCAGCTCTTCCTGCCCCCAGGCCCTGTTCCTGTGCTTTAATAAAACCACCTTTAAGAAATGACTAAAAAAAGTAGGAGAAAACTTGCTCCACTTCTAAATAGAAAAATTAGATTTGTAAGTGGAATGTAAAACCAAGAAGAAAACACATGTATAACTTTAATAAATGAATTGACTTAAAAATCCAAGATAACTTTCTCAATAGCCTTTTCACTACACAGAACTCACTCTCAGGGCCTCAAAATAACTTAGATTCATAGAGGTGACCTGTCTGGGGTCACCGGGCTAATAAATGGCACACTCACAATTTGGACCCAGGGTCTAGACCTTACATCTTTTGGTCAAACTCTGCTTCCCTTATTGACTCCATTTCAGTACCCCTTTTATAACACCTGTACTATTTTGCCTTGGATTTAGGTTATTTATCTGTGTCTTATTTTGACTACTTACCTCTCCCCAGCTGCCAACACAGGGTCAGGCATGGGGTGGAGGTCAGGGGAAATTCAATAAGTGTGTCAGAGTCAAATGATTGTAGGCCACAAATGGCCTCTGAGAAATGGTGGCTGACATGGGGGATCCAAATAGAATGTTATCTCTCTGTGACACTGTTTAACTTTCAGGGGGTCTAACTCTATAGCCTTGGATTCCAGAGCTCTAAGCTCTGATGAAGTGGATATAATTAGCCATATGCTGTCTGCCTTATTTTAAGATATAATTCCATGGATATCCTTCAGTGTCTTCCCCCTGCTCAGGATAGAGACCAATCCTATGTATTTGAGAGAGAGTGAGTGAGAGAGAGAGAGAGCACAAGAGGAGGGAGGGGCAGAGGGAGAAGCAGACTCCCCACTGATCGGGGCTTGGTCCTGGGACTCCAGGATCATGACCTGAGCTGAAGACAGACGCTTTACTGACTGAGACCCCCCAGCGCGTCCTGAGACCAATCCGTTCTATGCTTCGTGAGGCTGGTACTGTCAGCCCCCTGCCCTCTCTGGACTCTTGATCCACTTGCTCTGAGTACATGACCAGTTCCCTGAACAAACCAACGTATTCTCCAGATGAAGTCAGTTCTCTACCTTGGGCACTCTTATAACTCTCCGAACCTTTCCTTCACAGCTCTTTGCTAGAGGTTGTAATTATAACGTTTTACTTGTAGTTATTTATTTAATATCATCCTCCTATGGAAGGCCTTTAGCTCTGTGCACTTTGCCTGTTTTTCTCACCATTATCCTTGATGCATAGTAAGGGCTTAATAATTGTAGACTTTTATGATATTAGCGTTTAATGAATGTCTGTTGTTGGGATGCATGAGAGAATGAATGAATGAATGTGAGAGGATCGAGGTTATGGTGATCTTTTAGACTGGCCTGATCTCCATTCAGCCAGGAAGGATTTGAGATGAAATCTTATCAGACAGATAGGGGACATGATGTCTGAGATTCCTTCCAGGCCAGTGAGTCTTTTGCTCCAGGAAGGCTATTTGTCACTTTGCTTTAGCCATTGCTTTTATCATTCTCATTGAGAACTCTGTGTGTGTGTGTGTGTGTGTGTGTGTGTGTGTGTGTGTGTCTGTGTGTCTCTGTGTGTGTGTGTGTGTGTGTGTGTGTGTCTGTGTATGAGAGAGACAGACAGAGAGATAGAGAGACAGAGTGAGGGAAAGAGGGAGAGACAGAGAGTGGAAGAGACAGACAGAGGGAGAGAGAAACAGAGACAGACGGAAAGAGATTGTGCTGGCATGCAAAGTGATGGGAAATGACCCAGGGAGGCCCCTGGAAACGACCTTGGTCTCTCTTCTTGCCTCATTCAAGCAAGTGAGATCTCATTTGGCAGGGAGTAGGCAAGCCACAAAATGTCAGGCCCCTGAACATCAATGAGTTTTGCATTTCCAAATGATGGGTTTATGATTAAACTCCAATAACTCAAACGCACCATCCGTGAAGAAAGCCAGTTGCAACTGGTAGCTCTTTTTCTGTTTAATCCCTTCCCCCCCCTTATTTTTTTAAGTTGTGCCTCAAAATCCCTCAAAGCACAGCCACGAGTTAGGGGTTTGATTAAATTTTCTGATGACATGGAGACGCTTCCTGATGATGGTGAACCCATCCTGAAAATTGTAGGAAAAGACACCAAAGAGCCTGAGGCTGGAAAGGCAGACAGATTCTCTAAAAACAAGCTGTACTATCCTTGCTTTCTTCCTCAGGGAGACTGGAGTAACACTGACCTCTAGCTGAATGGAGAGAGTGAGTTCTGCTGGTGCCTTCTACTCTGGTTGGATGTGGGCTGATCTGAAATTAGAAAGAGAATATTTGGAAACCTTCTCTTCCCCCAAAATGTTTCCTGTATCTCTCCTGGCTTCTCTTCCCCTTCTCAAGTAATAAAATCAACCATTTATTTAGTATTCACCATGTGCCAGGTATTAGGAGTTCCTATATTAGCTCTAATTATTCCCAACCACTCTGTGAGGTGGGGGTTATTGCACCCATTTTCCTGGCAGGAAAACTGAGGCTTCGAGAGTTTTGTAACTTGCCCAGCATGTACTACTGTGAGGTGGCTGAGCCAGGATTCTCAATTGGTTTTGTCAACTCCAAAGCCTGTCCTCCTTCCCCTAACTCTGAGTCTGGCAGAAACCTCAGGGAAAGTTTGGGTGTCTGGTCCTCTTCCCTCCTTCACAGGGGCCTGCTCTTTGGAAAAGGTCTCTCAATCACTGTGCTTATTTGTTCTGCTTCTACCTTACTAATTCCTGTTTATATTCAGAAGCCAGGCTGAGTCTCCTTCCAGATACGTCAGTTCCTGTAAAGGCAACCAGCTGTCTCCTAAGCCCTTCACTTTCTTGGTGATAACATCTTCATTCTTGCAGACTGAGAGCTCTGTTTTAAGCCATCAGGGTGACTGGTTAGTAGTGAATCAATGCAGCTACCCAATAATGACCTAGAATGGAATTTGAAAACCCACTGGGGGTTGAAATGTCCAAGAAAGTGTAATTCGGTTTTCTGTTTATCTTTCTCTGTGTGTTTTTAGGATGTTCTAGCTGAGATTTTTCAGGGTGATGAATGGGTTTCAAGCTAACCCGATTAAGATGGGATTGGGGGTAGTGGGATGTAGGAAAACCGTTTCATTCCCGCTTTGATGAAGTGATTGAGCTGAGCATGTGGGCGGTGAAATGGGTGCAATAATAAAAGGAGGATTCTGGGGGGAAAAGGCAATAAAATTCTTAGTTCTTTTAAAAATACATAAGCTGATAGAAGGACTGTTATTGCTTCTGTAAAGGGGGTGTTATCACTTTCCCCAGTGGGGAGTCTTCTAGCTTATATCCATGCTGTCCCACTGACATGGCTAAGACTCTTCTGTGGCTTGCAAGCTGGAAGACGTTATGCTAATGGCCTTTTTCTGTCTTGCTTCATTCGGATGGAAGCTTGCATAGGGCGCTTTGACATGTTCCTATTAAGGTGCAATGTTTACCTGACATCAAGTATTTTATTTTTTCACTTAATACGCTCATAGTACCCAACTAATTAAAAATAATCATATGTTGTTCTTTTAGACATTTCCATGGATAAACTATATTTCTTTGTTTAAAAAGTGTGATTACAACATGCAGACTACATTTTTTTATTTCTTAATATTGCCATCGATTCAAAGCTGCAAATGCTTCCTTTCCGTTCACCTTTCACTGCCCCACCTTCATTGCATACACACTCTTCTGTTGCTAGATTCTGTTCCATTCCATAGTATGAGTGCGCCATAGTTTAGCTCATGAATCTCTCATTGTTGGGCATTTTGTTTTTTTATGACATTTTGATCTTACACACATTCCTGTGATAAACTTGCTTGTAGGTATATAGGCTTACTTCTTAGAATACATATTCGGAAGCCAGGCCAGGAGTGACAGCTCCACTTCTGAAAATACATGCTTCAATTCCTCTTCTGAAAAGTTATACTAACTTACATTTTATCCATGACTGTGCATTTCCCCAAGGCTTTAGCCCATGCAGAGTGACTGCTCAACCTACTAAGAAGTAGTGTGAAAAAAAAACCTGACAAAGTTGGAGACTTCAATTTAATAAACACTCATGGACAATAATATGAGTGAGGCATTCTGCAAGCTGGCAAGAATACAGATACTACGAAGACTAGCCATTGTCTGTGGGAACCCCACTGTATGTTGGGGGATTGACATAAAAGAGCAGAGTGTGTGTGGAGAAATGCTAGCAGACTGGGGTGGCTGGAGCGAAGCATACAATGGGAGATGAGACAGAGAACGGATAAGAGTGGGGCTCTTGAATTTCTCTCAAAGGGGTTGGGCTCTTCTGTTGGCTGTTGATAGACATGCAGGCTTTTGAGAAGGGGAATGTTATGGGTAGATTTGATTTTTTTGAAAACCACTCTGGTTCTCTCTCCTTTTAGCCCCTCTCCCTTTAATCAACCTTGTGTCCCTGCTTCCTTTAGGAAGCAAGAAGGGAGAGTTGAGACAGTACATGGTTGTTTGTGTCTGCATACATTATTTACTTCTTAAAATTAAAAGTTATAGGTAGAGAGGGATTTTCTTGTTGTGTTGGTATTCATATAGAAACCTGAGGGAGCTTAAGGATAAAACAGAGGGCCAGCCAGAAGTGTTGTTGACCTCATCATGCAAACTTAATTGCATATTCCTTTTTTTTTTTTTTTCCCCCTGCTCTGGACCAAAAAAAAAAAAAAAAAAAGGTGACTGATTCTGGAAAAAAAATTTCCTAATTTAGATTTTTTAAAAATAAAAACACTCACATTTTTCTATTTACATTTTAAATTCATCCATTTAAAATATTAAATGAATAATAATAGTCTGACTTTGTTTTGGGAAATGAAATATTATGCATTGCATTCTGGTTAAAGATAAATCAACTGTCTGTTGAGTTCTGCAAAGGATGTTATATTTGAAAATCTAACAAGTTAAAGATATGGGTATTCATGAAGAAAGAGCAAATGAAGGGAAGGAAAGAAGGGGAAGAAGTGATAGGAGAAAGAAGGGAAATTGAAAGCTTGAGCACGGTTTTTCAAGTCCTTTTCTGAAGCAAAGGCTCCTTTGAACATATTTTTCACCTTTCTGCATGAACTGTTAGAAACAAAATGAAAATTATAGCAATCCTATAATTATCTTAAATTCTGGTGTCTGTATTGTATTGCATTCTTTGGCATCATGTAGAAGGAAACTCAAGGAGTCTTAAAACTTTGACCTCCTACGTCACATGTGACCAGAGCTGGTCCCTCTAAAACCTGGAGCCTCACTCTTATCTTTCAGCTCACAGGCAGTTCTCTGCCTGGACCCTGGAGGGAAGGTGGCAGAAAATAACAGATACGGAAGCTTTCTGGAAGGTAAAAAGAAAATTCCTTATAAACACAAACCTTTTAAAAAATGATTGTTCTCTTTTAGGTTGCTTTACCATAACAAACTGAGACACATATACAAGATCCAGGGACCCAGTAATCTGTTGTCAGGACAGAAATCTCCCGGTGACATATCATATCTCTTTCACATTGTCACCAATCCAGAATGAATCCCAGAGTAGTATGTATCGCACCAATGTTGCTATGCAGTTGACAACTGGTTTTCTTTAAATATCTCTGTTTCCAATTCTAGAGCTACAGACTATCCTTTTTTTGTTTCACATGTGTGCATTTCCTCCCTTAATAACTGAAACTGAGGATATCCATGACCCTTCTGGTACATGCAGCTTTTACTAATTGGTCTTACAGTGTCTTACACATTGACCAGGTGTTTTATTGACTTTTTTGTTTAAAAATGAATACTAATAAAAACAGGAGTGACATAGTCATTGTATTCAAGAATTTCTGAAGTAGTCAGCATTGTGTTTGGTCAGTGGTCTCTAATCTGCTAGCATGTATCTCCTATTTAAAGAAATAGAAGGGCCATTTTTTACATTTTGTGGTTTTATAACTAAATTGTTTACAAAGATTTTCAGTATAACTTCATTATGGAGCTTAAAGATTATATCCATATGATCTTTTTCTCCTGCATTGGACATTTGAATCCCTATACCCTCACTCCTTAAAAATGTTCAGTAGGGGCTCCTGAATGGCTCAGTTGGTTAAGTGTCCAACTCCTGATTTCGGCTCAGGTCATGATCTCAGTGTTGTGAGATCGAGCCCCGCATCGGGTTCTGCACTCAGCGGAGTCTGCCTGAGATTTTGTCTCTCCCTCTCCTTCTCCCTTTGACCCTCCCCCCAGAATTCTCCCTTTCTCTCTCTCTCTCAAATAAATAAATAAATCTTAAAAAAATGTTCAGTAAGTTTTCCCAAAGAGATCTACCTCTCCCCTGCATTTTTTTAAATTTTATTTTATTATGTTATGTTAATCACCATACATTACATAATTAGTTTTGATGTAGTGTTCCATGATTCATTGTTTGTGTATAACACCCAGTGCTCCATGCAGTATGTGCCCTCCTTAATACCCATCACCAGGCTAACCCATCCCCCACCCCCTTCCCCTCTAGAACCCTCAGTTTGTTTCTCAGAGTCCATAGTCTCTCATGGTTCGTCTCCCCCTCCGATTCCCCCCCTTAATTTTTCCCTTCCTACTATCTTTTTTTTTTTTTTTTTTAAACATACAATGTATTGTTTCAGAGGTACGGGTCTCCCCTGCATTTTTATCTCCCATACTGTGAAGCTGTTGTTTTCTATGTGCAGCTGGAAACTCCCCAGCTTTCTTTAAATCTTGCTGGCTTTGGATAGGCCCATGATGTTCTATTTGAGGCTAATATAGTAAGGGAACGAATGTTAGATTATACAGGGCCATTGGCTCAGCCTCCAATGGAGTGATCATAGGTCTTGGTTGAGATGAAGGGAATTGATGATCCTGTCCTGGCTGGAATTATTGATGGAGGACTTAAGTTGCCCAAGCTGACCCTTTGGCCTTCAAATCTGGTGTAACATAGAAAACCACTCCCAGAGCCATCGTTCTTCATGGCAGTGTCAGGAGCCTTCTGTTTGAACATCTGACTTGTTTGGAGCCCTACGAGAGAGACAAGGCATACTCTGAGAGAGTTGATGTTTACCATGAGCAGGAAAGAAGATTGATGGAAAGTCCCAGCTTATCTAAAACACAGGGGCAAGGCCTTGAGATAACAATGTACTGTTTCAAAAGCATCTATGTCCAGAAAGAGGAATTTGCAAGGCGCCAAAGCATGGCCATTGTGGCATGAATAGGGTCTTCCTAACCACTGCCTAGCCCTGGGGTGTCTATTTTGGAAAGTATAAAGATATTGCTGGGAAAGGAAATTATATAGTACTTGTGAGCCTAAAATCTTAACAACTGGTAATAGCAAAGGGAGATAGTCTTGGTTTGGGAGAAAATGAAGTAAAATATAAAGAGGGAGATTTACTTATGCATACACCCCCCTCCACACTTGCCAATAATAACCACCAACTTAGGGGTTACCATTCAAAATGCTTTCATGTAGACTTAACAACAACCTTGATTTTATCATCCCCTTTCACAGATAAGGAAACTGAGGGCTAGAAAATTTAAATAACTTTCCTATGACCCAGAGCTGCACATGCAAATACTCATACATACACAGATGAAGGTGATCTTGACTGAGTGGGATTGATAAACAACGTGTGTTAATGGAGAACCTCTCTCTCTCTACTTTACGGTTAAGAGCAAGAGGCCAATTAGTAGACTGCTAGGTAAATAGCATAATTTCCCTCCAAAATACAATACTGATAATAGCAAACAGCCAATCCTGGTATTCTGTGAAAACAGCAAAGATTCATTTCTATATATTTTTCATCTTCACCCACTCCCGTGAAGAGTAACTGGTGGAGTTATTACTGGTGAAAAACAGTGCCAATGCTCTGTCAGATTTTCAGTTTATGAAGAACATTACTGTCATTTTTGCCAACTTTGACTTCCAGAGCACCACAGTAGATTCATACTTTTTTGGAAAGACTTTCAACCGAAAATAGAAGAAACACAAAACTGGTTTTGCTTATTCCTCAATTTACCCAGGGCACTCCAGTTCATTAAGGTTTCTCTGTATTGATTTGATACATTTCAAGGAACAGAAAGGACAGTGTGGCTGGGCAAAGTGAGTGCCAGGAGAATGGCAGATGAGGCAGGAGAGGAGTGATGACCAGATCATAGTGTGCTTTGTGAGACCTGCAAAGGATCTGGGGTTTTATTACAGTCCAAAGAGATTAGAACCAGAGAGTGACATGAGCTGATGTATAATTTTAAGGGATAATCCTGGCTGCTTTTTGTAATTAATATTTGTATAGTTAATGCATTGGAAGGGGACAGAAGAGGCCATGGCATCTTAGACGTGGGTGGGTGACAATGGTGATGGAGAGAACTGAAGAGATTTTGGAAATATTTTAGAAGTAGGAATTATGGGTTTTGGCAATGGATTGGATATAGGATGGTGAGGGAAAAAGAAGAGTCAAGGATGACTCAGGTTTCCTGGCTTGAGCAACTAGATAGATAATGGTGACATTTGTTGAAATGGAGAAGACTGCCAGAGTAAAAGCCTGAAGGAGATAATCAAGTGTTCAATATGGATACATTTAGCAGATATCTAAGCACAGGCATGCAAGAAGCAGCTAGAGGAATGGATTAGAAGGTCAAAGGAGCTATCTGACATGGAGAGATAAATAGGAGTGTTGTTGGCATATGGATGGTCTTTGAAGCCTTGGGAATGAATAAAAACCCTTATTTTTAATTTAAAAATTTTTTTTTATTTCTTAGGGAGAGAGTGGGGGAGGGGCAGAGGGAGAGAGAATGCTAGGCAGGCTCCACACCCAGCACAGAGCCCGATACGGGGCTCGATTTGAAGATCCTGAGATCATGACCTGAGCCAAAATCAAGAGTTGGACACTTACTGACTGAGCCACCCAGGCATCCCCAAATAAAAGCCCTTACGATTAAAATGTCAAGTGAGAAGAAAAAGACTCAGCCCTGTGCTTTGAGGACTCCAATATTACCAGTCTAGTGGAGGAGGGAGAACCAATAAAGGAAACTGAGAGGGAGCTATCAGAATGGAAACTAAAGGAAGAATATTTCAAAAAGGAGGGAGTGGTCAATTATATCAATTGGGATCAAGTAAGAGGAGGATTGCTTTGCAAGGTTAAATATACATTTACCAGGGAAAATAATCATATGCCATGAGTAGTCTCAAAATTAGAGATTGGTAAAGGTCTCAGGACATATATTGGACAAATATTAAGAGTTTACTTTAGCTCTTAGAGTATAAAAGTTGTTTTAAATTACTTTTCAAAATAGCTAGGTTATTAATATGGTGGGGGCAGGACTCGAGGGAAAGTCAGAACTCCTTATCCAATTGAAATTGAAATCTCCTAATGGACAACTCATACAGAACACAAATTTCTTAGTAGCAACATGTGTCATAATTAAGGAAGGGAGTGAATTCAGGGAACGTTCTTTGCAAAACCTAGAGCAATCTGGACAGGGTAGAGTATATTGTCTTTGTGGTCATAACAGAGCTGTTAGTCACTTTTTTCATCTTCGGTTAACAGACTCTTTGGAGAGCAGATACAACAGGGGGATCTTGAGAAAACCAAAGGTTGTATTAAGCTTTAAAGGCCAGATCTTGCTTTTGGGGTCCAGATTAGAGGCTAGGATTCTCTTTAGAACAAGAAAAGAAGAGTATCATCTTCTTATGTGATTGGTACCAAGATTTCCCTTCAGGCGAATTTGAAAATAAGCTGAGCAAACCTGCTTTGCCCAATTTAGGCTTCCTTTGAGGTTGGAAAAAAAAAAAAACTTGAAGACTAAAATAGAACAGGAGATTATATCCAAAGGAGATTCAGAGATCTTTGGCAATCGCTGCAGAGAATCAGAGGGACACATATGCATAGTTGGAGAGACAGAATAGGGCACAGCTCACAGAGAGCACTCGCACAGCACTGGAGTGGTAGAATGAGACTACATGCTGGGATTCTCCCTGTAGAGTAGCTTTATTTTGGAGGACCAAATAGTTTCTCTGATTAGGTCCCAGACCTTTTCCCAGCATCGTTCAAGTCAAGAAAATAATGCATGTGGGAAGGAAAAGAATTGAGTTAAAAGCATGGGTGGTTTTATTTGTAGCACAGAGCATTGGAGTTTCTTTGAACTTCTGGTCAGTTCAGGGTGAAGTTAACATCTCCCTCAGGGGATAAGAGTATAAGTACCAAGCAGAACCCTCCCACTGGAACATAAGAACAATGAAAAAACGTAGCTTTTATGAGCATCCAAGATAGCTCTGTTTGGATTCTGGTGCCACCGTTTACATCAAGATATTCAACAATATTAAATTAATTCACTTGTTCAACAAGTATTTATTGAGTGTCTACCATGTGCCAGGCATTATGCTGGATGCTAGAGACACAGGTGAGAGTGAAGCAGATAGGGTGACCTCATGGTGCTTACAGCCTGGAAGAAAACACAGAAAAGGAACAAGCAAACAGAAAACAATATAATTTCAGTTCGTGATAAGGGATGGGAAGAAAACAAAACAGAATGTTGTGAGAGCGAATGCCTTGTTGGGGGAGAATAACTGTGTGTGGAATGGATGGAATTTGACTGTGTGATCGAGGAAGACTTCTCTGAAAAGATGAAATTTGTACTGACATAAGAAGGAGGCAGCAGCCATATACAGATCTGGGGAGGGAACATACCCGGCTCATAAAGCTGCAACTGCAAAGATCTCAGTAAGTTTGAAGAAGGAAAAGAAAGTCCATGTGGCTGGAGCTTAGTGAGGGGGAGCAGAATGGTAGACAATACGTTTGGAGAAATAGGCAGTGGATAGATTGATCAGGGGCTTGAGGACCAATGATAAGCATCTTGGATTTTGTTCCAAGTGCAATGGGAAGCCCTTGAAGGGTTTGAGCAAAGGAGTATTATGGTTTAGCTTAAAAGAACATAATGAGGAGAATGGACAGAGATACACAGAGCATGGAGATGGAAATCTATTAGGAAGCTATTGCTGTAGAAATCCAGGCAAGAAAGAAGCTATGGTAGCTTGAGCTAAGGAGGAACTGGAATAGAGCATCTCAGCTGGGGAAGACTTATAGTCCAGACTTTTCAACACAGCATGTGTAAAGCCATGGGTTCAGATGAAGGATAGCAGGGCTGGTCAGGGCCAGCAGAGGACTGGACAGGTGGAGGTCTGTACCTCTCTGGCCTTCCTTCCAACCAGGGCTTGATCAAGGTCTGAGGCATCCTGCACAGGCTGATAATGTTGCATTCCTTTAAAGAGAGTATCCTTACATTTTTGTTGACCATATAGAGATGAGAGAGAGCCTTGCCTTTGGGTGATATAGGAGGTTACAATGTTTAGCTTCTCCGCTGTTACCAAAAGCAATTCGGCTCTGGCCCCACACTTACAAAGTGGCTCAGTCAAAGAAAACTCTATCTCACAGGCCCTACGCAGTTTAGGAAATAGTTCACGACTTTAAACCCTTAATTTAAAGGAAGTACACCTTGTGGTGGGGGGTGGGGGAGGTCTCACTCCCATCTCATGTGGTTACCATACTTTTTCCAGTAACACTCTATACTGCCAGAAAGAATTCTGGAAAACAGTTTTTGCATCTTGTTACATTTCCAGCGTTCACAATCATCCTTTTAGATTCCCTTTATTCCCCCAAGTGGAACACCCTTTAACTCAAATTTACCTTTAGCCATGGCACCCCCCACTCATCTCTTTTATATGTTGCAATTGGGCCCAAGGTTGCATTTCATAAAAGGGTTCCAATGCCAAAAATCATTGGGAAACAATTAATCTAATCTAATCTAACCACACTTGACAGCTAAGAAAATTGAGGCTCAGAGACAGAGAGAGACTTCCTCAAGGTTGTACAGGGAGCTAGTGGCTAAGCCAGAGAACCTCCTTTGTCCTAGATATTCTTTCTGCCAATATACAGAAATTTGAATAAGCTCCTTTCAAAGCAAACAAGCAAACAAATATACCCCTGTTGGAGTATGGCCCAGATTTATCTTGGGACGATTGCAGGAATTTCATAGGTAACCACTTCCTCTTCTGAGGGAATAATTCCAAGCTCCTAGGCATAGGATACCTTATCACAGTATCCCATTGCTAAAGGAGGCAAGGTCCAGAGCAGGATTCCATAGTAAGGCCCCTCCTTGCAAGTAGAAACAAAGAAAACACAAAGCTTGAGAGCTGGGTGCTACTTGCTCAAGGGAAAAATATGACTATACTTTGTTCCCTGAAGGGACTAAGTTTGAATAGAGACTCACACACTGACTTGGTCTTGGGATTGTCCCAGGGACAGGGATAATCACTGGGGATTTGTTAACCGAGGGCCACAACTGGGTAGGGTTGCTGTATTTTCAGTGGTGCGCTGGTAAATGATTAACACTTGGCTCTGGGTAGGAAGGAGAAGCCTAGAGTTTAGTGTTCATCAATTGCATGCTGCATATTCCCCCACAATGGTCAATTTCAAGCTACCAAGTTTAATGTCACTGAATGCAAATGGGGAAAAGTTGTACACAGTTGGCTCTTTGGAGCCTGTGCTACCAACTCCAGCATGCCCCTGAGCACTTTCCTCACTTCCATCTCTGCTTCTGGCTACTACGGCTAACTACTGAGAACTGGGCAGCTGGAGCCATAGGTTCAGTTGTCACAGCCTCTTCTGTAGTCACGAGAAGTGTGGAGAGATGTGTCTGTCTCCTTACAAGTAGGCAGCTGCCTCTACTCTTTCTGGAGTGGGTCTGGGTGAACCCTCCTGAAAAATCTCCAGTGCGTCCATCCATGCCTGGCGTTCTGCCATTTATAAATAATTTTTTCCTTTCTTCCTGGAGTCCTCCAAGAAAGCAGGGTTTCTTGGGTTGGGAGTGGTGAGTCTCTAGCACTTTGACATGAGCATATTTGCCAGAATGGAGAGAGAGGTCCTGAACTTGAAGGGTGTAGAGAGGAACCAAAGCACTAAAAAGGTCATGGGAATGTGAACAAATAGTTAAAAAAAATGGGCAAATTACACGAACAAGAAATTCACAGAAGAGGAAACATAGATGGCCAACAGTCATACTCAGTCTTATTAGTATTCAATACTACATGCTATCCATTTTATTCCAACTAGATTGGCCAATATTAAAAAAATCAAACTACCAAGTGTTGCATAAAATGTGGAATAATGAGACATAGAAACTGTTGATTGGTGTAGAAATTGGTGCAACCGCTTTAGCAGAGAATCTGATGCTATCTTAAAAATTTGTAGATGAGCACACTTATAATTCAGCAACTTCACTCTAAGTATATCCTCTAGAACAGGGGTTTTCAACCTTGATACTATTGACATTTGGGACTAGATGATTCTTTTTTGTGCAGAGCTGTACTGTGCATTTTAGGCTATTTATCAGCATTCTTAGTTGCTATCCACTAGCCAGTATCAGCTTTCTGCCTCTACTTCCTCCACCCATCCCCCTGGTTGTGACAACAAAAAATGTATCCAAACATTGCCAAATGCCCCCTGAGAGGCAAACTTGTCCTTATTGAGAATTACTGCTCTCGAGAAATTGTTGTATGCTTGTAGCAGGAAACATGCAAAAAATGTTCATGATAGAATTATTCTCAACAACAATGAAAATCTGGAAATTCTTCAAGTATTAATCAATAGTAGAATGGATAAATAAATTGTGGTACATTCATACAATGGAATACTATACAGTAGTGAAGATGAGTGGACTACAACTTTGGAAATCTTTTCAAATATAATACTTCTATTATTTTATTTTGCAAGTTCCTTCAAGTTTTGTCATTCTTTATGTCCCTTCCCTCCCATTCCATATATCACCCTAGTTTGGGAGCTCTTTAAAGGATGGGACTATGTCTCATTTCCTTGGTACCACCCATACCTTGTGTTTAGTGGACACTAGGGTTTCAGTAAACACTGGCTGGCTGGAAAGCACCCTTCTTCCATCTTTTGCACCATTCATATCCCAGATCAAGAATGAAGCAAACCATTTAGAGGTCATTGAATGGATTTGGACTATCTGTGAACTAAACCTGTTCAACATATTCAAAAGGACCAAGATCTAGTTTCTTTGGAGATTTGAGAAAAAGACAAGGGAAGCTGGAGAAGCCATGTGCAGGAATAAGGAGGAGAAAGGATGGGCTCAAAACTGAGCTGAGAGGTTGCGGTGTGAAGGTTTGTCTGGGGCTAATATTAAAGGGGGAAAAAGGTAATAGAAATGGCACCAGGCTGATTAAGTAAAATTTTCTCTCTGTTGACTTTGCCAATTCACATAATCTCTTCGAGCTGCCCTTCATCTGTTAACTCTGTCATATGAAGGAGGCAATTTCTTTGATTCTCTGATTCCGATTTGATTGACTGAAATTGAAGTTGTGAGCCAGAGAGCTAAAAAACCCGGAAGGATATTTTACAACCAAGCAGTGCACGCCCTCCAGTGGTAGAAAACCAGTAACTCAGTGAAAATGGAGAACGGAATTTTTGCCTAAAATAGATTTTGTGAAGTATTATATAATGCTTTTCTTTTTGCTCTCAACTGGATACTTAGTTGAGAGCAAATGCTACAGATTTTTAAAATGCTACAGTGCTGTGAATGAGTGTTATTGTAATGTTATCAATATCCAGAATGTCAGAGCTGAAATTAATCATAAAAATAGTGTATCCAAGTTTTCATTACACCCAAGAAAGGAAGTTCAAGAGGTAAAGGGACAGGTGTGCATTGTGGCCTCTATCTTTCGGCTCCCTGTTCAGTGCTCACGCTTCTCTGCATCTTGGGTTCCCTATAGCAGTCGTTCTTGAACATTTGCCTTGGCCATGACCCAGTTTTGGGCATTATTAGGGATAATGATAACAATTTTCAGTTACTGAGTCTTGCTCTTTGCAGAGCACTATTCTAAGTGCTTCATGTCTATTTCTTATTAATTCTCACAGCAACCTCATGAGATCGTATAATTATCCTTATTTTGTAGATGAAGAAACTGAGGCTCAGAGGATATTAAGGGTGTTACTAAAAGAAGTAAATGATTTGTCTCTGCCCTCAAGCCATTTACAGCCTAGGTGGAAAGACAAGCTTGCTTATCTCGGCTGGAAGGAAAGATACATCTATAAATGATCTGTGGCTAATTTGTCCAGGACACACAGTTTTGGAGCTAGGGCACTAAGGCCTGAGACAGGACGTGGGTTTTCAAAGTGGATTTCTTTGTAATGTTGGTGGATGGGACTCGCATCAGCACTTTTAAGCTCAAGGGTGACCAATAGGCTTCATCTCACATAATTATTCCTATGGAGTAGCATCTGTATTGTGCTCTACCCATAATGGTCATACCTAGGCACAGGAGGAAAATGCGTTTGAACAATTAGTGATCTCCACTATGGGTAAAGGATGGGGGTGGTTGGTGTGATGCCACATAATTGCCATAATTGCTCCAACTGAGCTAAATTCTCCAAAGCATACACATTCGACAGTGCTGTCTGCAGGCACAGAAGCAAGGGCGTCTCTTGGGAGCTTCACAGAAATGCAGAAACTCAGGCCGCTTTCCAGACCTACTGAAGGAGAATCTTCATCGTAATTAAAGCCTGAAGGGATTTGTGTGCCCATTAATGTTAGAAAGGTGCTGCTATAAAGCTTATTTACAAATACATTTGCAAATGTGACATTTCAGAGGACAAGGCCTGCATTCTGCTGCATTGATTCCATGCTGTGATTTTTTTTCTTTTCTCCCCTTTTAAAAATTTTATTTTCAAATGATCATACAGTAAAATTGACTTATTTTTGCTGTACAGTTCTATGAATTTTATATGAACCACCATCACAGTCAGGACTCAGTACCATTCAGTCATCATAAAAAAACTTGCTCATGCTAGTTCTCTACAAGCCCTCTCTGCCCCCGTCCTGAATCCCTAGTGACCACTGGTCTAATCTCTGTCACCATACAGATGGTCCCCAACTTATGATGCTTCGACTTGGTAGTTTTTTGACTTCATGATGGTGGGAAAGCAAGACATTAAGTAGAAACTGTACTTCAAAATTTGAATTTGGATCTTTTCCTGGACTAGTGATAAGCAGTATGGTCTTCTCTGGTGAAACTAGGCAGGGCAATGAGCCTCAGCTTCCAGTCAGCCCCATAATCAAGAGGGTAAACAATCAGTGCACTCAAAACCATCCTGTACCCATCAACCATTCTGTTTTTCACTTTCAGTATGGTATCCAATAAGTTACCTGAGATATTCCACACTTTGTTATAAAATAGGCTTCATATTAGATGACTGTCTCCAACTGTAGGCTAACATACATTGAGCACATTAAAGTTAGGCTAGTTGAAGCTATGGTGTTTGGTAGGTTAGGTGCATTAAGTACATTTTTGACCTACGATATCTTCAACTTACAAAGGGTTTATTGGGAAGTAACCCCATCCTAAGTTGAGGAAGATGTGTAGCTTGTCTTTTCGAGAATGTTACATAAATGGAACCATACTATGTGTAACTTTTTTTTTTTTAAGATTTTATTTATTTATTTGAGAGAGAGAGAGAGTGAGTAAGCAGGGTGAGGAGCAGAGGGACAAGCAGACTCCATGCTGAGCACAGACCCTGATGTGGCGCTCAATCTCATGATCCTGAGATTATGACCTGAGTCAAAACCAAGAGTTGGATGATTAACCAACTGAGCCCCCCAGGTGCCCCTGTGTGTAACTTTTGAGACTGGATTCTTTCACTCACCATGCCTTTACTAACTGCATTTTAGTAGCTTTTTTCTTTCTTTGTTTCCCAGCTATATAGACAATATGAAATTCTGTGACTCCATAGAAAAAGATTTCTCATTATCAAGGTTAAGATTCTCAATTATTCTAGGAATATATAAATATATTAATGTCTGTGCTCTTTCAAATGTGACACCGTGTACTGAGTTTACTTCCTAGACACTCAGCCTGATGGTCTTGAGTTAAATTATCACTTGGTATTTGTTCTACTTCAAAAAATGCTTATTCATATTCCCTTTATTAGGCTAATATCTCCTTTATTTTTCTTTTTAAAATAATATTTTTAAAGGATGGCATTCCATAACTATCTTTGTAAATCATGTTTTGGATGGAACCCTTAAGTACGTATCTGCTCCATCCCACCAAACATTACAAAGTGGAACAAAATCAAACAATTTCTTTAAAGAATGTGTTTTGAAACAAAATACGTTTTGAAAGAAAGAGCTCCAAAGGCTCCTTCAAAGGAGAAAAACAACAGTAAAAACAACAATGAAACTTTTGAAACTCTTGCCTAGAGTAGAATCTTCCGCCATCATACTCATGCTTTGTATTTGCAAAGGAGTTTCCCATCCATCCTCTGTTAGAAATCACCGGCCTTGGGAAGTGAAGGAGTCAGGCCAGGTGTTGTTGCTATCTTTTTGTGGATGAAGAAGGCGAAGACTGGACAGAGAGGGGAATAGTTCAAGGGTACACAGCTGGCTGAGCTGGTGCCAGAACCAGAATGCAAAACTTCGGGTTCTACTATGCACATTAGGTATCTGGGATTGTGGGCTTTTGTTCTATTAGGTACTCACAAGGACTTCTTTAGATCTATTATGTTCCAAACAACAGGAACAATCTCTTTTCTTATGAAAATCAAGGGTTTTTTTTTTTTTTTTCTGTTTATGGTAATCTTCTAAAACTTGGTCTATTATATATATTTTATTTTAGCGCAGCTGATTTTTAAATTTTTATTTCATTTTTTAGCGCAGCTGATTTTTAAATTTTTATTTTATTTTTTTTGTTTCTTGAAGGAAATTTATTTTTTGTGTGTGTGGAATTCAATTCAATTTATTTATTTTTTAATTTTTTTATTATATTCAATTAGCCAGCCTATAGTACATCATTAATTTTTGATGTAGTGTTCAACGATTCATTAGTTACATATAACACCCAGTGCTCATTCTACTCCAACATGTTTTTTACTCTAGTCACACAGAGCAACCTGGTTTGAGGATGTAATTCATTTGCCATTACAATTACACAAATAGATATTCAGAGAGTAAAGCTATGAAAACTGAGGTCATTTTCTAGTTCAGTTTTCCTACTTCCGATTTTAGCGCTTTCCAAGGACCGTCTCTTATGAAGCGAGACTTTTAGAAAATGAGATAGCCTTCTTTTCTCCCTTGTAACTACCATGGGATCTGGTAGCTGCTTCTTTACACCCTTCTGATCAGGTTTATTGGGACATTCTACAATCCAGGGAATAAATGATATTTCAGTGGAAGTGGGACAGTTTGTATGGCATTTGATCTGAAATGTGCTGTACATTTGTAATGTGGGAGCCAATGTTTTCCAAGTCATGGAAACTGAAGCTGAGGGCTTCTTTGAACTTGATGAGCATGTACAGAATGGGAGAAGCCAATGGTTAGCTCTCATGCATAAAGCTTGCTTTCCATTCTCTCAGCGCCCTTTTTACCCATCCCCACAACACTCCCTGCGCTGCCCCCAATTAACAGTGCCCAGATGCTGTGTGGCATTCCTGCAGGGATAACCTGCCACCATCTCATGCCACAGAAATCTCTTCAAGGTGAGCAACAGGCTCAGAATTCCTTAATTAATGAGGGTGATGTGAGGTTGTAAACCCAGCTGTGGGCTGCTGGCTCCGCAGACCTGCCTACCGATAGCAAGTGAGGAAATGTCAGGTGGTAACATGGCTTCATTGTCCTGGGCCTCCTTAACTGAACTCGATGGAAGATCCTTGGCGGGGGAGCCAACAGCAACATGCCAGTCTCTCCAGAGGTACCCAGGGGCAGGGCTTCTTTTTCCTGGGGGTCTCTATCCTTAGAGTCAATTTAATGATGGGAGAGAGTCTTGGAGAAGAGGGGGATGGAAGCAACAGCTTATTTACAAAAGGGCATATTTTCCAGTCACTAAGCACTTGCGTTTTTGGTGAGTTCCCTGAGGAGACTTAGTATCCAACCTCTTCTTCCCAGCTGTCTTTTTGTAGTGATTACTTACCTTTCATCCCAGACTGGGCTCTGACAACTTTCTCTATGGGAGAGACACATTCATTGCTTTAGCAGACACAGTTGTTTGACTCATGAGAACGAGAGCACCTTGTTTTCCAGAGAGCCAGTCTACAAAACATTTCCATACCTGCCTTTGCAGAAAAACTCATTCAAGTCTCATCAGTCCCAGCTTACAAATGAAAAGACTGAGGTTCGGAGATGCCTGGGTGGCTCAGTCGGTTAAGTGTCTGCCTTCTACTCAGGTCATGATCTCCGTGTCCTGAGATGGAGCCAGCCCCACATCAGGCTTCCAGCTCAGTGGGGAGTCTGCTTCTCTCTCTCTCCCTCAGTCTCTCCCCCTGCTCATTCTCTCTCTCTCTCTCAAATAAATAAATAAATAAAATCTTAAAAAAAAAAAAGACAAGACAAGACTGAGGTTCAGAGATGTTAAACAACTTGTACAACCGGGACCCGCCAAAACTGGACTGGAATCTTCAGTCTCCACACTCTGTGCCCTTTCCACTGTCTCTCAGAAGCCCCCAGATCGTCTTCTGAGAGAAGCAGGAAATCATAAGGAAGTCTGACTGTTGGCGCGAGGGGTCAGAATCCCTCAGCCGGCCTGGGGAACCAAGGCCCGGCCTTGATGGCTGGCACTTCCTGCGTCAGCGTTCTGACTAACACGCAAAGCCCACGGACAGTGCATTCTGGTAGCAGAAGTGGGAAACACGTGGGGCAGCTTGTTCGTAATTAAAAATGAGAAAAAAAACAGGAAAATAAGTGACCTCACAAATAGGCCAAAGATGAGTTCCTTCCTGCTCCTGGCAAAGTGTTTTCCCTTCATGCTTCAGAGGCCCACAAGATGTCCAATGCCCCTGGAATTTCTAACACTGGGTTCTTTAACAGTTCAACCTGATCACCAATATATGTACTGGTCAAGCAATACACACACGCACACACACACACACACACAGTTGTTCTTTGCAAACAACAGATGCAATATATATAATACGTAGTATTATATTATATATATAGTAATATAAATTAAGGTTCTGATCAGGTTTCTTGGGACATTATTGGGTTCCCACACTGCAATGTATTATTGTGCACTAGCGGTTTGCAAAGCACAGTGATAGAGGCTGAATGGTATCAGAAATGACCAAATCAGCCTCCCTGCTTTTGAGTTGCTTCCAGTCTTGTGGGAAAGACTGAGCTGTTGTAAACAACTTTTTGGAATATGAGGCAGAATGAAGTAAGTGCTATAACTGAATGAAAAATTAAGTGTTATGTGAGCCAGAGGAGGGAGAACTTTTTCCAACAGGATAATGGAAGACTTCAGGTAGAGGAGGGATTTGTGGTCAGCCTTGAAGGATAGTAGGATTTAGACAGAAAAAAGCCAGGAAAGGCATTCTGGGCTCAGGGCCTGGGGGAGCATAGGCTGGGATGTCTACAATGTTCTGTTTCACCAGAGGATGGCTATAAGGTGAGGGACCTGTGAATGGCTGGGGGCAAAGGAAAGGGGCCAGGCACAAAAAAGGAAGGTCACAGAGGTGTTAGGAATTAAGGTGGGCTTTTTAATAGTTTCTTGTCCAGGGACCTGGAAAAGTTTAGATCTACTCTACCAGTCACTTCTCCTCCCAGTTGATTTTCCAGTGGAAATAGAGTCAAGGAATAACAGCTAAATAGGAATCTAATTAGCCCTGGGAGTACACAGTAACCCTCAACGTGGAGTTCTGGGGAAAGCACTGACTTTAGCTTGAAGACTAAGTTGGGCCTTTAGTCTCATAGAGTTGAGTCTGAATCCTTCTGACCAGCTCAATTATCTAGAGAGACAAGGGCCAGCATGCTTAGGCATGCATATGGAGATACAGTTGATCTGCCTGGTTGTATGCTCCCAACCACATGGAGGAGGTAATGGGTTTGTACCTTTAACACACAGTAATCTGATCCCAAAGAACATGTGACATGAAAAATGATCTAGAATTTTGATCAGTCAGATTAGTAACTCATCCTCTCTTGAAAGGTGAGGGGAGGAGCTAGAAGGGGGTGGCAGAAGTTTGCATGGCATGAGGAGAGGGACAGAAACATTCCCTCTTCCACAGGGGGAGGTGGATGAACCTCCACGAACAGGCAGACACAGATGCTGGTTGGCAGAACAAAATGGGAGGGGCTCTGGTCCTAGCAAACAGTCAGGAACTGGTAGAATTGATGGAGTTCATGAGCCAGAACAATGGGATGGTCAAGGGACCAAGGGAAATAGGAAATGAGGAGCAGGGCAAGACAAGTAGAAAGAGGCGCAGATGATACTAACAAGGCAAATGGAAACATTGTTATCCAAATGCCCTCTTCACTCTTTGAGATCGAGTCCCTGGTGAGCTCAGGCCATGATGACTGCAAGCAGCGCATTTGGTAGTAATGGAGTGGGGGGTAGGGAGAGACTTCTGTCCGTGGCAGTGGGCAGAGAGACTTCAGCCCCCGCCCCCCCCCAACTCCTGCAAGAGCTGTTCTGCCCTCTTACATACTCGTGTGCCTGTTTCCCTAAAGAGGGATTTCCATGCTTTGCGATGTTTGGAAACTATTGGTATGGCAAAAAATATTGGATTGGAAGTCAGCAAACAAAAGTTTTAGAGCCAATTCTGCTATTTCAGCTAGATGGCTTTGAGCAATTACAACAACAAAAAACAAAACTGTAATAAGACCATGATGATCACTAACGGATAGTGTGTTAAGCTGTGTGTTAGCTGTGTGTAATAAGTACCTTACATGTTCTACTTCACTGAATCCTCACGGCAGTTCTATGAGATAGGTGTATTATTCCTGCTTCACAGAGGAGGAGAATGAGATGCAGAAAGGTAACTTGCTCAAGGAGATACACAGGTGGTAACAGACCCAGTCCTCAAACCCAGGTCTGTCTGATATCAAGGACTTTGATCTTATAGGACTCCTGCTAGTGCTGTCTATGACTTTCACTCCCACCTATAAGAGGTAAACAAGGATCCCCATCTATTCCCACAGAGCATGGTCAAGGATCAAATGAAAGAATCTTGGTAAAAAAAAAACAATGTAAGCTAAAAGTGCTTTAAAAGGAAGTAATTAATACCCTATTCAAAGTCTGGTGCTTTTAAATGCTTATTGAATGAATACATCCTTAATTGGGAATGCAATTTCTCTATATTTGTATCCCTCTATTAAAATTTTTTTGTCCTAATTATGTGAACAAGAGGTATTTCCTAAGCCACAGGAAAACAATCTTTTAGAAAATCTTTTAGTAGAAGAGCTTCCTTCCTCCCAAAATTTGATTGGTTTTGGAGGATCAAAAACTGATTAACCTGAAGGTGCTCTTTCATGAAAGGAATCACAAAAGAGCTCATCTTATTGAGCTCACTATATGTTAGGTGTACTTGTTATCTCATTGAATCCTCGAATGTGGACACTATTATTTTCATCTTATAGGCAAGAGAACTCAACCTTTAAGAAGTTGAGAGATCAGGGCTCCTGGGTGGCTCAGTCCTTAAGCATCTGCCTTCGGCTCAGGTCATGATCCCAGGGTCCCAGGATCGAGCCCCACATCGGGCTCCCTGCTCAGCGGGAAGCCTGCTTCTCCCTCTCTCACTCCCCCTGCTTGTGTTCCCTCTCTCGCTGTGTCTCTGTCTGTCAAATAAATAAATAAAATCTTAAAAAAAAAAAAGAAGTTGAGAGATTCACCCAAATTTATCTAGCTCGAAGTGCGATCATGACGCCTGAAAACATTGGATACCTTGGAAGAGAAATACAGCCTTGGAGCCGCAGCTTTAAAATGACTTTTACTCCCTACAAAGCCAAAGGAAAAAGAAAAAAAGAAATAGAAAATGGGTACCACTGCCTGTCAGAAAAGCATTTCCCAAAGGTTTGGATGACTATCAATATGGTTTCAGCAGCCGTGTGACCCTGAAGAGTGCGGGCTGATTCCTCACCGGAGCCCTGGCATGTGTCTCCAGCTCTTCTCAGTAGCCTTGGCACGAACACCCACCTGGCGAGGATCTCGTTTTCCTCCCCAGCATAGCTGAGCTGGAGTGTTTCTGATAGTGTTTAACTTCAGCAAGTCTCTGCCTGCGCCTCTGATCTAGTGTTGGAACAAAGCAACGGTGAGGGAGGCCTCGTTTTGAATGAGTCAGTCCGATGCCCTGTTTCTTGTTAAGCAGTATTAGCCCTCCAGGTATGTACTTCTCCCCACCAGTCAAACTCTGTCCACACAAGTCTGGGCTTCCCTCTCCCGGCGAAGGCAAACACTGTCAATAGCAGGAAAGGAAAAGAAGTCCACGTCTGGAATTAAAGACCTGTGCTTTTGGGAGGAGGATCAAGAGCCCTTCACCTTGCCAAACATTATTTGAATTTTGTAGAACAAACACTGGAGTTTAAGTTACATCCTCGAATTCAATATTTGGCGTAGTGTACTAATCATGGCTGATTGCTCCCACTTGGTGTACCAGTTAATTGCTTTGAGATAAAGTGACAGACCCTATCAGAGGATTTTAAGCATTCATTTGCATTGAATCACTTTTTTTTTTTTTAACTAGTGAAAAGAAACTGTTTAATTTCTTCATCTAGGACTTTAGAGCTACTTGAAGAGTTGGCTGTGTCAAACTGAGGGCGCCTTTTCAACTATGTTAGACTTAATTGTTTTTGTTGGTATCAATATCCACTGAAATAAAGCTTTTGTCTTGGACTAGCTTGAAAACACATTCTTTTTTCTTTTTTTTTTTTTAAAGATTTTATTTATTTATTTGACAGACAGAGACACAGCGAGAGAAGGAACACAAGCAGGGGGAGTGGGAGAGGGAGAAGCAGGCTTCCTGCTAAGCAGGGAGCCCCATGCGGCGCTCGATCCCAGGACCCTGGGACCATGACCTGAGCCGAAGGCAGATGCTTAAGGACTGAGCCACCCAGGCGCCCCTTGAAAACACATTCTTAAGAACTGATCTGCTAGTAACTAATAGTGTTTACTATTGCTACCTTTCTGATTCCATTTACCAGCACCTCTAAGGCTGTGGAAAGTCCTCTGGAGTTTGCTTGGGTTTGTATCTGGATTGTGCCACTTATTAGCTCTTTTATCTGAGGAAATTTTATTGACAACTTCGCACCTCAATTTCCCTCTCCATAAAATGAGGATACTAATCACTCCCATCTAACAGAGTTTTTGAGAGAGTCAGATGAGACTCTACATACACAGAAGTCAGAACAGTGCGGGGCATAGTAAATGCCCAATAAACATTAGGTGTCACTATAACATGGGGCTTTAGGAAATTTTAGTTTTGGCTCCGTCACTAACTATCCTCTTACTCTCTGTGCCTCAGTTTCCCCATCTGTGAGATAAAATTCTTGTTGCTTCGCCATTTAAGATTGAATGAATTGACTTATATGCTGTGCAATGGAGGCACTTATTCATTTGCTAATTTATTTGCTGATGAATGAATATTCATTGAGTGCCAACTATGCCAGGCAAAGTGAGCAAGACAGAGGAGTTCCCTGTTTTTAAGGAGTTTTCAGCCTGTGGGGGAGACAGAAAATTATACAAGCAGTGACAGTGAGGGTGATAATTGTTGGGAGAGTTGCAGTATCAGTGCTGGAGACCCCTGTGTAGCAGGGGGAACTCAATAGTTCGAGGGTGGGGGTGGGGAGGTTAAGGAAGATTTCATGGAAATGATAAGCTAAAACCCAGAGGATGAGTAGGAGTTAACCGGGCAAAGAGAGTGTTCTAGAAAGTAAGAGCAGAACACATGAAAGTCCAGAGATCAGAGAAAGCAAGAGAATAAAGTGGTTCTACTGTATCTCATATACTTTGAGACACCATTGATTTTAAGATGAGCCCTTATTTTATATACCCCCAAGAAAGAGAAAAATACTGCCGGTTAAATATGGCATAACTTTTCTTATAACTTAGGGTTTAAATACTATTTGAAAGAGCATTTTTTTAAAAAAAAATTTTAGGACCCTTCTACTCCACCATCTTCCCAGGCTCCGTGTTTTTTTAGTTCTTAATTGGACATACATTTTACCAAATAACACTCTATCAAATATAGCAAAATAATATATATGTAAAATACTTTGCTCTCAGTATTCCTAAAATTTCACTTTTAGAGTCAAAGCCTTTTGAAAGGTGTTTTTCATTCAGATGCAGTGACTCTAAGCTTTTGCACACAATATGGTGAAGAACATTGGTGATAGAGCATTGCTGATACAGCATTTCTTGAAAGAATTCATGGAAGAACTGAGCCATTGGGGCTGGGCCCTTAAGCTGGGTTTGCATATCTGGAAGTAGCCTACTTTTGATTTCTCCTTAGGTAATGATGCTAAATGCCTCTGATTCACCACCCCCCCACAACCTCCTCATGACATTTGGTACCTATGGGTTAAAAGGGTGGTCCACTGTTGTTTCTGGGATTTTCTTCCAAACTAACACCCATTCTGACAGTTTTGAAACTGGTGCTTTTCATGCTTGTGCATTTAAGACCAGAACTATGAGTTAACAACTTTTCCTGTTTTACAATGATTTTCAGATGTATCCCAACCTCAGGGGTATTATGATGTGAAAAAAAAAATGTGCATCTCCAAGGATGATGAAAT
Source organism: Phoca vitulina (assembly GCF_004348235.1). Lineage (NCBI taxonomy): Eukaryota > Metazoa > Chordata > Mammalia > Carnivora > Phocidae > Phoca > Phoca vitulina. The sequence goes on along the minus strand of NW_022589719.1, from coordinate 7,185,782 downwards.
ACGGCCGAAGCAGACTGTGTTGTGTGTGTGTGTGTGTGTGTGTGTGTGTGTGTGTGTGTTGCAGGGAGCAGAGTGAGGTGAGCAAGTGGTAGCCTGTGGTCAGACCAAGGCATTTTGACTTAGTCTTAAAAGTCTTAGTTAAGTTAATAAGGATATCGAGTAGAAGAATGATAACCCTTGCTGCCAAGTGTAGAATACAATGGACAGGAGCAGATCCAGGGAAGAGGCTGGCTATAGAGGACTTCTGCTCTCCAGGTTATTGTAATAAAAAGAGGAGGAATGATCCTCATCATCTTGGGAACTTCTGGTTGGGGCTTCAGCCATAGGTTACTAATCCAGGGTAGCCAGCAAGTCCTCAATTCCCCAGAAAAGGTGGCATCCCAGGGAGAGGACCAAACACAGAAAGACTCTTAGCTTTTGACCTTGAATGAATATCCCAGATAACTGAAACTTACCTCTTTAAGAAGTAAATTCTCTTTTAGATGAGAATCTCTTTCAGTTCAATACAAATTTAGATGCTTTCTTACATGGGGCCTATTAAATCTAATCTTTTTAAACTGAGTGCTATCACTAAGAATATCAATATTCTTTGAACAACAACAAAAAGAATATCAATATTAATAAATGAATGAAGTAGTGATGCAATGAGTTCTAAAAGGCTATTGAGTTGTATAAAACAATTTGCCCCTGTATTTTTTTTTTTTAAGTGATAATACCTAATGCTTAGTCTTCTTGCTATGGTTTTCAAAGACTATTTGCATCCATGATCTCATTGATCCTCGCAGCATTCTGTGTGTCAAGACATGTCCTCCTGGGAGCAGATGGCAAGATGAAATTAGAAGTGTGAGAGATTTACTGAGGGGAATGCCTGTGAACGATGAAGGGGAGAGAGAACAGTGGTGGCCGGGGAGAGACTTCAAGTACAATGCAGGTCTGACAGCCCTGGAAGGACCAGAGGAGGAAAGAGATGAGTAGGAAGAGGATCAGACTGCAGTGTAGCTTTGGGTATGTCTCTACTGGGCTGATGGGGAGCTCCTGAACAGAGTGTTTGCTAGAGAATCCTGTGACAAAGCAGAAATGGTATGGTTCTAGCTCCACTGCCATACTCCATCACTGGCTAGGAAGAGCCTGGGGAGGGTGTGGTCCCAGAATGAATACTATCACAGATGGCCAAAATGCAGCATCTGGAAGCTGCTAGCTAACTGCACTCTCCCCTGGCAGTTTTTCCATTTTAGTAAGGGAGATCTTCCCACAATCATCGATGGCTACCACACCCTGTGAAGTAGACAAAACAGTTGCCAGTAATTCTATTTTAAAGAAATTTCACATAATTAGAAATGTTCAGTATGATAGCGACAGATTCCCAGGATTCATGGTTGTCTTGTTAGGTAGATTTTTAAAGTATTTTTGAAAACCCAGTTGTGGTAGATGGTCTTCAAAATGGCCACCATCTGTTACTTCAATTCCTGTAGGTCAGTCTGCTCCTCACATCCAGAGGTGGACTCTCTTGCCCCTCCCCTTGAATCTGTCTTGCCTTGACCAATAGAAGCTTCAGTGTTGCTCTGCAGGCTTTCAGAAGACAAGCAGCTTCCTCTTTTCCCTCTTAGAAGCCAGACAGTAAGTAGTTTGACATAACCTCATTCCAGTTACAGAATTGGAGAAAACACCAGATAGAACCAAACTGAGTAAGGGTTCTATCAAATAACTGAGTAGTACTTGTCAAAAGTGTCAAGACCATGAAAGATAGGCTGATGAACTGTTACAGACTAGAAGAGAGTAAGGGGAAACAACTAAATACAATGCAGGATCCTGGATAGGATCTTGGGATAGAAAAAGATCATTAGTAAATCACCCGATGAACTTTAATAGTGTCTGTAGTTTAGTTAATAGTATGATACCATGTTAACTTAGCTTTGATGATGTATTAAGGTTGTGTAGGAAGTTAATATTAGTGGAACCTGGGTAATGAGTATATAGGAACTCTCCATACTATTTGTGTGACGCAAAGTTTCAGGGTGATTCGTAGTGCATCAGTAGATACCTGGAACTTCAGAACAGAGGCAGCAGCTCAGATATGCTCAGCAGAGTTCCTCTTAAGTCAGGGCTGTTGGAAAAAAGGACTGATCTCACTTCTGAGGAGCTGGTGTCTTTTTCTTTGATGTTATCTGAGGGGGCCAAATGACCTTTGGTTTCCAAACAACCTCTTCATTCACCTATCTCAAAGCTGAAATTCCCATTCTTCTGGTAATTCATTAATTTAAGGCAAGCACCATAAAAGGTATCTTGTGTAACAGTAATTCTTAGAAAGCAACCACAAAAGAAGAACATTTGGTTAAATGTTTGGGAAGTAATTGCACAGTTTATCTACTTCTTAAAGATTATCTATGAACCTTAGTAAATGCAAGGCTCTGAGAAATTCTCCAGGAAAGAAATCTGTGTAACTTTATTTAATCTAGCACTTATTCTCCACATTTATTCAACCACAGAATCCTAAATGTATACATGCACAAATTTTCCTGTAAAAGACCCTTTAGGGAAGGCCAGATGAAGTCATTGTGAACTGTAAAGGATTTTAAGTGGCAAAAATGAATCCCCTTTCCCTAGATGGAGGCTGAATGTCAAAATTACTGTTAAAAGTTCTCTCGCATTAGGACATAGTTCAAACTCAATAACCTCTAAATATTCTCTCCCACTTCGAAAGTATGTCAGGTAGTGGAAGGGTGTGTGTTAGTCAAGATTCTTAATTATAAATAACAGAGTCCACTTTAGGAAAGGGATTTATTATAGGGCATTAGTAAATTTATTAAATTTAAATGAGAGCCAGGGAACTTGTTTTGATGCTACACAGCTAGAAGAACACAGCAAGTGGAAGCATCCAACTGCTATAGAAAGTCATCCAGAAGAAACTGGGTTGCCCGAGATGCCCAACACTTACCACCTGTGATGCCAGAACCTTCATCATAGCTACCCAGAAGAACTGAGTACCCCGGAAGATCCTGTCTTGTGGATTGTGATCACTATGTTATGTTGTGTCTTGTGTCATCTTGTCATCTGTGTCACTTCTGCTTTCCAAGGATTGGGAAGAGGTGTTTCTTCACAGACTGTAAATAATGAGTACCCCAGCGGCAAAAGAGTCTGGGAAATGTAGTTTTCCCTATTTGCTAACCGTTACAGTACAGGAAGGCACACAAAAAGGGTTTTTGAGCAGGTGTTGGGTAAACCAATTTGCAGGATTAGCCACAGGGTGCTGCGTTTACTCATTTTTCATTTGACACATGCCACCATGAGATTGTTTTAATATCTTGATTGTCATTTTTTTTCCATCTCTGCCCAGACCATTAAGCTATTACTAAAACACTAAGCATGGCAGCAATGATAAAATCCCAAACTGTAATAATGATAACAATCATCACTATAAAACCCAGTACTAAAATAATACATGCAATATAGTATTAATGACCAGCCAAGCAGTATAGTTAAACTAAACTTTAAAACTATGGTAATGAAACTCAATGCTAATGAAATTCATTATCAGAGTAAAATAAAATTAAATATTATAATGGAAATAATACTTAATATTCTAAATAGACTGAATAATATGGGTTGAACTTCAATATATGAACTTTGTTCTTTTCCTCTTAGTGGTTAAGAATGTGGATTCTAGAATCAGAGTGTCTGGCTCTACCCTGACTTTCCAACATTAGGTTAGTTGGTTAAGCAATTTAGTTCTCAGTTTCTCATTAGGAATTGGAAGTAATGGTGGTATCTCCCTCATAGGGATGATGTGAGAATTAAATTAAAAAAAGCAGGAAAACATCCTGCCCACAGTAAGCAATCTATTAATATTAGGTTGTAGTCAGGGGAGAATGTGGGGAATGTCAATGAAACTCATTCTCTGCTTTCCCAGAGATAGGAAGCCTGCCTCTGTAATCTAGTCTTCTATGACAGGTTCCCTGACATCTCCTATTTAGCTATTTCCTGATGAGTTATCTATCACTATCTAGTGGGATGGCCACCCACTTCCAGTTGTGGATTGATCCCTACTTACAAACATGGAATTTGGGACCTACATTCTGTCATAGAGCCATGAGGTACTTCCTGGATCTCTGGCTTAGCCTTCCCTAGAGCTCAGGAGTCTGCTTATACCTTTAACTATCTTTCCTTGATTGTGGTTTACGAAGAGAGACAAGGGCTTTGGAGCCAGTCACAGTTGGACTCAAATACTATATTCATCTCTTATTAGCTGTGTGACCTTAGGCAAATTATTTCATCTCTCTGAACCTTGTGTTCATATGCAAAATGGTATTAATACTACTTTTCTCCAAAGATTGCTGTGAAAAACAATAAAGGGAGCGTTCCTGGAACAGTTCTTAGCACATAGCAGGTGCTTTGTGGAGAATATTCCACCCCCACAACACTGTGTTGTCTGCTCTGTCCCACAGTGCCATTATTCTTTGTTTTAATAATGTGTGTGTGGTGGTAGGGGCTGGACGCTGGACCTTGAATTTGTTATGACCCCAGAAAACACCTAGATGTTGTGATTTTTCTTTTAGTTCAAGAAAAAAATTCAGCTTGTTCCCTTGTGTGTTTCTTTGCCTAGAAGTGGAACTCAGCTAAAATTCTGGGAACAGAGAGTTCAGTTTTACTGGGTTCTGCTTGAGAAGTTTTGCTGTGTCTCTCCATTGAGCAGGTTGTTCCAGATCTCTTGCTTGGTTGGGCAAGTACTTTACTTACTTTTTACTTCATAAGTTAATGACTACATTTTCCTTAGGGCCCATAGAGACTTTGTACAACTTCTGAGACTCTACGTTGAAGTTTGGTATAATTGTACAATCTCAGTATAATCTCAATATAATTATTATTACAGTGCTGGCATTTACTATTTTGATTGTAAGGCAAAGAACAGAGATTATAGAGTGTTAGGTCTAGGTTTAAGTCCTAGGCTGTAGGACAGAGAGCAAATTACAGCCTAGCCTCTTGGTGAGCCTTGGAGGGCAGTGCCCCCAGCTCTTGGGTGGCTGGACAGCCCTATGGTGGCCAGTCTCCCAAAGCTAATTTCTTATGGTTGCCAATGCCTACAATGTGCTGTACAAATGGTATCCTTTTCTATTTGTGGCTTGACATGACAAACCTTGAGTTCTTCATCTGTAAAATGGTTTCAGCAATACTATCTACCTCATAGGATGCTATAAGGATTAAAATAATTAATATTTACAAAATGTTTAGAACAAGGACCTATGACATAGTAAGTAATATATGTAAGCAATTATTATATGTATTATAGATAATGTAACTATTATCTGTAAAAGGGGAATCATAAATATTTATTTTGTACTTCGGATAATAATCAGATACAGGTATATCTCAAACATACTGAGGGTTTGATTCCAGACCACCACAATAAAGCAAATATTGCAATAAAATAAGTCAAATGAACTTTCCAGTTTCTCAGTGCATATAAAAGTTATGTTTATACTATACTGTAGTTTATTAAGTGTGCATGGCATTATGTCTTTAAAAACTATGTACATACCTCGATTTAAAAAATTTATTGCTATAGGGGTGCCTGGGTGGCTCAGTAGTTAAGTGTCTGCCTTCTGCTCGGGTCATGATCCCAGAGTCCTGGGATCGAGCCCCACGTCGAGCTCCCTGCTCGGCGGGAAGCCTGCTTCTCCCTATCCCACCCCCCCGCTTGTGTTCCCTCTCTCGCTGTGTTCCTCTCTGTCAAATGGATAAATAAAATCTTTAAAAAAAAATTTATTGCTAGAAAATGATAACTGTCATCTGAGCTTTCAGGCAGTCCTAATCACTGTCACAGATCACCATAACAAATATAATAAAAATGAAAAAAGTTTGAAATATTGTGAGAATTACCAAAATGTGACACAGAGACACAAAGTGAGCATGCTGTTGGAAAAATGGTGTTTGATAGACTTGCTTAGCGCAGGGGTGCCACACACCTTCAATTTGTAAAAAAGGCAATAGATGGCCAAACACAAAAGTGAAGAGCAGTAAAATGAGGTATTACTGTGCTATGTTACTTTGTTACTCAAATTGTTCTGGCTCCACTGGGAGCTTTTTCAGGTTGACTCCTGTTTACCTTTGGTGTGCCTCCATTCTTTTGTTTGAGCACTTTTTACTTTTTGGCATTGCAAGATTCTCCAGACTCACTTTGTATTTTCCCTGCACAAGCTCTCGAATTGTCCTTTTCACCAAAGAGCCTAGTGTCTTTTATTGAAGAATGGAATTAGAAACCCATAAACACTTCCCCAAAGAAGACATACAGATGGCCAACAGGCATATGAAAAAATGCTCAACATTACTTGTCATTAAGGAAATGCAAACCAAAACTACAATGAGATGTCACCTCATGCCTATTAGAATGGCTCAAATCAGGAAAACAAGAAACAATGAATGTTGGCAAGGATGTGGAGAAAAAGGAACCCTCCTGCACTGTTGGTGGGGATGTAAATTGGAACAACCACTGTGGAAGACAGTATGGAGGTTCCTCAAAAAATTAAAAATAGAAATATCATATGATCCAATAATTCCACTACTGGGTATTTACCCAGGGAAAATGAAAACACTAACTTGAAAAGATATATGCACCTCTATGTTTATCGGAGCATTATTTACAATATCCAAAGTCATGGAAGCAACCTAAATTTCCATCAATAGAGGAATGGATAAGAAAAATGTGATGTGATGTGTGTGTGTGTGTGTGTGTGTGTGTGTGTGTGTGTATGTGTGTGTATACATACATATGTGTATATATATAGTATATATATTATATATAAAAGAGGATATGTGTGTATATATATGATATATATATTATATATTTAAAAACCCATAAAAAAAGGATGAGATAGTATCGTTTGAGACAACATGGGTGGATCTAGAAGGTATTATGTTAAGTGTAATAAATCGGACTGAGAAAGACAAATGCTATATGATTCCACTCATAAATGGAATCTCAAAAAATGAATAAACAAAAAGCAGAATCAGAACTATAAATACAGAGAGCAAACTGATGGTTGCCAGAGGGGTGGGGAGCGGGAGGTTGGGCAAAATGAATGAAGCGGGGAGAGACATACAGTCCTCTGGTTACGGAATGAGTAAGCCATGAGAATAAAAAGCAGAGCATAAGGAATAGAGTCAATGATATTGTAATAGCAATGTAATGAGACAGAGGGTAGTTATAGTTGTGGTGAACATAACATAATGTATAAACTTGTCAAATCACTAAGCTGTACACCTGAAACTAATGTAATATTGTCAACTCTCCTCAAATTAACAAATGTCCAAAAGAAGTAAATGGTTCAGGATAGTTGGCTTCCATTTTGTTATAACTTGTATAAGCCACGTGGCTACATTAACTTTAACAGAAAATTTGAGAAGGAAGGTATTTAACAAAAAGGAAGAAGAAGAAGAAATCAAGATGGCGGTGATGGGTGAGCCGCTGGATTTTGATGCAAATACTTGTGGTGTTACATTAATGTCTATTAAATAAAACAGAATTGAGTTGGTTGGGGAGGCCCTGTAGGCAGGGCATAGGATCATAATATCAGGCCAGGGTCAAAGAAAAGAGAGTGTTTACTAGAGTTTGAGAACACCCCAAATGGAACCCTGCTTAGGGGAGCCGGTAGAAGAAATTGTGCATGTGTTTATTGACAGTATGAGACGTGATGATTCTGCAGTTGTGCTCCCATTTGAGTGATTCCTGGCTTGTTCAGTTTTGTTTTAAGTCCTTCATTCTCTTACATTTTCTACTGCTGTGTGACAAATTCCTCCAAAACTCAGTGGTTCAAAGGGACAATTATTATCATTCTTGGTTTCTGTGAGTTAATGATTTGGGGAAATGCTCTGATGGATGGTTCTGGAGTCTTTCATTCAGTTTTAGTCAATTGGTGTCTGTAGCATCTGGGGACCAGCCAGATATCTCTCTTGTGTCTCTCTTGGTATAACCTCAGGGCTCCTCCATGTGAACTAGTTTGGCTTCCTCACAGCATGGCAGCCTCCAAACTAGTGTGCTGCTTACATGGCAACTGAGGGCTCCAGGGCAGACACTTCAGGGCACAAGGCAGAGGGAGCCTCCCAATTTCTGACCTAGCTTTGGAGTTTACTTCCAGTCCATTTTGTTGGTGCTAAGTGAGTCCTAGACCACGTAGATTGAAGGAAAGGGGACACAGACCCGCCTTTCAATGGGTGGAGAGCTGAAGTTACATTTAAAAAGAGTCTGTGGAATGAGAGATACTGTCTTGGTCACCTTTGGGGAAAGAATCCTGCCACACAAGCACCACAGCTACGCTGCCAAGATTTCTAGCATTTGACAATGTGTCGTAAGCCCACAAAAACTGGCATCTGCTGCCTTAAAAATAGGGGCCTTTAACTGGTGTTTTTCTGAATCTCTCTCCATCTATTTTCACATTCTCGTGGCTTCTTAGAACCCCTTTGCCACCCACTATCCTTCATCTGCTTTCCTGGGTCGTGTTTTCTGATTTTGCCCCCTGAGGGGCATAAAGATTTCCTTTAAAAACACTGTTGGCTCTCAGTGTGGCTGAAAGGAAACATGTCAAGTGAAAGAAGCACGTAGAGGGAAAAGACACAAGTGAATAATGGGAAACACAAGTGGGAATGAACAATAATGGCGAAGCAGAGTTAGGGACATGACATGATGTGTGGGAGCATGCAAAGAAGGGACTGGAAAACTTCAAAGAGTGGATATAAGGAAATTTTAAAGAATGGGGAAGACTGTACCAGTGCTAAGAATTGTCATAGGCCTACTATTTATGGAATCACGAACTTAGAGATCGGGGATGGGTTTTAGGGACATCCTTAAACCACCAAAATCATTTGCAAGATTACATACAAAATGATAGAAGAGGGTCCACAGCACTTATCAGAAAGGCAAAGGGGTATGGAGTCAAAGAAGCTTTAAAATACACTGGTAGTGAACGTCAGAAGCTCATATGGGGAGGTATGTAATCAAAGTCACATGCTGATAGGAGCAGGGGAGCACTGGCCACCTGAGGTGCCTTGTTGAGGGCCAGAAACTAAATATCCTGGTTGATATTTGTCTCATTTTGGTCACACTCTTCCTCCCAGTCCCGTGAGGCACCATGCTTGCAAGCTCGTGAATCTGTTTTTATCTTGTTGTGCATTCATGCATTCTCCTGTTGTTCTAACTGACATGTATCCCGTATCCCCAACTTTGGCAAAAGCCATTGTCTACTCTGTTCCACAACTGGGCTCTTTCTCAGCATACCCGAACCCGACACACACACACACACACACACACACACACACACACACTATACACTACACAATACACACCCACCCACGCTACCCACCCCCTTCTCCCACACACACACCTTTGTTCCTTTTGGTCATTAGGAATCATTTTTCTTCTATATGCAGCAAGATAAACTAGATATAAGACCGCCATGAGTGGAGAGGACACAGCAAAATCTAGAGGCTAAGAAATCTACAGTTCTTGGTGACAAAGGGATGGGGTTCTGTGGGCTCAGGGAAAACCTTGCCAGGCAACAAGAGGAAATGTTTTCTTTATCTTCATCAAGTCTGTGAAAGGAAGCTGTGTGTGTGTGTGTGTGTGTGTGTGTGTGTGTGTAAAATAAAGACCGTGGGGTAATTTCTAGTGCAAACCACTAGATGGAGTTCCTGCCTAAAGAACACACTCGGATCTGGGACTTCAATCTGCGCATTTTCTCCTCTAGATGAAAATGTGAATTGGGGGCACCAGGTGAAACCCCAATCTATCTAAAAGGCTCTGTAATCTTGTTTTGTTGTGGAACACACTTTCTCTCAAACTTCTTTCTCCATTTCTTCTCAGGAATTGCCCCAAATATGGGTCATTCCTTGCCACATGGTTTATTAAGCTTAGACCGCTGCAGCAGTGTTTACTTTTCCAATGGTTCTTTCCCTTTGCATGCCTGAACAGCCAGTTTTGTCTTTTTTCCCTCCATTTCATGAGCTTTAAGTACTGCCTGTCCTGTGAAGAACTCTTTGTTCCTTGAAAGGAAACCCTGCAAACATAGGTAATTCTCCCAGTATGGCTTTTGCGTGCAAACAGGGCAGTAAATAAACTCAGACAAATCTGGAGCTAGCCAACTTCTCTTTCTGGGGGTTGAGTTGAGTTTTCCTGACTGATACCGATTACCCCATAGCTAAGGAAATTGGGACAAACTTTATTTTTATTACAAAGATTACTAGCAGCAAGTGTGCATTTATTCTGCAAATAAAACTCCATAATTTAAACATATGATAGATCGATTTAATGAGCTATGAACTCACACATATTTGACATTTTTGCCAACAAAAAGCTTCACGCTTGAGATTTATGAGTGAACTGACAATTCACAGGGTTTGCCTGTTTCCCTTTTGTGTGTAAGAAAGCAACAACTTTGCACTTGACAAAGAATGATTTGTTTTCTAGCTAAACCAGATGGAGAATTAGGTTACACCAATGTTAGCCTTGGGAAATCTTGATACCAAGTAGCCCCTGAATCCCTCTTACCTAGGTTGACCAAGGTCAAGGTGGCTGAAAGAAAATTGGGGGCTGAAGACCTTTCTTTCTTTCCAGTGTCTGATGCTCAGTTAACCCCTCTTTCCCTCTGCATTTCTTGCAGTCAGTAGCAGGGGCCATGTTTATCACTCTGCCTCCTTGCTTCTACCCCTTGGTCAGGACTGGGAAGAGGGCAGCATTATCCTACCATCCCAAATGACTAGACCAGGTGATTCCTGCAGGATCTCCCAGGAGAGCCTAAAGTACTCTGAGTATTTAAAACACAGGAAATTTAATGCGGGTAATTGGTTATACAAGTGATAGCAGAGCTGCAAAGACTAAGAGGGCAGGAAGGCAACCCAGGATTAATAATAGCAAGAAGTCATTACTACCTCTGGGCTTGAAGGGACAAAGGGAGAAGGAGGTGTGACCTGAACCCAGGGGCTAGGATCACCAATCAGAGCTTGGAACCATAGAAACCCTGACAGCAGGACCTGGAGCCATGGGGAAGATGGATTCCCTCCCTGAGATGCCACCCTGGCAGAGTAACAGGGGGAAATTCTCTGGCTTTCCCCTTCGTTGGCTCTCCAATCTTTCAATAAAGCCTTCCATTGTCCAAACTCACCAGAAGCCAGCTGACAGGGATCCTGGGAAATACCAGGCCCCTGGCTATAGAGCAAAGCAGAGAAGGGCAAATGGGTCCAGGAAAAGTACAACAGGCGAACATCCATACCAAGTAAGACCAATCCAACATTTTCTCCTGGGAATTAGGATGGGCTACGAAAGCTAGTGTCAGTTGCTTTTGAATATTGTAGCTGGGAGGTCCTACAGAGCTAGATTGTGGTCTCCTGTTAAATGTTTTTGCTAAAAGGGAGACAGTCAGCATGGAAAGAGTAAAGACAGGGGGGAGAGGGCTGAGTGAGGGAGAAGATAATAGAAAGGTGTATCTAAGAGGATGAGGGAGAAGCAGAGCTGTTGGTGGTCTTCAGGTACCGGGAGATAAAAGTAGGAAATCAGGGCCTGCCAAAGGACTAAATACTTCAAATAAAAGACAAAGCACAGTAGGAAGTAAATAATGCTTGGAGTTTCTCTATCTTTGATGGGGCTTCTAATTTTAATTGGGTATGGCTATATTCTATTCCAAAATGGAATGAAAACAAGAAGGCCAACAATTTTGTAGCATCTAAACCTGGTGATACATTTAAAAGAATTATACAATTTTTTTGATCACTGTTGCCTTCTAATAAAGTACTTATTAAATACAGACATTTTAAATAAAAGTAAAAAGGGAGTATCTTTGGGCACATTTGGGCTGAATTTTTATCCATTTAATCCAAAAAATATAGAAAAAAGCTAATATCTTCTATTTAGCAGATTTTGCTCTGAGTTTTCTAGGAAACTCAGCACCTGTAGAGAAAGTATTTTTTAATTCATTGTATAATAGTCTACTGAGAAAAGTCAATTAAAGGTGTCAAAGTATTAACCATAAAATGTAATTGTGAAGTTTGCAGACAATTTTATGAAAAAATTAAAGAAAACATTACGTAACACAAAGTGTTCGGTAGCATACCAGTGACACGGTATTAGACACAGGTGTATGTTCCAAAAATATTCTGCTCATTTTTTTAATGTTCATATTGTCAACTTAAGGAAACTTTAAAAATTATTCAATGTACACAGACATATGTTATCTTAACTTTTTAAAATGAATTAAAAATAGTTTTAAAATGAATCTATTTTAGGGGCGCCTGGGTGGTTCAGTTGGTTAAGCAACTGCCTTCGGCTCAGGTCATGATCCTGGAGTCCCGGGATCGAGTCCCGCATCGGGCTCCCTGCTCAGCGGGGGGTCTGCTTCTCCCTCTGACCCTTCCCCTCTCATGCTCTCTGTCTCCCATTCTCTCTCTCAGATAAATAAATAAAATCTTTAAAAAAAAAAATGAATCTATTTTATAGATCCAGTAATGCAATAAAAGCAGTTTGTTGATCAGTAAATAAATATTAAAATAAATAATCAGACCCACTTTTCCCAAGGAGCAGTCAGGCTCAGAATACTCTTTGTGGACTCTGAGCTCCCCAGCAGCACCTCTGAGGGGAAGACAGAGCTTCTCACCTCCTACTTCCCTTAATACATCCTTGTGGACATTTTATCTCCCCAGTAGGAGGGCTTAAACTCCTATTTCTCATTGAGACTCTATATTGTACTTCATGTTCATTCTTCACCCTGACAGCAGACTGCTAGTAATTCTTCCTAACATTTCAGAAATTACCTGTAGAACAAATCGGTTGGTCCCCGGAGGAGAAAATATTGTACTCTTTCTCGCTTGGATCACAGGTTATTCCTGCAGATGATATCCTTATGCTTTCCAATTATATGTTAGATAACCAGAACAGATAAAACAAACAAACAAAATAACTCCAAGTAGGAAACAAAAAAGAATGTTAAAGCAGTGAAAATTATAATAAAACAGTCAGGCTAAAACAATCAAATGAAATTAAACCATGGTAAGGTCCTAAAAAGAATGAAGACAAGAAAGCAGTATAAATAATAATAAAAACACAGAGTAGACCAAAAACAATGAAAATACGGTAAAAGAGTAAAAATGAAAGGAACAAAAGATTCAAAGAATAAATGAAGCCAAATGAGATAGAAAGTAAGTTCAGGTTTTGATTTATAAGAACTAAATTAGTTGAAGATTGGATGAGGACTCGGCCACATTAAGAGTTCTTTGTCTCACCCTGTCATGAAAAAATAATCTTGGCCTTGGGTGCCTGGGTGGCTCAGTTGGTTAAGCGTCTGCCTTCGGCTCAGGTCATGATCCTGGAGTCCCTGGGATCGAGTCCCGCATCGGGCTCCCTGCTTGGCAGGGAGTCTGCTTCTCCCTCTGACCCTCCCGACCCTCCCCCCTCTCATGTGCTCTCTCTCTCATTCTCTATCTCTCAAATAAATAAATAAAATCTTTAAAAAAAAAAAATAATAATCTTGGCCTTGCTGGCTAAGCCCGACCTGGAAATTCTAGAGCAAGACTCGGGATAGAATGCTAGCGCAGGGGGCCTTCAGGGCTATGGGGCGGATGCCAGAATGCCCTTTAAATCTATGAAGAGAAACCTTCTCTGAAGCCTAACTGACTATTTAGATCACAGATCATGGTACAGTAAATGGTTCCTTAGAAGAACAATCTAGGCCAATCTCCTTTGTATAGACTTGCAAACTAGAGCCTGTGTTGAAGAAAACAGTATAATTTCAGTGATGGGAGTGGATAGATGGAGACATAGAGGACCTTTCTTGGCAATACCATCTGATTAGGAAGCCTGTCTAATTGAAGAAGATCTTATCCTCAGCACCTTTTTAAATAATCCTTTTTCTGGCACCTGAAATTTTTGGAATTGACACAGGTTTGCTTGATATGCCTGATGACCAGTTAGCCCTTTTGGGATCCATTCCCTGGGCTGACTAGATTGGTTGTAGCTGCACAGCTGAGATGTGTCCAAGAACAGTGGTTTCCCATCAAGGACACAGGAAGCCCTGCTGGCCTGGGGTGAGTCAAGGCTGATGCAGAGGAAGGGAGTGGAGGAGGATAGTCCTGCAAAACCCTTGGCTGGGTTTGGTGGAGCAGATGGAGAAAGCTCTGAAAAGGGGAAAAAAATTGCAGGAGCTGCGATGATCCTGGGCCAGCCCCAGCCTGGCTCAGCTGCTCAGGTAGTGCCAGGGATCTCTGCACAGCTACCTCTGGGAAAGGGGCCCCAAGCACAGAGCTAGTGGTGGGTTAGGACATCTATGGTAAGACCCAGGGGTCTGCAGGCCTCTTTACTTGTGACAGTTCTGGAGTGAGGGACTGTATTCATTTCCTATTACTGCTGTGACAAATCACCACACACTGAGGGGCTTAAGACAACACAAATTTATGCTCTTACAGTTCTGGAGATCAGAAGTGTGAAATGAATCTTATGGGTCTAAAATCAAGGTGTCGGCAGGGTGAATTCCTTTTGGAGATTCTAGGGGAAAATATATTTCTTGCCTTTTCTAACTTCTAGGGACCACCTGCATTACATGGTTTCTGGCTCCGTTCTCCATCTTCCAGCAAGGTGGTGTCTTCAAATCTCTCCACAACTGGCTCCCCTCCCCTTCTCCTTTTCTGTTTCCCATGAGGCCTTCCTATTCTAACCCTCCTACTTTGCTCTTATAAGGGCCTTGGTGATTACATTGGGTCCACTTGGACAATCCAGAATAATCTCCTCATCTCAAAATCCTTAATTTATCAGAGCTGGAAAATCCCCTTTGCCATGCAAGATAGCACATTCACAGGGTCAGGGGATTAAGATGTGGATGTCTTTGGAGAGTCATTTTTCAGCCTACCACAAGAGCTTCTATCACCTGTCATGTCAGGAGACGGCGCAGTGTCCTTGCAGAAACGCCCACATTGAAGATGCCTATCGTCAGCTCCTGGTCCTCACCACTCTCCTGGTGGGAGGTGAAGGCAGACACAGCCTCAAGACTTCAGTAAAGGGTGAGTTATTGAGCCAGCTGCTTTAGGGCTAACACGGGACTCCACTTTCTTTTGCAGTTCTCTGCAGCTTAGGCCTCTGGTTGCTTAGGAAGAACAGAACTAAAGTTTGGCTGTAAAACTTTTTAGTACCAGACATGTTCATTGAGCAACTGTATACTCAGTACTTTCTGGGTACTGAACACTGGGCTGGAGAACAGAACCGGTGAGTAAGACCGATTGCTCTAAGATTTTATTGATTTTGCTTGTTGCCTCCCCACATGCTAGAATCTAAGCTACATTAGGGCACAGATTTTATATTATTTACTACTAAATGCTGATGCCAACTTCTCAGGGGTTTTGATGGTAAATTCCCAACAAACTTTTGCTGAATTAAGGAAAGATATGATTTTGACCTTAGTGAATGTGTAATTCAATATACTGGACAAGAGGTTGATAAATTCTGGCCCTTAGGCCAAATCTCATCTACTAATTGTGTTTGTAAATAAAGTTTTGTTGTGTCACTGCCATACCCATTTATTCAGATATTGCCTTTGGCTGTTTTGTGCTACAATGGTGGAGTTGAGTGGCTACAACAGACTGCATAGTTTGCAACTTGGGGCTAAAATATTTACCATCTGGGCCTCTACAAATCAAGTTTGCCATCCCCTGGGCTGACAGATAAATGGTAACTGCTTTGAGTATAAGATCTATGATAGGAAATATAGGATGCCTTTGGTTATTCTTGGAGTGTCTCATGCTCCCAAGGTTGTGTCTTCAGAGAGGCCCTTTAGGGTATCAGTCAGCTGTCCACAGTGGTTGTCATGAAGGATCCATTGCTTCAGTCTTCATGGTCCCTGCAGGTTTATTGTTTCATCACCCATGAGAATCTTTGTTGAGGTGGGAACTCTAGCATCTAGGATCTAGATTCCCTGTATAGGCCAGTCTGCCTTCCCATCCAAGATCTCTCCACCTTCCTGCTATAAGGTGGGGGAGTAGGGCTTGGACTCTACTTCTCCCTTCTCCCTTCCCTGAAATGTCTTATGATTATTTGCTATGACCTCATCACTTCTCTCTTTCCCTTACCTTCCAGAGACTCTAATATAATCTAATGTCTTCAAAAGGTTTAGATATTTACAAAAAACTTAAATTTCTAATTTTTTCTCATCAGAATCCCTAAGGCAAGAAATTGCAAAGTTTGGTTGCTGGTTTGGAAAAGGTATTAGGTAGAAATGGTGATAACAAAAAAATACTGCTATTTTGGGGAATTGTCCTGCCTTATTTGCATTGCTAAGCTGTTGGACTATATCCTGAAAGCAATAAATTTTAAAGAGAATCAAGAGAGAATGCTTTTAAGGAAGAGAGTGACAGATGAGCTAAGGTGATCATGCTCAATATTTAATAGGTGGTGTATGCAATAACCATTCCAACAACTATTATGGCAAGATGGGTACATCTTGGCTGAGGATCAGCTGGATTTGTATGTTGGAAGTTGATCTAGCTGTCAAGGGCAGAAGAGATGGGAGGCATCCCTCCAAGATTAGAGGGAGGCTAGGGAGGAGAGTATTACAGTAGTGTAGGAAACAGATGATGAGGCCTCTACTTGGAGAGTTGCAATGGGAATGGAGGGGGAGTGTATAGCAGCTAACTTGATTTTAGGTGTGGAAGCAAAGGGGTTAGGTGAATGATAGATGCTGAGACTGAGGGAGAGGGAAAGTCATGGATTGCTTATAGGGCTTGGGTGAGGGGGTGGCTGATGGAGTTAGGAGACAGTGTAGAGAAGCAAGCATGAACAGAGGGGAAGATGGGAAATTAACTTGGCTGGGGGATCACACCTTCTGGCTTACCTCTGGAGTCCTTCCTTTAAATGCTTAGTGAATGACTTAGGCATCCCAGGAAAGAGAAGACCCCTTATGCAGGAATGGCAGACATCTTTGCATCAAGGGAACCATTTCGTTCTGTGCAAGCCCAGCCCAGGGGGCTAGGAAGGGGGACCTAAATGTTTACTAAGTCATTTTTTTTTTGCCATCCTGCCAGCATTTTTGTATGTAGATTTTATTTTATTAAATATGGAGTCCTCCAGTCTGAACTCTTTCTCCTCTATTTTAGGTCCAGATAGTTTTATGTAGCATTTAAAATCACATGAAATCACACACACACAAAACCCTTTTCCATTCTGATTCTATTAGGAATTATGTTTTGTTTTGCTTTTTTTCCCTTCCAAAATAAGTTTTCCAAACCCCATAAAATACAACACACGACACATACTGGTTTCATTTACTGTGATTCTACAGAAAGATTTCCTGACCGGACAATGCAGATAAGGCATGTGGCAAAATTGACATTTGGCCTATATTTTGTTCTAACCCCAAATATCATGAATAATCCCTCTCCCATAAGGACAGTATCTGACAATAGTAAAATGGCCGTTTTTTGGCTATCAAAGTATGATCTGCCATAGAAGCAGAAGGCAAAGTAATAAAAAGGGAATATTTAAAAGTACTTTCTCCTCCCTCAGTGTCCCCACTTCCCCATCCTGTCCTTCTCTTCCTCCCTCTGTTCCTCCTCCTCCTCATCTTCCTTATTCTCATGGGAGTAAGCACTGATGACCATACAGTAGCCTAAATACGCTTTTCAGCCTAGAGTTCCCAAAATAGAAAATAAGGAGAGGTTAAGGGTTGCATTTATGATGGAAACTGTTAAAAACTTTTCCAAGTAAAATTTAGTTTTTCATTCAGTCCAAATTCTTTTTCACTTAAGTGGTTGGATACAACTTAGGATCTCTTCAGAGAGTAAAGTAAAATATTAAAAAGTAAGATCCTTCCGGTGATTTAACAATACAAGAGCCTACTGTCTTTGTCTTTCCATTAGATCCATAGCCAGAGGATAGATGTGCTGAACGTGTAAATATGCTTTATAGACCATTTGTTTTTATTTTTTTAATTAATAAACTGAATTTTTTAAAGCAGTTTTAGGTTCACAGAAAAATGGAGCTGAAAGTACTGAGAATTACTGTCGCTCCCTGTACTTACACATGAGCAACCTCCAATACCACAAGTGGTGCATTTGTTATAATCCATGAACCAACATGGAGTCATCATCACACAAAGTCCGTAACAATTTACATCAGAGTTCATGCCTGGTGTTGTACATTCTATGGGTCTGACAAATGTATAATGATGTGTATCCACCACTGGAGTATCACACAGAAAACTTTAGCTGCCCTGAAAATCCTCTTCCAGAAACACCTTCACACACTCACCCAGAAATAATATTTTACTAATTGTCTGGACATCCCATGCCCAGTCAAGTTGACACGTGAAATCAGTGATCACAACAATATTTGCTTTAAACATTTATATGTGTTTTAAAGACATTAAGAAAGGAAGCTCATTTTTCAGTTTACTCTTTTTACAATTTTGGATACTTTTTGCTCATTCTTAAACACTTGTATTTACCTATGCTACCAAATCCTTTCAGTCTGAAGAACTTCTTTTAGTATTTCTTGTGTGGATTTGCTGGCAATCTATTCTCTCTTTTTTTTTTATGTTCTGTTAGCCAACATATTGTACATCATAAGTTTTTGTTGTAGTGTTCAACGATTCATTAGTTGTGTATAACACCCAGTGCTCATCCCAACACGTGCCCTCCTTAATACCCATCACCCCCCTTCCTTCTGTAACCCTCAGTTTGTTTCCTGGAGTCCAGAGTCTCTCATGGTTTGTCTCCCTCTCTGATTTCTTCCCATTCAGTTTCCCTCCCTTCCCCTGTGGTCCTCCGTGCTATTATGCTAAGTGAAATAAGTCAGGCAATCTATTCTCTTAATTTATTTTACATGAAAGTGGCTTTTTTCACTTTGATTCTTGAAGATATGTTCATTGGATATAGAGTTCTAGGTTGACAGTTTTCTTTTAGCAATTTAAAGATGTGGTCCTTCTGTTTTTTGGTCCCTATAATTCTTGATAAGAAGTTCATGGCTATTTGAATCCTCATGCCCCTTTATGTAATATGTTTATCTCTGGTTGCTTTCAGTGTTTTCTCTTCATCTTTGATTTCCGTAGTTTATGATATGCCGAGATGTGATTTTTATTTATGCTCTTCCTGTTTAGTGTTTGCTGAGGTTCTTTAACCTGTGGATCAGTATTTATATATCCTCTACTATATTTAGGAATTTTTCAGTATTCTTTCGTCAAATAGGTTTTTCTTTCCGTTCTCTTTTCTCCTTTTGGACTGAAATGATCCATATGCTATCCATTTCCTTGTTCTTCACATTTGAATAATTTTGGATTGTGTCAGGACTCTGTATACTGTTTTAATGCTCCAAAGAGTGTTGATATTCTAGCAGGCAGCTAACTTGGTGAAACTCAAACTGGAAAGTCTGTCTTAACTGTGGTGGAAGTTTAAATCTCAGATTAATTCTTTCAGTTCTAGGTGAGTCATTTGAGTGTGTCCAACTCATAAAGTTCAGAGTTCTTACACATAATTTGGGGCCCCTCTTTCTTTAGACTTCTTCCATCTGAGATTGCCTCTTCCCTTTCTGGTACCTGTGGTTTCTCTGGGATCCACTACTCAGTTCATCCGGTGAGCAGGATAGAGGGGTTTCTATCAGAGGGCCAGTCACCCTGCATCATGTTGTGACTGCAGCTTGTCCACAGGCCAAAGAAGCAAAAATGGAAAAACTCATCCTCTTCCAGTCCCTCCTCCCAAGCTCTAATATCCCTTCAAAATTTGATTCCTCTGCAGAGACCTTGGGTAGTTTTTCTTTTTGACTCTGTGTTTTCCCATGTTATGGTCATCTGTTAAAGAACCGTTTTGTTAGGGGCTTACTCTACCATAGAGAAACGTCACTTCCCTCCATTTTGACTACATTTTGTTTTTCATTTCTTTCTTCAAGGGTTCACTAGATCCTGCAGCAGGTTCTCAGAGCACCAAGAGTCACAAGGCATAGGAATTAAAATACAGACTTTGGGGTAAAAAGACTAGATTTGTACAGTGACTCTCCACCTTAGTCACCCAATGACCTTGGGCAAGATATTTACCATCTGTTTCTTGACCTGTTAAAGAATAATGGAAAAACATAGTGTGGAATGCTAAGCAGAGCCTTTCACACTAGAGGTACTCAGGAAATGCTAGTGCATCTCACTTTCGGTAACTCCATCCACTAAAGGAGATTATGTATATCAGATAAATATAATGCAAAGTGAAATAACTTGATAGAGGGCTATACAGAGGAGCAATGAAGGACCACCTCCCACCATATGAAAAGAAATGGGAGAGCTTTCTGAAGCTGAGTTGTTATTTAAAAATTAATTTGTAGTTTTTCATGTTTTCTCTGTAATGTCATTTGTTAAATCTTTGGCAAATATTTTTTCAGTCCGTCATCTGACTTTTGTCTTTATTTGTGTCGATGTTTGCTATATAGAAGTTTTATGTTTTTGTGGTCCAATCTTCCCCTTGTCTTCTAGGTTTTATATCTTGTCTATGAAGTCTTCGCTACTCCCTAATTATAAAATGCTCTCTGATAGTTCTTATTGTATGTTCATATTTTGTACATTTATTATAACTCCAAAATCTGTTTGAAGGGTTTTGTGTGTGTATTTGTGCATGTGCATGTGTGTGTATGCGCACGTGTGCACTTGTGCGTGTGTGTGTGTGCATAGTGAAGTCTTGTGATAGAGATAGTCTGAATTTAACACTTTCAAAATGAATGGCCAATAGTTTTCCAATATTGGAAAGAACATCTTTCCCTATTGGCATAAAATGTCACTTTTATAATAAATAAAATTCTAGCTATGTTTCTGGACTCTACGCTATACCATGAAACAGTCTTCAATTCTTGGGCTAACATCATGGTTTCTGCTACTACAACATAGTTCTCTTTGACATCTGGTAGGATAGAAGGCCCTTGTTCTTCCTTTATTCTGTTTTTAATGTTCTTTGCTATTCTTACACATTTTATCTTTTATGGAATTTTAGAATAGCTTGTCAGAGTTCATAAATGATCCAGTTGGAGGAGACAACTGGGTGGCTCAGTCAGTTAAGCGTCTGCCTGCTGCAGCTCAGTGCATGTTCCCAGGGTCCTGGGATCAGCCCTGCATCAGGCTGCCTGCTCAGCGGGGAGTCTGCTTCTCCTCTCTCCCTCTGCCCCTCTTCCCTGCTTGTGCTCTCTCTCTCTCAAATAAATAAATAAAAATTAAAAAAAAATGATCCAGTTGGAATTATGGTTCTAATTTCATTTTATTATGAATTAATTAACTGGAACAGAACTGACATACTTATCGCATTGAACTTTTACACTCAGGACCATCATTTATTTTTACATTGTTTAGGTCTTTCAAAGTGTGTTAGTAAAGTTAACATTGTTTTTTATTTGAATCTTTCACATTTGTTGCTAGATTTATTTATTCCTATATATTCCAGGTTTCCTTTTAAATTGCTTCCTCTCATTGGTATTGCCAATCTTGTTTTGGCAAGATTTTATTTGTCTCAGAGAAACTGATTTTTTTTAGTCATATAAGATTCTGTTATGCTGAATAATATGGTAACATTAATTCTAACTAGAAAAAAAGTACTAGATTTAGAATCACAAAAAGTGGGATTGTGCCCCATCGCTTCTCGACCTTTTGGCTAAGATCAAGTGAAGTGGGATTGTGCCCCACTATTTATTATATATAAATCATTTAACATTTTTTTTGTTGCTCTCCGTTCTCATCTGTAAAATGGGAGTAAATATTTTAACTTCATACAGGGTCATTATAAATATCCAATAAGTATCCATTTGGGAATATGCTTTATATTAATGTAAGTTATCAGTAGAATTCTTACTTTTACTAAAATCCTTGGATAAAAGGTAAGAGTCAACACTTTTATGGATTTAAGAAGCTCTGGGAGATTCCTATAACTGAAACAACCCTACATGCTACAATATCCTTGTAAGTTAAAGAGAAATAAAAAATTGGCTGAAAACTTTTTCAAAAAGCCCATTAGAACCACTGCAGAGGTATATTTTGAGAGCTCCAGGTTGTAGAATAGCTCTCCTTTATTGGACACCTTCTATGCTTGAGTTTACACATATTATTTAAATTTACAAGATAGGTATTATTACCTCCATTTTAAAGATTCTTTCCTTTCTCCTTTCAAACTTACTGAAAAGTTGCAAGAATAATAAAAAGGATTTTTGTATAATCTTAACTCAGATTCTCTAAAAGTTAACATTATCTATTTATATAAATGTTTTAATTATTATGTTTGCCTTTTTTTTCTCCCCCCTCCACATATTTAACCTATAATTGTTATAATTGTATTATTATTTTTCATACTTTAGAGAAAGAACAAATTGAAGATGTAATGCCTTATTGCTCCTTAATGGAAGAACCTCTCCTACAAAATTGAAGAACCCTCTCCTACAAAATTACTGGACCATTGTTAGAGGCAAATAATATTGATAGAATACTACTATTCGAACACAGAGCCCTTGGCCCATTGTCTCAATAATGTCTTTGTAAACACATCCATTCTTTTTTCTCTAGGATCTAGGATCACCTGTTGCATTAAATTGTCATATCTTTTTAGTCTCCTTCAATCAGGAAGAGTTTTTCATTTTTTTCTTTGTCATTCATGACCTTGACATTTTTGAGAAGTACAGGCAAGAAGTACAAGTGCTTTGTAGAATGTTCTTCAGTTTGGGTTATCTGATGTTTTCCCATGTTTAGATTAATGTTATACACTTTTCCTTTGACAAGAATAGCACAATGATGCTGTGTTCTTCCTACAAGGAAGCAGATGGTGTCTATTTGAACCATCACTTTGGATGTTGACTTTCATTACTTGGTTAAGATGGTGTCTGCAAGATTGCTCTACATTAAAGTCTGCTTGATATATATTGTACTTTTTCATTAATACATAATTATATTAATAAGTAATTAATAAGTGTTTTATGGGCAGCTATTTTGAGACTATGTAAATATTCTGTTCCTCAACAAATTTTCACCTACTAGTTTCAATATTCATTGATGATTTTTATCGGAATCAGTTATTACTATCATGGCAGTTTAATTCCATTATCTCTTGCACATGATTAATGGGCATACTGAAAGGTGGAACTTTCCATTCACCTCCATCTATTTATTTATATTAGTATGGACTCTGGAATTACTCTTATGCAATCTGTAGCCATAGTCATTTATTTGAGGTTCAAATTGTCCCACATTTGGCCAGTGGAATACCTTCAAACTGGCTCTCATTTATTTATAGAATTTCAGTTATAATGGGGCTTATTTTTGCCATCCTATTTTAGTTAAAAAAATTTACTGTATTGTCTTTTTTAGTTTGATCTAATCTCCCTAATGATAAATTTCCTAATCCATTCTTAGGTGAACTCATCCTGCTGTTTGTCTCATATATTTTACTCTTTATTTCAACAACTATGTTTTTTATATGTTATTTTCCCTAACTTTTTTTTTAAGGATTTTATTTATTTATTTGAGAGAGAGAGAATGAGAGATAGAGAGCATGAGAGGGGGTAGGGTCAGAGGGAGAAGCAGACTCCCCGCTGAGCAGGGAGCCCGATGCGGGACTCGATCCCGGGACTTCAGGATCATGACCTGAGCTGAAGGCAGTTGCTTAACCAGCTGAACCACCCAGGCGCCCCTTTCCCTAACTTTTTAAGTGAATTTTTATTATTGCTTCATATTACTATTATCTTTCCTTATCTCCTTAATGATACATTTTCATGTTTATTCTAAATTATTGGCCCCTTTGTTCTGGCTGGTTCTTTAGTTGCTGCTTTGCCTCTCTTTCACAGTGGTCATATCCTTAGGTGAATTGTTATTTTGTCTTGTGAGATCACATTGCCTAGAGGTAACAATTACTCTGGAAATGAGTGTTAATTAAAGGCTAAGGCCAGGCCTTCATCTCTGTCCACCTCAGTGAGTTTGTGGAGGGAAGAATGACGTCTTGCATCACTTTTAACTCTTAGGAAAAGATAGCATGGTGAGGAGGTGATGGTTATAGGTTGTAATATTGCCAATCCTGGGGATTTTGGAGGTAGAGGGTAGGATCTGGGCAGTGGTATCCATTTTCAATAATTCTTCACCCGATTAAGGCTTTTGAGCTAACTCCTGTCACTCTGGCTGTCATTGATTTGGGTGCTGAAGGAATAAGCCATGATTTCCCCAAGGCTAGCAAGACTGAGACAAGAAGGGAGTTAAAAAAGATTTTCCCCAATGGATCTCTTCACTGCTTTCCAGACCATTTCCGGCCCATGCTGCATTTACCCATTTCCTACACAACACTGGCCAAGATAGTCATCTTTCTCTCCAGGGCTTCTTGCGTTTTCTTGATGATTCTGGGAATCCACATTTCCCCACTTATGTCTGTGGTTTTATCAGGTTTGACATTTGGCAGGGAGCCAGCAGCAGCCCTTGCTGGTTTGTACTCAGACAAAAAACTTGCAAAAATTTGCTCTGTATAGTCGAATGGCTATAATTTCTATTTTATAACTTCAGGTTTTCAGTGCAGATTGTACATGCAGTCTCCTAGGTTTATTTTCAGGATTTTATTCTTTAAAAAATATTGAAGTCATTCATCTATCTATAATTTGTTTTTGTGGATGGTGTAAGATCGCGATGGGGAAATTTCTATGTTTATTTTTCCAGAAAGATAGTCTGCTGTGTCATTATCAATAAATAATCCATCCTTTTACTTAAGAATTGAACTATCAAATTTGTCAATACAATAAATTCTTTTACATGGTAGGTTTTATTTCTGGATTCCCTATTACATTTCACTGATCTGTTTGGCTATTTCAGTACCAATACCATAATGAATAGATTAAAGAGGCTTTGTTATTAAGGTCTTGAACCACTAGCAGCTCCCCTATAGTTACTCTCAGGACTCATTCTGTCACAAAGGATGAGACACATATCCAGAGTCACCAATGCTGGCTATGGCTCCCTATTTTAATTGGAAATACTTGTTGGATCACTTTTTGTGTGTGCCAAAATACGAAGGATAAAATCTGCCAAAAATCAGCATTCAGTGTAGGGGCTGTCTGGTTTGGTTGGTTTATTAGATAAGTAAATCATACTCTTTTCTATTTTTTTTTAAATACCACACTGTTTTTTAAAATTAATTTAAAAGGCTACATAATTGATGGTTGCTGCTAAAGGAAAGTAAATGGCATCTTAGTCTTCCTTAAGAGGTTTTCCATTTGGATCCCGGTTCAGTTTCTTCAGAACATAATGCCAATGGGAAACAACGTGGTGGTGGTTTCAGATGTGGTCTTCAGACTTGAGATCAGGTCTTCCTTTGGTTCCTGGGAAAGAAGGTACATTATTCCTCACCACCAATACTTTTAGTTGTATCCAAGAAAAAATACAAGACTTTCTGCAGATTGTTAAATGTTAGCTTTCACTAGAGTTTCATAATTGAATTTTTGTTGAATCCAATATTTCAAAGACATTGCCTAAAATTTTAGAGCAAATTGTATAGGGGAAAAATAGAAACCACTAAATAAGTTTTCTTTAATGTGCATATTTATATTCATTGCATCTTTTCTCCCATCTGGTCCTGCCCTACCACTGGTCCAAGAATTAGGTCTCTCTATGCATGACTTAACTCAAAACAACTAGGATTGCAATTTTGCTCCAGTGTATTAGAAAGGAAATGCTATGATTTATGTCTTACAATGAAACCACGTATCTATATGCATTGCATCTTCTCTACCCTGCTTCCCCACCACCAGCTGAAGAATTAGGTCTCTCTGTGTATGATTTAACCCAGAACAACTCTGGTGGTAAGATCTATAATTTTGCATAAATGTATTAAAAGGAAAACCTTGTGATTTGTGTCTTTAAATATATAATGGACACTATGCAGCTGGGTCAGCACTCTGATATTTCTTGGAGAGAAATCATAGCAGTATTTGGGTTCATCAAGCATCATTGACAGTGATTGTTTCCATATGGCTTCCTGAGAATGTAAAGCTTAGGCAGGGCCACTACTTACATCATACATAAATAAGCCAAAAGCACCCTTTTTGCACTCTTTGTAAATGTTTTCTCATTATATTCATTTCATCAATTTGAGAACATTTATAACCAGCATCTTCCTGGACACATCATAGGATGACCATTGGAAATGCCACTTTCTCCAAAAATGAAGGAAAACATTTCCTCTCTTCTACCAAACGTGAAATTTGAATTATTTTCAAAAGAAAAAAAATCTATACCCAAAGATGATACTTTGCTTGTTTAATCAGCAACTAATCATTGAGTATCTCCTGGCTCCCACATATACTGCGTATTGTGAACATAACAATGTCCAGGGGAAAAAAGATCCCAGATAATTAATTATGCAGAAAACCCTTTGATTACAGTGATGGTAAATGCTTCCAAGGAAATGTTCAGTTTTTAAGGAGAGTTGGTGACCCCTAATAATATACAATAGGGTAAAGAGACTGTTTTTTGCTACTGATGTACCAAAGGAAAAGAAGGGAAGTCTTGAGCAAGGAGAATGGAGCAAGTGCAGTGGCTATTAAAGGTCCCAGGGCCCTTTTCGGTCAGGACTGGAATGCTTCTTTGGGATCATGTGATCAGAACACTGTTTCTGAAAGTGTGGTCTATGGGCCACCTACAGCCCTATCCCTGGGATGCCTGTTAAATGTCGAGATTTGTAGACCTAGCCTACTGGAACCAAATGGAGCTATATCGGAAGTCAGCATTTTAAACAAGCTTCCAATGTTCTTTTTCTGCACTCCATAATTTGAGCACTTTTGTACTGATTTAGATTCTCATGTTTATTAAATCCTCAAATGACCTTTGTACCCTTTCACTATTGTCTCTGAATCATTTCTGGGATTACTTCACAGGGTCAGACATTTAGAAATAGCAAGTAGCCAGCCTAATTCCACATGAAATTGAAATACTCATAGTGTAGAAAAGTGGATAGAGAACTGAACCAGAAATCCAAACTTGTGTTTGAATTGTTCATATAACAATATATGAAGAATAATACATGTTGTTATATATGGTCATGGAAAGAAATTTCTCCTCTCCATTCTGTTTGCTTGTTCATAAAATAATCAGCATTTTCCAAACCTTGATCAGTGCGCTACCACCTCCAAAATAGTACCACCTACAGTATTAGAAATATTTTTCTTTTAATGGTTACTTAAGTTTCATTTTTTAAAAAGCTTTATACCATTACCATAAATGGAAACCAATCATCACTTACTATAAATTAGAAAGTCATAACTATAAAATATATAACAATTAAAAAAATTTAAAAAATCTATCCCTGAAGTTCTAAAACAATTGTACTTACTGTTAATGATATTGTCATGATACTTTGGGAAACAGTGAATTAAATACTATTTAAGACTAGTTTCTGCTTTAAAAATCTAAGTGTTTATTAGAATCTCATGCAAATGGTTATTTCATTATTCCTGGAAGAAAAGAAGTCCAAATTTATAAAGCAATTTCCTAAAAACCAACCATCGGCGATTATCAGGAGAAAATTCTATAATAGAAGCTGAGAAAAAATGACCTTTTTTCCTCAAAAGAAATGGCACTTAATGTTACTCAAATATTTAATTAAATGACTATATCAGATACACAGTATTTAAGCAAAAATAGTACATCTGCTAATTCCATCTGTTTCTTTTTTCAAATCATTAAAACTAGAGTAGAATTATAAAAAATATTACACTTTTAGCAGAAATGAAATTCCAAATCTGTTCACAGTATACTTATTGTACATCATTTTTTATCAGCTTTATTGAGATATAATTGACATATAACATTGTATAAATTTAAGATATACAATGTTTTGATTTGATGCATTTGTATATTGTAATATGATTACTACCATAGTGTTAACACTTCCATAACGTCACATAATTGCCATTTCTTTTTGTGGTGAGAATATTTAAGATAGAATCTCCTAGAAAATTTCATGTATGTAGTACAGTATTGTTATCTATAACATAGAGTTTGTCTTTCTTTTCTGACTTATTTTACTTAGCATAATGCCCTCAAGGTCCACTCATGCTGTCGCAAATAGCAGTATTTCCTTCTTTCTCATGGCTAAATAATATTCTGTTATATATGTACAAATAATACAGATACATATATATAACATGCACATATATGTATATACATATATATTATGTAAATGGAATATTATATATATTATAGTTTTATACATTATTATATAATATGTATGTTAATACATATATATATCATCTTTATCTGTTCATCCATTAATGGACACTTATGTTGTTTCCATAATTTGGCTATTATAAATAATGCTGCAATGAACATGGAAGTGCAGATGTATCTTTGATATCCTGCTTTTCTTTTCTTTTCTTTTCTTTTCTTTTCTTTTCTTTTTTCTTTTCTTTTTTCTTTTTTTTTCTGCTTTTATTTTCTTTGCATATATACCCAGAAGTAGAATTATTGAATCATATGGTATTTCTATTTTTACTTTTTTAAAAAAGATTTTATTTATTTATTTGAAAGAGAGAGAATGAGAGAGAGAGAGAGAGAACATGAGAGGGGGGAGGGTCAGAGGGAGAAGCAAACTCCCCGCTGAGCAGGGAGCCTGATGCAGGACTTGACCTGAGCCAAAAGCAGTTGCTTAAGTAATTGAGCCACCCAGGTGCTCCTCTATTTTTAATTTTTTGAGGAACTTCCACACTGTTTTCCATAGTGGCTGTACCAGTTTGCATTCCCACCAGCAGTACACAAGGGTCCCCTTTTCTCCATGTCCTTGCCAACACTTAATCTCTTGTCTTTTGGTTGATAGCTATTCTAAGATGTGAGGTTATATCTCATTGTGGTTTGATTGCGTTTCCCTGATAATTAATGATGAGCATCTTTTCATGTACCTGTCAACCATTTTTTATGTCTTCTCTGGAAAAATGTCTATTTAGCTCCTCTGCTCATTTTTCAACTGGATAGTTGTTGGTGGTTATTGAGTTGTATGAGTTTTTTATATATTGTAGATATGAACCCCTTATATGAATCAGAGTATCTAAATACCTTAAGCAGATACTAAAAGCTCTGAAACAAGAAAGAGACAATAATACAATAATAGTAGGGGACTTCAATACCCTACTTCTAGCAGTGGATATGTCATCCAGATGGAAAATCAAATCAATTATATTCAAGTTGTAGCTGTCCCACAGTCCTTGGATATTCTGTTCTAATTCTTTTCAGTTTTTTTTTTTTTTTTTTTTTTGCTTTTTGCTTTTCAGTTTTGGAAATTTATACTTTCATATCCTCAAGCTCAGATATTCTTTCCTCAGCTGGTTCTACTCCACTTATGAGCCCATCAAAGATATTCTTCATTTCTGTTATAGTGTTTTTGATCTCTAGCATTTCTTTTTGATTATTTCTTAGAATTTCCACCTCTCTGCTTATACTAGCTATCGGTTATTATGTGTTGTCTACTTTTCTATTAAAGATCTTAGCATATTAATCATAGTTTTTTGTTTGTTTGTTTGTTTGTTTTTTTAGAATTACTGGTCTGATAATTCCAACATGCCTATCATATCTGACTCTGGTTCTGAGACTTGTTCAGTCTCTTCAAACTCTGTTTTTTTATCTTTTAGTAAGCCTTGTAATTTTTTGTTGAAAGGTGGACATGATGTATAAGGTAAAAGGATTGGTAGTAAATAGTCCTTTAATAAGGTAGTGATAAAATGTAAGTGGGGAGGGGAAGTGCTCTGTAATCCTATGATTAGGTCTCAGTCTTTTGGTGACCCTGTGCTTGTCAACTGTGAACTTCAGTGCTTCTCAATTTGTTCCTTCTTTAGGTGGCTCAGGATGGCTGAAGGAGTCTAGAGTTGTGTATTTTATATCTTTCAGGTAGGTTAAGCTCTGATATAGTCTGATATGTTTTTTTTCTCTTAGACTTGTCCATATTGCGCCTTCAGCAGTTTGCCAATTATAATTCAGGTCTCCCTACCCTGGCACTGGTACCTGTAGAAGTTTCTACTCTGGTACGTTGTGATTCTCTGTATTTGCTTTCTGTCTGTACAATTTTCTTTGTACAGACAGGGCAGCGATTCCCCCTATAGCCTCATTTGTCTGACAGATCTAAGATGAGTTGTTGATTTTTCAGTGTGTTCAGCTTTTTTACTTGCTGTGAGGATGGAGCAAGGACTGGAAACTGGAAGTTCCTTTTCAAAGTGTTTTAAATTGGTGAATGGACTGATTCTTGGAAAGAGTGGGAAAAAGCGGGAAAGCTTTTGAGGCTAAAATTTGGTATGTGCATAGGTAAAATATGTTACACAGTAGAGGGGGAGAAAGAAATGAGGTCCTGCCTGACACAAAAAGTTGAGACTTTTTTGGATGACTGAGATCCTGAGGATGGGACCTAATTTCATTGAGGATGTAAAATAGAGTACTCCACCACCCTAGTTCCCCTCACTTATTCCACAAACATTTAGGCACTGGAGAGACACAAATGAATATATCTCTGCCTAAAGAGTTCACAATATATTAGACACTGTTGGTTGCCTACCTGGCTTCTAGACTCATGGCCTTCCTTTATTTCTTCAAGGGCACCATGCTGCCTTCCATGTAAGAGTCTTTACTCTGTTTGCTCTCACTGGCACGCTCTCCCTGCCTGCTTACCCCTTCCCCTAGACAAGTCTCTCTTATCTAGCAGAGACACTGGTGGTTGCCCACATGCCATCTAACCTTCATGTTCATCCCAACTTTTTAGTTATTCACTCCTTCTCCACACAATCATGTGCACCAGAGATAGAAACTACCTCTTCAGCCCAAGGGAAGGTCCTGGCTTAAGTTTGTCATGGAAATCCCATTTCCTTCTGTCAGTAGTTAGTTTAGGAGAGTGTATTTGACCTAATTCTGGTTGAGAAGGCATGAGGAGAAGCCTGTCAGAGGAGTTCTGGGAGGGGTTTCTATGCTTCTAAGAAGGAGATGTAAGAAAAATCTGTTTCTTTCTTTCTCTTTCTGCAGTCATGTCTGAATGTGAGACCTGGAACTTCGGTAGCCATTTTGCCAGCTTTACCAGAGGATGAAGCACACACTTGAAGGAAGACAGAGCCAAAATAGCTACACAGAGGTGGGAATGGGGATATACAGTATGGGGAAGCTTCTGGACTTCATGTTTTGTGAGATAAAAAATTTCCTTATTGGGGTGCCTGTGTGGCTCAGTCGGTGAAGCATCTGACTCTTGATTTCAGCTCAGGTCAGGACCTCAGGGCCATGAGATTGAGCCCCGTGTTGGGCTCCACGCTCAGTAGGGAGTCTGCTTGATATTCTCTCCCTCTGTCCCTCCCCCTGCTTGCTCTCTCTCTCTCTCTCTAAATATATAAATAAATAAAATAAAATATTTTAAAAATTCTCCTTACTGTTAGATTTAGAGTTTCTGTTGAGGCCAAAGTATCATCATTGTATATCATTCTTCATCAAACAGCTCAAAAGCTGCTTCCTCGGGGAAGCCTCCCCTGAGCCCCCACTTTCTTCTTATTCGTCCTATCCTTTTATTTTATGCTCCTGTGGCTTCTTGGACTTTCCACCTATAGCATTTGCCATAATTCAAATTATTTATTTCTGTGATTATTTGATCAATGCCTGATATTCCCACTAGACCATTAACTCTAAGAGAGACCTTATGTCTGTCTTGCTCATCACTGTATTACCAGTGCACTAAATAGTGTCTGGTACATAGTACATGCTCATGAATATTTCTAGAATAAATGGATAAATACACAAACCTGTATGTAAGGCTCAGTGAAAGCCCGAAGAAAGGCCACACTTAAGCCACACTAGAAGAATAAGGAAAGGTCTCACAGTGCAGGTGAAATTTAACCTAAATTTTGAAGGAGGAGGAAGAATTTTCTAGGTTTAAAAGACAGTAGGGAAGAGTATTCCAGGCAGCTGTGCAGAGACAGCTGCAAGAGATTTCAGTTCAAATGTGTCCTCAAAATCATATTTAACATAAAGGGGTATTTTTGTTTATAAAATGTTTCCTGTTTCCTAGTTTCAATTCCTGAACAGTGAAATTACCCTCAGTGTCACTCAGTTTCTCCATGGAATTCCTTCTTTCGCATAAATTCCCTGTACCAATATTCACTTGCTCACCTTTTAGTAGTTGGCTGGAGGGAGAAATAGAGACCAGTGAAGATACTTTGTGACATGTCATTCTCGTGACCTGTGGAGTTATTCCGATTAACCAGCCAAGCAGCTAATATTCTCCAAGTCAAATCAGAGCAATGGAACAGGAATCCCTGCTGCCAAATATGGGTAAATTCCAGTCCAAGTTACCTCAGATCTATTATGAGTTTGGGGGAAAGTCAAATCTTTAGACCATTATATCCAGGAAACCCAATCATCTTTAGTCGGCACCAGCTGCCGTAGCCCATAATATGTCATGTCGTATATAACACTTCAGAAATTGTTGCAACTGCATCCAATACTTCTGTCCTTCCTTTCCAGGGCAGAAATAATTTCTGACAGAGAAGGAAACAGCCAGGCCATGGGGTGCTGGCTTGGAATGCTGTCTTCTAGCAACAAAATATGATATGTAAGAGGTCTAGCTGAGTTTGAATATAAGCCACTGCAAATTCTTTATGTCTAAAGTGTAACTGATTCCACAAACTAGGCCAGTATCACTAGCTTATCATCTTACCGTGAGGCTTGTGACCTTGGTCACAATCACTAAATGTCTCCAGGAAAACAAGTGATGATTTCATCTGCCATCTATATACTTTCCAAATGGAGCTCTCCATTCCAGGAGAGCTTGTCTGTCCCAAGCTGTGTGTGTGCATATACATCCTGCTGCCAAGTGGACTAACTCGGGGGTAATTCAAATTTAGTCTGTTCAAAAGTGGATTTGTTTTCTTGCCCACAATCTTGTTTCTGCTGTTGTGGTTTCTCTCCTTGTACTTGGAATCAATGTTAATGTATCTTTCCCAAGTAGAAACCCAGGAGACGTCTTAAACATCTCCCTCCTTCTTCATGTGCCATGGGTCCTCAGGTCCTCTAGACTTGGCTTCTAAATATCTCTCCTCTCCTTGTCCCTCTCCCAGGCATTCTCATTCAATCCTTCCTAATTTCTCATCTGACTGCTTGCAGTAAATAGATTCACAACCTCATAAGTGAATTTATGGTCTTGCTCATTTACAATTCCGTCCACAATGTAGCCCAATGCATCTTTAAATAATGAATATCTGATCAAGCCTCTTTAGTACTTAAAAACTTTTAAATGGCTCCTCATTGCTTTCAAGATAAAAATATCTGCTCTTTAGTGCAACATACATTTCGACATTTCATGACTTGGCCCCATCTCTGTCTCCAGCTTCATATATCTCTTTTTACCCTAATCTACCCTCTTCCTCTACAACCTCTGTTATTATAACTGATAATAGTTAACATCTGTTGAGTACTTACTTTCAGCTAGAAACTATACTAAATGCTTTACATCAATATTTTTCAAACTTTTCTGATGAGGCATATCACCTGGGATCTTTGATAAAAATATAGTTCCTGGTCCTTATCACAGACCCACTGAATTATAATCTTTAGGGAATGAGTCCAGGCAGTTGTATTAAAATACACACATTCACAGAACTAGAACAAATTCTAAAATTTGTATGGAATCACAAAAGACCCTGAAGAGCCAAAGCAATCTTGAAAAAGAAAAGCAAAACAATTCCAGATTTCAAGTTACATTACAAAGATGTAGTAATCAAGACAGTATGGTACTGGCATAAAAATAGACAAACAGATCAGTGGAACAGAATAGAAAGGCCAGATATAAACCCACAAGTATATGGTCAATTAATCTTTGACAAAGCAAGAAAGAATATGCAATGGGAAAAAGTCTCTTCAACAAATGGAGTTGGGAAAACTGGTCAGCAACAATAAAAAAAAAAAAAGATAAAAAGAAACTGGACCACTTTCTTACACCATACACAAAATTAAATTCAGAATGGATTAAAGATCTAAATATGAGACCTGGAATCATAAAAGTCCTAGAAGAGAACACAGGCAGTAACTTCTTTGACATCAGACATAGCAACTTCTTTCTAGATATATCTCCTGAGGCAAGAGAAACAAAAGCAAAAATAAACTATTTGGGCTTCATCAAAATAAAAAGCTTCTGCACAGAGAAGGAAACAATCAACAAAACTAAAAGGCAACCTATGGAATGGGAGAAGATATTTGCAAATGACATACCTGATAAAGAGCTAGTATCCAGAATCTATGAAGATGTTCTAAAACTCAACACCCAAGAAACAATCCAGTTAAAAGATGGACAGAAGACATGAGTAGACATTTTTCTAAAGATGACATCCAGATGGCCAACAGACACATGAAAAGTTGCTCAACATCACTCATCATCAGGGGAATGCAAATCAACACCACAGTGAGGTATTGCCTCACACCTGTCAGAATGGCTAAAATTAGTAACACAAGAAATAACAGGTGTTGGCAAGGATGTGGAGAAAAAGGAGCCCTCATGCACTGTTGGTGAGAATGTAAAGTGGTACAGCCATTGTGGAAAACAGTATGGAGGTTCCTCAAACAGTTAAAAATAGAATTACCCTATGATCCAGCAATTGCACTAGTGGTATTTACCCAAAGAATACAAAAACACTAATTTAAAGGGATACATGCACCCCTGTGTTTATAGAAGCATTATTTACAATAGCCAAGATATGGAAGCAGTCCAGGTATACAAAGAAGATGTGTCTGTGTGTGTGTGTGTGTTTATATATATATATATATAAATATAATATATATATATAATATAAATATAAATATAAAATATATTTATATATTAAATATATATAATATATTTATATATTTATAAATATATATATTTATAAATATATAAAAATAAATATAATAAAAATATAATATATATATATAAACACACACACACAATGGAATATTATTCAGCCATATAAAGTGAAATCTTGTCATTTACAATGACATGGATAGAGCTAGAGTGTATTATGCTAAGTGAAATAAGTCAGTCAGAGAAAGACAAATACCATATGATTTCACTCATATGTGGAATCCAAGAAAACAAATGAGCAAAGGAAAAAGAGAGAGAGAGGGACAAATCAAGAAACAGACTCTTAATCAGAAAGAACAAACTGATGGTATGTTAACTGGAATTAAAATAAAAACTTAAAAAGCCAAAAAAAAAGGTGTATGTGTGTGTGTATATACACACATGCACACACACACATAAACTTAAAAAACTTAAAAACAACACACACACAAATCAACGTGTGACTCATTTGAGAAGTTTGGGAAAACATTGCTTTACATGAACTTTCATTTAATTCTCATAAAAATTTAATGAGATGAGAACTGTTACTAGTCTCACTTATAGATAGAAAAACTGAAGCTTCAGGGAAGATGTTATATGTTCAAATACACAGTTAACTGTCATCATTATAGTTTGAACCTAGGCATCCAGTCCCAGAATTTACGCCACTGTAAATGGTGTAAAAGCTGGTCCATGATTTTTCACTTTAAGTCAACACGTGCACTCTGTTCACTCTCAGTTCTCTGTGCCTCTTCTGTCCTTCGACTTGGACAGCTATGTTCCCGTCTTTGCCTGAAAAACTACTATTGACACCCATTCAACTCAGTCTGAAGCTTTGATCAATCTTCCCAGTCTGGCTTGGTTGCCTTCCTGTGAACCATTCTGTTAATATAACGTATCATCATCTATATCCTTATCTGTTCCCCTACCAGACTATAAGCAGGCACGTCTCAAGTCCTTCTCTGTCCTTAGTCTAGCAGAGTGCATGACGTATACCAGCTCTATGGTAAATATCTGCTGAATGAATAAAAGTATAATAAGTCACTTTAGCCTGGCAAATGCCTAGGGTTTAGATGCTGTAAATGGATGAAGCTAGGGTCACTACAGAAAATTATTTTTAGCTATTGAATGCTGCCTTTTAGAATCAGGCTGTGCCTCTGTTGAACTCACCTGTTCAATAGGAGTGCTTTACGAGAGATGGGATTGAGAACCCAACCCATTCCTTTTAGTTCAGAGACACTAATCATACACGATATATTACCATAACCTTGATCAAGACGATAGGAAAGGACAACAAAGGCCCAGAAAAAGGCAGGTTGTCAGGGAAAGGGGAGTCTGGGCTGGTGATGTGGACTCACTACCAGAGTTTAGAGAATCAGAGGTGTGTGCTGACGTGGGCTCACAGCACCTGTGATCTAGCCTCCCAGTGCCGCGGACACCCAGTGAGTTCAAAGTAGAAGTAACACATGGATGGAAGTAGAGTTTTCATTTGGTCTTAAGGCAACAGGTAGAGCTCCACAGTGGTGACAGTCATTAACACTTTAAAAATAAAAGGGCTGGTTACGTCCCCACAAGTATCAACTAAAAATCTATGTATTACCATGATTTCAGTAAATGGTAATTTGCTTTCAGCAGGGGTAGGGAAGGACTGGGCTTAACAGGAGCAGGACGCTCATGGCTGGCAGTGATACCTGTGTTCCACCACTGGGGACAAGGAGGGGACAAGGAGTGGCCGTAGAGGAAGGCAAGATCAGCCGGTGAAGCTGTTCTGAGGTTAGCAGACACCGTGTCTGTGTTTGGAGAGTTGCGTGCACCTTGGTTGTACCTTTCCTAGTTATTAGTTGAAGGCAAGGGATGAGAACTGATTCACAGACAGGTGTAAGCTATTCTGGAAGTCCTTAGGAATGTTTACTTAGGGCAAGAGAAACTTAACAAGACTAGGTTTTTTTCTTAATTTGACATGTTTGGGTTTGGTGTCATAATTCAGCTGTTAAAGAAAATGTTGAGATCACATGGTGTTGAGGTCTGAAAATTTGGATAATAGAAATCTATAATAAAAGTGAATAAAACAGATCTTTGAAAATATGAAGCCTTCTTCCAATCACGCTAGAGACAGTCACATGCAGTCATGAAAACTGAGATTCTACAGGCAACAGAGCAGAAACATGTTTTATTTGAGACAGGTTTTATTTGAAACACAACCTTTATTTGAAACAAAAGCTTTATTTAAAAAAGGCTTTATTTGAAAAAGTTTTATTTGATACAAAACTATTTGTAGGCATTCTGGAGACTCTCATATACAGGCAAAAGAAATTAGATCATACATGCAATAGAGCAGAAGAAATGCTTTATTTGGAAAGAACACTGCTAAAACATCTAAAAAATTGGCATTATATATGATTATGAAGAAGAGAAAACCTGTCCAAGAAAGGTGACATGTTCAATGTGAAAGAAATTAATATGTAAATGACATGGATCCTGGTCTGTGAAGACAACCTTGCCATATCTTATAACTGGAATCTTAACTGAAATGATAGACAGGAGATTCAGTTTCTGTTCTGGATACTCTGCCGTAAGATACGAAGCCTTGACATCACTACATCCCAGTCGGCATAAGCTCCTTCTAGATGGCGGGATATCTCAGTTCCTGCTTCATAGCTACGTCGGCCATGAAGTAAGCGCCAGTTATCGAAAGTAATCACATCACCTAGACAAAAGATTTTTTTCAACATGAATAATCATGAGTTTAAATGATTTGCAGAGCTAGAAAATGTAAAATGCAAAATAACATTGCTACTTTGTTCACATCAAGAAACAGTTATGTTTCTTTATTTGTTTGTCTGGGTTTTTTGTTTCAAGTTTTTATCTAAATTCTAGTTAGTTAACATATAGTGTAATATTAGTTGCAGGAGTAGAATTTAGTAATTCATTACTTTCATACAACACTCGGTGCTCATCACAACAAGTGCCCCCCTTAATACCCACCACCCATTTAGCCCAGCCCCCCATCCACCTCTGTTCCAGCAACCCTCAGTTTGTTCTCTATAGTTAGGAGTCTGTTTTATGGTTTGCTTCCCTCTCTGTATTCCCCCCGCCATATTCATCTGTTTTGTTTCTTAAATTCCACAGATGAGTGAAATCATATGGTATTTGTCTTTCTCTGACTGAAAACTATACATTTACTTTTTCACAGAAATCAGGCCATTGGACACAAACTGCTTTAGACCTTTTGACATTTAAAGTACAGGCATCTGTAGACACTTTTATAGTGTCTACTTAAAATATTATCTTTGTGTAAAACTTTGAATTGTTCTTCCTTGTTGTTATTTAGCTCTTACTTAGAAGTGTTTATTTCCAGTTTAACAGCTTCAAATAATTTTAAGGATAGTGACTTGGTTTGTCTTCTGTGTTGCCAGTATTTTGTATACATTATTTCTAAGCCTCATAAAAATCCTGAAAAGAGTTTTAGCTCATCTTTTCGTGTGAGGAAACTGAGGCTCCAGGAAGTTGAGGAATTTGCCTGAGGCTACACTACCATTAAATAGTGGAGCTTGGATTCCAATTTCTATTTTTTTGGTATTTTTCTCTCCTGGTATTTCAATTTCATATGTTACTGCTCTTAAAATCAGCCTGTGGTGATATCCACTGCATATCAGTGGATTTATAGAGATTTCTAGTATTACTTTATCATGCCAAAGATCAATTCAAAAGATAATCAGAAGTTAAAAGTATCTCCCACTTGGCCAAATCAACAGTAGAGAGAAATCCTGCTTTTTACTAATAGATATGGAAAGGCTCAAGTTTGAAGTCGCTTCACTGAGTAGAGGTGGTCCCGAACAAATACAATGCTTTCTGTTCCTTTATTTCACGTAGCTGGACTACTTCCAATACTGCTTTATTTCAGGTGGCACTATCTCTGCCAGATCAGGTAAGTTAAATGAGTAAACGTGACTCATGTACTTCATGAGTGAGAATCATGGGGATAATTTTATTTGTTTACTGGGATAGAAGAATCAAATAGAAACCTCAGTTCATATTGACTGGCTATCAGGACAGAAAATAAAAGTCATCAGTCTTGACCTCAGACATGAGATTTCATTTGGCTTGTAGCTTGTCTTTCACATATTTCTTCTTTAGGTTGGAGGTTATTAAATTTCGGTGTGCTTAAAGATTCCCTAAGAGTTTGTAAAGAATGAGTATTTTTAAGTCTGGAGACGCAACAGAGCAGGGGTGGGGGCTGCTCACAAAGATTCTGTTATAAGTGTTCCACATGCCGCATTTGAGAAAAACTGCTCGAGATAATGCTCTACATGGTTAAGGTTGAAGAACATCCATGTTCTCAGTTGTTTAAGAAAATATGCTCACTGACCTGGATTCATCTTGAAAGTAAACTTGGATTCTTTACAGTTCATGAGATCAACAAACTCCTTCAGAGCAGCATAAAAAGGCTGAACTCTTTCAACAGGTACATCAAATACCGTGTCTCTGGTTGCATTATTGAAGTTGATGCGAACCACTTGGCCTTTATCATCTAATCTGTTTTTTAAAGAGAAAAAAGTTAAAAAGCCATGAAGTATTTATTTACATTTCTGAGGGTTAATTTGTCTTGGAAGATGTGTCTGAAATATAGTATTAAAGAATCCAAAAACATGTACAAAAGGTATTATGGCTATCTGTGGTATGATGTATTCATTTGTTCTTTATTCATTCATTTAGCAGTTTTTAAAGGATTTTAAATCCAGTATAGTTAACATACAGTGTTATATTAAGCTTTATGTGTATAATATAGGGATATGGCAATTCTATGCATCATCCAGTGCTCATCAAGATAAGTGTGCTCTTAATCCCCTTTACCTATTTTGCCTATTTCCCCGCCCCCCTCCCCTCTGGCAACCATCAATTTGTTCTCTGTAGCTAAGAGTCTGTTTCTTGGTTTGTCTTTTTTTTCCTTAGTCTTGTTTCTTAAATTCTACATAGTGTAATTACTGCATTGTGGGGTAATTCTATTTTTAACTTTTTGAGGAACCTTCGTACTGTTTTCCACAGTGGCTGCACCAGTTTGCATTCCCACCAACAGTGCACGAGGGTTCCTTTTTCTCCGCATCCTCATCAACACTTGCTGTTTCTTGTGTTTTTGATTTTAGCTATTCTGACAGATGTGAGGTGATAGCTCATTGTGGTGTTGATTTGCATTTCCCTGATGATTAATGATGTTGAGTATCTTTTCATGTTGGCCATCCATTTAGCAGGTATTCTTTGAAGACTTACTACTACATAAATGCCAGAATGATTCAAATTAATTTAAAATAAATGTTACTGAAAGATTCCAGTTAAAATTTTTTTATATATTTCGGGAAATGAATTCATTCTTCATTTTTTAAAATAGTAGCTTTTATGTATTAAAGTATTTTTAATGTTACAAGTTCATGGGTCAACCACTTTATTAGGGTTTTAAGTATAATTTTTTTGAAGCATGATTGGGAAGAAAAATCTATTTTCTAAAAGTTTGAAATTCACTCTTCTAATTCAATCCCTAGTTTACAGGTAGGGAAACCAAGACACAGAGAAAAGAAGAATCTAGCGTGGGATATGTTTTTTGTATCTCTCTATCTATACTATGTATCTTAGTATATAGGCTTCTAAAAGACCAATACTCTATCTCATTTAATGTTGTATTCTCAGCATTTAACATAGAGCCTGCACATAGTAGGCAGTTAGTAAATATTCATTGCATATGTGATTCTCTATACTTTTTTCAATACCGTGGGAGAATACCAAGGTCTTTTTAGTAATACCAAGGTCTTTTTACTTTTGAGATAGTATATTGTGATCTCTCTATCCTTCCTTAGAATATGCATCATGATCATGACAATGTAAGACAATATTACTTTCGATGTAAAAAAAATACCATTATTTTTTAATTTAAGCTATGCTCATTATTAGTAGCACAGCATGAGCACTGTCTATACACAGAAGCAAAAGGAAGATATATTTTTAAACTTATTGGGAAGGTAAACTTTCAGCCAGTCCTAAAACATCTACCAACTCTATCCTTTCTTTAGATAGAAAAAAGGAAGGATGGATAAAAACTGAAGGTGGGCAAGGATGGTGGCCAAGTGCCTAGAGTTGTTCCTGGGCCAGCCCAGGAGGTGGTAGTATGATCCTACAGCTCTCGGGGATCCAGACCTGATGGGTCAAACCACAGAGACAGTCGCATGTACCCAAGGGCTTGGTGACACTGATTTGGAGTCTAGATCACACTTAGCTGACCAATCACACAGAGTAAACCATTATCAACAAGCAGGGTATAGGAGGAAAATGTGATTGCCTGTGCTATATAAATTGTGGCTCTCTGGGTCCCTGTGCTTTGTGACTCAGATTAATATTCAATCCTCTGAGCCAAAGGCAATTATAATGGTAAACTCTAAGAACTGGTCATTAGCCCCAACGCTTTGCATTTTGGTAGTGATGGAAAATTACCTATTGAACCCACCCTGGGGAAAGAAAGTGAAAGAAAGGAACAGGTTTTCAATAAGGCTCTTGGACTCTTAAAACCAGAATTTACATATATTGATTAAAAAGCCAATATGACTGAATAAGCAAGGAGTGCCCTCCCTCCTTCCCGCATCCTCTCCACATAGACAAAGAATACTCTGTGGCCTGCAGGTTGCGGCTTTATGAACAAAGAATCAAGGAAAAGGTCAGTCAGCAGAAGAGACTGTGGGCCTCCAGGTTTGAATGGCACAAAGGGCAGTACCTGACCTTTCAATTGCCCTGTTAGAGTTTACACTGCGGGTTTCAGACCCTTTCAGTTTGAGGCCATTTTGTCTTTTAATCTTAAGATTTTAGCCTTATGGTTCCCGACTCACTTTCCCTCCTCTCTCCTTTTTCCCTTATCCTATTTTCTGTACATATAATGATGACACCCTTTGTGCCATCCTCTGTGTTACAGACAAAGTTGTCATGACTTTGAAACTTCTTGGAGGTCTTCTGCACAAGCACTCTGGTGATCTGTTTCTTTTTTAATTTTATTTTATTTATTTATTTATTTATTTATTTTTAAAGATTTTATTTATTTATTTATTTGAGAGAGAGAGTGAGAGAGAGAAAGAGCACAAGAGGGGGGAGCGGGAGAGGGAGAAGCAGACTCCCTGCTGAGCAGGGAGCCCAGTGCAGGACTCGATCCCGGGACTCCAGGATCATGACCTGAGCCGAAGGCAGTCGCTTAACCAACTGAGCCACCCAGGCGCCCGATCTGTTTCTTTTTTTAATTAACACTAGAATTCCTTGATGGAAATTGTTATGCTAGTAATGAGCTCTCTCTTTTAGAGTCCATGTGTGTATCCTCACATATCATGAAAAGAATTTTGTGACTCATCAATTTAAGGAAAATCAGAATTGTGTGCCCAATGGACCATTGTATTACACTTTCATTTCCAAAGAGTTCACATATGTAGATAATAATAAATATTTTCTCTCTCTCTCTTTCTCTCTCTCTGTGTGAGAGAAAGAGAGAGAGAGAGATCAAG
Source organism: Phoca vitulina (assembly GCF_004348235.1). NCBI lineage: Eukaryota > Metazoa > Chordata > Mammalia > Carnivora > Phocidae > Phoca > Phoca vitulina. The sequence continues at coordinate 7,143,432 of NW_022589719.1, read as the reverse complement.
AGAGAAACAGTCTGTCTCCTTTCGCCTGGTGTTTACTTTCTATCTGAGAAAACAAGACACAAATTCATTATTTAGCATTTTCAGCAATGACATGAGGGGAAAAGAAAGAAAATTTAGTTTTGAGGTCTAGAGAAGACATTATTCTAAGGATTGAACAATGTTAGAGGAGATGATTGGTTGACATCTTGAAGATCAAACTAAAACGCAAACTTGAGTCTCAGTAAGCGTTCTGTGTGCAGCCACAGAATGAAAGGGAGGTCCCAATGCAGGGCTACATGCTCAGGAAGGGTAAAAAGCCTCCAAAGACAAATAGTTAAGTGGTTACATTCTAGCAGTACATAAGGGGCACACATTTAAACGTTAACGAGCAGTCTACTGACTGCAAATCAGCAAAAGCAAAATGTCATCAGTGATGCCAACAAAGGAACCCAGTGAAAGGACTGTAGAATCATTTCCTGCAATCAGATTTGGTGCTGTGAATACTCCTTGTTAGTTACAATAGTCTGTCTCATTGAGAGTTGTGATATTTGATGGGACTACTTGATTTTGTTGTGGGTATGTCACTGTGGGGCTGCCCACCACATCACATTTTACTGGAATCTGCAGGAAAAATTTATTTCACACTTTAGAAGTGTCTTGAATCTTGCAAATGGATTATGTTCCCTCCTTGCTTTGGTCTGTAGAAACTCAGAGCTGAAACTGAAATCTATCACTAGTACTTGTGTTGGACTTTATAGAATTTTAGCTAGCTAAAAAATTTATTCTGCTCTTTCAGAGCCAGGCACTGCGGTAGGGGAGTCTATCTATTGTCTCTATAATTCCCACTTTGGTTGTATGTGGTAGGCATTAATATTATGACTGTAGCTTAGCAAGTCTGAGTCATTAGACCATGATTGCACCACTAATGAGGCAAGGAGTAGGAATGGTATTCATGGGATTGAACTTGTAAGCATGAGGATGCACTGCTGTAGCTTAGTCTCACCATTACTATTTTTCCTAGTTTCTTTATCTGTTTATTTTTCATTATACTTCATTGTACCCTAACTCTGCCAGCAGCCTCCAAAATCTTTTTATACTAGATAGGACATAAACATCTCAAAGGAGTTAAACATTTAACCATGAGGAATATTAAATTAACCCAAACACCCAGGCAACCAAGTCCCTCAATTAATTGAAAACCCTATTCGTTTCACCCCCTGTTGTTAAAAATACATTTTTGAGTGGATTAACATTAACCACTTGATATTCTCTAGGGATATCCCCTGAGACCTTAACACTTGACAATGACCAAATTCTGGAATTCTACTACAAAAAATAACAAAGACAAATTATGATTCAGATGAGGAGCATTCAATTAATCTCACTCAATAACTAAGGGTTTGTTTATTTGTTTTGCCTTCATTCACTAGCCTTGCAGAATCTGCAATTATATTCTGCCACAACAAAATTATGCCATCTGTTGTGGATTTTTAAGGTAATTTTTGAATAGTTAAAACTGTCATGTTAAAACTAGAAATCCAAGAGTTATTTCTTCTCTTTTCCACCTTGGTGACTGACCTCTCAGAGAACAGCATTCTGAACTAGAATTTATTTTTGATGGCTATCTTTCTCTTACACCCTTCATCCCATCTGTCAGGAAAATATGCTGTTTCCCATAACACATCCTTAAACACTTCTCCACACTGCCTCTACCACCACATGGACTACTCACGTTCAAGTTACCCTCACCTCTAGCCTACTGTCCTGCAGTGGCTTCCTGACTGGTCTTCCTGTTCCTGCCCTTGCTCTTCACCATATTCTGCACAACAGCCAGGGTGACCCATTTAAAATGTAAATAAATTTATATAAATATAAATGTCTCTCTTCTGCTTGAAATCTCACAGCAGCTCCCTATTTCACTAAGAGTGAAAGGCAATATGTTTGTAAACAATGGATAACAAGGCTTGACATGAACTTACTCCCGTCTGACCTCCTGTCTTAAAACTGTTCCACACCAGCCTCCTTGCTGTCCTTTGAACACACCAGATGTGTTCTTAGAGCGTTCTTAGGACACTTGCTCTAGCTGCTTCTGGAAACTGCTCCTCTTCTGGACAAACTCCTTCAGTCCTTTAAGTTTTTAAAGATTAAATTTTAAGATATGCTCAAATATCACCTACTCAGGAAATCTTTTCCTCACCACACATGAATAATGCAAGTTCCATCTTCCCTAAGTCTGTGGTTCTATGGATTCCCCTTATTCTCCCCTACTTCTTTTTTCTTAAATACTTAAAAAATGTTTTAACGGTCACTGTAATTTACTCATTTGTTTTAAAATCTCGAATTTCCTCTTCCCCCATTAGACTTTAAGCTACATGAAGGCAGGAATCTTTGTTTTGTCCATGGATGTATCCCAACCACCAAGAAGAGTAGCTGCTTTCAATAAAAACTTGTCGAATGAATAAATGAAGGCTATATGTTTATATAAGAAAGATGAGTTTGTATATTGGGGATTTCATTATTTGTTAAATGAGTTAATTTTCATATTATTTGGCTTCTACTAAAAGAAGAATACAAACTCAACTCTAAAGTTGGAAACATCCCTATGACCCAGCAACTGCACTACTAGGTATTTACCCAAAGGATACAAAAATACAGATTTAAAGGCATACATGTACCCCGATGTTTATAGCAGCATTATCAACAATAGCCAAACTATAGAGAGAGCCCAAATGTCTGTCGACTGATGAATGGATAAGGAAGATGTGGTATATATACACATTGGAATATTGCTCAACCAACAAAAAGAATGAAATCTTGCCATTTGCAATGACGTGGATAGAGCTAGAGAGTATTAAGCTGAGTGAAGTAAGTCAGGCTGAAAAAGACAAATACCATATGATCTCACTCATATGTGGAATTTAAGAAAGAAAAAAGATGAACATATGGGAAGGGGTGGGGATAAGGGAGAGAGGGAAATAAGCCATAAGAGACTCTTAAAGATAGAGAATAAACCAAGGGTTGATGGAGGCAGGTGGATGGGGGATGGGCTAGATGGGTGATGGGTATTAAGGAGGGCACTTTTTGTGATGAGCACTAGGTGTTGTATGTAAGTGATGAATTACTGAATTCTACTCCAGAAACCAATATTGTGCTGTATGTTAACTAAGTAAAATAAATAAATAAATAAGATAAAATAAAAATTGGAAACACCTCAAAATTCATGAACTGAGGTCTGATTAAATAAATCAATTCCAAGAAAGCACAAGGTAAGATAATTCTTGAATAAAAGGATAAATCTGTGGCCTTTGTAGATACTTAGAAAAATTATGTTAAAATAATGTTAAATGAAAAAATAATAAAATGTCCTATGTAGGGAAATATCATTTTTGTTGGCATCAATTTAGGCAGACATTCCTGTTTCATTCTCACAAATGAGACTGACTTTGCTCCGGAGATGAACATGTAATCCAGGAATGGCCGGTTGAATTCTCTGACTTCCTGGCCATGGTGATTACCTCAAGGATGGACTTAAATACAAATCTGGCAGTGAGTCATCTAGTTTTGTTGTAACTATTGGGAAATAAGGGCTTTCTGTGTATGTGATTACCAGCTCTGAGGACAATGAAAATGCAGAGCTTCTCCTGACATCTTTGAAAAGGAAACCAACACAGAGGATGGCAAAGCTAAGAGATGAAGAAAAAAGAGATCAATATCAGATGACATTGCTTATCTATCAGCTCTACCTAATTTGAATTAGATTCTTTTCCCTTCTGGCTGAAGGATTCTGACTACTACAATCGTACTGATTATACTTATGTAGAACTTGTATGTGAAAAAAATCAAATGTATATAAAGTCTTAGTTATTTCTCTCATAATAATTAGGAAGAGAGAGAGTTCATGGAATTTGATAATGATTTTTTTATGGTGAAAATATTCTGTTTTTTCTTTTTCCCTCTAAAATTGGATTAAACTGTTAATAAAAAATAAGCTCTGGAGTTAATTGAAGCTTTCTTCTGTTTAAGTTTTAGGTTTAGGGTAATGAAGTTTTGTAGTCAGCTATTTAATTGCTATGAGAAATTATAAATAGTACTTACTCTATAATCTTGTGTTTAGATTGTACAGAGAAATCACAGTAATCCACTCCAATGTCTGTAAAGTCCACAAAAGTGGAGGACAAAATCTGGAATGCGTGAGGATTTTTTTCCTTGAGCTTTCGGCATACGTTAAACCCATCTACAATTTCTGAATCACCCCCAGTGACTGTTTGTTTTATGCAGTGCAGAAACTGAACCTGTAAAAAGAAATAGAGAAATGTGTTTTAAAATGATAAACATTTACATTTTTTAACACTGTTAAAGATTCAGAAAGTTATGAATGCACTAAAGTCAAAAAACCTCTTAAATCTCTTTTGTGTCAGCAAGGAAAGGGACTGGAGAGAAAAAAGTTGCTTTTAACCAGTATTCTGTAGTTCAAACATTGTTTCAGTGTGAGACATGAACATAGGCATAATAATGTTCATTAGTAAACAAAAGGCACAGATCATAATAGCTGCAGGGAGCGAACACTTCATGTTGGAGTATTTACTCACTTCCTGTTGGTTTTACAGGGGAGGTGGGATTTCAACTGGGCAAAGGAGGATGGATAAGATTTTGGATATGCAGAGCAGAATGGAGAGAGCAAATCAAGTGCAGTGATAAAGGATGTGCAAAAATGCACGCCTCACTAGGTATCAAAAAGTTTGGTTGCAATAGAGGTTCACGACTAAAAAGAATAAATCCAGTTGAAAAGGTCATTGAAGCTTTCATCATGGAGTCTTGAATGTCAGATGAAGAATATTGGACATTCTCTTGTGCACAGAGGGGAATTGTTAAAGGGTTTTACATTACAGATGTAATGTAGCCAAGACTGAGTTGAAGAATATCAGTCCAGTGGTGTTACATAGGATACATTTTTTTTAAAGGAGGGAATTAGTGAGACAGTGACTACTTGAGATTTTAAAGAGACAGTTCAGGTATAAAGGATAAGAAAGGAATGGAGGTTGAGTGGGGGCTATGGGGATGGATAAACCCAAGAAACACTGGGAATAAGAAACAAAAAGGATATTTATTTTTACTAAGATTTAGGGGGAAATATTCAACATTATTTCATTTTGAAAAGCAAAAAATAGTAAAATGTAGAAATATATTTTTTGGATGGAGTTTCTATGACTCCTTTAGTTAGCATGAGTGAGTGATTTTGATTACCTAAGTTTAGAACCAGACTTTCTGCTTAAAGAAATGAACACTATTCAGCTGTGACAACTTTATTCTGAGTTAAACAAAAATAAGAAAGAGGCAAATATGATCAAACATCCAGAATAGGGGGAATATGAGTGGGGAAAATATCCACTTGGTTATTTCCATGAATGGTCTAGAACAGTGCTGTCCATTCGAACTTTCTGTGGTGACAGAAATGTTCTTCTTATATAGCCCAGTATGTAGACACTAGTCCCACATGGCTATTGTGCACTTAAAATGTGGTCAATGTGACTGAAGAATTGCATTTTAAATTTTATTTAAACATAATTAATTTAAATTAAAATTTAAATGATCATATATGGCTAGTGACTACTATATTGGGTAATGCAGATCTAGAACACAAATCCTACCTTCTTCCCCAAACCGCACACATTTTCTCAATATTTTAAATCTCATACATACTTGTTCTCAAATTATGATTGTACATTTATCAATTCCTCACAACAGTCCTTAGAATTTCATACTTTCCTCTCCATTTTATGGTTGAAGAACCTGAGACCCAGAAGTGAGAAAGTCGGCCAGCTAGTAAGACCTCAGCTACACATGGCGAAACTGACATTCAAACCTTTGTCTGTTTGCCTCAAAATCATCGTACAGCAAGTTCTTTTCCTATAAAAGGGGGAAATTCTTTTATGGGACTCAATAGTTTAGTATCGTGTGGTGTGTGTATGTATGTGCTTTGTAAATTTAAATTCCCATTTCAGGTTGATTATGCCTTATTTTCTGATGTTAGGAGAGAACTGATCTACATTAATAATTGTTCCAACCTTAAACTGATGCCAGTTTTTTAAGCTTGAAAAAATATGTGCATAAGCTGACCAGTCACTGTAGAAAACCATCTCATCAGCAGGGTGATAAAGGGTGAAGCAGCATGATTAACAAGAGGATAAAATGGAAACATCAGCCTCAAGTCTACCAAACTCCAAGCAGGCAGAACAATGGCACAACTCTGTCTTTGAGAGAATCAGTGTTCTTTAAATCCTTAGATTTTGCCATAATGAAGTCACAGAATATTTCAAATATAAATCTTTAAAAAAAAGATCAATTGATGTCTTTTACATATATGACAAGGCCAAGTAATAATCTTCTTTTATATATTTATATTTTAATGCAATCTTATGAAAGAAAAAATATGATGGTGCTGGACAACACTTCTGTCACCTAATTCAAACAGTACATATACACCTGATATGTATAAAATCAAATTCTATTTCACGTAATTCATTCAGAACCAAAAATATTTTCTTTCTAGATGTTACTTTATAGCAGCATGGGACTTTTGGCCTAAAGACAGTGAGCGAAGGAACATCTGTGTTTCTTTAAAGACGTGTCACCTCGGGGCGCCTGGGTGGCTCAGTCGTTAAGCATCTGCCTTCGGCTCAGGTCATGATCCCAGGGTCCTGGGATCGAGCCCCACATCGGGCTCCCTGCTCGGCGGGAAGCCTGCTTCTCCCTCTCCCACTCCCCCTGTTTGTGTTCCCTCTCTCGCTTTGTCTCTCTCTGTCAAATAAATAAATAAAATCTTAAAAAAAAAAAAAAAAGTGTCACCTTATCTCTGCCCCACATGATCCAAATTGATGAAATTCAACTCTCAACAGGTAACTCATTATTCAGATCATTTCATCTGCAGTGAAAAGTGACTTATTCTATTTGTTATAAAAAAGCTCAAACTTTGGTACAAAGATCCCTAAATGATTCCAAATGGAAACTTGACCAATAGCACAAACAGCTGCCTACATTCTAATTATTCTCCTACTACAATCTAGACATTTTAGGAATCATCTTTCACTTAAGAAGCATCTATCAGGTCACTTATCTTTGAATGTTTCATTCGCTGATGGAGACAGGTACAACTTTGTGGTGTTTCTTTGCCTCTTTACAGCATATTTTTGAAGTCTATTATGTGAAATGTGCTGGGCTAAGTCTTGAGATAGAGAGAAGTGGAAGATTCAGTTCCTGTATTTAAAGAGTTTGTAGTGTCTGATGATGTCTATGCTCATCACATTATGTAAATTATGGTAATTAGAAAGCCCAACTCAAGACCAGCATGGTATGGTGAAAAAACTAACTAGTCAGAGGCCTGGGTTCCATTTTAAATGTCCTTTTATCCGATGTCACTCGGTGAAAGCATTTAACGTTGCTGTGTGTCATTCTGTCATCTAACATAAAAAGACACGATCAATCGTCTGCCTTACAGGAATGTTAAGAGGGATCAGACAACATAATATATATAGCAATACTTTGAAAAAGTAAAAAATACTATGAAAATGTCAAGCATTATATTGTACTTCAAGAATATTTACAAAGCCATGTAATCACTTTCCCTTAGGCTTTCAATTTTAACCTGGAAACAAAACCTAAACTCATAAGAAATAGCAGATAATTAAAATATTAAATTAGAATCTTTAGTTTTCTAGTCTATTATTTTAAAAGATTTTATTTATTTATTTGTCAGAGAGAGAGAGCAGAAGCAGGGGGAGCGGCAGGCAGAGAGAGAAGCAGACTCCCCACTGACCAAGGAGCCCGATGCGGGACTCGATCCCAGGACCCCGGAGATCATGACCTGAGCCAAAGGCAGACGCTTAACCAACTGAGCCACCCAGGCGTCCCTTCTAGTCTAATTTTTTAAACTTTATTTCGTCCATTTGACATTGTGCTGATTACTAATGTAGGTCTCAAGAGGCCTTTATGTTTTGGCTTGCTCTCTGAAAATTCACGTAAGCCTGGTCTAGCCTGCTGGAGGATGACAGATCAAGTGGAGCAGAGACAAGCCACCTTAGGTTTTCCACCCAAGTCAATCAGCTCCTAGTAAGCCCAACAGCAGAACTGCCCAGCTGAACACAGCCCAAATTGTAAAAACATGTGCAATATTTTTTACATAAGAATATGTAAAAACATATTCTTCTATTTATTTTTTTAAAAGATTTTATTTATTTATTTAAGAGAGAGAGAGCACAAACAGGGGCAGCAGCAGAGGGAGAAGCAGGCTCCCTGCTGAGCAGGGAACCAGATGTGGGGTTCGATCCCAGGACCCAGGGATCATGACCTGAGTCGAAGGCAGATGCTTAACTGATTGGGCCACCCAGGCGCCCCAGTGGTATTCTTTTAAGCCACTAAGTTATCAAGTGGTTTTCATGCAGTGATGGCTAACTGATAAGATTAGTGGCCATGTGACTTAATGGGAAAACCCTACATTGTGTTCCCTGGTTTCATTTTCTCTTTTAACTCTCTTGGGAATGGTAAATATGCAAAAGGACCTCAAGATGTACTGCTATCATAAAATTTGTCTAGACAAAGCAAAAAGTGCCAATAGTTATTTCCAAAAGGAAACAAAGAAATGTTTTTTAAAAAATACACCAAAATCTTCTATCCCTTGGGAATGTCAGGCTATTCAGGATTTTAGGCACAGAGATTTCGTGTTTGGATTATGCTTGAAGAAGGATCTATGTAGGACAAATTAGCTAGTGAAACATAGTGTCTTTAGACTCAAAATATAGGAGGATATTGGTCCTTGGATATTGGTCCTTGGCCTGCCTTGTGGAAAATATGTTGAGGCTCACCTTACCCCAGGTGGATGATGGAGGGCTGGATAATCAGTGTGAAAGCTTAGCTTCCCGGTTGTGTAAGCCACATTGTTTGCGTCAATTTTGTCTTGCACTTGCCAAGTATGTCTGTAAAATACAAGAAACATATGTTTAAACGGGCTGTCAGTAAGCCAGAGGAAATGTGTTAGAATGAACTGGATACATGGGGGAAATGGAAACTTTTCATTTTATGAAATAATTACCATAATGATGTGAGCCAGGAAGAAAGCCCAACCTTTCCTTGTCCAAAGTTACCATTTGAGAGTATGCACTCCTCCTTTCTTGTCTCTTCTCAGAGAAAAGTACATTTACACATTAGTCTATCCTACAGAGTTTATGAAGAGGTATGTGTGGGATTGTAGGTTATGTTTTTTAATAGCTTAGTGCATTTAAAATCATTTATTGAAGTGAAATTCACATAACATAAAATGAACCATTTAGTGGACAGTTCAGTGGCCCTCAGGACTTTCACAGTGTTGGTAAGCATCAACTCTATCTATCTAGGTGCAAAACATTTCCATCACTCCACACGGAAACCTCTTACCCATGAAGCATTTTCTTCCCATTCTGCCCTCCTCCCAGTCCCTGGCAAACACCAGTACGTATTCTGTCTCTAAGGATTTACCTATTTGGGATATTTAATATAAATGGAATCATACAATGTGTGACCTCTTGTGTCTGGCTTGTTCTACTTAACAGAATATTTCTGAGATTCCTCCACGATGGACCATGTATCATTACTTCATTCCTTTTTATGGTTGAATAATATTTTATTGTATGGATATGCCACAGTTCATTTATTGACTCATCAACTGATGGACATTTGCACTATTTCTACTCTTTGGTTGTTGTGACTAGTGCTGGCATAAGCATATGTGTGCATGTACTTATTTGAGTGCCTGTTTTCAATTTTTTGGGTAATGCCTAGGAGTGGAATGATGGAATTATATCATAATTCTATCTTTAACTGTTTGAGGAGGTGCCAAACGGTTTTCCACAGTGGTTGGATCACTTTACAGTCCCACCAGCAATATGTGAGGCTTCCAATTTCTTCACATCCTCATCAACACTTGTTCTTTTCTGGGTTTTGTTGTTGTTGTTGCTGTTGGTGGTTTTAACCATCCTAGTGGGTGTGACGTGGTATCTCATAGTTTTGATGTGTATTTTCCCAATAGTTAATGATGTTGAGCATCTTTTCATATACTTTTTGGCCATCTGTATATTTACTTTGGACAAATGTCAATTCAAGTCCTTTGCCCATTTTTAAATTGAGTGGTTTGTCCTTTTGTAATTTCTATGAGCACTTTAGATAGCCTAGATACTAGACCCTTAACAGACATATGATTTGCAACTATTTCTTACCCTTTCTTTTCTTTTTTTTTTTTTTTAAAGATTTTATTTATTTATTTGACAGAGAGAGACCCAGCAAGAGAGGGAACACAGCAGGGGGAGTGGGAGAGGGAGAAGCAGGCTTCCCGCTGAGCAGGGAGCCTGATGCAGGGCTCGATCCCAGTACCCTGGGATCACGACCTGAGCTGAAGGCAGACGCTTAACGACTGAGCCACCCAGGTGCCCCTATTTCTTACTCTTTCTGTAGGTTGTCTTTTCATTTTCTTAGTGATGATCTTTGATGCTCAAAAATTTTTAATTGTGATGAAGTTCTATTCATCTATTTTGGTTGTTGTTTGTGTTTTTGGTGTTATATCTGAGAATCCATTGCCCAATCCAAGGTCATGAAGATTTACACCTATGTTTTCTCCAAAGAATCTTATGGTTTTATATGTAGGTCCTTGATCCATTTGAGCCAATTTTTGTATAATGTGTGAGAAGGGCCCCAACTTCATTCTTTTTGCATGTGCATGTACAATTGTCCCAGCACTGTTTGTTGAAAGGACTGTTCTTTTCCCATTGAAAGGTTTCAGCACCCTTGTTCAAAATCAGTTAGCCATAGATGCATGGGCTCCCAGTTCTGTTCCATTAGTCTGCCTGGTTATCTTTATCCCAGCACCACAGTATGTTGATTACTATAGATTTGTAATAAGCTTTGAAATCAGGATATGCATCCTCCAACTTTGTTCTTGTTTTTTATTATTGTTTTGGCTATTCAGAGCCCCTTGCAATTTCATATGAATTTGAGCATTGCTTTTCCATTTCCACAAGAAAGCCATTGGAATTTTGGGAAGCATTGCATTGGATCTGTAAACTGCTTTGGGTAGTAATCACATCTTAACAATATTATGTCTTCCTATGAATGTGGGATGTCCTTCCGTTTATTAGGTCTTCTTTAATTTCCTTCACAATGTTTTATAGTTTTCATTTTATGTTTTTCATCTCCTTGGTTAAATTTATTCCTAGGTATTTTATTCTTCTGGATGCTATTGTAAATGGAATTTTTTAAAATTTCTTTTTCAGATTGTTCATTGTGAGTGTATATAAATGCAACTCAATTCTGTGTACTGCTCCTGTATCCTACAACTTTGCTGAATTCATTTATTAGCTCTAATAGCTGTGTGTATTCTGTGGAGTTTTTTATATATAGGATCATGCTATCTATGAGTAGAGATAGACTTATTGCTTCCTTTCTAATTTGATGCCTTTATTTCTATATCTTGCCCAACTGCCCTGGACAGAACTTCTGGTACATTGTTGAATAGCAGTGGTGAAAACCAGCACTCTCATCTTGTTCCTGATCTTAGAGGGAACTTAATGAATATTTATTTTATTTTATTTTATTTGAACTTAATGAATTTTTAATTACACTCTTGTAACTACTACTCAGATCAGGAAATATAACTTTAAGTTTATATGTCCTGTCCCAGCCAGTCTCATCTCTCTCTTCTCCAAAGTAACCATACCATGACTTCTATATTTATAATTTCTTTGCATTTTTTGAATGTGCATCCTTAGACACTTTGTTTAATATTGCCCATTAGCAACAATTGTTATGTCTTTTAAATCTCTTAATCTACAGGTTTCGCCTCCGGCCTGTTCTTCCTACAATTTATTGTTTGAAGAATTTAGGGACTTGGGCCTACAGAGTTCCTCACAGTCTGGACTTTGCTGATTGTGTATCATGATGTGGTTCAACATGTTTCTCTGTTCTCTCTGTTTCTAGAAAATTTGCAACTAAATGCAGAGGCTTGGACAAATTCTATTTCCTCTCTTTGGCAAAACTATAGATGGCATTGTACTCTTCTGTTAAAGACACAGAATGTCAAGATGTCTTTCTTTTTGTGATATTTGTACATACTTAGGCTCAGTGGCTAGATTCACTAATTCATTGGGGGTCCCAAATAGTGAAGTTAATAATTTCTTTTAATTTCTTTTTCATTTGTCAGTACTTTTAAAAATATCTACTTTCCTTCATCTAGTATTTGGTTACCCCATGTAGTAGCTACCTAGGGATACTGAGATAAATACTTGATTCTTTCCCTTTATTTACCATTTTATAATGTAATGGATTAGTTTTCTACCACTCCAAGATGAATAATTAGTTTTTTTAAAAATAATTTTATTAACGAGAATGCATTAAAACTAGATAGAGGTAATGGTTTCACAACATTGTCAATGTACTAAATGACACAAAACTGTACACTTTAAGATTGTTAATTTTATGTTATATCAATTTTACCTCCAGGACCAAAAGAAATAACTTGACTTAAAAGTTAAGAAAAAAAGGTTAATAAATGAACTAGGGATTACTTGCAACTCTGTCAGGAAACTAAATCAATATTCAGATTTTGTAAGGCTTTTCCCTCGGCAGATTGAGACAATGGGTAATTGGAAGGAAGTTGTGTTTTAAAATAAGGCAAAGCTGTTTTGAAAAATGTGTCACCATATATGCTTGTCATTTTCTTGCTGTCATAATATCTACTTATTAATTTATGTTCACTTTAATCAAATCATTTTTCAATAAATCTATATTGATTACTTATTCTATTCCAGGCATTGTTTTAGCATTAGAGATATAGCAGGGAACAAGAAAGACAAACAAGTAATTACCAAATGTAATAACAGAGATAAGTGCTATAAAGAAAATAAACCAAGGTAAGGAGATAAGGATTGGGGGCCAGGAGAATATCATGGCAGAGATAATGCTTTGGGAAGTGCTCCAGAAGACCTCTAAGAAAAGGAGAATGTGAATTTCTGGGTGATGTATTTTAGGGAGAGGAATCTGAAGTGAAAGGTAGGGTTTCTTCCCCATTCTCTGGGATTGAGGATGAAACTATTTGGCTCTGTTTTTTTGTTTTGTCTTATATTTCATCTAAATGTAAAATGGAGGGGCCTTGGGGTGGCTCAGTCAGTTAAGAGTCTGCTTTCGGCTCAGGTCATGATCTCGGGGTCCTGGGATCGAGCCCCGAGTCAGGCTCCCTGGTCAGTGGGGAGTCTGCTTCTCCCTCTCCCACTTCTCCCTCCTGCTCATGCTCTCTCTCTCTTTCAAATAAATAAATAAAATCTTTAAAAAAATAAAAAAATAAATTTAAAATGGAAAACCTGGTAAATCTTCCACCAAAGTTTAAAGAACCATCTCTGTGGCCATAAGCTGGAAAGAGACTCCATGAAAGAAGAGTATATATAGCCTACTGCAACTAATTTCAAATATGAGTCAGACAATCCATTATACTGTTGACTGTAGCCAGGAAATACATGTTCTCTATGAGCCTCATGTCACTCTGTGACCCAAACCTAATGTAGATTCTGCCTGTTGTCACAATCAGCATTCTAACAATAATCAACATGTAGGAAAGGATTTAAGGATACAAAAAAAGTAATTCCATCAAGTTGTGGAATCTATAATGTCTTCTAAGAAGACGATGCTTTTGACATTGTGAATAGGAAATGACTATATTTAGATTTTCTTTTCAAGAGTGATGATGGTTTTGCATTGATTCACCTACATTCCCTTTCCTGGGTCCTCCTATGATCAAGGGTAAACTCACTGAATTTTCATGCGGCCAAGAGCTGGCTGAGATTCAAGGTGCATGTTTTAGCCAGGGAATGGATCTTTCCTTTGTTTGACATTAACTGGCTTGTACAGGGATGGGGCCTGTGACTTGGCATCATCGGAGCAGTTCTCCAGCCCTCTGTGCTAACTGGCAGGGAATAATAAACATTTTTAAGCCCTAAAGTGTCTGAGGCACGGTGTGGGATACATAGCCTAAAAGTCTATGCTCTCACATAATGATAAATCCCAGGAGAGGGGCTTGCCAATTCCAATCATAAAACATTCTCATAATTGTCTAACATAAGTCTGGAAAAATCCTAGAAATGTCATTTGGTCTACCTTTCTACCTCCTTATAGAAATGAATCATGCCAAGAAAGCTGCTGCTGATTGTTTATGACCCTAAGCTTTCACGTTTCCTTCTCAAATCCAAAGGAAAACAGCAGAAATAAATGCAAATGTGATCCATTGGCCTGTGGAGAAACTGTTTTTTAAAAGCCCACTCGTGGGGCCTTAGTGAGATGAGGGTGTATTTATAAGCATCTTTCATTAGAAGCAGATTCTAATGCTCCTCCAAGTAAAGCAGCTCAAGCAGACTGTCAGAAACTGTCATGACCAAAGCAGAGGTGCAGGACCCAATTTTTCTAAAACTCAAGAGGCAGGCTCAGCATAGCATCTTAACCCATTGGTATAGACTTGCCTGGTATTATGCTGGGACAGGCAATTGAAACTGTGCTCATAATTCTGCTTTTGCCAGAGATCCTATTTTAAACAAATCTAGGTATTTCCACTGAGCTACTTGTGTCATTCTCAAAATCGGATAAACCAAAACACAGACTCTTAACTACAGAGAAGAAACTGATGGTTATAATATAGAATTCTATATTATATATAGAATTATTATTATAATATATTATATTATTATAATATATATAATTATATATATATAATTATATAGAATATATATTACTATAGATTATATCATGATGCACACTGAGTGATATATAGAATTGTTAAATCACTATACTGTATACCTGAAACTAATACAGCACTGCATGTTAACTATACTGGAATTAAAATTAAAAAAAAGAAATTTCTTTTATATTTTCCATTTAAGGATTTTGTCAAAAGCTCCTGTACATTAAAATCATGACTTTTAGAGACTATTTTGTGGGCTTCGTTTGAATACTTATTCACTAGATCCACTCCAGTCTAGATGGCCAGTCATAGATATTCATGATATTTCATGAAATTAATAGTGTTTTGTGACAAATTTGATGGAATGCTTAAATATTGTTTTTGCTAGATTTGTTCTTTATACCCTTGGTGTGATAGATTTTATAATCTTTTGGTTAGCAGCTCACACCTGGAAAACCATGTTAGATTTATTTTTAATCTTTTTCTTTTCTGAAGTACGGCTTACGTGAAAAGATGTTCTACAACTGCAACCTGTATTTCTTATCACCAACAGCTACAATCTCTAATCTCAACCTGCTGCAAGCTGCTCTCATCAGGTAACAGAAGAATGCCTTCTTTTGACTATCACTATTTGTTCTGTTAGATCTAAAACATAATGCTCATACGTTATTTTTATTTTTTAAGTTCTAACATAGACAATTATCTCCTAGCGGTGCCTGGGTGGCTCAGTTGGTTAAGTGTCCAACTCGTGATTTTGCCTCAGGTCATGTTCTCAGGGTCGTGAGATCGAGTCTGTGTTGGGCTCCATGCTGAGTGGAGAGTGAGATTCTTTCTCTCCCTCTCCCTCTGTCTTTCCCCTCCCCTGGTCTTGTGTATGCATTCATGTGAGCACATGCTGTCTCTCAAATAAATAAATAAATCTTAGAAAAAGAAAATTATCTCCTAGCTAAAATAAACAAAAACATTTATAATCATCCAAAGGAATATTACACTGTATATCATTTCTTTTTAATTTTTTAAAAAGATTCTATTTATTTATTTGAGAGGGAGGGAGTGAGAGAGAGAGAGCAAGAGCAGGGGGAAGGAGAAGAAAACTACCCACTGAGCAGGGAGCCCGATGGGAGGCTCGATCCCAGGACACTGGGATCACAGCCTGAGCTGAAGGCAGACGCCTAACCAACTGAGCCACCCAGGTGCCCCTATCATTTCTAACTGTAGTTGGGACAAATCCCCATATGACTTCCCAGATGCAGTCACCCTTCTGAGCTTCAGATATTTATTTTTCCATTATCACTTGTTAGACCCACACAATGGGCCAGGAACTGAGGATGCAGGTGTGAACCGAGCAGACATGGTACTTGCACCTCATGGAACATACGATCTATGGGGAAGAAAAATCAGTGTGACTTACCTTCCAAAGCTGAAGTACAAGGTGTTATGAGAATAAAGAAGTGAAGATTAGGTCGAGACCTGAAGATTGAGTAGGATATACCTAGAAGGGGACAGGTCATTGTGGGCAGAAGAAATAGCATGTGAGAAGGTCCGGTGGAGGGAGAGAACACAGCCTCTTAGGGGAAGTGATAGAAGTCAAATATGGGCCAGAGTGGGGATGGTTTGCTCTATGGTTATTCCTGGCTTTGCTTCAAATTTCTCCTTCCCTTATTGTCCTGTAAAGTCTTACCAAAAAAAAAAAAAAAAAAAAAATCTCATCAAGTTAGGAACTGAGTTGAAACATACTCTTTATCTCATAGCATTTAACCCACTGCCAAAAATATTTGTTGAATGAAGGCATGGACTGTAAGACAGTAAATTGTGTTATGTTCCCGACTGTCTGGCTATTAACTTTAGTCCTGGCCAAAGCTATATGTTTTAGGTATATTTAAATTATGAATAATTTGGCCACCAATCATTCCTGTTGTCTGATTCCTAGGGGAAGCGTTACAGTTGTTTGTAAACAATACTTGGCAAAATTGCTAGAGTTGTGTTTTAAAAAGCCATCATCTTTTCAGTTCTACTTATATTGTGGACACTCATTTTTACATTGCATTTATTCCTGAAAATGAAAAACTCCATACCATTTTTGGTGAGAATTAATATCCCCACTATAAACTGGAAGAACAAAAGTAACCTGTCTGATATCTAGCATTGGTCTTACTCAATCCATTAAACTCATATGGAAATCTCCATGAAGCATAAAGATACAAAGCAAACAAGGAGGATCCTGGGGTGATGATGGTGACATAGTTCTTAATCTCTCTGAATTTTCTTCATAGGACATCTAGTGTGCAGACCCAAAAACTCAGGGACAACATCTAAACCAAAATTAGGTGACAAGATATATCCATGAAGCCCAAAATATGAGTGGGATATAGAGACGACTTTCCAAAGCCACAATATGTGGCATCAGAAACGGTGCAGAGGAGGAAGCAGAGGGAAGCAACTAGGTACTGGATGGATCCGAAAAATTCCCAGAGCACTAATGACAGGTACTGGAACCTGTAGACAGGCACCTTGAGAATAGCAGTCAACCTGGGAGGTATGTTCACCTTCCAACTTAGCTGCCTGTGAGGGGTCCGTGGTAAGGGACTGGATTAGTCTGGGCCCTCAGGAACTCGAAATACTTAACAGATAAAACTCTCATCCATGAGGAAGCTTCCTCCTGAGAAAATGACGCCAAACTGAGCATTCCGGGGACAGTAAGGACAAAGGAAAAAGAAGTTCCAGATAAAAGTAAAGGAGAGAAACCAGGAGGTCTTAGAAGGTTATCAGCCATTGTTTTGAAATACAGCTTAAAACCATAACAAAATGTTTCCGAATCATATCTCCTTTTAATAATTAAGAAAAAAATTCACATAAAAATTAGAAATAGCACATGATTAAGGTTTAGTTTCATAAAGTTATTTTAAGAGAAAAAGAGAATGAATAGCAAAATAACATACCTATAGATAATATATGCCAGAAGGATATGCCCCCCAAAGATAAAAAATGTTCTAGTTTTTCTAACTTCTATTTTTCTATTTATACCTACTTCTGTTGAGTCCAGAAGACATTAATGAAATGATACAATATATGAAAGAATAACTTACATCAGAGATAGAAACTCAGAAAGGGAGTGATACACTCAGAAAGGAAAAATTTTAAAAATCATTAAAAATGAAGACTAAGCTAGAAGGGATGCAATATTGAATAAGCACAACAGATAACACCTTTGGATGAGGAGAAGATAAAAAGGAGAAAAACTTAAATATCAAAAAAGACAAGAGATAAGAAAGATCTGAGAGAAAGTAATAAATTTTAATTAACAGAAGATTTAATATACACATAATATGAATCCTCAAAAGAAGAAATCCAGATTAAAGAGAACAATTATTAAGAACTATAATTAAAAAAAATTCTTGAAATTAAAAAAAAAAAAAAAAAAAAGATTTGAAACATTGAAAGACCAAACCATACACTCCCTGAAAAAGTTACCCCAGAATATCCAACACCGAGATATCCTATAAAGTTACTGGTCTTTAAAAAGAAAAATCTTTTGGGCGTCCAAGTAAAAATATCAAATTATTTATAAGGGAAAGAAAATTAGATTACCAATAAAACTGTAGTGACATATTAAAGATGATGTGAGCCAAGAATTTTATATTTAGCCAAGCTGATTTTCAAGTATAAAGATCTTAAATTGCTGTCAACATGCAAGAATTTAGAGAATATTGTTCTCTTGGGCCCTTCCTGAGGAATTTACAAGAGCATAGGATTCAGACAACCAAAATGAATAGAGATACGTTCACACAGGCACTGGTCTAAGTAGTAAATTTTATTTACTCACAGAACTACTAATGGGGAGAAAAAAATATATAAAAAATCTAAAAAATTGGGAAACCAGGGGCACCTGGGTGGCTCAGTTGGTTAGGCAACTGCCTTCAGCTCAGGTCATGATCCTGGAGTCCCGGGATCGAGTCCCGCATCGGGCTCCCTGCTCAGCGGGGAGTCTGCTTCTCCCTCTGCCCTCCTCCCTCTCATGCTCTCTGTCTCTCATTCTCTCTCTCTCAAATAAATAAATAAAATCTTTAAAAAATAAAAAAAAATAAAAAAATAAAAAAATAAAAAATTGGGAAACCAAACTACTGTTAAAAAAAAAAAAAGGGATGCTCAGGAAAACAAGGTAGTGAATACCATAAAATTCAGGAGAGCTATTACATTTGGGGAGAAAAGAGAGGTTTGTGATTGCTTAGGGCATGTGGATTGGTTCCAGAGTGACTGGCAATGTTCTATTTCTTGACGTGGATGGTGTTTCAAGAGCACGTGCCTTACAAAAATTCATTTAGCTATATATTTGTCTTATGTGATTTTTCTGTGTCTGGATTGTATTTTACCATGCGAAGTGCTTTTTTTAAAATTTATTTTGAAAGGTTAATAATACTCCCAATAATAAAAATAAAGACAGGTAGTGATAGAAAGATGGCAACCACCTCTAAAAACATAAAGAAAAAAGTTTTAGCAATTTCCTCCAAAGTTCTAAAGTGTTTCATTATGAAAAACTAAGAATGCAGTGCATTGCAGAAGAAAAAAAAAAAAGCTTATGAGAATTCCACATTAAGCATATTTAGTTTTTTGGGGGTGGTAGGTCAAATTGTGCTTAATTTATTTCAACAGAACAGGAGCTAGATGCTGGTTTAGATTTTTGATGTGCAAGGTTAAAATATAAACTTCATTTTCTCTTGTCACAAGTTATTTAATTCCTTGTCAATTGTCACTTTCCCTTTGCATGAACAGTTGGCTATAATTTGAACTTAATAGATGGGATGGGAATGAATATTCTGGTGCTGTTGTTATGACTTAGTTTGAGAAATTTCTATATAATCCTGTTAAAGTGTTCCCTTGCATCTGAGCTATAAATATGTGTGGAAGCCACATTTGGTAGTTAATAATTCTTATGGCATTAGGAACTATGGGGGGAATGCTAGATAAACCACCATACAAGTACAGTGCCAAGGAAAGACTGCAGACTGTTGAATCAAGTAAACTTGGGTTTGAAGCCTGATTCTTCTACCTCAGTTTCCTTATCTCTAAAATGGGAATAATGGTTCTTATTAGAATTGTGAAGATTCAAGATAATGACTGTAAAACATTGAGTTCAATACTTGGCACATAAAAGGTGCTTAACAGGAAATTATTTTGTCCCAACCCAATGCTCAGAGGAAAATCGAGGAGGTAAGGGGGGGTCAGGGCTTGTGGAGAAGCAAGTGGTTTACTAGGGTCTCAAAATTTCTTCAAGTGATTTCTAGGGGAGCATGAGACACAGAAATTATTTTTCCTTTCATTCATGAGATGATCTCATACTCAAGTGGTTTTGCTGGCAGCAACTTTAATTACTGCGAAACTGAGTATTACAAAGGGAACCCCAGGGACTTTCTCTTGGCTGATAACATAAGCTGGGGTTCACAATGGCCGAAAGAACACAGCTTGTTACTTTGCTTGGGAAACCCTAAAACTCACAAGAATACACATTTTAAAGGTTCTCCCCACCCCTACTCAAACACTAGGGTCAGTACTAAGTCTAAAACAACTCATTAAGAAATCCCAGTATGAAGTTTTTACAAAGTAGGATGGAATTACAACTAGATTCAGAACTCAGACAGGTTTTCTTTGTTTTCTTCCCAAGTCTAAATTGCTTTTAGGTTGGTTTTTCATAACTCAGAGCCATTTTTATTCAAGAAGGGCTATGTGGTTTTCTCAAACAATTTCTTGGCTAGAAACTTCACCAAAATGGATAAACTTGTTTTTTCTTTCCCTGTTAAGTCTCCACACTTCACAAATGTTTTCTAGTAACATGTATATCAAACAAGTAGCTGTTTCAAAGTCAGGTTTGGAGGCAGTGCTAATGGTAGGAGCAAATTCTAAGGGGCCGGAAGCCAAGGAATAATAATATTTTTCACTCATATACCCTCAATCACTAATACAACCGAATGTGTGAAATGCTGCTGGGCTGGCTTACAGAAATACTAGCAGAAATCCAGTGAATGCTGGAAAGGATATATTCTTGCACTCCCCAGAGGCCATTTCAATATTGTTAATTCTTAACTGGCCTGGCTGGTGTATTTGACAAACAGCCCACTAGAAACATTTTTGGTTTGACATGATTTTATTCATCTGATGAAGCCTGCATGCAAGGCGCTCATGCAGATGCAAAACTGGGCAGCAGGAGTAGCCTCTTATATTTTCCAGCAAACTTTCATCTAAAGGTTTCAAAGGGCATGCCAGGTATTAAAACGGTCCTGTAGAAAGAGAGAAGCAAGTCCTCAGTAGAGGAGAATCATAGAGCTCCAGGAAATTACATGAAAAGCTTAGATCACCTTCTCACCTACAAATAGCCAGTGGTGGAGCCATGATTCAACTGTGTTTCTCTATTGGTCCTACAGGCAGCTCTCTGAGCAGTAATGTAATGCAGATGCTCTGGGGCGTTGGGTTCTCAACTCTCCCCCCATTTTTTAGGAATGAAGTGTTCCAAAGTATTTATTTAAATTTCCCCACTACCATTTGTAACCTTGTAAGTTTTATTCAGTAATTGTACAGCTTCCATGCTTGTCTCCACAAGATAAAATCTGACTACTACCAGGATCCATTAAGTTCCTTTTACCCCTTTTTCTCATTGTCGCTGCCTATTTTATTCCTGATGTTGGTGTTTCAGAAAAACATATTTTTCATTTTCACCTCATTATTCTTATTAATCTAATAAGAATATGGTAATGTGGTAATGCAACTTGCTTATGCCAGCAAATAAAACATTCTTAGAAAGAAGAAAATCTGAAACTTCTGGACTGTATTCTAGGAAGAAGGCAGTCTTGCTAGCTAAGGTTGAAATTTGTATTTTCTTCTGCTTGACTTTCTGACGAAGAAGGGTTGCTCAGAGTTGCTCACAAGGTTAATTTTCTCACTAAGGGTTTACAATGCTGGGGCGCCTGTGTGGTTCAGTCGGTTAAGTGTCTGTCTTTAGCTCAGGTCATGATCCCAGGGTCCTGGGATTGAGCCCCACATTGGGCTCTCCGCTCAGCAAGGAGTCTGCTTCTCCCTCTCCCTCTGTTCCCTCTCTCTAGCTCTCACTCTCTCTCTCAAGTAAATAAATAAAATCTTAAAAAAAAAAAAAAGTCGACAATGCTAAGAAAGAATTTTTGATGTCTTGACCAAATGAAGTCCTCAATATCTTAGCATACATTCCCTTTTATTAAAATTCCCTGAGTGCTCACTGTGTGCCAGGCACTGAGCTAGTACTGAAGATATCATTCTGATTAGGCCACCATTTCAGTCTACAAGGAGCTCGATATGACAGCAATGATGGCAATGAGATATGCATGCCTTATTTTCAGAGATTATCCTGTTACAAGCAAAACAGCTAGTTAATACACAATGCTGGTGGTAAATACTTTAAAAAATCGACACTGAATCTCTTCCTTCTCTCCGTGTCACATGCATGTACACACACACACCATTACATGAACTTATGTAAATAACAAAACCCTGACCTGGCCCATTTAATTCGTTGTCCAACCAATTGGAAAAGGAATATTTTCATAGTATGATTTTGCCCTTTTAGGGAAGAACATTTGATCTTCTCAATGTTTTCTTACCAGAAGTATGGTTTCAAAAGCCCATGACCAGTAAGCATTACTAAAACCCAGTAAACAGACAGTAAGGATATCTTACAGCAGAGCGGTTGATTTTCTTTCACACTGCATGCATCTCTGCTAGAAGCAGAATCTTAAAAAAAAAAAAAATAGAAATTGCCTTACTAGATGTTATGAATATGCAGGAGAGAGGAGAATTTCCACTTCTCTTTTTGGCTAGGTCATTCAGAATGCAAAACGGGGTCATTTGAGTGAGGAGTAAAATGCTTATTTTGTTTTATTTATTTGCCTGGGCTTGGAGATGAGGTGCTGGTAGTGATCTCACAGAGGGTAGTGATCTCACAGAGGGAGAGGGTTATCTTTCCTAGAGCTACAGAGGCTTTTTCGTAAAGTAGAAACCCAAATCTAGGTCAGAACAAAATGCCTAACACAGTGCCTTGCACAGTGTAGTGTACAGATGGGTAAAACAATAATACTGCCAATCAAGACATTCAGTGTGATCAACAGCGACTGTACTTCCTTTCGGATTTATTTTGCTGGTAGCATTCTTGAAAACATTCTAACTTGGTATAATCATTGAGGATGGCAGTGTATAGAAAAAGTCTAGTTTACAATGACTATTTCCCATTGGGTTAGATTGTATCATAAATTCAGATAATTTCTTCAATTAAAAAATTATCATAAAAACCACAATGAGATATCACCTCACACCTGTCAGAGTGGCTAAAATCAAAAGCATGAGAAACAACAAGTGTTGTTGAGGATGTGGAGAAAAAGGAACCCTCATGCACTGTTGGTGGGAATGCAAACTGATGCAGCCACTGTGGAAAACAGTATGGAAGTTCCTCAAAAAGTTAAAAGTAGAACTAATTCTACTACTGGGTATTTACCCAAAGAAAACAGAAACACTAATTTGAAAAGATACATGCACCCCTATGTTTATTATAGCATTATTTATAATAGCCAAGATATAAAAGCAGCCCAAGTGTCCATCCATAGATGAATGGATAAAGAAGATGTGGTGTATATACAGTGCACATAAAAAAGAATGAGATCTTGCCACTTGCCACAACATGGATGAATCTAGAGGGTAAAATGCTAAGCAAAATAAGTCAGTCAGAGAAAGACAAATACCATATCACATGTGGAATTTAAGAAAAAAAACCAAACGAACAAAGAAAAAAGGAGACAAAGAAACAGAGTCTTAAATATAGAGAACAAATTGGTGGTTGCCAGAGGGGAGGCTGATGGGGAGAGCATGAAACAGATAAAGGGGATCAAGAGTATACTTATTGTGAGGAGCACTGAGTAATGTATAGAATTGATGAATCATTATATTGTACACCTGAAATGAGTATCACTCTGTATATTAATTAAATGTAAATTAAAAAATAAATAAATAATTAAAAAAAAAATTATCCAGAATGATATTTTGGCTTTTGGCCAAAAAGTCAAAAGGCTTTTGGCCCCACTCTGTAAAAACTATATCGATCCAAATGTAAGATCTAAATCCTTCTGAAAATGTTATCTCATTACATACTGTTCTACATGTATATATCTGACAAAATTGACAATGAGAGCTTCTTTACCAAGTCTTATTCTTTTCTCCCAGGAGTGCTTTCATCATCAAGGCAGTAAGGTTGCTGATCATTTCACAGAGTTGCATGAAAAAAATATTGTCTAGATGATGCACTGACAAAATAATGATAAGCATCTGAGAAAATATAGACATGGAAATGATATATACTTTTGTCCTCAAAGCTATTACCATTTTGATTTAGTATTTTAACATAATTTTATGATTATGAAATGCTCTGATAATTTTTGCATTCACCTGTTGCTTTATAGAGTTTTGAAAACATCTAGGTGTGCATCTATTATTAAACATTTATTCCTTACCTACTATATGCTAAGACTGTGCAAAATGCTGGAATCTACTGTTTTTACTTCTCTGACCAACACTTTAACAATTGAGATGACAGCCAAGAACCAAAAATAGATATTATAATTCTCACTTTGGACCCATGCATTCAAATTCTCCAAACTAGTAATCCTATTTGAATGGAAAAGTGCTAGGTGGATATTTGTTTCCCAAGGGAGGCATGTGTAAAGTGGTATTATTTTTGGCATCTAAGCAAGAGTAGAAACCAGGCTCCTTGAAAAATCTACATGGAATGCAAGGTTAGCCTTTAGACTTCCTCTTCCCGCTTTCCTTTCCCTATCCTTCTATGTCTGGCAATCCCTCCTCTCCATTATTTATTGCCTTCATTTATTCATTGCATTCGCTCACTCACCTGTCAATTATTTTTCAAACAAGAATAAGGCTCTTTGCCAATGGAGAAACAAAGCTATGAAAGAAAGGGACCACGTTGCAGGCAGCTGCTGATTCTGTTATAAAGATAAGTCATGTCCAGGCATTACCACATCACAAAGAAGAACATGAAAAATGCCACTTGGTGTATATAACTATAAGAGCTGAGAGGATGTAAAGCACCCAAATTCTACACCAACTGAGACCTGCCTTCTCTTGAAGTAACCCCTCCTCTCAACCAGAGGTTTGTAACCTTAGCTGCACACAAGAATCACCTGCAGAGTTTTTAAAAGTCCTGATACTCAGGTCAAATCCAAATCCTGTTTTGAAAAATCTCTGGAGAATGGACCCAGATGTCACCATTTTTAAAATTGGCTATTCCGATGTGTAACCTCAGTTGAGAACTATTGCTCTAAATATCCCTTCTTCTTTTGAATCTCATGTTACAGAAATTTTAATATCACTTTCCACATTACTGTGGAAAGGGGCAGAAAAGGGAAATCACTTCAGGAAAACATTCACTTTCCTCATTCTCTTAACAAAAAACACATAAGCAAACAAAAACAAAGCAACAACGGCAAAACTGTCCTCTTCTGTAAGTTCTTGAGGTAATGAATTAAAAATTAAAATTAAAACAAAAAACAAAAAGCCCACAGAGATCTTGGTAATCAGTTGTGGAAGTAGCAGTAAGGTGGCTAGAGAGGCCTTTCTTGGCATGTGGTATAGTTTGAGAGATTCAGGGAAGAAATGTGATCCTCTGCATGGAAGATGAGATTGAGTAGGTTAAACCTGTCTGGTTAGATGTAAAGGTCTTGGAAAAAGGAAATACAACAGTAGTGGGAGGTCTGATTTGTTTTTGACAACAAACCTTGAGTATTTATTCCAGTAAATTTCACAAGATTAGATCAATTAGATCAGTGGTCAAATTATCAAGCCATTTTAGGATTTGTGACAACAAAACAAAACAAAATGCAAGTCATAAATCAGGACTAAGAATCTGACCCTGAATATGATGGGTGGGGGTGAGCATTAGGAAACTCTAACAAAGAGCCCCCCAAATTTGGCTGCTGTTGTGAAATTGTGACATTTGTTGCATAGATACAAAAAGTCTGTTGTCAGCAAATAAAAACTAGGTAGAAGAATATAGAAGAGATTTATTTTGAAGTATTCTCTTTACTTCTGGTGCCTAAAAGCATCCTTTCCATGTTCTTCCTTAATATCATTGATAGTGACGTGGATTAGGAAGCCCGTGGATAAAACAGACCCGGATTCTAACTCTGGTTCCTTTTCTACTACCTGTGAAAACTTGGGTTATAGTTTAATTCTCTGGACTTCAGATTCCTTATCAGCGAACTGGGGGAAATTACCTATTTCAGAAAATTGTGAACATTAAAGAACAAATAATTAGATTGAGGCTCTTAATAATTTCAAATCTTTTTCCAACTCTTTGTTTTGTCTGTTGTTACTGATATAATCTCTAAAACAGCTTAAATTTTTTTAAAGGTTTATTTATTTTAGAGAGAGAGAGAGAGAGAGAGAGAACAGGCACGTGCAAGTGAGTGGGGGAGGGGCAGAGGGACAGAGAGAATCTCAAGCAGACTCATGACCCTGAGATCATCACCTGAATCAAAATCAAGAGTCAGCTGCTTGACCAACTGAACCACCCAGGTGCCCCAAAACAGCTTAAATTCTTGCAGATGTAGGGGAGATAAAAATTATGTAGGACACAGTGTGCTAATGGTAGCAGTAAGTTCTTGGGGTGGGGGTGGGGGCTGGGTCATCTAAGCCTACACGTGATAGAGTCTTCTGCCATGAATAAACTTGATCAAATCATTGGGGGCAAGAGATTAGTTATTTTTGATCCTCTGTTTATCTACAGACAGGTTCTTACTCTAGATTAGGGGTGGCAAACTCAAGGGCAGGCAGGGCCCTTGCAGGTCTGGGGGGTGGTGGGGCCACAATTTGAGCAACTGGAGCGTGAGAACATGCTCTCTTCAAGGGGCAGCCTCCGCATACATCAAGCAGGTTCCTGGCACACAGGGATTTAGTCTCAGTTGTTGCCAGATTTGATTTTTCAAGAAAAGTCAGATCCATATTTAATGTAAAATCTCCCAGTTTTTAAGTGTTGACAACTAATTCTATTTTCTTTCAACATCCTGTGGGCCAACCAAAACATATCTGAATACAGCCTGTGTGCTACCTGTTTTGCAACCTTTGGATTTTAAAGGTCATTTTCACTCCCAATGCCCTCTGCTCCGTGAGCCCAAGAATCATTGTATACGTCCCGCATGAAAGGTTCACCCTACAGATTAGAAATACAGTCATACCCCCCACTTCCAAATAAGTATTTCCTGTTGTTAGTGTTTCATTATCCATAATGAATGTTACCTCCCAGGCAATTCTTATGCAAACAGCTTCTTGTTCCAAAGTTAAAATCAGATACATTTCCTGTTACTTGCCAAAGTGCATAGACCTAATTTTCTGCATGTTAGTTTTATCTTTTTTAACACATCTGGGGGCTGCTTTCACTTCCCCAGGGCCCTACTTTATTTTGCGCCAAGTCTTGGGCGGTAAAACTTTAATGAACTTCAGCATTTATAAAAGTCTTGGAGAAACACAGTCTTCCATCCTACCTGCTGTGAACTGAACGGCGCTCTCCCCAAAATCAAGTGATGAAGCCCTTACCATCAGTGTGACTGTATTTGGAGATGGAGCCTTTAAGAAGGTGATTAAGGTTAAATGAAATCGTAAGCCCTTCTCCAACAGGACTGGTGTCCTTATAAGAAGAGGAGGAGACACCAGCAGTGCAGGGGCAGAGAGGAAAGGCCATATGAGAACCCATCTCCAAATCAGGAAGAGAGCTCTCGCCGGAAACCAAACCTGCAACCACCTTCATCTTGGACTTCTGGCTTTCAGAAGTCTGAGGAAATGAATTTCTGTTGTTTAAGCCACCCAAACTCTATGGTACTCTGTTATGGCAGCCCTAGCAAACTAACACACCCTCTATAACTAGCCTGTCTTTGATGTCTGTTGCCCTTGGGCTTTTAGAATCCTTTAAAATCCCAGTTAGGGATTTTAGGCACGTCTTCCCATTTGACTTCCTGCTCAGGGCATTATGGAAATTTCGTATCTCCAATCATAAGTGTCTCCCTTCTGGGAAATATATCAAACTTTATATATAATGGCAGAATACAAACTATTTGGTGACTCACCCATAAAATGTGAGATAAAGGAAACCAATCCTTTTCCCAAGTTTTAAAACTTGTCCTCGTTTGTCAGATGCTCCTGTGAGTCGTACTATGCCTACTTTCTTGAGGCTGGAGAGCCACTTGTAGGCATGTTCATCATTTTTTAAAACATCTTCAAAATCCAGTGTAGGTAGCTGGAGCTCTGTGCCCCAGTACTGACATTCTGTGAATAAGAAAAAGAAGAAACCAGATGGGATTATGTTGCTTTTATATAAAATGAGAACCTCCGAGAAGGGACTAGTTCATTGAAGTTGACCTTTGATTTATCATGGGATTTACGAAATTTCAGTCACATTCGAATTGCCCAAGCCACTAGATTTTCTTCCCTGGGGCCATGCCAATCTACTATATACCTCCTGCCCACCACTGCCTGACCCATGACAGGTATTCACTAGACCTTATTTGTCGAGAGAATGTTTAGCTCATGGATAGCTCTTGATCTGTACGTCCTTAGGGCTTCTTTGCCTGGACTCTGCTTAGAAACGTCTCCACTGAGACCCTGTGTGTTTTAATGGCCGTGTTACATTGCTCAACTCCAAATAGATGATAAAATCTGAATGATGGACTTAGAACAGCATATGCACATTCTTAGAGGTGGGAGGAGTGTTTGCCTTGGTCGGTACACCTCCTTCTTCCTCTTATTTCACCTGATAAGAAGCTTTCTCTGAGGTCAAATCATTCTTTGGAGTCAACAAAAACTGTCCATGGGGAAGAAAAGATGAAAGGTGTGGTCCTGGGATGCATAAAAAATGCATTTTGCATAGATCCTTTGATGACAACACCACAGTAGATAAAATCAAATGCCTTCATTAGCTTTCTGATTCCTCATGATCAAATGCTCATGAAAAAAGTTTACTTGAAGAAACAGAAAGGAAATCAAATGGAAAAAATAATTTGCTTTGCAAATCGGGCTCTCCCAAAGGAGGCAGAACACAGAGATGTCATTTTGCCAAGGGAAATAACTCAGATATTAACAACTGCATTCAGGAGAGACCTAACTCGATCTAATCCATTTGATTTCTTCAGTTTTGGAAGAAAGAATCTGCCTTAGGAAGGCAAACCTTCCCAAGTGACAGAACGAGATCTTATAATCTCAGTATCATCCTGAGCCATGCCTCACTTCTCAAACGGGGGAATATACATCATGTTATGGAAAACAGCCCCAAGCCCACAGTTTAAGAATGAGGACTGGATCAATGTTGTGTAGTTGTTGTCAGATAGAGTTGTTGTCAGATAGAGACTCTCAGGAGTCAGATAATAGCCTTAGAAGTGAAAAAGTGCCTGCAGGTTGAGGAGGCCACCTCCTGCTCTCCCACCAGCTAATCAGCCACATGCAGCTAGTACTGTATGAAACAGGATATGAATAGGGTAAAGAATGGAGGCACAGGGCCTGGGTTTGAATCATTGTCCTGCATCTTACCAGCTAGTTTCTTGGTGTCTTTTCTGAGCCTCCATCTCTTAATTTATAAAATAGCCACAATTATATTTACCATGCAGGTCATTTGTTGACCATGCAAAGAGCCTAGAATAGTGCTTGGCACATGGTAGACAACTGCTATTCCGACCACCTATAGTAATAGCCAGTATTTGCTGAGCCCTTTCTAGATGGCAGGCACAGTGCGAGGTGCTTTCCATATGTTATTTATTTTAATGTCCACAATAAAAATAGATGCTTTCAGCATTCCCAAGTTATAAAGAAGGGAGGAAGAGAGATCCAAATCATGCAGAGCTAATGATTTGCAGAGCTAGTTAGTCAAATCCAGGCAACCGTCCAAAGTCTATAATTTTGACAACTACACATAAAATAAACAGGTGATGCCTTGAAATACTGTTGTCACATGTGTTTTTATGCCCTATGTCTGAATGTCCATTTCTTATTCTGTCCCTTACAAAGGAAATCTACTAGATAAAAAAATAAAGCAAAGCAAGTTACACTTAGGACCACTTTGTCCGAACTTGTTCAAGCAGGGGTGTTTAAAGATAAATCTTGAATATAACACTGTGTGTCAATTATACTGGAATTAAAAAAAAAAATTACTACACTTGATCTTAGCCAAAAGGCCAAGAAACGATGGAATTAAAAAAAAATTAAAGATAAACCTTGACTCCTAGTCAGGATTTTATATGCAGAAAAAACGTGATGAGTAGGTTTCATTTACAACGACATTGCTGTCCACTTTTGTGAAATGAACCAAGGCTTAAAAATCAGCGAGCTTCTCTTCTTAATTTATGCCAGTGTATTTCAGGGGTCCAAGTCGGTTTGCTTTAACTTAGGGCCATTATCACTTTCCAGAGAGTGTCAGTGACCATGTGTCAGGGAAATAGAATACACAGAGATTGAAAAAACATTTTCCAAGATGTAAATGTTTTAAAAACTTCAAGTTCATATTTTGACTACTTTGTGGATTTAAGGAGGGCCTCCTTAGGGCACATACCATATACATCTATATACATTTATAGCATGTTTTAATGAGTTTTTTTTTCCACATGAGTCATTTTCCCATTATATAATAACACATGTGTGTGCACGCACACACACACACACATGGGCACACACACTATTTTTCCTTCTAAAAACACAGAACGAGTTAGGTTCTTTCAATAAATCTGTTACTCGTTACATGTGTAAAATTAACCATGTTCATGCTGAGACTCCAATATAAACCAAGGCTCTCAGTACTACACATAGTGTAGTCTCTACTATAAGTAATCTCAGATTTACAGGATTTTACTATCAGAGGGCGGTTACAATGCCTTTTAAGTTCTGTAAAGTTCACTATTTTCCAACTCCAGCTCTCATTCTGGCATGCCCTGGCAAGGACTTGACAAAAATCAGCAACCAAGGGCCAGAGCTCATTATAGAACCTGTGTCCTAATATGAGCCACTCATACACTCAGTTATGTTACAAGTGACTTTCCGAGATAGCACTGTGACTACCCAGTTTCTAAACTCATCATAACATCCACAATATAAAATATTCTAATTTGTGGGGAGAAATAAACTACGTTTCAATAAATCCACTAGTAAAATCATTTCATGATATCTGCACAGAAACTTCAACATTGAAAAAGCAATTTAGAAGCACCTCCCCAGTCTCCCCCAATCACAGAACAGAACTACCATGGACTCAAGAGAAAACATGTTTGACTAGAGTAAATCATTTGTCAGGTGAATACATTAAAAGCAAATTTAAATTTCACACTTGGGTCTGGAGACATAAACAGTATGGAAAATGACGGAATATTTAAGGCATGAACCACCCTTTCTAATTTAACTTATGGCCTACTAATAAATACTTCCTTGAACATGTGCTTCACACATCATAAAATTTATGAACATGCTACACGCTGGCTTTCAAGGAACTGTTTGTACAAGATTTCCTTTTCGGGGTTAGGCATCACATTCCTGGATCTTGAGTTGTATTTCAAAAAAGGAAAAGACACAAAGAAGCTCTTTGGTTAAAGATTCCTGAGTGCAGCATCCTGGGTTGCAATGTGTTATTTTGGGTTTAGAACCTTCCGTCCACCTGCGCTGAACTGTTCTTGGCTCTGAAATACCAAGTCTAATGTGCTTCAGATCAGCCAATCACTTACTGTCTCTTCCAGTGAATACTTAGCAGGGCCCAGACAAAGCCAAAATCTGACCCTTGTAGAGGAAACGTACCTGGGTGTAAATAGGGCTTTGAGTCTCTTCCCTGGGCTAAGGGGATCCTGCCTCTCTGGATATTCTTTAACTTCTTGTCTAGTGAATTTGACATGTCTCAAGAATCTGATCACTGCTCTCTCTTAGACTGAGATCTTCCAGAAGCTGACCTGAGATGAGGATCTGAATGCAAGCCATGTATTAAGGAGGGATCCCTGGGAGAACTAATAGGAGGTGGGGAAGTAAGACAGGGAAGGAAGCCTCTGGAAATCATTTTAATGACTAGTTAAATGAACTGCTGGGCCTTATGGCAATACTGTAGACTATACTTCAGGGTTGTCCCACCCAGGGCAAGGAAGCTGGGGTGCACATGCCACCCATGCCTACCTTTCTTTGGCCGCTTCTCTAGGCACTTGTGGAGACCAAGGCAGAGAAACCCCTTCAGCCGAGGGGCAGTCTGTGCTAGAAAGTGGCTGGCATGCATGGGAAGAGTACTGCAGGGCTGTGGGGGCAGTGGGGGGAGGGGGCACGGCCAGCCTCTGCAATGCCCTCCTTTAGGGTCTATAAGACTGAGCTAGATGGCTATCTTCTCTGGTCCCCCGGCACTGAAACACACCTCAGCCTCAGCGCTTGCCATATTGTGCTGAAATGATCTTGCACTTATTCAAACATACTTGTGGAAAGCCTTGCTATTCAAAAGAGATCACATTCGTGAATAAAAATGATGTGATCGCACATCTGTTTTGTGAAGGGAAAAGTGAATAAGCAAGGAAGCAAACAAGTAAATACATAAGAATGAACATTGTAGCAAGTGCTCCGAAGGTAACAAATGGGGTGCCTCTGCAAACAATTATTGGGAGCCAGATGGGGAACATATTTAGACATGGCAGTTAAGAACTATCTAGCTAAAGAGACACTACTGAAGCCAGACGCCAGTGGGTGAGAGAAGGCGAAGACGCAAAGGGCAGGGAGAAGAGTGTCTTGGCAGAGAGACCGTAGGAAGAGGGAGAATCTCTCATCTTGTTGGGGGAACTCAAAGTTTCTAGGGCTAGAACCCAGGCAAAGAGGAGGGTAGCAGATGAAGTGTAAAAGTTAACAAGGGTCAGTCAGGCAGGACTTATCTCTCTTTCTTCCACTAGATTACAAGTTCCTTGCAAGGGACGGAGAGCATGTCACATATCTTTAATTCCTCACCTCTACTGCCTCCTTCTCCCTCCACCCTCCAGCATAGAGCCCAAGGCTGGCACGCAGTAGATTTCCAGAAAACTAGTATGTCTGTATCCTAAACAAATCTTCCCTTATTTTCTAATGGGGACTAGAGACTGGAGGCACACCCTGAAAGATGAGATTGTGTCTGAACACTCTTTAGTATTTTAAAAGATGGAGAAATCTATAAAACCTTTTCCCTAGGTGATAATCCCACCAAACTCAAAAAGTCTCCCCAAGGATGTATAAAACACACTTCTACACAAGTTTATGTTGCTTGAAATGAGAGAAATACATTTTTGGACTATTAGGTACTTGGTATATTCTATATGCTCAGTCCTATGACAACAGTGACCTTCTTGTTGGAGAATCCAAGAACACACAATAAAACAAGGCAGGGACATGAAAAGGCAGGGTGTGGTGAGTTCTTGAAAACGGAGAGCTAACATTTATGGAGCGCTTAGGATTCTAGGTGCTCTTCTGAGCACCTAATATGGATTAATTCATGTAATCCTCACAACAATCACATAACAGAGGTCCTAGTATTGTTCCCATTTTATAGATTAGGAGACAGGCCTAGGATCTTAGATAATTTGTGTAGAATCACACAGCTAGTGCTCGTCAGAGCTGGGAAACCACAAAAATAATTTGATTACAGTTTACAGAAAAAAAGCATATGTTGAAGGAAAACAATCACGTAAGGTGTCAGAAAGGGAGACGATTATCTCAGACTTCCTTAGAGTTTCAGGGCAAATAGAAAATTCAGTTTTACCTTCTGTTCTTGCTGTGACTGTTCCCTAGGATATCCATGTAAAGGTTATGGAAAACCCTCTTGGTCACTTTCAATTATGTACACTGCACACATCTTCCTATGGAGCAGCCCTTATTGGTTCCAGAAAGCTCCAGTTTTCATAAGCTTCCTCCTTATGCTAAGATACAATCTACCTCTGTCACCTTTCTTTTAGGCCCTAATTCTGTGCTCCATAATGCCATAGAATATGACAGTCTTGGAGATGCATATAAGCACAGCAACTGTGCTGTTTTTCTTTCTAAGTCCAAATAGCCTTTTTATTCCCCATGTTTTTTATGTCTTATGGCTTCCAATCCCTGCCCTAGGCTGTCTGCTCTTCATTGTGTGATGTGTTCAAGTCTGCTGATACTCTCTAACAGCAATGATATCTTGAACCAGACATAATACTATAGATGTGGTCTGGCCCATGCCTGCATGGTAGGCTCACTACCACATTTTCATTCATGCAACCTAAACCTAATTAATCTTTTTTGGCTGTCTCAACTCTGTTGACTCAGATTAACTTTTCAATCAGTGAAAATGTGTAAAAATTGTCTATCAGTCACATCTTCATTTCCGAAGGTAGTTCATTGAGAATGTGTGAAGCATGTGTGGAGATGGGGATGCAGGTCCAATTTGATTGTGTCACACATTGTGTCAAAGTTAATAACTCGAGGTTTGAGGGTGACAGATCTGGATTCAAACCTGAATTCTGATACTTCCCATCTGCAAGAACGTCAGAAAGTGATACACTCTCACAGTTCAGTTACTTCATTCAGAAAATACAGGATGAAAATGACTTTCAGGGTTGTTATGAAATTTAAATGATATGCTACCTGTAAGCAATTTAACACGGCATACCTGATTAAATCTGCATGTGAACCAGAGCAGCTGAACATGACTGAAGGAAAACACACCATGATAACTGATCTTATTGCATGTCTACTAATGTCTGCTTAATTCTCTCTTACCAGCTGACCATTTCTCACATTCTCTGTCCTCAAATCTTCCACCTCCTCCTCCTCCTTATACTCAGCTGACAGCTTTGTCTCTTATTTCCGTGGAAAAATAGAAGCACTCAGAAGGGAACTTCTATACATTTCCTCCACCACATCCACAAACCTTCTATACATTTCCTCCACCACATCCACAAACCTTCCTTATGGCACTTGATTAGATGTACTTGTAAATTTATATATATTATATATGGTGTGTGCATATATATATGTATATATTTTTAATTTATTGATCTCTTTCTCTAATAGAATGTAAACTCCCTATAGATAGAGTCTTTCTGTTTTGTTCACCACCGCATCCCCAACACCTAGAAGACTGCCTGTTCTAGAACATAGAAGACACTTAAATATTTGCTGAATAAATTCATAGTGCATGGTAGGTACTCAATAAATGACACCTTTACTAATATTAGTTATTCCTCAGACTGGGGAAGACAGTCAAACACACAATGACCATTCAGTGCAATAATTGCATTGACACAGAGACAGAAGCCCACACAAATTGCAGCAACCACCTAGAAGAGGTGAGAGTGATAGAATGGTATTTAATAGAACAGATACTCTTTAGTCAAATCTTGGCTTCGCTATGTATTGTCTCTTTGATTTTGGACTACTTACTTAATTTCTATCATGTGTAAAATAGTTATAATGTAATGCTATTATGAGGTTGTTGCTAGGATTAAATAGAGCAATAAATATTAGGTGCTGAGCTCAGTGACTGGCATAGAGCAATGCTTTTAAAATGTGAAGAAGAAGATTGGTGAAGCAGTAGGAGAAGAGGTGGAAGAAGAAGAGTGTGAATGACATTGGTAGTTCAGACAGAGATTGGTGGTGGAGGTAATAAGATGTGGATGGATTCTAGATTATTTTGCTGATAGGGCTAATAGATTTTGTTGATATACTGGAGGTGTAGTAAAAGAGATAAAGAGGAGTCAAGGATGATCCTGCCGCCAGAGAGAAGGAATTGTATCAACTAAGATGGGAAAGAGTGGAACAGGATTCCCTAAAATCATCTGTTCCCATCAGGGGGGCTGTCTTTCCTCTGGTTTCCTCATTTTTTTTAAAAAAAAATTGCTCCAAACAAATCACTTTATAAATCCCCTTTTGGTTGTCCATTGTATATTTGGCTTGATGAATTTATTCTGGGCTAGAAACTTCTATTATGCTCTATTAAAGTTAGAGCTTAGAGACTCTGCACTTCCTTCTTGCATGAGCACACCATTCTCTTTCGATAGCTTCCCTTTACCTTTGTTACTGAGATTATCTGCTTTTATGTGATCATGAGCTTGCAGCTAGTTTGGGCCAGGGATTTTTTCATTGAAGTATTTAGCTTGTACATGAAAAATATGTCACCTGATGGTTGGTATACTCATCTGTAGCAATCCTTAGCTAATAGATAACACAGCCATTTTCCCCAGAGTTTGCTGATCACCCCAGCCTCAGCAACACATTTCTATATCCCTGATTGGAATTAGGTTCATAGTTGACCAGCCCTTTCACTGACTTCCTTAAATTTATTTAAATGAAACTATCTGCCAGGTAGGTGAAATTTTGGTTCAGACTTCAAACCAGTGTCTGAGCGATTAAAATCCTTTTCATGGCGACAATTCACCTCCAAGCCACTCTCATGTTTTTAGTCAGGAATAGAACATGATTATTCTCCACGTAAGAGGAACTCAAGCATAAGATATTGTCATGTCACTGTTGTTTATTTCTCCTTATGTCCTTGCCCAAATACTCTTTGATATGCCTCTGCTCCTATGTTCATCTATGTTCATGGCTGTCTAAATTGGAGGAAAAAGGGAGCAAGTACTTTTATCATTTACTCTTCACATTCCAAAACTGAGAGGCACTGCCTTTTTTTACACATGGAGAAGGTGAGGTTCAGATCATTTATGAAACTAAGTCAAGTTCACAGAGCAGAGAGCCAAAGCCAGCTCTGCTGACTCCAAAGCCTGTTCTCATTCCATAACACAAAGTTGTTTCACAGGTGAAGAGCTTTCTTGACATACCACACTTCACTTTCTCTCCTAAGGTCTGTTTTCTGGGCTTTCTTTCTTATTTGTAGTTTATAATTTGGCTTAGGGATAATATAAATATAGGGTGTAATTTTTGGCAAAGGGCTTCACTGGGATGTGAGGTGGGCCTTGCAGAATGGATAGGTGAAGTCTGGCCGGACAGAAAGAATGGAATAAGTGATCCAGGAAACAGGCAGGGTTTGGACAAAGTCTACATGTTCGTGGAAGGGGCACCAGGCTGTGGGATGATTAGAAAGCTCCAGTGAAGACTTAGGACTTTATCATGCCACAGTGAGACAGCAGAGCAAGGGGGAAGAGAGATCAAGGTGGGCATCAGGAAGATTACCCTGCAGGGTTGTGCCAGGCGGGTGGGAACAGAGGCCATGTTATTTCAGTAATCTAGATATGAGATGATAAAAAGCTCCAGCTAAGTTGTTGGCAAGAGGGACAACCCATACAATCGTTTCTCCCTATAACCTGTTGAATATCAGTCTTTGGACAAGCAGGCCCTGTGCATAGAAGCCTGACAGCCAGTGGGAGTAAAGGAGAAAGAATTTCACTAATAGAATTCTGCATTTTTAATTTTAATTTTTTTTGTAAACTGATACACTGTTCAAGAACAGCTCAGAGCTGTTCTCTGGTTATTTATAGTGCTTTCGAGGGAGTGGTGTAAAGATGAAGTGAATTTATATGTATAGTGCGACAGTGCTTTTCACCCAACCTGACACTACTTAAAGGTAATTAGGTGCTATCTCTATCATACAGATAAAGATTTTGGGGTATAGAAAAATAAGTTGCTCAAAATCGCAGACCTAACAAGGCCTAGGGTCAAGAGCACTCTGATTTTAGTGCTATATTGTTCTTTTGATTAAGAGCAAAGTTGCAGATTGAGAAGAATACAAAATTTTGAGAAAAATAATAAAGTTAGTGAATCCACTGAATGGAGTAGAGCTTAAATTATTTTTTTTTAATTTACTAAATTCGAAATTAGGCAAATCAACAGAATGTGTAAATAGCAACATCATTTGTTTTAACCTTTTTTTCCCCCTAAGGGATAGAAACATTGAAAAAAAATTAATCAAATTTTTTCCATGGGCACATTTGAAAGTTTGGGGTTGGAATTTTAAGGAAGAAATTTAAGTATAATGAAGATATCTATTATCCTGGAACTAAAGTTGTGTATTTCAATGGTCTGCCATCTTGAAGAAGCAAAGTGAAATCAGAAGTGAGAAGTAACAATTTTTAAATCAGTCGTCCTCCATTTTTTTTTTTTTTGACTGGTGAATCTCCTGGTGTGTAGGCCCTAGCAAAGATGATAGGTTAAATATATAACTCATGTGTAGGGTTGGTAAAAATGAAGTCAGCATATAAAGCAACCCAATTTTACTTCTTGAAATTGCTACCATTTGGAATTTTCTAAATTTATAAATTCAAAATTTACAATCCAGCTGCCTTATGCTATAAAATTCATTCCCAGGCTGAAAGAAAAAGCAAGACTAGTTTTTGAGAAACAAGCTTTTCACTCATTGAAGAAAGCCCATTCTACTTTTATTCTCTTTGGGGGAAAAAAAAAAGAAAAGGAAAGGAAAGAAAAGAAAAGAAGAGAAAAGAAAAGAAAAGAAAAAAATAAATATACTTTGGCATAATAACAGAAAATTACTTTTCTAAGAGTAAAAAACGTTAGTATCTTTTCCTTAATTTTGGATGTGGTAAATATACTGAGAAAATATGAAAAAGAAACATTCTGCAATAATTCTTCCTTAAGATACATTTGCTGTAGGTTCTCAAAAATATCCTCAGACTTTTTCAAGACTTTTAAAGACACCAGCTTTTCAAGGTCCTGTTTAGCATTAACATTGGATGATGCAACGATACTTTGTTTTATGAAGTTATCATTTTATCATTTTTTAATTAAAAAATCATTTCTTAGAAAGAATGTAATTAATGTTTCTTATCTAAGAATTCTTAAAAGGAATAAAAGAAGATACATGCTTTTTTTTTCTTTTTCTTTCTGCATTTCTGTCATGTATCCAGTTGTAAAATAGACTTCTCTTTAATATTTATCTCTGAAAATGTGGTTATGTGTTTTCTTGTTGGAAGTACGGATGGAGATAAGAAAGCGTGAAAGGAAGCAGATTTTACCTAAAGTTAGAAGTGATCCCAAACTAGGCAGATGAGTGTGGGAACGACCTCCAGGTCAGTGGCATCTGCTGCAGAGAAGGCGCTGCAGGACTTTTCTCAAGCTGTGAGTCTCCCACCTTGGGCTCACCAACAGGACAAGGGAGGCCCCATCCCATGTAGGGACGTTACATTCTTTAGCTATTATGCCCAGGTTTGTCAAGTACAACACAGACATTGAGTGGGCTAATAAATGACAGGTAATTCAGAAAAAAATAGGGCACATTGGAAGACATCAATATGGCACAGAGGAAAAATGAAGCAAAATACACATTTGTCAACTCACAGACATTGAAGATACCTGTATTCATTTCATCAAAACCCCAAAGACATTTCTCTGGAACTCAGTAGGTCCATTTCAGATAGGATAGGCAAAACAGAACAGAGACTTGCTTCTTAAACACACGAAGACTTGGAGCTAATCTCCCACCTGTGCATCAGAGTGTGAGCCTGGATAATGGCAGGCAAGGGATGTTGACTAGGTCTTTCTTGGGAAGGCAATACATTTGGGTACATGACACGGTGGCTAGATTGTTCTGAGGCAGTGGGTTGTTTTGTTTTTGTTTTTTTTAAAGATTTCTTTATCAGAGAGAGAGAGAGAGCACATGAGCCAGGGAAGGGGCAGAGGGAGAATCTCCAGCAGACTCCCGACTGAGCGAGGAACCCCACAGCCCCAAGACCACGGCCTGAGCCTGAAATCAAGAGTTGGACACTCAACCGACTAAGCCACCCAGGCTCTCCCGATGCAGCTGTTTTCACAGAGCTGTTCCAAAGCCATAAGGACCTGGCAGCCCTGATCCGGTTGGGGCACTCTGAGGCAGCCTGAAAAAAATAAGCTCCCAGCCCTTTTTATAATTACCAAGTAATATATGAAGCAAATACCCTCACTCCATCCCTGACTTGCACTGCAGACTCCCATCTCTGGGGGTTCAAGAATGGGTGAAGTGTGGAGCAAGGCTTAGGGACATGGGTGAATTATCAGTTGGAGTTAGACATACTTATTGTGTTCATTACTTGCTAATTAAAAAAATAGTGATTTTTGCTTTTTTTGACAAATTTCTGTAAACATAGCCTCTGCACTAGACCAACCCTGTTCTTCGTGCCATAATAAAAATTTTCATTTTCAAGGAAATGCATGGCAAGAAAGGGGGAACTCTGCTTCCCTACCCCTGCCCCCCCGCTATGTGAGAGGCACAGAAATTTTAGAGGGCCCTGACAGTTACATGAGAGTTTTGACTCCCTCTTGTGTCATGTGCCTCTTGAAACAAAAGAGGGGCTTATAGCTATGAAATGATGGGTGGTAATCCAATTAAATAGGCAGGTGAAGATTTGTTCTGCTATATCGAATTGAGGGGAAATGTTCTTTTCTGACTATGCAATGTATTCAATCTCTGGACTGCTGAGAAAAGTGAGTAGACTGCTTCCATGGAAAAAAGATTTTCTTCAAATTACAATCTTTTAAACCTCAATTTGAAATAACAAATATTATTAAAGTCAGAGAATAGTATACAAATACTGTAGTACCAATTCAAAGAGATAGGAAAATGAACATTCATTCTCACACTGAATGTTAATAAAAAGCACAAATATTTAGGTTCCTATATATAAGACCAAACTATATATGGATTTTTCCCATTTTAGTCCTATCAATTATATTTTGGGAATTTTGCATCTCAAAGTTAAGCACAAAAATGAGAGTATAATCATTCCAATTTGACATGGAAGCTAAAATATAATTACATTAATAAAATTCTTCATATTTCCAATGTTTTATTAGAGTTTTCAATTTTCATTCATATGTTTGGAAACATTTACATGCTAGGCTTCAACAGTCAGCTTTTAAATTGGTGGAGAATAGAGAACAAGGCCAGCAACCTCCTATCCTACAGGCCAATATTGTTTCTTTGAATACAAATTCTTCCGCATCATCTCTGCTACTTCCCTAGCTTACGTTCTCAATGCCTCTTGTAGGACTATTTCTAGGCCATGCTACGGTCACCCTCTTCCCTGTCCCACTCTCCACGTCAGCCCATCCAATACAGATGACCATTACCAAGAATTTCCAACACAGATCCAATCACTCCAATCTCTTTTGGAAAATAAATACAAACCAAGAACCAAAGGGACCTACCGGGGCAGGGGAGAATGCAACCAGAGAAAGAGGAAGCCAAGAAGATATTCACAAGCTTGTAAGCATTTGAGAAATTATATGCATCTGGTCAAAATCAGAACGATATAACTCTGAAGATGAAAAATGCATTCGAAAGAAAATAAAGCATCCTTCTTAAACTTATAAAGATATTGAACTCATTTCTTTGGTCCTATAGGAAGAGAATGAGCATGGAAAACAAATGGAAGGGAACATACCTGAGCTCTATGTTGAGAAAATGTCCTTGCCACAGGGTTTTGGATTGAGCTCCTTAGTAGGGCATGAAGTCGCTTCATGGTTTGGCCCCTTCCTTCTTCTCTGTTGCCTTAACAATTTTAACTTCACCGATATTAAACAAATTGCAGTTTCCAAGCCTACCCTCCTATTTTATACATCCATGATTTTCTTCATGCCCTTTCCTCTGTTGAGAATTTCCTCACTATCTTTGCCTAACAAACTGTTTCTTCAAAATCCAGCTCACAGTATCACCTGGCTTCTGAGGATTATTTTCTTGTCTCTTCAGATTCCTTTCTCTTTGTTATAATTAACCTTCTCTGCATGCTTTCATGCACCTAAAATAAAATATTATACTTATTTGTTTTCATGGCTCAGGTCCCCCTCTTAGACATGATAAATGCTCGAGGACAGAATCTGTGTCTTTTTATAACTTGGTATTTCCTTAGAATTTCTGGCACAAAATAGATGCCCAATATATGTGCAACTGAATAGAAATTTATGAGGGAATGACTATTATCCATGTCTTTCCTTCCAGCTGTGGCTGTCCATGGACAAGAGTCTTTTTCTGGCTGATCATCATATGTCTTTTCATTTTTGAGTTCGACAGCTAGTGTCAAGGGAAGATCAAGGAAAAGTGGTCTGCATCTTGATGCCAGATTTTAAGTTTTTCCTCACTCTAAGGAAAGAGCAGTAAAGGCAACATGGCCACTGAGGACAAAAAACAAAATCCCTTCACAAATGTAACTGAGTTTGTTTGCATGTTCTGGAGTATAAATGTTTGAAAATATGTGACGGGAGGACAATAAGGTGTCAAATTCTGCAGGCAAAAAGCCATAGAAGCAATACTCCAAAAATGGCCTGTTGCTTTCTCCTTTACCCCACCAACTGCACAGCTTGAGAATATATTTTAAAAATCTGATCTTGTTTTAAACCATTAAAGTATTTTCCAGTGTCAAAATAGCAGCCAGGTCTCCTTATATTATTCATGACCGCAGCCTGTCCGTGTGACTGGTTTTTTCCACTACTTAACTGAGTGTAGTATCATTTCCCTTTTGCTACTGCCTGATAGTACTGAGAAATGTAAGCTATAAAACTGCATTCGTCAAGAAATATTAATGGAGGAGGGTGGCTGTATCTTTTTACAATGCTTAAAAGCTTAAGCTGTAATAATAAAAAGTTGGCTTTTGTTCCCTGAAGTAATCAAAAGAAGAACTTGAAGGAAATGAAAGCAAAATCCAACAGGATTACAAAATTAGGGCAGAGTTAAGGAAAAATATTTTGAGTACCAGAAGAAATCTAAAATAAATAAAAAATAATAATACATTCGTGAAACAGCTATTTGACCCAGACAATTGCTACTCAGTTATGTAACTGGAGACTCCTTGAAGAATCTAACAGTACACTCTCTGGGGAAGGGCAGGATAAACATCTTCCCCTGGATGCCCATCTGGATTCCACCAGCTAGCTAGGTAAAGAAGAAAGTGGCTTCCTGGCAGTTTAGACAGAAAGCACTAGAGCAAAACCTTGTCCGTTGTCAGAATGATGAGACTAAGGACATAGAGGAACCTAGTTCCTGACAACACGGCCTGTGCCTAAACGGGAAGAGGACAATATCATGCCTATCTGCTGATAACCATAGGACAAGGTGGAGCTGTGTGGTTCAAGCTAATTAATTAGTAACATCTCCATACCCAGGAAACTAGCATTTAAAACCACTTACTATACATGTTTGAGAATTTCAGATCTGAAAGGAGTAGGTGAAATCTCTATCTTGGTGTGTGACCCAGAATCCTCAGAAGGGGTGTTATAGAATTTAACAAGGCTGGTCCAATATATCTGGTTAACAGTGGAAAAGAAAGTTCAGGGAGACTTGCCTTGTTAATGTGTGCGTAGAAGTCAAAATTCTGGTAAACACATAAGAATCATGATATTTTTAGAATCTGCCTTTGACCCACATAGTCTTATGATACAAATGTTCAAGTTACACAGAGTCAATAATTAACTTTTTACCTGTATTAAGTATTTCTTTTATTCTGTCTCTCAGCTCAAGAATAGAGTCTTTTTCCACCAAATCCAACTACTGCAGATTTTCTGAACATTTTTGTGGTTACAGATTTTCTTGAGACCCATTAATCTCTCCCCACACAAACGTGCTATGCACACACATGCACACATGCACTCACACACACACTCCCCGTGCTCACTCAGTGCCGTGTATACCATCCCATGGGGTTCGGGGATCACATAATTTTATTTGTGGATACCAGGTTAGGAATTCCTGCTTTGTTGATTTTGTGTTGTTGTTGCTTTAGATAAAATTAAGAAGTCCGCCTCATTCGCCCTACTCCTTTGCAGCGGTCACTTAGGGAGTATCTGGTGTGCCAGGATTCGTGGTAGATGACAAGGATACAAGTTTGCTGCACTTTTTTCTCTTCCCGGCTCTTTAGAATGTCTAGAACTCCTCTATATTTCCTTTCATCTCTACCCAAATGATCCGTGTTGGTAAATCATTAAACATACCGCATAAATTACAATAAGGTTTTAACCAAAGCACAAGGGTTTGAATTTGCTTCTCTGAGCAAATTTCTTACCATACAAGTTTTAAAAGACATTGACGACCACGGCAAGGTTACCTGGCAAAAATAACTCTCTTTGGAGTTTTTCTCTGGCCTGCTGTGAAAAGCATCTTTTCTTCAGCCAGTCAGCTTCAAATTCGCTGTAATGCTCATTTGGCCACGTGATACAAACCTTGTAACACAGAAAGCAAATATCATATGTATATGTATATTATGTATATGTATAGTATGCTTCTATGTACTTTGGTTTATTATTGCTTTTTGTTTTGTTTTATTTTTTGGTTTTTGGGTTTTTTAAAGATTTTATTTATTTATTTGATAGAGAGAGACACAGCAAGAGAGGGAATACAAGCAGGGGGAGTGGGAGAGGGAGAAGCAGGCTTCCTGCAGAGCAGGGAGCCAGATGCGGGGCTTGATCCCAGGACCCTGGGACCATGACCTGAGCCGAAGGCAGACGCTTAACAACTGAGCCACCCAGGCGCCCATACTATTGCTCTGTTTTTGAATGTCAATCTAAGATATTCAGGGGATCCAATTAGCCCTTAGTCTTTTATTTTTATTTTATCTTATTTTCACTTATGTACTCACAGGCATAGAATACACTTTTGGAAAACAAGAAAACTAAAGGCCAAGGGGATACATCTGTGGTCTGAGGTCCCTTAAATATCACACAAGAAATAAAAGCTGGCTAGATTGGAAGTTCTTTTCTTGTTCTATGTCCTCTAAACCTGTTGTTTCCAAACTTTCTGTGATGACTTAAATTCAGGTATCACTGGATTTAGTATTCCTTCCAAGAGGATCAGAACTAGGAATGATGATGATGAGACAGA
Source organism: Phoca vitulina (assembly GCF_004348235.1). NCBI lineage: Eukaryota > Metazoa > Chordata > Mammalia > Carnivora > Phocidae > Phoca > Phoca vitulina. Next base: position 7,098,889 of record NW_022589719.1, on the reverse strand, counting down.
TTGTCATCATAATAAGTAACAATGACAACAGCACTTGGAGTGCATCCTGTGTAATGAGCACAGCAGACATAACTCATCTAGTCCTCATACAAGTCTGGAAAGAAGGTATTGCTGGTATTCATGTTTTTCAAGTGAGGGACGTAAGAGTAAATAACAATTCTAAGGTCACACAGCTCGCAAGCCGTGAACCCTGGGAGTAAAGTCCTTGAGTCCAGGTGAAGACAAGAAGGGGGGAGAGCCATGACCTCGCTGGTCACACTTGCTCTTCTGATAACTATCCTAGTGAATCTGGAAGAGAGAAATGCAGGCTGGTGGCCGCATCCAGTTTGTAGTTTTGAGAGCTGTGTTTTTGGGAATCCTAGAACAAGCCTTGCATTTGACTAAAAATACATTAATCAATACACGTTTCTGAGTGCTCACCACATGCCAGACACCATGTTGAACATTTTACCCATATTATCTCACTGAATCCTCATGTCATCTCTACGAACAAGTTCTGTTAGTATCCCTATTTTACAGGTGAGTAAACTGAGGCCCAGAAGCATTCTTTTTGTTATAGAAATCACCTGTGTCTTCAAGGCTGTCCACGTACTGAAGGAATAATGAGCAATACTGCAATTTTTCTTCAAAATAGAAGTAATAAAAATAGCAGTAACAGTAACAGAAGCTCCCACTCACTGAGCATGCTTACTTTGCACCAAGCCACGAAGCACATGTACTTCCAGATGGGGCTATACATACGATCAAATGAAAAGTAATTCATCGTGTAAGTTATCGGAGACCAGCCCCTTCATTGAACTTGGGAGAGAAAGGAGAGATCATTGAGAGCGGATTACCTTTTTTCTGTCAAATGTCAAGCTTTTAATACCGATGTTCACATCAAGAGCTTCGATGAGAAGTTTCCGCGCTTTTGCAGAATCCAGGTAGCAGTCGGAGCACGGGCAATTGTCTCTCAGCCATACAGCTGGGTAGAGAGACTCTGAGCTGTCATGCCAGAAGATCTGCATCAGATGAGCCCCATCCAGCACCGCTGCATTTTGGATGGCACAGTGCATGTTGCCGGTCCTTGCAGGGAAATCTTGTCAGCTACCTGCTCTGACAAATCCTGGTTGAAAGGGATCTCAGGCAGATCAAGTCTGAACTTGACTTCTAAGCCTGTGAACAATTCAAGTGGACTCTGGCTCCTGCCGTTCGCTCAGCTGCCAGAGTTTGAGGTTTGCCTATCAGCACTGGGACCTTTGTTCTGGTGAGAGTATTTCATATGCTGTAAACAGAAACACAGTGACTAAAAGTAAATAAGATAAACATGCTGAATCAGGATCCGGATGAAAAGAATGCTTTGTTTTTTTCCAGAAATTTTAGATAACGAGTTCAGAACCAATGACACGGGCACTTTAAAATTATGTTGGCATAAAAGCTCTGAAAATTTTTTAAGGGAGAAAAATGCTCCACAAATTGAAAGTATCACTAATGATAACTGTGCTATTTTAACTGACATCCAACTGCATGTGCCTTTTGGAAAAAAAAATGTTTTTATGGCACTAAATTAGTAACTTGTTCTACTGAGGGAAATTTTAATGCAATTTATTTATTTTAAGAGGTACTATAATCCAGTACATTGTGCTATTTCTATTCTATCATTTACTTTTTTACTTATACAATTCATTTTCTAAATGCCGTATAAAAGTTCCCAGACTCTGCAAGCTTCCCATTCCTGTCTTGCTTGATTTGTTCTCTGGGATTTTCTGTTTATTAAAACAGAAAATAGTTATCTATTAAGAGTGTGCCTCGATATTGTGGTTCATTTAATTTAAACCTTCACTGAGTATTTTCATGAACCTTCACCTTACTTAGGAATAATGAATTCTTTTCATTAAGAAACACACCAAATTTTGAGGGCATGAAGTATTTATAAGAGAGGAAATCAAGTGAAAAGAGAGGCACAAGGTATCACAGACTGAACACCTCGGTGTTGATTATGTCGGTGTTGATTATGATTCCATTAATGACTACATGCGGGGGGGGTTCTTCTGAAATTGTGTCAATGTTCTAAATCTCACTTTTTTCATGTATAGTTTGCCAGGACTCTAAACTTAGATTGAAGAAGTAGAACTTAGCTGGAAAATGTAGAATTTATATGGAAGAAGTAGAACTTCTTCTTTTTTTTTTTTTAGAAGTAGAACTTCTTAACCTGTTCCATGTAATGATTAGCTCATTAACAGAAGGTGACATGTGATGATAGAAACAAGACCTCACTGTCTTGGGATGAAGGGGAGGCATGCACACGTGTGCACGTGCACACATACATATGCGCCCATGCGTGCGCGTGTGTGCGCACACACACACGCACACACAGTGACTGCTAAACAAATTCCTTCTGTGTATTAGGCATTGCAGTAGACACTGGAGGGTTCAGTGACAAGCAGGACAAAGCAGCTCCCTGTCTTCCTTGAACTTACAGATAGGAAGACTTTATGTACCATTAACATAACTTTCAAAAATACTTTACACTACATTAAAATAAAACAACTTTTAGGTGATTGTTTTACATATACTTCCTCAAATCATTAACTTGGATTATTTAGTCAGGTTATGAAGCCGGGCCAAGACAAGAAAAGATTGCTTTCTCCAGTTAGCTCAACCACACTGAAGTTACCTAATGATAAAAGAGAAACACAGTTCACAGGGCTTCATGGTGATGCCTACTCAGGAACTCTCATCCATTTTTTTTCTTAATAATTTATATAGAAACAGGGCAGCACTACTATTTAGAAAAATCATCGGAAATATTATTAGTTCAAACTTGGGTGTTTACCTCATAGATTTCGAGTAAGGGGCCCTCAGAAAGTTCAAACATAAGTTTCAGTGCGGAATGGGTAGAGTGCTTAATTTCTCTGATGGGAGAAGGGGAAGCTGGCAGGTTTTTTCTATGTGTGGTTTCAGAGGACAGTGATGATTCCAGTAAATATAGAATAATCTAACCAGATCCTTAAATAACATGGTACACACAAGGGCAAAAAGGAGAACTGTAGTAACTCTTTATCTAAGTCAGGGTTGACACATATTTCCTATAAAAGGGCAGACGGTATATATTTTTGGCTTTCCAGGCTATCTAGAGTCCCTAGCACATATTCTTTTTAATTTTTTTAAATTTTTGTAAGAATGTAAAAAGTAGTCTTACCTCACAGGCTGGAGAAAGCAGGCTGCAGGCCATACTCAGCCTGCAGGCAAGAATTTGCTGTCCTTGACCGAGTGATATAAGGCATGCTTTTATTACAGTGGTAGACAATCATACTTAAATACAGAAAATAGTTCTCTTCATTTCTCCTTATATATAAAGTTAAACCTATTCAAATAATACTAAGCATCTTCTTTTTGCCTGAAATGCTGTATCAGAAAGTTCAGATTTCACCATGGAGCTCCAGAGTTCAAGAAAAAAGTGAGATAATTATGAACGTAAACAAGAAAATAAGGCTGGGGACAAATAGCACTGAGAGTTGTCTGAGAAGTTCCAGGACACCTGCTTAGAGAGGATGTCTATTTGAGGAAGTCTTAACAGGATGTGATCAATGCTTCTGAATGCATATGAATTCCTTGTTCCTATAGATAGCCATATGGAGATGTGGATATGTTTACCAGACATGAAGGTGTAACAAGTCTTCTTAGTACAAGGCTATGTTTTTTCAGTGGGTGGCAAGCAGATGAGAGATAGAAAAAGTTCTGGTTTCATAGCAAATAAATATCAACATGGGTAATGGGGAGTCCACAAGAAAAATAGAAGCGGGAAAAAAAAATACATGCATGTATCCTAATACGTTTTTCTTGTTATTTATTCATTTTGGTACTTAACCTGATCTATTTATAAACTGATGGATTATTCACTTGCTAAAATTACTTGCCAAGAATCAAAGGCAAAAGATACCTCAAAATATCAACACACACAAAATAAATATATGTAGCTTTCAAGCTCACCCTCTTTATATTGAGAACATAGCTATGTGTTGGGGGGGCGGTCGGGGGGAGGGCAGAGAGAGAAGGAAAGGGAGAGAATCTCAAGCAGGCTCCACCCCCAGTGCAGAGCCAGACGTGGGGCTCAATCCCACAACCCTGAGATCACGACCTGAGCCAAAATCAAGTCAGGACATTTAACCCACTGAGTCACCCAGGTGCCCCAACATAGCTACCATTTAAAATACATTTGACATATTGGCCCTGATCTGATTTCAAAATGGTATAGGATGTATTTATCCCACTGTAATAGTCCTTCAGATAGAATGAACTAAAATCATGTGTCTCCTTCATTCCCTCTCTTCTCTAAATCTACTCCATTTTTCAGCCTATTCTTTATAATATGTGATCTCTTGATTCTGTACCTTTCAGGATGCATGGTTACTTTCCAGTTTTAAATGTCCTTCAAAATGTGAGACTTCAAATTATACAATATAGCACAGATGTAACATTTCTAATATAAGGAAAAGAGAAATTAGTACCTTAATGAGGAAAGAAGTTTTTTAATTTTTAATTTTTTTTTTACCTGAGAGTTTGGAAGAATAGTGGTAACTGTTTATAGGATCTTAAGAAAGAATAACTAGTTTGGTTGTACAATAAGAATATTGGTTTTAATTATATTGCTGGTAAGATTACAATATTAGTAATAACAGTAAAAGTTTACATTTACCAAATGTCTTCTTCATGCCAATCATATACTAAGTGCTTGACATACAATAACTCAAGGAATCTTCATCACAACCCAATGAAAAATGTATTGCAATTACCTGAATAAGCAGCAGAAGAAAGAGGCTAGGGAATATCAGCATACAGATGGTAGCAGAATGCATCTTAAGTTCTCCAAGGGAGTAAGACAATTAAAAAAATAAATTCTTTTCATTTATTTTTATCATCAAAATTCCATGAGTGTCAGTGTATATTTCAGACTCCACTCATTTTTTTTTTTAAAGGTTTTATTGATTTATTTGACAGAGAGAGAAAGAGCACAAGTAGGCAGAGCAGCAGACAGAGGAAGAGGGAGAAGCAGGCTCTCTGCTGATCAGGGAGCCCAATGTGGGGCTTGATCCCAGGACTCTGGGATTCTGACCCGAGCCGAAGGCAGACGCTTAACCGACTGAGCCACCCAGGCGCCCCTCCACTCATTTTCTATAATGGGTTCATTAACGGGTTTGAAAAGGTTTTGGTTGAAAGGATTTTTATAAAACTTGAAACTTGATACATTGATTCTAAGTCAACACATTTTTTCCACTATAATATACATTGTCCCTGTACTTAAAGATGGCACTGTGCCCATATCCCACTTACTGTTAAAGTGATCACGCCTTATAGACATCTGTACCAACGAACAACAATTACATTCCAACCTGCCATCCGAAGCTTTCCATTTCTCTCTCTCTTTTCTTTTTTTCTTTCTTTGTTCTATCTAACATGTTTGAACTGGAAAGGAAAAACCACACTTCCAGATATAGGGGAACCTGACTCTTCCCCCACCTCCCCCCAAGCCTGTAGCCTGCTTGGCCGAATGGAGATCCTGGGGAGGGTATTTCAAGAGAGGAGGTGCTTTCGGGACCAGAGGCTGATGGGAGCTGCCCGAGGCACCCGGGAGAATGTGGAAGAACTGGAAAGACTTGGGTGTTGCTGAAGTTAAATTGTTTGGGTATCTATGAAGGAGCTTCTCAGGTCATTTCTATTCTTCACAATCCCTTTCTCAGTTTATGACAAAATGTGATTGGTAATCCAAACAAAAACAGAGAGAAATGGGAATATGGTTTCCCTCTTTAACTCATCTTGTTTTACTTAAAGCTCTATTGGGGCAAATGTGATGAACATTCAAAAAGAAAGGAAGATCAAGGATCATCAGCATTTAAAGGCAAATTCTTTCTGAAAGTTTGTAGGCTTGTACATAAGTGTGATTTGTTGAAATCCGTTTTTCCATTTAGTCCATGTGACCTGTTAAAATTGAGCCCTGTTGAAGCATCATAGACTTGTAGCTATTAGATAAACTGTTTCTTTGAAGAAGAGAAAAAAAGAGAAAAAGAAAAAAAGTAGTATTCCTAGCTCTCTCTATATAGCTTCTCTATATATTATATATAATAAATATATATATCTCTATGTATTATATATCTTTTATATATAATATATAATAAATATATATATATTCATATATATATGAATATATTTTACCAGTGGGTCCTCTTTGCTAAATTAAAGGGCACCTATAAAACAAAAATGTTTATTTATTTTAGGACTTAATTATTATTTGACTTCTTACAATTATAATTTGGTTTATGAAATATCAGATTGGTTTGGGTGGGAGGGAGTAGATTTGCTTGTCCTGGAAAACAAATCTTGGATTAAGGGGATTTCAATCTGATAGGACAGATTTCTTTTAATTTAATCCCATCACTTAGGGGGGTGGTGTGTGTGTGTTCCTTCCTAACTGACTCACCATATTTTTCCCCTTCAGAGTTATGGAAGTTTATTTGGGACTCCTGTTTGGCACAACTAAATGGTCTGTTTTAGAGATTATCCTACTTCAGCAATGGGTGTGGTTTTGTCTTTTTAAAAATTTTATAAATTCAGGTTCTTTCAGCTGGTTTTCTCTAGCACTGTTTAGAAACTCAAGAAAGTAGCTCTGAAAGTTATTTCATGCATTGATCTTGGAAATAAAAGAACTTAGAACTAGAACTCTCAGAGCCTGAAAGAAACAACTCATGATATCACTGGGCTCAGTGCCCTCATCTGATATGCAAGGATAATGGAAGCTCAGAGATGCTGGGTGTGATTTGTCCAAGCCCGCAATGCTGGCTAGTGGGAGAGGTGCTCCAAACCTAGGTTTGCCAGTTCACTGTGCACATAAAAAGTAAACATTTCCTAGTTCTAATAAAAGAGAGTGCAAAATTTCCTCAAACACTAATTAATTATACTAATTTGTACGATGGGTTTTGGATAGTATTCTCAGGAAGTTGATGTAGAAGCTCCACAGTTACTATACATAAAATTTAAATTGATGGAAATTAATAATATACATCTGAGAAGGCTGATTCATCTACTAGATTACTGACCCCTAAAACAAAAGGCTATAATTTTTGACTGTTTTTTTCTTTTTTTTTTGTAAGAGAAGGAAAGAACAGAGTGGACTCATGTTATCAAATGTCAGTATCTGTTAATTTCCATCTTCTCTTCCTTAGGTTAAGTCATCAGACCTGCTATGATCAGATATCAGGATTCTCTAGTGTGTCTGTCCTCCTGCTTCTAGGTGGTAGGATCAGAAAGTGATCACAATGCAAGAAACATGCAAATTGTATGGGAATGTGTGTGTGTGGTATATGTATAAAATCATTTATTTAGCACTTATTATGTTCTGGCCCCTCTGCTAATGCTTTTGATTATATTAATTATTTAATCCTCCAGAAACACTGGGTTCAGTGCTATCACTTCTATTTTACAGGTGACCTTGAGTTTGGACAGGTGAAGTAACTGACTTGAAAGCAGAGGAAATAGGAACCCCACCACTACACCGAACTACATCATGGAGAACCTGTGGCTGAATAATTTCCCAGGTAATAATTTTAATTTACCAAAAATGTACTATTAAAATAGTAGCCAAATCTCAAGTTTGTTGGTCATTAGTTGACCTCACCATCTGACATTTCATCACTGGAAGAAGAGGACAGGAAGTTTTCCAGACATTACACCATAAAGGCTTAGGAAGTATTACTATTCTTTTATATATCAACCTTTAAATCATAAAACTCAACTCATTTCCGTTTGGTAAGGTAAAGGTCGACCAGACTGTATTTGGGTGTTTGAGTGTCCGAACGTTAGTATCATTTGAATACATGCACACTCCACTCATTACACCTGCTACTTAAGGGCCTTCAACTTAGAGCCTGTGGTTTTTAATTTTTTTTATATTGATTTAGTAAGTGGCTGAGCTACTTAATAATTCATGAATATACTCCTGTGGATAATGAATTCTATAAAGCCATTAGAAAAAACAGTCTCCATTCTCTTGAGTAGGTTTACCATTCTGCCTGCTACCTTGTTTAAAGTATCAAATTTTGTGTAAACACTTCCTTCCTAAATTATAAACAAGAAAACTTTTTATAAAAAGCTTCACCCTGGTAGAACTACCACATTCAGATTGAAACTCCTATATCAAAGTATAATGTAATTATACTTTACATTATATATATATATAATATACATAATACATTATACTATACATGTAATGCAGCATACTGGGTCTATATTTTAAGATTTCTAAATCATTGAACCAGGACATATATTTGTTATGAGAAATCCTATGTTTTATAATAAAATCAATTCAAAATATCTGTCATGTCTCTTCTTGAGCTACATTTGGGGAACAGCTGAAAGCACACACAAAGATCGGTCTTAATTGACCAGTATTCTAGAGAAGCATGTTCCATTAAGTTTTTGGACTTAACAAAGGGCCAAGGTATGATACGCAGTCCCTGTCTTTGGGCTGGGCTGTGGATTATTCAGTGACTGTTTCCAAATCCAGCCAGAACCCTCCCTTTCCCACCACCCAGTCTGCTTTTGAGACAGTATCCTCTCTGTCCCCTCTGTAGGTTTTCTGGATCAGCGTAGGGACTGTAAAGTAACTTGACTACTAGACTAAGCCAAACATAATTGGGAAAGGAAAGCTGCCAAGAAGCAATCAGATCCACTGCATTCCAAAATCAAGCCATTCCAAATGCCTGATGGACCATCCCCTTCGCAGCCCACATGGCTGTGAGACACATGTGCCTGGATTTCCAATTAGATGTGCCCCCTCCCCGCCCCCAATCCACAGACCTGAAGCTCTTCAAATAAGGCAAAGTTGAGCTCAGTCCTACCTGTTCTCAGATGTGCTTTAGGCGCCAAACCATGCAAAATTTACCAAGGAAAGAAAACGGTCAGCTTTGATCCTCAACGTCCTTTGGGGCGGGAGGCTTCTGGTAACCGGCACATCCCAGTTGATCTGCCCGCAGTTTCCCTACATCTGACATGTGATGTAGCACTATTACTTGGGAGCCTTTCTTTCTGCTCCTGGCAGCTCCACAGAAGCCCTGCCCCCAGACACAGCTGAGGTTTGCCAATGAGGAAGGATGTCCCAATCTGAAGGTGTAGCAACTCCTGAAGGGAGCTTGGAGGTAGAAAGAGAAAGAGAGAGAGAGAGGTGGTGGGGAGGGAGAGAGAGATAGGGAAGAAAGGAAGGACAGAAGGAAGGGAAAGGAAAAGGAAAGAGTTTTTATGGCCTGGAGGAGAAACAGTTAGAAAGAGAAAAGACTTGATATCATATTAGTGCCTGAAGCCACAAAACCCCAGGGCTCAGTGCAAAGCATTGCCTTAGTTCAGTCTTTCCTGGTAGAAGGAAGAGCAGTTCTCACCTGTCTGTTCTTCTGACCCTGAGTCAGCAGCAGCAACGGAAGCCAGTGAAGGAGACTTCTGTCTCACCTGTTCACAGTGACAGTCCTTTTACTGTCAAACTCACTTGGAGAAAAGACATTGAGATGCGCAGTTCACAGGGAGGAGCCACCAGCTCCCACCTCAGCAGAGGTGAGGTGGTATTTGCTTGCCCATAGAATATTCCATTTGAGCCTTTCTGAAGGGAGCTTGACTCTTTCTGGGGCTGGGAGGAAGGTTGGGATGGGTCCCTTTCAGCCTGATGCCCTCCTTTCTTGGCAGCTTTGGCTGAAATGAACAGTAGCTGCCAGAGAACATGGGGCTTTTCTGAAGGCACCTGGTTGCCCAGTGACTTGACTCACAATTACACAGGCCTGAGGACAACAAAAGGGAAAGGCCAGAGTGGGCGGTAGGCCAGGGACCCAAAGCCTGGCTGCCAGGCATTCAGATGGAGAGTGCCCAGTGCAGGGGGAGGGCTGGTGGACAAGTCTCAAGTCCTAGTTCCTAACAGGGTGGGGGCTTCCACTAAAAGAAAGTCTGCAGGTGGGAACTGAGGTCCAGGAGAGAGCTGCACGAGCCCTCTGCCCTCCTCCCCCAAAACCACCCTTCCCAAAAGACACTGAAGCAGCCTCAGCCTGCAACTTGTTGCTTCTTGCCTGAAGGACTCTCACAGCTGTGAGACAGACAGGCAGGAACAAAAGAGCTAACCCTGGAGAAAGAAAATGCAGCCCAACTCTCCCATGGCCTCTGCTGTGGGTTCTTGCCCAGGACAACTCCCCCTCCCAAAACCGCAGCGTCCCCTCCCTCCATGATGCCCTGTCATCTCCTTTCACAGTAAAATCTAAATGGTGTCTCTTCATTTGTGGTCCCCTCCCCCATCTCCCTTCTTCCTTTCCCCAAGTGCCCAGGTCAAATTACTGACACCCAGCGTCCAGTGAAAATAACAGCAGGTTTTGTTTCCTAAGGACAGGAGGAGGGTATGTGCATGTGAGGTGCCCTCATACACGTTGCCAGCATTTTAAAGCCCACGGTAACTGAGGCTATAGGTGTGCCAGAAGCAATCAGTTAATTATATTCTAAACATTTAGATGACATCATAGAAATACATTCAACTAATTTTTATTTCACACTTTGTGCTTTCATAACCATCACTGGAGTAAATTAGGTAAATTCGGCTCCAGCTTTAAGAAAGTTGTTGAAAAAAAGTGTTGCACGTACATGACTTCTAACAGAAGAGTAAAACAAAACAAAACAACAAACAGACCTGTCAGTAATTCTAGATTTAAATTCTGCATTTAAAGAATGAATTCCCAGACTGAAAACAAACAACAAACAAACAAATCATACCCTTGACTGTGAGAAGCCTCTTTAAGATTAAAAAAAATAAATAAATGAGCATTTCTCTGAGGGCTCTCTCCTATCTGTGTCAATCTTTCATAGTCTTCAGCTTGCTCTCACATATGGCTGTTTAGGGTACTATCCAGGAAGTAGCAAACCACAGCACTATTCTGGATTTTAGACGGAGAAAATGAGACCGCAGAGGTTCATGAACTACAGAAGGTAACCAAATGTGCAAGAGGTAGTATTGGGTCCAGAGCCAGAAATGTTGACACTTTGCCCATCTGTTTCTTTCTTTCTTTTTTTTTTTTTTCAGATTTAAGAAAAGTTTATTCTTAAAATTAAGTCCATGTTAAGTGCAGCGAATTGAACTTAAGTACAGTCAGTGTGTTACGCAGGAGAAACACAGAAATATATGATGAGCGAGCACCAACAAGAGCGGCTCTGGATTTCTTGAAAGCCTTCTTCAGTATTGCCCTAACAGAAAGAGTGGATGAGATTGAGCAAGACCCCACTCAGAAATTTGAAGGTTGGTGGTGTCTCTGGAGGAGGAAGCCTGGTGACTTCAGCGGCAGCACACGTACATCCTATTATATTTAACATATGGTGATGCTCAGGGACTTGTCCTGGGTTTAAGAAGCTATTATAGATGGCAGGACTAGTTAGCCTCAGTGAAATCTAGGACTTATGGAAAAATTCTGCTGCTTACACAATTTCCTATTTTGAAGAAGGAAAAACAATACGATTTACAAAGAATATTTACCATATAAACAGTTGATATATAGCAGCATTCTTTTTGTTTAAATTTTAGTCATTTTCAAAAGGTTTAAGAAGTTCAAAAAAGACTGGGGGTGCCTGGGTGGCTCAGTCAGTTAAGCGTCTGCCTTCAGCTCAGGTCATGATCCCAGGGTCCCTTCTCAGTGGAGAGCCTGCTTCTGTTTCTCCCTTTCCCTCTGCCCCTACCCCCGGGCCCCCTGCTCCTGTCCTTTCTCTCTCTTGCTCTGCACTCTCTCTCTCACCAATAAATAAATAAAATATTTTTTAAAAAGACTCTTTATATAATTTTATATAAAGGAAACCAAAATGGCCCATAATCCCATTGTCCTCACATTATTAAGAAAAATATAGAAAGATTAAATGAAAAGTAAGTCTTTCTTCTCTTTCTTTTTTTTTTTAAAGATTTTATTTATTATTTATTTGACAGAAAGAGAGATAGTGAGAGCAGGAACACAAGCAAGGGCAGTGGGAGAGGGAGAAGCAGGCTTCCTGCTGAGCAGGGAGCCTGACGCGGGGCTTGATCCCAGGATGCTGGGATCATGACCTGAGCTGAAGGCAGACGCTTAACAACTGAGCCACCCAGGCACCCCTTTCTTCTCCCTCTTTTGGGTTCCTTTTCCCAAATATAATTACTGTTCATATATATATATATATATTTTTTTTTTGGCCTATACTGAAGTATTTACTATACAAATGTGAAACCCAGCGCTGTGCTGGTAAACAATGAACAAGCAGTTCTTGGTGCCCACATGGTCCTAATCCTCAAGTAGATAACGAGAAAGTGTTTTTATCACCCATGGTGACAGGTCCCATGAGTAAGGAGCAAGCCCAGTCTGGAATTTGCAAAAGGATTCAGCCAGGTAGTTTACAAGGAACATTTGCATTGAGTGGGAAGCTGTCCTGAGTCTGTCCCATAACAAATACTGTGATGCTAAATAAATATTAGTAATCATTTTGCTACCTAAAATCAGTAGCTAGAAGATGGCAGAGGAGTAGGAGACCTTAGTTTCGTCTGGTCCCAGGAATTCAGCTAGATAGCTATCAAACCATTCTGAACACCTGAAAACTCAACTGGAGATCGAAGAAAAGAATAGCTGCAACTCTACAAATAGAAAAGTGACCACTTTCTGCAAGGTAGGACGTGCGGAGAAGTGAATCCAGGGTGATTCATGGGAAGATAAACCACAGGGGGAGGGAGCTTCTGTAAGCCGGTTACCAGAAAGTGATAGAGCAGCAGAGCACAAAATCGAAACTTTTAGAAGTCTGTTCCAGTGAGAGACGCCCCTGCCTGAAAGGTGCTCAGGTAGTGAAGTGGGGGTGGAATCATAGGTGGGACAGTGTGGTCTCAGGATCCTCAGGGTCACAGGAAGCCTGGGGGTGCCTAAGTATAGCAGAGCTCCCAGGCATCAGAGTGGGGAGCCAGCTGCAAAGAGTGAGCCCAGGAGTGGGCTTTCAGCTCGGGGTTGCCATAAACCGTGATCCACGGCACAGTTGGGTGACTACTCTTTGAGCAGGGGCCCAACACAAGGCAGAACCAGTGAGACCCCCCCTTCCTCCCTAGGGAGGAGTGGTGCGGGAGCACACCACAGGAGTTTGCAGGGTTTGGAGACTCGAAACAAGATCGTGTGCCAGATATAGAAATGCTCGGTCACAGGCTGGGTGAACATGGAGTGTGGACAGAGACCAGGGAGACAGGAGTGATTGACTACTTGCACTGAAGAGTGGGGCCATGAGCTTTTGGCTCCTCCTGGGCCAGAGATTGGGAGGCCACCATCTTCATTTTCATCCTCTAAAGCTGTACAGAAAGCCTTCAGGGAACAAAAGCCACGTAGAGCAAACTGGAGGGGATTACTTAGCCTGGCCCCTGGCAAGGGCGGTGCAATTCCACCTGGGGCAAATACATTTGGGAATCAATGCAACAGGCCCCTCCCTAAGAAGATCAGCAAGAACATCCAGCCAAGACCAAGTTTACCGATCAATGAGAATTGTAAAACTCCAGCGCTAGGGGAATACAGCACATAGAATTCATGGCTTTTCCCCCATGATTCTTTAGTCTTTCAACTTTAATTTTTTTTAAATTTTTTCAACCAACTTTTTATCAACTCTTTTTTAAAATCTTTTTAAATGTTCATATACATTCTATCCCTTCATTGTATTTATTTTTGTTTTTGTATATATATAAGTTTTTCTTTCTTTACAATTTTGGGATGCAAAATCTAGTGTATGGCTCTGTTCTATTCACCTGTCTGATCATATTTTCTTTTTTGTTTTTTTATTCTGTTAGTCTTTTTTAATTTTCATCTTTATAGTTATATTCTATCCTCTCAATGTATTTAATTTTATTTTTGTATATATGTTTTTCTTTCTTTACAATTTTGAGATGTAGTTTCTTCTAAGAAACTGACCAAAATACACTCAAGAGATAGTGTATTGATCTGTTCTATTGACCTGTCTGTTTATATCCCTTCTTTTTGGTTGTTGTTGTTATTTTATCTTTTGTTTTTTCTTGTCTTTTAATTTTCATTTTTACAGTTGCAGTCTATCCTTTCATTGTATTCATTTTATTTTTGTATATATATATATATATATATATATATATATATATTTTATAATTTTGGGATCTAGTTTTCTAAAAAACAGACCAGAATATGCACAGAATCCAGTGTGTTGCTCTATTCTGTTCACCTGTCTGATTATATTCTCTTTCTTCTTCTTTTTTTTTTTTTTTTTGGCTTTGGGTCCCTTCTGATTTGTTTAGTCCATATTTCTCTGGGGTCATTGTTGCCATTTTAGTATATTGTTTTCTCATTCAACTATTCTTCTCTCGACAGAATGCCAAGATGGAAAAACTCACCTCAAAAAAGAGGACAAGAGGTAGTACTGACTGCCAGGGACCTAATCAGTATGGACGTTAGTAAGATATTGGAACTAGAGTTCAAAATAACGATTATAAAGATACTAGCTGGGCTTGAAAAAAAGCTTAGAAGACACTAGAGAATCCCTTTCTGGAGTAATAAAAGAAAATCTAACGAAGTTGAAATCAAAAAGGCTATTAATGAGATGCAATAAAAAATAGAGGCTCTAACTTCTAGGATAAATGAGGCAGAAGAGAGGATTAGTGTTTTGAAGACCAAATGATGGAGAATAAAGAAGCTGAGGAAAAGAGAGATAAACAACTACTGGATCATGAGGGGAGAATTTGAAAGATCAGTGATACCATAAAGTGAAAAAATATTAGAATAATTGGGATCCCAGAAGAAGAGGAAAGAGAGAGGGGGACAGAAGGTATATTGGAACAAATAATACTGTAGAACTTCCCTAATCTGGGGAAGGAAACAGGCATCAAAGTCCAGGAGGCACAGAGAACCCCCCTCAAAATCAATAAAAATAGGTCAACACCCCTACATATAATTACAAATCTCAGAGACAAAAAGAAATCCTGAAAGCAGCTTGGGACAAGAGGTCTGTAACCTACAAGGGTAGAAATATTAGACTGGCAGCAGACCTATCCACAGAGACCTGGCAGTCCAGAAAGGACTGGCATGATATATTCAGGGTGCTAAATGAGAAAAATATGCAGCCAAGAATACTTTGTCCAGCTAGAATGTCATTCAAAATGGAGTGATAAAAAGCTTCCAGGACAAACAGAAACTAAAAGAATTTGTGATCACCAAACCAGCCCTACAAGAAATATTAAAAGGGATCCTCTAAGCAAAGAGAGAGCCCAAAAGTAACATAGACCAGAAAGGAACAGAGACAATATACAGAAATAGTCACTTTACAGGTAATACAATAGCACTAAATTCATATCTTTCAATAGTTACTCTGAATGTAAATGGGCTAAATGCCCCAATCAAAAGACACAGGGTATCAAATTGGATAAAAAAGCAAGACCCATCAATATCCTGTCACAAGAGACTAATTTTAGACCCAAAGACACATCCAGATTTAAAGTGAGGGGGTGGGAAACCATTTATCATACTAATAGACATCAAAAGAAAGCTGGGATGGCAATCTGTATATCAGACAAATTAGATTTTAAACCAAGATTGTAATAAGAGATGAGGAAGGACACTCTATCATAATTAAAGGGTCTATCCAACAAGAAAATCTAAAAATTGTAAATATTTATGCCCCTAATATGGGAGCAACCAATTATATAAGCCAAATAATAATAAAATTAAAGAAACACATAGATAATAATACAATAATAATAGGGTACTTTAACACCCCCCTCACTGCACTGGACAGATCATCTAAGCAGAAGATCAACAAGGAAATAAGGGCTTTGAGTGACAGACACACTGGACCAGATGGACTTCACAGGTATATTCAGAACATTCTATCCTAAAGCAACAGAATACACATTCTTCTCAAGTGCACATGGAATGTTCTCCAGAATAGATGACATACTGGGTCACAAATCAGATCTCAACTGGTACCAAAAGATTGGGATAATTCCTTGCATATTTTCAGACCACATTGCTTTGAAACTGGAACTCAACTACAAGAAGAAATTTGGAAAGACTCAAATACGTGGAGGCAAAAGTGCATCCTACTAAAGAATGAATGGGTCAATCAGGAAATTAAAGAACAATTTAAAAAATTCATGGAAACAAATGAAAATGAAAACACAACTGTTCAAAATTTTGGGGATGCAGCAAAGGCAGTCCTAAAAGGAAAGTATATAGCAGTACAAGCCTTTCTCAAGAAACAAGAAAGGTCTCAAATACACAACCTAATCTTACACTTAAAGGAGCTGGAGAAAGAACATCAAATAAAGCCTAAACCCAGCAGGAGAAGAGAAATAATAAAGATTAGAGCAGAAATCAATGAAATAGAAACCAAAAGAACAGTAGAACAGATCAACAAAACTAAGAGCTGGTTTGTTGAAAGAATTAAGATTGATAAACCCCTGGCCAGACTTAACAAAAAGAAAAGAGAAAGGACCCAAATAAATAAAATCGTGAATGAAAGAGGAGAGATCACAACCAACACCAAAGAAATACAAACAATTATTAGAACATATTATGAACAACTATATGCCAATGAATTAGCAATCTGGAAGGAATGGATGCATTCGTAGAGACATATAAACTACCAAAACTGAACCAGGAAGAAATAGAAAACCTGAACAGACCCATAACCAGAAGTAATCAAAAATCTCCCAACAAACAAGAGCCCAGGGCCAGATGGATTCCCAGGAGATTCTACCGAACATTTAAGAAGAATTAATACCTATTCTTCTGAAACTGTTTCAAAAAATAGAAATGGAAGGAAAACTTCCAAACTCTATGAGGACAGCATAACCTTAGAATTACAGACCCACCAAAAAGGAGAATTACAGACCAATATCCCTCATGAACATGGAAACAAAAATTTTCACCAAAATACTAGCCAATAGGATCCAACAATTATGTTAATTAATTGAATTTAAATTTTAAAAAATTTTAAAAAATCTAAGTTAAAAATAAATACATAAATAAATAAATTTTTAGGAAATAAAATCAATAGCTAAGCTCTGAGTTTTTAGTTATTTGGTTTCCAAGAATTTAGTAATTTCTGATAAATAATAAGATATCAATAAATGGTAAATATTAATATTTTTTTTCACTTGGGCTGAAAAAAAGGGTGGTAATATAGCCAATTTGACCTTGGAAATAATTTGTTTTAAACAATTAAACTGTTATATTTCCTCTTAGTGGAACATGAATTCCATGAGGGCTTTGGGACTTCTGTATTTTGTACCATTCTTAGAACGGGCAATAGTGCCCTGTGTTTTAGGGGGCTCTACTCTGATGCTCCTTCATCTGTACCATGTGTGATCCATCTGTGAGACCAAGGAACCCACCTAGAACCTACACTATCCCTCCATCCTAGATAGTGCTCTGCAAGCCCAGACCCTTAAATTTCAGAACTGCAAAGACTTGTGCCTGCTTCTAGGGTCTGTGAGTGATCTCTTCTCTTTCTCCAGGCTACTGAGGTTGTACTACAGCCCTAGTATATACACACTGAGGCCCATGGGATGATCCAGGGGCAGCAGTGTATGTGTGTAGGGTGTATGGATAGATGAAGCATGGATGTGTATTTTGGAGTATCCACACAGTCTCCCTCCTTGTGCAGGATAAAACTGGGATAGGATGAAAAGTGGAGGGGTCTGTGGCTCTCAGCCTGCAGGCTGGGAACTACAGTCTAGGGACTAGCCCTCCCTCCCCAAATTCTGGTATGGAACAAGGCATCTGGGAATTCTATTTTTTTGTTGTCGTTGCTTCAAGTTTTTATTTAAATTCTAGTTAGTCAGCATATAGTATAATATGGCATCTGGGAATCCTAAGTTTTTTTATATTTTTCGAGGATGGAGGATGGAACATATTTTATTTAATAGTTTGTTATAAGCAGTGGTATGCTGGTAAGTGTTCAACAAGACACTCCCTGAAAGCAACACCCATCACCACCCAATTTGTAGCATTTGCCGTTTGTTGTGGTGTATAAATGTTCCTGCCATGGCTAATTTCAAGGTACAGATGCAGCATTACTGAATGTGAATTTGGGAAGAGATAAATACAGTTGGCTCTTCTGAACTGCAAAAAGCTGGATCCAGCACATCACTGTTTATAATTTTAAATACTTAGACATATGGTATAGGGGCTTCAATTTATACTCTCATCCTTGGCCCTCTAAATGTTAATGATACACCCCAGTGCATCAAAAAGTGCTGGCATGTAGTAGAGCCTTAATGAATACCTTTTGAATAAAAAGTCCTATTAGTTGTGTGACTTCAGATAAGCCATTTATCTATAAAGTAATCCGTACTCTACAGAGTTCCTGACCAAATTATGCAGTTCATGTGAAAGCATCTGGCATAGTTCTTGGCACCTTATATACAATCAATAAATGTTGTTGAAAGAATGAATAATTGACATTCAATAAATTTTAATATCTTTTATTATCATATTTGGTAAAAATTCAAGTTTTTTATGTTAAGCTATTCTTAGGTGTTTGTAATTTTCTGCAGTTGTCTCTAGGTCAAGACAAATGTCCATTTCTTTAAGGATTTTTCTTGGAGAACCCTTTGAGATAGACATCTCATTTTTACACAGTTCCCAAGGGAACAGTGCTCACACAATGTTACTCATTTTAGAAAGTTTGGTAAAATTCCATTTGGCTACAAGTCTGTTATCTGAGCCTAGGGGAGAAAGGCTATGTTTTTTCATGCTCTGACTTTGTTCTCAGCTGTCTTTTGCATCCTGGGACAGTGGAGAGAAAAAAATGGCTTTGAATTAATACTTAAGATTTAGTCATTCCATATGTTACTCTCAGTGAGGAATATATTGAGTTTTCAAGATGAATACATGAGAAATTGGAAGCCTAAAGGGTTCAGCAGTGGCATTTTCCCTCTTACCTGTTTGGTTAATTGCATGAAACTTAATGATGAGTGATAATTTCTACTTGAGAAAGCTGTCACTCACAAACATATTCCATTGGCTGGTAATTGATACATTTAGTATAAGAATTATTTCTTTTCAGTAATTCCTAAATAGCAGGTATCTTATTTCTCCTGAGGATGTTTTCTTCCTCCCCAAATATTTCAGCGTTGCTATCATGTGCTCAATGAGCCATTTTTTCCCTCTCCTCAACATGTTTTTAGCAGTTAGACAGACATCTTTTTCCCTTTACAGGGCCACAAGGAGTCTTGTTTTACCTACCAATTCCTACCAAAAAGTTGCTTAGCTGAGCTCTGTTTCTATAAACTCAAAACTTTGGAAAGAAATCTCTTGTAAACATAGAAAAGATCTTGTCTGGGAATCTTCCCTTACACTATTAAAAAAAGATCTCCACAAAGGAGTATTCTATGATCAGATCACAGAAGAGTTGAAACTCTTCTGAAAGTCTGTTAATGAAAACACAGATTCATCGATATGAACATCAACTTAAAGGCAGAGCTCAGGAAAATTAGTAAATGCAGAGTATAATTTGCCATTTGGAAGAATCTTAGACATCTTTTGATCTAATAATCTTATTTTATAGATGGTGAATATGAAACATTTCTAAGCTAAAAAAAACAAAAAGAAAAACAGAAAACCCAACAACCCAGATAATCATCAGGGGATACTCTAGAGATTTTCACTTCTTTATTAGTGAGAATAGGTTGGGTTATCATGCATAAATAAGTAACTCCAAAAGCTCCGCAACTTAAGATGTTAAAGGGATGGGCATTTCTTACACACATGACATGCCCATCATGGGTGGGAGTTGAGATGTGCTCCATGAGCTCAAGGATCGAGATTGATGAAGTCCTGGAACATCACCAGATGCTGTGGCAGAGGGAAAGGAAGAATGGCTAATCATGCCTAGAATTTAAAGACTCCCACCTGTAGGTGTCACATATCAATTCTACCCATTTCATCAGTTAAGCAAATCAACAGTCATGTATCCCTTCAAGGAGGTAGTGAACTGCAATCCAGCTATGTTATTGGAAGGAGGAAACGAATATTTGTGAACAGCCCCAATGTGTACAAATCCTTATTACTCCTATAGTCATTGACAATTTTCAAAAGTGTGAACTCAGTCATAGTATGTGAACTCAGTCATTCCATAAACATGGAATATACTAAAGCATAATAAGACCTTTCAAAAGATGCTTAGAGAATGCAATTATAGAAAACTAATTCTAGAAAATTATAATGGAATTTAATGGCTATCTGGCTGAAAAGTTTCTTCCATCTCTCACCTAGCTAAATTAGTAAGACAAGCAGTTGGCAGGAAATTGATGTTAAGATATCTAAGGAAGGGATCAGTTGAAAGATGAGGGAACATTAAAACAACAACCACAACAACAGAAATTAGAAGAGGAAAGCTGATATTGTCCCTCCAACTCCATCAAAGGATCTGGCAGTACAGATGGGTGCCTTAGTGTCTGGTAGCACATCCCTGATAACACTTAACATGCACAAATAGTTTTCTTGCTCACCAAGCCATTTTTACATCAAAATTTGATTTTCATGGATTTTTTTCTAAGAGGGACTTCTCGGCTAATGTGAATATTTGACATTTTGAACTTAAGAGTTCTTATTCTTTTTTTCTTTTTTTTTAGATTTTATTTATTTATTTGAGAGAGAGCGTGTGGGCATGTGAGTGGGGGGGAGGGGCAGAGAGAGAGAGGGAGAGAGAATCTCAAGCAGACTTCACCCTGAGCAGGAGACCCAAGATTGGTTGGATCCCACCACCCTGAGATCACTACCTGAGCCTAAATCAAGAGAATGCTCAACCGACTGAGCCACTCAGGTGCCCCGAGGGTTCTTATTCTAATTCAACAAGTTGGTCTCTAGTTTATACGCTTTAGTTTGGATATTACAAGGCAGCCTCACTGAGTCTTATCAACTCTGGAAGACTGACATTTCTGGATCTACAGGGCTAGTAACTGATTGTGGGAAATTCACTCAGGAAATGCTGCTGGATACGACCTTCTACTCACCAGTCAAGTAATCTTCTGGCAGCATCTGACCTCCTGTCTCAGTCTCCCAAAGACTGTTCTTGCCTTCTCCATTGGCAATGTTCTCTTCCAAGTATGATGTGAAAGGTGCTAGTTAACTTGCCTTCTTAATATGATCTCATTTTTGCCCAAAGAAAGTCCAGTTGTGGTGTTACCAGGTAGTGAATTGTACAATTCCTCAGCCCTTGACTTCTTCAAAGAAAGAATCCAGTGATGAGACTTGATAGAGAGTTAAACCAGTGAAGGTTTTATTTAGCAAAGTGAAAATACTCTCCACAGTCGTAGGAGCAGCCTGACCGGGGGGTAGGTAGCAGCCTGCTGAGTTCCACATTGGGTTATTTTCATGGGGGGTCTATTGGGTCTCCTCCTTCCTATCTTGTCATTGCCATGCCACCCTCTGGATCCGCCCGGGTCTCCTTCCCTCCAACCTTTGACGCAGGTTCATGTACACCGTCTTCCCACGAGCACCTAAGCAAAACCCACGGGGCAGGGGAGGGGTGGCTAAAACCACAGTGTATACGATATTATAATGATATTAAAACAGCATTAGGGTTACTAGCAGACACGGTTTTCCTTAAGTGCGCATGCTCCAAAGTTGGGCCAGTCACTGTGGTCCGTATCTCCTACTTACCAGGCTGTGCTAAACCGCAAAAGGGGTTAGTCTAAGGGAGACCGGGTAGTCTCTGGGCAGAGACTGGGTAGTCCCTGGCAATCTCCTATCTGCCGTCTGGCTTTCTTCCCTCCTGCTCAGGTCTAACTGCCTACTCTAGCAGTGGTGGGAGGTGTCCTACTGTCGGCAAAGCACAGCATCTCCTCCTTAAGATTGAGTCTCTTCCTGATCTTTTCAAATATAAATGTCCTTTGAGAGAAATCCATTGCTGTCACTAATGTTTACTGAGCATTTCTTATAGAGCAGAAACTTTGGTCCGTGTTTTATGCTTTATTTTGTTCAATTTTCACAAAACTCAGTGAAGTAAATGCTATTATTCCTACTTTACAGATGAGTAAACTGAAGCTCAAAGAAACTTGGTAACTTGTCCAAGTTACTAAGCTGGTAATTAGCAAGGGTAGAATTCGAATGTAGTTCTGAGTTCAGAACCTGAGCTTCTCATTGCTATGTAGCAATGTAGAGACTAAAAGCAACTGCAATAATCATTTACTCATTTATTCAATAAGCATGTTTAAGAGCCTACTATGAACTCTTCAAGATTCTCCTCAAGGAGCTATTATTCCATTGAGGAACACATGCAATAGCAAATAAGTTAATGAGATAATTTCAGTTAGTGATAAGTGATATAAAAATACTAAACAGGGTAATCAGATGGAGAGAAATTTGAGTGAAAGGCTATTAGTGTGCTGGTCCAGGGAAGTTTTTTTTTTTCTTTAATTTTATGGAGAAAATGCTGGAGCTGAGACCTGAAAAACGAGACAGAATCAGCTTTTGGGAAAGGTTGAAAAACATTCCAGGCAGAGAGAACAGAAGGACAGGAGGCAGTGTGAGAACATTCCACGCAGGGAGAAGAGCAATGCAAAAATGTTTGAGATAGAGGTCAGTGTGGTGCACTTGAGGAACAGACAGACCCTTGCAGATGTACAGATAAAGGGAAAACCGAAAGAGTTAAAGTTAGACAGATGGGCAGGACTCAGTTAAGGCAGAAAAGAGGGGAAAACCATCTACTCTTGGATGTAAATAAAAGGCTCAAGAGGAAAAGGTGAAGAGTCTTGGAAGACAGAAGTTTATATATATACCTATATTTCTTTCCAGGGGCTAGACCTGCTCCTAGGAATTCTTAACTTTTATCCCTCAAGGCTCAGAGGTATATACCACAGTTTTGGTTTTAGATATGCAAACCATTGCATTCCTTTAAACATCTGTTGAACACAAGACAGGAGATTGTCTGTAGTACTGACTGCAGTTGGGTCCAGCAAACATTCTGTTTTTTTTAAATTTCTTTTTAAACGATTTTATTTTTTTATTTGAGAGAGAGAGCATGAGTGGGGGGGAGGGGCAGAGGTGGAGGGAAAAGCAGACTCCCCGCTGAGCAGGGACCCCCCCCCCCAACGTGGGACTTGATCCCAGAACCCCAGGATCATGACCTGAGCTAAAGGCAGATGCTTAACTGACTGAGCCACCCAGGCAAACCTCCAGCAAACATTCTTACAAACAGCTGGGCCTCAGATACTTCCACCTCTCTGAAAGTTAGTGCTTAGAATTTTTACATTTAGAAGGGTATGTAAAAAACTGATGGTGGCTGAGGTTAACTCAAAAAGCTGGAAATAAGATTAAATGAATGTTACCTGCGGATTTGAGTACATAAACTGATAAACTATTGCCTTCCTAAGATTATCAAATGGTTCACAAACCAATATTGTAGCATTGGTAACATTGGTCTGAATCGTATTGGTCTACCTTGAAATTAATGGATTTCTTTTGAGTCTCAGTACAAAGGTTCAAGTGATCTCAATGATGGACCATGTCTTTTATCCTTTAGCTAAATTCTAGGAGTCCCAGTGGGACCCAAGGAAAGTTTCCATACTGCTTTCTTGTAAGTGTATCTCCTGCATGAACCTTTTCTGGAAACCAGCAATCAAATTACTTCAACAAAGTAAAAAATAATTCTGTTTGTTGAATTGTTGTTTAACAAATGAAGTACTCTCCAGGCTGTTTGAATACCTCAACAAAACACTTCAACATATGCCTGGGAAAATGGATTTAGGATTTGATAATATGCTGTGGAAGATGAATTTAGAATGTGGAAGATGAATTTAGAATGTGACTGGGAAAAAAAAAAGCTACATTGAAATCTCTTCAAGAACATTGTCCAAATGTGTGTAATTCATGGGCAAACTTGCATTTGGGAAAGCATATTAATGTCTTTTGCACACTTGAAACTAGATCCTAAATCTTATATTCTTATCCAGATGTATTTACAATATGTTTTATTTGTTCTTAACTTTATAGGGTTCTTTGTTTTTCTTTCATGATCATTTTCCAATTAGCTCACAAGGCTCTGATTGCATTTTTGGCTTGCAAGAGTGTAACTCCGTACTCACTGCATGACTGGAACAATGGGGGAAGAGGACACACTGTTTATATAAAGCATTTGAAAAACAATGATTTGTATGTTCATTATTTGTCTAGCCAAGTATCAATTCCTCAAAATATTTGATTTTTTTCCTACTTTAGAGAATATGTCATCTTGAGTATCAAAAGCCACTAAAAAAATTCTTCATCCGGACATGTGTACTTGATTTGCAAATGTAGGAGTAAATTTCAATTGTGAGATTCTTTTGGGTAGATAAATTGGAGATATAAAAACATCTCAATGGAGAAATTGTTTTACTCTTCTAGTAAACTAAAGGATTAGGGTGGTCCATTAACGGCTTTAAAAAAAAAATGATAAATCCAGAGCTCTGAGACTAACAGACTCCTGAAATACAAGTGGAAATCTGGACTCATTTTTCATTTTTTTTAAAAAGATTTTATTTATTTATTTATTTATTTATTTGAGAGAGAGAGAGAGAGCATGAGTGGGGATAGGGGCAGAGGGAGAGGGAGACGCAGGATCCCCGCTGAGCAGGGATCCCAACTCAGGGCTGCATCCCAGGACCCTAGGATCATGACCTGAGCTGAAGGCAGATGCTTAACTGACTGAGTCACCCAGGCACCCCTGAACTCATTTGTTTTAGAGTACATTAGCACTACTTTGTTACTCCCATATGCCCAGTCACAGATATATCTAGAATAAGATTTTTAAAATTTCATTCCTCTGTAATTAATAAGAAGATTATTATTACTGATTGCCTTATCAATAAACAATTTTTAAATATTTTTGATTTATAACTTGCCATATTTGATATGTTACTAAGTTAAATAACATTAATGTAAATGTCAAACACACAAGAATTGTGATATATCACATGACTCTGCTAACTTATTTCTCAGTGAGGTTAAAAATAAAAGAAATCATTAAATGGAGATTATGGCTGCATAATTTGGGAAAATGAAGATTTTTGTTTTGCATTCAAATAAACATTTTTATCTGTATTGCTTTCTTTTATTATAAAATCTTACATGATCATAAAATTTTAAACAATACAGAACTAATAAAGTGCACAGCTAAAATTCTCTTTTTATTTCCTTGTCCTCAAACTAGATTGTAAGAGAGAATCATGGTAACAGTTTGGAGAATATTTTTCCAGATTTAAATGTTTATATAGACTTACATAAAGGTATGCCCACACACGCACACATACACGTGCACACATTTATACACAAGGCATGTGTAAGTTCATATGTGTATACAAGAAATGGGATCATATTACATATAGTTTTTTTTTTTTTTTAAAGATTTTACTTATTTATTTGACACAGAGAGAGAGAGAGCAAAAGCAGGAACACAAGCAGGGGGAGCGGGAGAGGGAGAAGCAGGCTTCCCGCGGAGCAGAGAGCCCGATGCAGGGCTCGATCCCAGCACCCTGGGATCATGACCTGAGCCGAAGGCAGGCGCTTAACGACTGAGCCACCCAGGTGCTCCTACATATAGTTCTGCAACTTGATCTTTCACTTATGTTGTAGAAACCCTACCACGTGTGCATACATAGTAATGCTTTACTATTTTCAACCAATGATATTGAAACAATGAGATTTTTTTCCCCCCTCAGTATGGTAAAATTGTGAAAGATTATTAAGGCCTGTCCTTGGGAGGGCATGGACAAATAGGCCCTTTTATAGCCAGTGGGAGGGAATGTCAATAGTGATGATATGAATAGTTACAACAGCTTTCCAGGTAATTTTGGCAGTGTAAAGCAAAGTCTTAGTGTGCAATACCTTTGACCCAGAAATTCTTTTGCTAGTTATCTAGCTTATAGAAATAATCCCTCATATGCACAATGATACATGGAAAGATATGTTCATTGAAGCAAATTCTGAATTTAAAAAAATTGAAAGGATAAAAACCTAATGCTTATCAGTATTGTAGAATGGCTAAATTAACTCATATCTGTCCATTTATTTCTCACATTGTACCAGTTGGCTGGGCTCCAGCTGTTCCAGACTGGGCTTGGCTGTAGTTCCTGAGTTGGGTTCATGTCCTCTTCAAGTGTCTCCCATTCTTTTCGGACCAGTGACCAATTGAGGCATGTTCTTCTCATGGTGAAAGGCAGGAGTGAAGAGGGGCCAGCCAACCCACATAAATGCTGTTTAAGTTCTTGCTTATACCAAGTCTGCCAACATCCCATATACCAAAGCAAGTGCCATAGCCACGGCCTACATGAATGGGCAGGATTCATGCTATTCTCCTCCAGCCTATGGAGGAGGTCAAGGGGGAGGGACTGACCATTTGCAAATAATCTAATGACATCTATTATGTTAATAATCTAAACTATTTTAGGCAGATCTGACAGGTTTCCAGTAAATTTTAGATACAAGGAAGTTCAGTCCAGTCTAGTTGAATTTAATGCCTCAATGTCATAGTCAATTTATTGCTTTTGTCCTGCTCTTTTGCACCCACTTCAGACTGACCCAGGGTCAGAGACCCTTGGTCTCTCTAGTATGGAAGAAGATGGAATAGGACAAGTGTCTTTAACTTAGCAGGTCACTTCAATTCTGCATGTCTCTTGGCAGTCTCTGAGTCTCTGGCTAAGACCTGTTGGCTGCTGATGCAAACATTCAATGTTGGCTCTATTGTGGGATGTGAGAGGGCCCTTTGAGATTTCCTTATTGCATAGTTTTCTAATATGAGATTCTTTCTAATTTAACTTTCTTGAAACCATTCAGTTTGTGCTCCTGGCAGTTTATCCCACAGCTTCTTGATGCTCTTGATATCTTACTGAGTGCCCAGCCTTCTTGGACATATGTGTTACCAGCAAGATATTTCCTGTTCAACTACCTCTTGCAATGTCCACTTAACCTTGATATTTTCACACACCTCTGGAAGTCTCACCATCAATGCCCCTATCTGCTTGTTGCCATCTTTCCTTAGTCCCTTTCCCTTGTTGAAATAGGTAGATTAGCATGTGTATTGCTTAAGCAAAAGTCCAACTGAGGAATGAGATGATAATTCCACACTACTGCAGGCACCCCCAGGTTCTAATGTGGTTCCCCGAGTGCCCTCTTGACTTGGTTTGGGGTGAAGTTAGGGGGCACCATCCCCCAGCCTAATGACTCCTTACTCCTATATACCTCTGGCTCTTTCTCTTTATTTAGGCTGGAGGTTAGAGGGAATGGGGAAAGGAAGATGAATTCATGTAGCTGAAACATGGTTGGGTTTGGAAGAGCCAGGTTTATTGCTTTTAAATAAGTCTTAGAGCCTGGCTCAACTTTGCTTTTTATTCTTCTAAAAATGTCACTTTTTCATTGTCAGCATTGGGTCTTAAGAGTCAGTTCTAAGGAAACGGGAAAAATTCCATTCAATTTCATATTACAGAGTGTATGTGAAATGGATTTCCAGTCAAGAGCAGCCATGCTACTAGGGAAATTGTTCATCCTGCAGGATATAACTTGAGTGCCATCAAAAAGATCCTGTATTGGTTAAAAACACACACTCTTAGGGGATCCTGGGTGGCTCAGTCGTTTAAGTGTCTGACTCTTGATCTCAGCTCAGGTCTGGATCTCAGGGTCAGTGAGTTCAAGTCCCACATTGAAAAAAAAATACACACTCTTAATATTCTAAACTGATGGGAGCGTAGGGGTAAGTGTTGTTTCCATAAGGACTAAACCAAGAGAATATCTCAATCTCTTCTATTTTCAATTCAGCTGTCAGGCACCCTGTATCTTGGGTAGAATTGGGTAGATAATTGTAACCATCTTGAGATGCAAAGTGCAAGGATATTACTTATACTCACCATATATATAGTACCAGCTGTAGCCTTCCCAGTAGAAAAACTCGCATCAAAATAAGGGTATTGTCTACATTGTGAATAACATTACTAACTCTGAGCTAGACTTCTGGCTGCTTATCATGATGGGGAGGAATAAGGGGTGCTGGAATGAGAGAAATCCACATTATAACCCTGATCTACCCTACTTCCTAGCTCTGTGATTTTAGGTAGTTAACCTTTCTAAATTCAGTGTCTGCATCTGAAAATTATGAATCCTAATAACTACCAGATGGCATCATTGTGGATAAATGGCACAGTGTATATAAAGCTCTTAGCACACAGTATGTGCTTAACAAATGGTTACTATTATTATTTATAAAAGTAAGAAAGCAGATAACCGATTGAGTTAGTAGGGCATGTACATGCTTGGCTAGACAATATCTGCTACTGTCTCCTAGTAACTTAGACTTCAGAAATTGTTTGAAAAGCCCTCTCTTTTTACAAGTCTTAATTTTTAAGAACCTACAATTAATATTGATTATTCTTGAATGCATTAGACTCTAATTGACTATCTGGCCAAAACTAAAAAAGAGAAAATAAAAATTCTATATTTGGTGAAGCAATTCCCAGGAAAGGTGGTCTTGGATGACAATCAACATATACTGATTTTCAATGTTATGATTGTTTCCATTTTTCATTGTTTCCCTGTGTTCATTCCAACACGCACACACATACCACGTCAGTCAGTGTAGTTTCTTCCACAGGTTACTAATTCAAGGATGATTAGCTCTTTGTATAATACAGTTGCTTAGTGGGAATCCATGGATTCAAGCATAATGAAGAAGCACCTCACAGCTTTGCTTGGGTTATGTTTTTTATACTTTAACAAATTCAGTACCCAAGGAGCACATGTGCCCTAGCATCACAGAACTTGTTCCTCATGGCCTGCCATTATCAAGTGATTGTCCAAAGTCAATTTTGATCTTTGGCACTTATCTTTACAGGAAGCAACCTACGTTACATTGGGAAGACCCTGATATTTGGAACCTGTGGTGGAAGTCACCAGCTGTCCACTCAAATTTACTCTTCCCACATTTGCCAGGCTCCGCCACAGTTAAGTGTGCTCAAGTGACACTTTCTCTAATGCAACTTGAGTAGGAATAATGAATATCACTCTAAACCTGGTATACAGCTCCCTAGTATGTTCTTTCATGTTCTTTCCTACATACAATGGTAAGGATCTAGAGGGTTATGGAGACACAGGTGGAAGGTGTTTAGGCCACTGGGTGACCACACAGAGCAGAGCTACTCCAGTGACGCCTGGGACTCTTAAGTGGATACGTGAATATATATTGTGTTAAGCCACCAAAAGTTTGGAGGTTAGTGTCACTGCAACATAATCAAACCAACACATAATCAGATAGAGTTACATCCAAATCTGATATTTAATTTTTATTAGATACTTAGTATTGGGCTGTTGACTTATCCTCTGTGAGCCTGTTATTTTGTGCAAAATATGGATATAAAAGTAGCTACATCACAAATTATTATTAGAATTTTAGATGAGGTATATAAACCATCCAAGTTAAGGGTATATAAAGTCATTTTTTCTTTTGTGTTGCACCTAGGAGCATAGCATTGGATTAATCATAGTCTTTGGCCATGAAGCACTCTTATCACTGACTGATGAACTTGTTTAGTTGTTTGCTTATTTGTTCATAATTACTTATTTATTTTCAAAAATACAACAACCACTTAAGGATTCACCACTCAATATAAGAACCAGAATTTTTACTTGCAAAGTCCACTTTGGCCACTCCATATGGGGTAGGTCACAGTTATCTGGCATAGGCAGATGTCAGGCTATAGAAGAAGATCCTGGTTCTTGGGTTGTAGGGCTTTTAATCTGTACAGTTAGGTCACAGTTATCTGGCATAGGCAGATGTCAGGCTGTAGAAGAAGATCCTGGTTCTTGGGTTGTAGGGCTTTTAATCTGTACAGTTAGGTCACAGTTATCTGGCATAGGCAGATGTCAGGCTATAGAAGAAGATCCTGGTTCTTGGGTTGTAGGGCTTTTAATCTGTACAGTTAATGATACTCCAGCTCCTCTCCCAATGTGATTAGAATACAAAGTAAAATAGCCAAGTGACATAGCAGAACTTTTAGTCCAGCCCTGTCTTGCTGGTTGAGTGTTCCTAGTAGATCGTATCATCAACGCCTCTCCTGCAGTGATCAAGAGGTCAAGTTCCCAATCTATCACTTGTAGCTGTATGATGATGTGAGTGAATGGCAGAATTTGCTGCCTGACATGAGTGTCCATGTTTCCAGAATCACCAGTCCATCACGGGGCATAATCAGGGTGTTGTGGTCTAAGCCTTGAGGTTAACTAGAATCAGTGTCACGTTAAGTATTTGACCAATGCTAGTTTCCATGGTGCTTTGCAGGAGGCCAGCTCCACTTCTGGGAGATCAGCTTGTGGTGGATTGGTCTTTGAAAGTTAATCTTTACCTCTCGATCCTATTCATCTAAATTTTTCTCAACACTTGGTAATTGCTAAACATTAGCATTAGCATTTTCATTATTTTGCCAGTCAAAATGGTCTAAAATGGTATCTTACGTTGTAATTTGTATTTTCCAGATATCTGATGAAACTAAATCTTTCTTTGTATATATGTTGGCAATATGTTTCCTTTACCTCCAAGTGCTTGCTTGTGCATTTGACCATTTGTTATTGTGTTATTTGTGCTTTTCTTATGATTTCCAAATGTTCTTTATATGTTGTTATTAATCTTTTATTGGTTATACATATTAAAAATATCTTCCAGTTTAACAAGAATTTTCTTTTTTCTTTAATGTGTCTTCTCATTAACAAAGTAGTCTTGATTTTAATATAGTCAAATTCATCCATTTTTTTTTTCACCCACATTGGCACATTTTGTGTTTTAAGAAATCCTTCTCTCCCTTAAGGCCAGAAAGAAACTCACCTATATTTCTCACTAAAATGTTCACTTTTGACACTGAGATCTTTAATCCATCTGGAGTTGATTTTTGTGGGACTGGCAGAAATCTAATTTTACTTTTTCCTATATGAATAACCAATTTGTGGTGGTTTATCTATTACATCATTGGTAATCTCTGGAATTTGGGTTTGACATTCTATGGGTTAAACTCATGCATGGCACAGAATGGATCACACAGCCTTTATTCCCTGAGACAAAGTCTCCATCATTACTCAGCTAAGAGGGGGAAGGTTGTCTCCTCACCAAGGCTTTTGTTTTTTCTTTAGCTAACCCAGTTTAACTTTCTTTCTTACATTTTTCTTAGTGGCGAAATTATTTGATTTGCTTTGCTCTAAGCCATTTCTCTTAAAGATGTTCTTTCAGGGTGATTTTCCAGGAATCTGGCCATATATTATTGCCCCCAAAACCTCCCTCCCTGATCGTAATCGGTGACTAAAGATGAAGCATGCGTGCCTTGAGTGTCGCCATCTCCCTCCGTCGAGGTTTCATCAATGACATTCCAGGGTCATTTTGACACTTCAAGGCTTGAGTGTTCTGCAAAGTTGGGGAAGGACACACTGGGTCGGGAATGAAAAACTGCTGAGATGGTATTGTCTCCACCACATCTGTGTGCCCGGTAGAAGTGTGGGGTGGTGTTTAGTGAGTTCTGTGGCCTTATTGATGAAATTCAGATCTCTGTGGATAGCAAGAACTAGTGGTTTTCTATGGCAGCTCTTTTCAGGGAGAGGTTCATTGTCAGGAAGAAGTAAAAATACTCCTTGACAAAGTTAGCACATAGTCTTGTTTTGGTAAACCTTTGAGTCACATAAATACTGGTCGTTTTTTTTTTTTTTAATCAAAGTCGATTCTTGGGTCCTGGGTGGCTCAGTGGGTTAAGTGTCTGCTTTCGGCTGAGGTCATGATCTCAGTGTCATGGGATGGAACCCCGCGTTGGGCTCCCTGCTCAGCCAGGAGCCTGCTTCTCCCTCTCCCTCTTCTCCCCCCCCCCCCCCCCGCCGGCACACTCTCTCTCTCTCAAATAAATAAATAAAATCTTTTTTTTTTAAAAGTCGATTCTTAATATTTTTAAAATATATTTTACTGAATAAGTTGCTTAAGAAGAAGTTTCCCAGGAACACGACTGCAATCTCTCATTTTTATTTAACAGACTTTTGCACAACTGCCAAATAGAATTGATATCATGCTGGATAAGGGAGGTACTATAGAAACCTTGTAACAGAGAGAGAAAACACTTTTTTTTTCCTGTGCTTCAGAAGGCAGAAACCATCCCACTCTATTATCTGCAATTCTGATTCAGCATACATTCTTCCATCTGATTCTGCAAACCAGTGTTGCTGTTGAGTCGGAGTCTGGTGAAACCGGAAGCCCAAACCAACAGCACAGTTCCTTACAGCCACTTCACAGTGACACACTGCCGACAAACACACGCGGTTGCTTTGGAACAACAAGACTTGTAGCTCCTTGCCAGAACTCCTAGTAACAGTGCGACACATAATTTGTCTAAGAAGTGTTTAAATAAAGAGTTGCTGAAATCTTATTTGTCAAGATTCCAGAATGTAATCTTGTGAGTACAGTTTTCTGAATGGTGGTGAAATAGTCTAGTTTTGTAGCTGCTATGGGTCTGAGAAAAGCCCGTTCAATTCATTTCAACTCCAGTTGCTGAATACCTAATAAACAATAGGTTGATTATACAGACTTTATTGAGCACCTATTATATACAAGGCCCTGTGCTGGGGAGGTGATGAGAAGCCATTCTGCTGCTTTCATAAGGAGACTAAACACTTCTTGGCAGCAAGCAATAAAAACCCACTGCTTGAAGCAAATGGATTTAGTAGAAGAATTTCAGGAGATCATAAAAGCAGAATTATTTTCTCTTGTCATTTATAATGCCCGTAAGAGCAAATAGCCATATAAACAAAATTCATATAACCACTAATGACTTAAATGTACACTTGTCATTGTACATCTGTCCTTCTCTCCATATATTTGTTTGTGTGAGACGTATGACAATATAAACATCAAAAGTTTATAAAAACAATTTTGACTATATGCATCGTTGTTTATACCTTTCAGAAGCCAGATAAAAAATTTGAGAAAAACATAAGTAATGGTATATAAATGTTATCACCTTTGAAATAACCTGAGTAATATTACTAAAGATCTAGCAAACCGGGGACATGTGTAGAAAATTAGTCTTTTGTTGTTTTATTCTGTGAAAAAAACCTATTGATTTGTACTATATATTAAGCATTTATATTTGGTGTTTTTCAGAGCTAATGAGATTGTTAGATAGGAACAGCTGAATAAAGTGTTGAAATAGTCAATATGCTGGAATTTATAGTTTTGATAAATCCCATAACTGGCAATGGGGTGCAAAAGGACTACCTAGCCAAGGTTTCAAACTCAAGATCTTATTGAAAATGTCCTCAAATGCAATGAAAGTGTTTTATAATATTTTTTAAAAAGGTAGTAGAAAGACAAGGCTTAGGAATGATAGAAACCAATGTATGATATACGACATAACCTAATGTAATATATAGCGTAATAGATATAATACATAATATATAGATTGTATAATATAGTATATATTATATACTTTACATTTATTATATAAGTATATATGTGTGTTTATATAATACCCATTATATATGTGTGTCTATATAAATGTCGATCTACATACATCAATCCAGAGGCCCAAAATGCATTACGCTTGGGCCATTTGGCAAAAATCTGTAGCATTCTGTATGCTGGTGTTATTGTAGTGACAGCTACTCTGTCCTCCCCTGTTATAAGAATGACTGCCCCTCAAAATCCCAAAAGCTTCTGATTGATTGAGATTTGGCCACAGTCCGGCACTGGTTGAACCAGAGTCTGGTCCACAGTTGGAGGTAGACATTTGCAAGCCAGGAATTACATTTCCACCAACTTTAGATATAAGGAGGACAAGGTGATTCCCCCACAAGAAATTGGGGGACCATTGAGAAGAGAGATAATGTTGGGAAAAGTCTACTGCAGGCAAGGTGGACATTGTCATGTTGCATAGAGAAGGAAGATGAGAACAAATAAGGGGCCATCGATTCAGAGATGAATTAGAAGACCATTGCTGTTGGTGAAAAATGAGGTAACAATGAAGGACCCTCTAAGAATACACAGAAAATGAAATAGGATGGCCATGGAGAGTTAAACCATGAAACGAGCACTTGAGGTTTGATGGAGCAGAGACAGGCAGGGTTACATAAAAGACAGTTGCTGTCCAGGCCAGTTAGACAGGATTGAAACCTGATTGAAGGCATTACCTTATCAAAGGAAAGAACGTGTCATTCAGAAGGGATGTTGGCCAAAAAGAGAGAAGCAGACAGACACAAGCCAGAGAAATGAGTGCCCTGATTAGATGGTATAAACATCCATTTTTTCACAGGCAGATGCCTCCTTATCCTGGAATCAGACACACTGGAGTCATTAAACATTCCAATCACCAGAGTTGACTACAAGAGATCCAGTTCTTTGCCTACTTAGGTACCTTCTGATAAATTGGCTTCCATGTGACTTTTCTACTGGGAAAGAAGATGCAACAGAAATAGTTTGTCTATTTCTCTTTTTAAACATATACCCCGGGTTCTATATCCAAATCAGCACGAGTCATCATCGCAAATGTAATCAACTCTGAGAAACTGATAAGACCAAGTTTATGAGTAACTTTTAAGAGAGGAGTCTCAGAGAAGTGTTGGTTGGGTAAAGCCAGACTTCAGGGGGTTAAACCATGAAAACATCTTAATAATAACACTCTTGTATGCTTTTGTGGTGTCTTAAAGTTTTCAGAACACTTTCACTTATTTATCTCATTTCACTATTTTGTGAGGGAAGCAAGAATTCCAAAACTCTCTTGAAAGTAAAGATTCTGGCCTTTAGAGATTATATAATTTTCAGGTGAGTGGTGTGGAGAGAGAGCTATTTCTTCTACCATTTTAGTGTTTTCCCTTTGGTCTACACTTCCTATAATTTCTTAAGTATTGTGGTGATCACCGTGGGATTGTAAAAGGTGGGTGAGACACTGTTCTGGCCCTCAAAGAGCAGGCGGAGCTACAAAGCTGCATGCTTACAAAATTTATTTTGTATTTAAGCCTTAAGAGGGATCAATTCAGTCATCTACTAACCCAGTCTAAGCACCAGAACTGTCATGGGGAATACACAGATAAGAACTTGCCCTCATCAACCTTTCAAATATGGAAGGTACTGGGTGTCTACTTTCTGTTTGCTTTAAGGCCAAGGGGCTTGGAACTCTAAATTATTGACTGTGTATGACTACACACAGTGCCAGGGACATTGCATGAATTATTTCGCAAAATTCTCTTAACCACTTGATAAGAGAAATTTGCTAAATGAAAATCTTTTGAGAAGATTCTCAGCTCACTTATCATCTTCTTTGCAGATGTCTCTTTCCCCGGACAAACTATAAACTCCACGAGGGCAGTGGCTAGCTGTCCTGCCCACAGCTGTATTCTCAGAAGCTAGCAAAAGCTAGCAAGGAAGGTACTCCATAATATTTCTTGAATTGAAGGGAAAGAACTTGTGTTTTAGAGATAAATAGCTAAATAAAGTTCCCAGTTTCTAGAGATTGCAAGTGGTGAATCAAAGATTCAAACAAAAATCCAAATGAATCCAGAGTCTGTGTTTACTTGTTGATCTGAATCTTATCTCTCTGTATATCGAGTGATAGTATTTTTTGCTCAAACTCAACTCAGAGTTATATAACCATGAATATCCATTTCGTTTATGCTAACAATTTACCTAATCTTCTGTTAAGACAGACAAAACTAAGCTTTGAATAAAGATCAAAATGGTGATTTAAAGAAAGATTATAAAACAGATAGAAACCCAAGATGCATATATATATATATTCATAGATTCACATATATATGCATGTATATATTTATATATATGTTCACATGTATTTTATTTATATAAATATATATGCATAGATAAGTATGTATATATTTATATGTACATGTATATATATTTTTATATCTATGTATTGTATGTATGTGTATATGTGTATAAAACCAACATTTATGTGCCTGGGTGGCTCAGTTGGTTAAGTGTCTGACTCTTGGTTTCAGCTCAGGTCATGAACTCAGG
This sequence comes from Phoca vitulina, assembly GCF_004348235.1. NCBI lineage: Eukaryota > Metazoa > Chordata > Mammalia > Carnivora > Phocidae > Phoca > Phoca vitulina. The sequence goes on along the minus strand of NW_022589719.1, from coordinate 7,062,880 downwards.
GTTGTGGGATTGAGTCCTGCATTGGGCTCCACACTCAGCATGGAGTTTGCCTGAGATTATTTCTCTCCCTCTCTCCCTGTCCTTCCCCCTGTTCACACTCTCTCTCTAAAATAAACAAATAAATCTTAAAAAAAAACACAAAAACCCAACATGTATAAAATATATAAAAGTATGAGGAAGAAAATAGACAATTTTACCACCACCCCAATATATATTTTACACACACATCTAAATTTACATTAGCTGCATTATTTCCTTTTCACTTTTATTCTTTTTCTCTTTTTGATCTTCATTTTCTTATCTTCATTGTTTGGCTTTAAAGGAAGGGTCTTGGTTGCTTACTCACCAGCTCACTCACAGCCCTGAGACAATGTGTCCACAGCACTCTGGCATTTGGGTCACACAACTTTGGACCTCTTCTGCCAGCAAAGAAACATTTTCTAGGAGGAAAGAGATATTTCCATGTTTCTCTCTTGCTGACTTCCCTTTTTAAGAACACTTTCTTTTTCTATGTGAAGAAATTGCCAAATGAACTCTGTGCCTAGGAAACACGAAATGCTCTTTTAAAAATTTTCCTCATATTTAGAAAAAAATATTTCTTCAAATTAAGCAAGAATTTTCCCTTTAATTTCAATTTCTAGCAGAGGAATAGAGCAGATTCCACATCTTCTTTTCCTGAGCAATTTTTGCAAAATGAATTTCTGATAGCTCAGGGGATTCCTTAACTTCTTAATTAATTAGTAGATGGAACCTTAGAAGGTTGCTTTAAAAATTGTTTGAAAAATATTCTATATTCTGCCTCCACAAAAAGTTTAAAGTGATAATGTCACTTACGAGAGAATAGTTAATTGAACAGTAACTAGAAAGAAAATAATCCCCACTCTCCTGCTAGACATAATCATGTGAAGATTTTATCAAAACAAGTCATATCTTCTCTGACTTCCCTCACCAGTTCTAATCCCTTATTTATTTATTTATTTTTATTTTAAAGATTTTATTTATTTATTTGAGAGAGAGAGAGAGAATGCACAAGCAGGAGGAAGGCCAGGGGCGGAGGGACAAGCAGACTCCCCACTGAGCAGAGAGCTCTACACGGGGCTCCATCCCAGGACCCTGAGATCATGACTTGAGCCAAAAGCAGATGCTTAACCAATGGAGCCCCCCAGGTACCCCTCTAATCCCCTCATTTAGAAACCGTTACAGCAATATCTGCTTCTCATTTAACTCATCTGTCCTAGTTGCAACTATCCATCTATTCACTTAATTTACAAATATTTATTGAGCATTCTGCTCTATGTGAGGCATTGTTCTAGGCACAAGGGTTACAGCAAGAAGCAGTACAGGCAAAGTCCCTGTTCTCACTGTTTTTCTCCTGTTGGGGGAGACAACAGAAAGTAAAGAAAATAATTTTAGGTAGTGATTAGAGCTTTAAAGAAAATAAAAAAGAGTAATGTGACAGAAAGAGAATGTGATAGAGGTCTACCTTAGATATGACCTATTTTTGCTATCACTGTGTAACAAATGACCTGCATACTTTGTGGTTTAAACCAATGGCCATTTAAATTTCTCACAATTCTTTGGGTTGACTGGGGTCAGCTGGGTAGTTTTCCTGTTCTACATTGTGAGATGTATTTGCTGATGTGGCTACATTCAGTGGAGAGATCTGTTGGTCCTGCTGTGATCATCATGGCCTCTCATTTCCCCAGTCTCTCTCCACGTGGGCTCCTTCATTCAGTGGTCTAGCCCAATGTTCATCACTCCTTGATGGCTAGCTTCCAGGAGCAAGGGTAGAAGCTGACAGACCTTTTAAAGCTTGAGTCCAGACCTGGCACAGTGTCACTTTCAATGCAGTCTATTGGTACAAGCAAGTCACGAGGTCATCCAGATTCAAGGGGAGGGAAGTAAATGCCACTTTCTGAGGAATGACGTAGTAAAGAAATGGGACTATTTCTAATTCATCAGAAGGTATATGATTATTTGATTACTAACTTGTTTTACTAGATTTAAGTTCTAAGAACACAGAGATAATATCTATTGTTGCTCACTGTTGCTACACAGGTGTCTGGCACTGATACCAAAAATGAACGACAATGTCAATAAGTGGCAGGAAAGGATGAGGAAAGCAGATATTTGATTAATGTTACCTCCTCCCCATCTTGTAATCATGAAAGGCACTACATTATGAATCACAGAATTTTTTCTCCTTGAGCTTTAATAAGACTTTGAGGCAGTGACCCCGGTAGCTTTTACCAGTCAAGGTTCTTATGCATTATATATATCCCTTTTGACAGGATCCTCAGAGAAGACTTTAGGGAGGTAGAATGAGCTGGGCTTGGAACGATATATAAGATTTGGAAAGGTAGAAAAAAGACCTCCATGGTCAATAGTGTTCCTTTAGATGAATTAGAACAAGGTGTTCCCTCTTAACAGATAAATAATTAAAAAAAAAACCACCCAAATAACAAAAAGACAATATCCCTCTTCTGGATGGACACATTGCCTTGGGTTTGTGAGCAGACAGGAACATATGTGTGAAGAAAAAGGAGCCCCTTTCTTCAGGCAGATATCTCCTGGTCCAGGGAATATGACTTAACTTAATGTTTTTATGGGTTGCACAAACTTCCCATGAGTATAAGGCAACTGTGAGAGGGTATTTGGATAGGAGCAATCACAGGGAAACATTAAGGTTATTCCTGAGTCCTTCATTCTCAATTCTAGAGCTCCCCTTTGTTATAAGCAATGGTCTTTCAGGTTGAAGATTCATACCTACAATTCTTTATTTTAGGACCAGTTGATTCTACCCTGTTATCAGCTGGGTTTACAATGATGACTAGCAAGTATCCAACAATGATTATGATTCTTCCTTGTCAAAACCACCATGTGAAGAATGAAAGCGCCAATCAACCAGATGTTTTGTCTACATCATGCCAAACTATTAGTTAGACTAAATCAACACCTTTCATCCCCTTTAATTGTCTTGCCAACGTGTAGAGGAAGCCCTAATCAATGGAAAGAACAGAAATCCAGCTTTTTTGTCTGTGGAGGCCAAGGAGATAAAATTAGCCTGTTGATAGATCCTTTCACTTTTCAGCCAGATGTTGGGGCATTATAACCATAATAATATATAAAATATATGAATTTGCATCAGGATGCCTGGAACTCTCTGGTATCTCTATGCTCTAATATATTAGACAAACCTTTGTAATACACATCTTGCTAAAATTCTATTTTCTTCATGCCTTGAATCCTGTAATACGCCCATTACCTTTAGGAAGGATTTTAGTCTGATATTCAAGATCCTCAATCTAACTACTACCTCCCCCTGATCCCACTATATCCTTAGGTTTTACATGTTATAAGTCAGGGTTTCTCAACCTTGATATTATTGACATTGTGGGCTAGATAATCCTTTGTCGTGGGGGTTGTCCTATGCACTGTAAGATGCTTATCAGCCTCTTTGATCTCTACCCCCCCCCTTTTTTTTTTTTCATTTTTTAATTTTTTTATTATGTTAATCCCCATACATTACATTACCCCCCCCTTTTTTTTCCTGTGTCACACTCTATCCCTCAATGGATGTGGTTCTTCCACCTTGATAAAATTTTTTTGGGAAGTGGGGTAGATAATGTGTCAGTGCAGTATTTTCTTTACTACCAAGAGCCAGGGGAGAAAAAGGAGGAGGAGGAGAGGCCAAAGAGGCAAGGAAAAGGAGAAGGAGTATGGACTCTAGGTATTAATTATTTCAAGCCCATCATACTAACAAAGACTGATTGCTCTATGTCACTTTATACCTCATGAAATGGTGTAACACCTGTGCCAGACCATATACCACGCTGGAGTCTTTTATTTGGTCTTCTTCAAAATCCCAGGGAGTTTCAGTCATTCACCACAGATAGCCCTGATAACAAAATGATGAGCCATGATCAATGCAAGTCAGGTTGTCCGTCAGTCTCTCCTATATGCTATGCTAAAGTTTATAATTATTTAGGAGATATTATTCTTGAGATAGTTTGCTTTGGTTTCATCTCCCTGTTATTGCAAGATGGATCACCTGGAGAAAAAGCCAATTGAATTCCCATCTTCCCTGTGTATTTCCATTCCAGGGCTTTCATTTGCTTTTAATGACTTTCTCAGGCCTTCCTCCTGAGAGTGAAACCTTCCAGGGCTGAGCTCAGCCCAAACATGGAACTTTTGGGAAAGGGTTAGGAAAGTCTGTTCAGCTGTTTTTGTCGAAGGGAGAAAAAAAGATATAAAGTACCTTTTCTCCCATTCCCAAAATAACTTCTTGTTTGGGCTTTCAAATTAGCATGTGGTCAGACCTTTATGAGAAAGTCCAGAATTAGTTTAAAAAGACTCTTCCCTCCTCTCCCCTTACTGAGCAGAGTCATGAGCATGAAGCACACTGCTCATCAGATGGTTGATGAACTTGTGAAAGAATGGCCTGCACAGAAAGCTTGTCATCCATGGCTGCTTTGGATTCTCATTTAGGTCTTTCTCCTTCATTTTTCCTTTGGCACTCTCCTCTACAGGGTCTTCTCCAGGTTTGCTATTCATTCTATAAAACTCCCTTATTAGCACCCAACCAGGGGTTCATTCATTCATCCATTTGAATAGATTTTGAATTCCTATGAAGTGCTAGATAGGATGCTTGAGTTTTCTTTCATTTATTCACCACAACGCCCTTTGAAGTGCGTATCATCATCACCAATTTACATAAAAGTAACCCAGGGTGTGGTCAGAAGAAGTAAACTACCCTTGGAAAATAATGTTGTGAGTATAGAACAGATTCAACCCACAGGTTTATCTGTTTGCAAAGCTCATGCTTTTAACCATCATAAATCATTGCTTCCTGTAAAGCTAGGAGAACCTGGTTATTGTTAAATTACAAAAGGAAGGGTTGGAGGAACTTGGGATATTGAGCCTAGCCAAAAGAGCTGCTAGGTTTTGATTAACTTGATGTGAAAAAGGGATAAATGGGGGCTGTGGGTTCCTGGGTAAAAAAATTAAAAAATTAAAAAATTAAAAAAAAAAGAAAGCCACATGGAGAAAGATTTCAGGTCAAAATATGGAAGGCCTTCATAAGAGTTGGAACTATCCAACAGATGAATGCACTCCTCCAGAGAGAAGGGAGTGCCCCATAATTTTAGGAGTGCAAGCATGGGCTCTATAATCACTTGGCAAGGCTGTAATATTATAGGGAAGATTCAGGCAACTGATGACCTGGTGAATATTGAGCTTGGCCCTCTGAGTTGTGATTCTGTGATACCCTGGCCTTAATACCATGAATTTATCTGAACTAGAATAGGTTTCTTTTTTTTTTAAAGATTTTATTTATTTATTTGAGAGAGAGAGAATGAGAGAGAGAGAGAGCACATAAGAGGGGGGTGGGTCAGAGGGAGAAGCAGACTCCCTGCTGAGCAGGGAGCTGGATGCGGGACTCGATCCTGGGACTCCAGGATCATGACCTGAGCCGAAGGCAGTCGCTTAAACACCTGAGCGGCCCAGGCGCCCCTAGAATAGGTTTCTTTCTTTTTTTTTTTTAATTTTATTTATTTATTTAACAGAGAGAGACACAGTGAAAGAGGGATCACAAGCGGGGGGAGTAGGAGTGGGAGAAGCAGGCTTCCCGCCGAGCAGGGAGCCTGATGCAGGGCTCGATCCCAGGACCCTGGGATCATGACCTGAACTGAAGGCAGATACTTAACGACTGAGCCACCCAGGCGCCCCTAGAATAGGTTTCTTTACCTGTTTAGACTTCAGATTCTCCATGTGTGAAGGTTATTTCTAGCTCTGATGGTCTCAGCCTCCAGGGCCAAAACTATATATAGGGATATAGTTACAAGTACAGTTTTATTACTCTTTTAACCTGACAGAGGTTAACATAATGTTGAAATCTTGGGTTTCTTTCTCAGGCTGGCTGCCTCAGTCCTGGAAACTTGAGCCTGGGGTCAAGGTTCTCTCTTGCTAATTTCCTCACATTTTGTTCTCAGTTAAATACAAAGTTTGTTTTTTTTTTAGCTCCCTGGGTCACTGAGGAAGAACTTTCTCCAAATATTCTTGAACTCCTGATTTAAAGACTTCCTGGTACTTCCAGAATTAGGGTTCCATTAGAGGACAGGATGGACCAGAAGAGACTGGTGGTCAGAGAAGGGACTGTAGCAAGGCTGGAGATCGGGGAAGAGACAACAACAAGAGTTGGTTTAGGCATCAGGTGATATTCTAGAAAGGTAGCTGAGCAGTTTGCAAGCAACACTTGTGAAGGGTTGTTGCAAGGATTATCTGTGTTAAAATATATGTGACGTGTTCAGAATAGTGTGCTGAGCACATGGTAAGTAGCGTAAAAATATTGTCTGGGTTTTATTGCTATTGTTATTGTCTTGTTTTATTGTTATTACCGTTATTATTGCAATTATCACCCTCTGAATCTAGTCTAGTGATTGCACATAGTAGGTACTCAAGAAATAGTTGTTGAATGAATAGAAAAATTAATGAATAGCCCCTTTGAAAAATAATTTTTTAACAATGGTTGAAAGGCAAAGTGGTGGCTGCATGTTTTGGTAATGGTAAGGCTTTTACAGAGGAAATGAGAAAGCTCCGTAAACTCTGACATCCTGTTAATATTATGTTGTTATTGTGAATTGTCAGTCCAGATTTTTCACTGTGATTCTTTTTATGGTAAAACTCTTGGAAATTAGAGGGTCTATGGAAAATGTGATTTGGGATAAGTATTTATCATTAGTCTGCCCTTTGCCAATTTCTAAGCCTGAATGAGTTTTTGTTTGAGCCAAACAGTGAAAAATTGTTCTACTTCTGAAGTTTTCCAAGTGACGAAAATGCCTCTAATTAGAAAAGAAATACTGCTTATTCACCCCCTATATTTATTGCTCAATATATGCACATATTAGTGCTCACTGGGTCAACATGTCTGCTTTCATATTGAAGAGGACGTAGATTCAAGTCTCTTCTGGGCCTGAGCTGCAGGGGTCACCGTGCCTTATCCTGAGTCCATGATCAGTTGAGCCAAGGTCTCTTCCCTTGCAGCCCGGGGAGAGGTTACCCAGGAACAGGAGCAGGTGAGTTATAGAAGTACGAAGCTGCCTTCTTACTTCAGAAAGTCTGCAAAACTATAAATGCCCCAAGTACTCCCAGTGAAGCCCACTTGGATCATTCCATTCTATCAGCGCTGGCAAGCTCATGACCTAGAGACTCTAGAGGTCTATCAGGCGGTTGGGGACAGCAAACCACACAGAGAGAGTCTGGGGTTACATAGAGAGACTCATGTTTTCACCCTCCTGCTTTCCATATTGAGATCACTGCAAATAGGGGCTGGCCTTCAGGCTTATAGGCCTAACTACTGGACTTTTCCAAGGTATCCAGAGCCAAGTATGTAACTGATGCTCAGTAAATATTAGGAATTAATATTCTTATTCTTTCTCACCTGGTAGCCCTGTTGCCAAGTTTTGAGAGTTCTCTCACGGAAGCCACCTAGGTGCTGAGCTTCCCGTTTCATGTACCTCCCCCTCATGCTAGAGGCGAAGAGCAAAGGCACTGTTAACATTTGGGAAGGAAGGGTCAGCGAGATTCCTAACCTATTTCCTGCTGCAGAATTCATTCTCCTGGCCTAAATGGCGAGGAGTGTTTGCAGGGCCGACACGCGCATAGGAGCAACTCTTAGACGAATGGGAACCGATGCATCTTTCGCTTCTGAGGTGCCTGCCTGGAATGGGAAGGAAGCCCAATACTGGTTTGGGGGACATACATAGAATGTCCACGGCTTATTTGAAATACATTTTTAAAAAAAATTTCAACCTTTTTTTTTTTTTAAGATTTTATTTATTTGACAGAGAGAGACACAGCGAGAGAGGGAACACAAGCAGGGGGAGTGGGAGAGGGAGAAGCAGGCTTCCCGCCGAGCAGGGAGCCCGATGTGGGGCTCGACCCAGGACCCTGGGACCATGACCTGAGCCGAAGGCAGATGCTTAACGATTGAGCCACACAGGCACCCCAAATTTCAACCTTCTTAAAAGGCTGTCCCTTCTCAAAAGAGTGTCCTTTCCCAAAAGAGGATTTTCAATGAGCTATGCATGGTCAAACACTGTGGGATGAGTGGCACTTGCTGTTGTTCAAGATTATGGTAACTCCTTTCCATACATGGGCTCATCAAATCCTCACAAAAACCATGCAAACTATGTGTCACAATCCCCACTGTACAGCGGGAAGAAGAGAGGCTCTCAGAAGTTACACAATTTGCTTAGGTCCTGCAGTTAATAAATTACAGAGGCATTACGGGGAACAGAGTTTTCTGCCTCTACTTTCCATGCTCCTAACAGCAAGAAGAGGGGCAGAGAGAGCAAAGGAGGAAACAGGGAGAAAGAGTTTGGCTAAGGCAAGAAGGAGGGGGGGAAACCAGGGCAAGAGAAAACTGACACTTGACGGGTAGGCAGAAATATAATTCAGAGCAAAGCGAACCCACTAGGTTTTCTGCTCTTTATAATTTAATTCATAGTAGAATCATGTGGAAAATGTTAGTGGTTGACTCAGTGGAACTGCCAGCAAAGCATACATTTTGAAAGTTGAGTGGAGCGCCCACATTTGCTTGGTCTTGGAATGAACGCTGGGCAAAGATCAAAGCAAGAGAAGACGTTCAGGAAACACACTTCTTTAACTGCCTGCAGGAGGAAACTTTTCACAACTGGAAAATGCACGCCTTTACTGCCAACCTTGGAGGATGGAGGCTTTACCTCATTAATCATAACTGTCAGGTTCCTCTTTGTAAACAGCAAGCTGTTGACACAAAATATCTTTTAGTGGTTTTTGTGTGTGTGTGTGTGTGTGTGTAATAGCAAAAAATGGGAAATGGTGCAATGTACAAGCCTTCTGAGAAAATGCTTCTTAGAGTCAAAATAGGATGCTCTGTATCTTTACTGAATATATGGCAATGCAAAATTCTGAAGTCATCAGAAAGCCTCAAGAGAAAAGTTTTATCTTTAGATATAGCTTATCTACTTAAAATGCCTGTGAAGAAAAATGCAGAAATACAGTGATGCTGCTTGAGATCATTAATAAAGGGAAGATAGATATCTAAGCTTTAGTTCAATCACAGTTATTTTTTGTGTACTAGTCAGCTATGTGAGGCATTCCTGTGGTTGAGTGCAAATCTCCACCTTCAGAGCAGTGTCATTCCAACCCATCAAGTAAGTTAGACTGGGTGTGGGCTGGTCGGCCCCAGTTGGGGCTTTGAGTCAGAGGGGTCAGCTGGAGTCCATGTATTTCCTGATGTCGTCAGGAAAGCAGCTGAATTCAATTCGCATATATCCAACAGCCTTGGTGGGGGAGGGGAAGGTGGTCAAGAATCTGAGGGGGGCAGTACTGTCAAATCCAAAGTCGGAGGAATAGAAGAAATGGAGCCAAGAGTTAGGGAATTGGAATAATACATAAGAAGATTAAGAAGAATGACTCACATTCTTCTGGGACAAAAATCAACAATGGGCAATGTGGAAGACTGAAGTCCATTTCTGCCACCTTCACCACCACCACCTTAGAGCAAACCTCCATCATCTCTCATCAGATGGCCTAGTAGTCACCCAACCACATGGCCTTCCTGCTTCCATTCTTGCTTCCGTACAGATAATCTTTCCCAGAGTATCTTTTTTGGGTAAATCAGAACAAATCACTCCTCTCCTTAGACCTCTGGTGTTTGAAATTCAAATGGAAATGAGATCATTGAAATTTGAATAATATCCAAATATTATTCCTTAGTACCCAAATATATTAGTTATATATATTATATAAAATATATTAGTTAGTATCCAAATATATCTTCTCCTTAGAGCTCCAGTGCATTAAAATTAGAATTATATCCAAATTTCTTTTGATGGCCATCCAGTTCCTATATTACCTAGCCCGGATCTCCTCTCTGACTTCAAATTCTCTAATTCTTTCTTTGATTTGCTCTGCTCTAGGCCCATTGTTTCCCCTTCCGCCCCCCTCCCCCGCGCCTTCTCAAACTTAAAATTATCTCTTCCTGAAGGACTTTGTACTTACTATTCTTTTACCAGAAATGCTCTTTCCTCTAACATTTACTTTCTTGGTCTTCTACTCAATATTTAAGGTTCTGTTCTAATATCTCTCACTTACCCAGTGAGGTCTTCCTTAACCATCTTAACTAAAATAGTACATATCACTGCCTAATATCCCATTATATATATTTTTTCATTTATTTGTTATCACCCCACTAGAGGAGTCCTAATGAGTCATTAAACTTGCATATTTCAATATAAGATCAAGGGGAGCATGGATTTTGTCTGATTGATGTATCCTGAGCAGGGCCTGATACCTAGTAGGCATTCAATGACTGTATTTTGTTCCATTTTTAGTATACATGCTGTTGAAGCAAGAACTCGGTGAATGTGTTTTGAATGGATGAATAGATGCATGAAAGGCAGACCTGTAAGGTAAGTGGTGCCCGGACAAAGAATCTTTCCATCTGGCTTCAGTCCTGACTGAGTAACTTTTCTAGATGTGAACATTGGGCTCCCATCACCAAATGCTGAACACCACGAGCTGTCCTGGCTGGTTCAGCATCGATAATCATGTGTTGTCAAATGTGATAGTATGAGTGAAAGTGCTTGGAAAATATAAGATTTAGCAAGAAGCCGGTTGCTCTTAGGCAAAGAATCATGGAGCCCCACACATATGTGTAAGGAGATTCTTCACCCAACATAAAATCAAGCAGAGAAATAAGTTCTTTGAGAGAAATTGGGTTTGCATTTTTTTCAATTAAAGAAATCATATAAGGAAAATGTTCATTTCACAGGCCATTTAGAATAGCTAGGGAGCTAAGAAATCTTGTGTCTCCTGCCTTCCGAAAGGAAAAGCATCATTAGTGGTTAGTAGGGTGGTAGAGGAGATAGACCGCCTGCACTGGAATCTTGAATCCATTTCTGTCTGGCTGTGAGACCTTGGGTAAGTCACTTAACTTACTCTTTGTGTCTCAGTCTCTTTATCCAAAAAGTTCAGAAAATGTAACATCTACCTAGAATATAACTCTGGGAGGATTATATCAGATAATACACCAAAAATACTTTGAGCGGTGCTTGTTTAATAAATATCGGCTATTATTTGCATTTTGCAAACAAAGGGATGGAATTTCAGAACACTTAAGGGATTTATTCAAAGCTGTACAACTAATACATGGTGGGGCAAGATCTAGAACCCAGAACCTCTGCCTCCTGGAGTACCGTGGGGAGATTTAAGCATTTTTAAAAGATCTATGCTACTGAACATATTTAATACCTAAAATAGACAGATGCTACAAAACAAGGTATTACTAGGATATCATTTTTTTTCACAAAGGAAAATATAGTTACATAGTAGATTTGTATTAAAAATACTAAAACAGTAAGTACACTAAAATGCAAATAGTAGGTGTATGCTGGGGGAGTTTGAGACTATGAATGATTTTGTTTTCTTTATGTTTTGCTGTTTACATGGTTATTAGAATACAACAGTTACAGCTTATATAGTTGGAAAAAAATGTTAATATTTAAAAGCAGAACAACAATAATACCAGCAGGGATGAAACCCTTGTATCTCTTAAATGTGTGATTATACCAAATCCTTATTTTATTTATACTGCTTTACATTTCCCAAACAATTCTAGTTTAGATTCTTGCTAAGCTCCCATAGAAGCTTGTACTTTGCCAATCCCACATGATGCTCTGATTCTTTGTCTAGGTGTCCTTTTTCTCATGTGTCTACATGCCATTTTCCATCGTGGGTACCTCATACGGGGGCTCTTTAAAAATGTTGGATGAATGACATACCTATTGGGATCTTGACTCTGGAGATAATATTCCTAAGGATAACCCCAATTCCAAAATTGCTAAGATGATTCGCAGAATCTCATTCTCTATATCAGCGAATTATTGTTATGCATTTCTGTATTCTATTTCTAACCAACACTTATGTCTCCAGTTGTTTTTTTATGAAAACACTGATTTTATATGAAAACACTGACAAACCACAGTTAGCATTTATATTTCACAACCGATTATTGTTTCTTATCAAGAAGATTTTAATAATGATCCTCTGAAAAATGTCCCAAGGAAATTTGAGCATACAACCCATTTAGAGTGATTTCATATCTTTGGTGGTTTTCATGGACATTTTTATTACTTGCTAAAATAGTTTATAATCTAAGTTTCAAGGCTTCTCTCAGAAAGCTTTGAGCCTATTTCCTTAGCAGAGTTATAAACAAGAATTTAAAAGGCAATGAAAACTATGTGAACTATGGAACAGCCTCTCCGTGCTGCCTTTCATAACATACCTACACCAGCAGGCTTCTGCCGGCTTCTAGGAGTGTGGCTTTGGTGGTTGCAAAGGCTAACATGGCCTGGTGTCCTTTATCAACAGACTCTAGATAGACAGATACCTATGGAATGTTTCAAAGTAGGTATATGGAAATTTTCACATGGTCAGATTGGGAGAGTGAGGAGTAGTGGTATTTAACAATGCATCACACAGAGAAAGACTCAGCGAGAAATTCGGTAAACACAGGAGCCACTCAGCTTCTGATGGACAGAGATCAGACATCTCAATTGCTGTAGGAAGTCAGCTGACAGGCCTATAGGGACAGCATGTGCAGTAGACAGCTGGTGGCCCCAGGGGACCCCTACCCTCCACAGTCTTCTTTAATTTGATCTATACTCCACTAGATAACCATCAGTTTAAAAAGGGAGAATATAGTGAAGTGTGTAAGACATCACACAGTTCTCACCTTGGGAAAATTCCCTAGGCTTTCTGGGCCTCAGTTACCAAACTAACCATAATAGTAACATTGATTGAGGATTCACTCGGTGTCAGGTACTGTTCGAAGCACTTGGCATGGAATAATTCCTTTTCTATGATACTTCCCTCACAGTTTGTTGCTAGAATTAAGGCAAAGTAGTTCAGGCAAAGTTCTTAGCACAGGCCCTGAGTTCTCAAAAAAGTTAGCTGTTTTGTTGTTATAACTAACTGAAACTTGGGGTGCCTGGGTGGCTTAGTCGGTTAAGTATCTGCCTTTGGCTCAGGTCATGATCCCAGGGTTCTGGGATGGAGCCCCACATCAAGCCCTGCATCGGGCTCTGGGTTCAGTGGGGAGTCTACTTCTTCTGCCTCTTCCCCTACCCCCGGCTTGTGCTCTCTCTCTCTCTCTCTCACTCTCTTTCAAATAAATAAATAAAATCTTAAAAAAAAAAAGAACTAACTGAAAATTATAGCAATAACAAAAATGTCTCTTACTCAAATAAAACTCCAAGAGGCTTTTTAAAACTGTTAGTTAGATTAAGTCCCAAGGCTTTGTGAGTCCCAGAATTACCCACAACCTAATTCCATACCTGATGCATGTTAAGTGATTGGTATTTATAAAAATAATGCATATCCTAAAATGTATGGATATTTTTGTCAGATTTCTCAGGGAAGAAAGTATGTAGTTTTCTTCAGATTCTCAAAATATTATTTCATGGTCTGAGAAATAAAGAAGCACTATTGAAAAGAATTTGTCACCTGGCAAGCAAGGAGGTCCCAATAAGTATAACAAGGAAGTGGGGAGGAAAGAACTGAGTGGGTCTGTTTCCCCCCATAAGAGGATTTGGAAAAGCTTTGTGATGTTAGCCTCTGGGTTGGTATCTAGGACGGCTCACTACCCACCCCCCACCCCCCCCACCCCCCCGGAAATTCTCATTTGCCCTCTAGGGCCATTTACATAAGACTCTGTGGGATTCCTGGCTGTACCTCTAGCCTTGAATGGATGATTCAAAGTCAGATAATTTCGTTCTGGTTTTGCAGGATTCATAGAATGTTCGCCCTAGAAAGAACCTCATACACAATCTGTTTCAGGGTTTTCAAATTTGTAGCAGATGCACCACTGGTCCTCTTTCAGCACCCATGGAAGGCATCTCTAACTGGGGACAGCCCTCTTTACATCTTTAAAAGGTGCCTTATAAATCCTAGTCTAATAGTGTATGCAGCCATTATGGATTGATTGAAATTAGCATGCACAGGGAAGCCAGTTTTCTAACTGTGTCATGTGCTTAATATTCTCCTCTTACAGATGGGAAAATTGAAGAGGTGACATTTAATATGTCCATGGATTAGACTTCAGTCCTGTGAAGTGAGTGATAGGAAAGTTTTGAGATATTAAGTGTTGTGACTACAAACTACAATCATTTAAGTGCCAAATATCATCTCCTTTGCCTCTGCTGTTTTTCCCTCATCTTTCATAGAATAAAGAAGGAAACCCTTTTCAACAATCATTTACCTTCCCCCCACACACCAGTATAGAGGCAGCTAAGAAATTACAAACAATTATTTTAAGTATTATTCCATGTGTTGTTCTTTTATATTTTAAACAATGAGGTTTATGCAAAGGTTTGGGCCTCAGCATCCTTGCAAGGAGCAATGTGGGAAAGTTCTGTACTGTAAGAGACCAGGAGCTGTTACAACAAGGGTCAGCCACTTTCTGGGCCTCAGTTTCCCCTAAAGTAATAGGAGGATATATTGGACACATCATAGGAATAGAAAACTAGATTCTTCGTGCATGGGAGAGAAAAAAATGCTTCACTGTTGAAGAGTAGATTATGAACATTTATTTATTTTCTTCTGTGTGTGTGTGTGTGTGTGTGTGTGAAAGAAAAACATATTTAAGGTGAGAGTGAGGGGCTGGGGGAAGACATGAAATAAAGTGAATTTCCACCTTTTGAAATCATTAGTCAATAACATAGACCTGGCTTCAAAATTATTAAACATCGTTATAGTTCTTATAACTTAGAATGGAACCCTCCATCTGCATTATGAGGGCATATAACTTAACAAGCCTTGTCATAAGATTTTCCAGTTGTTTCTATGGGAAAAACTGGGGAAAATGGAGTTTTTAGGCAGACCAGCAGAGATCAACTTCTGGCTAGACCTAGATTTTTTCTTTTGAGGATGATAAGGGTGGCCAGGGAAGAGAGGATTGCCAAATACATAGCCATCCCTCTGCCTTCTTTATCATATACTCTGAGTAAACTGGCTTAAATCCCACCCTTCTCTTTCCTCTTGCACTGTACTTCTCTTTGCAATATGAAAGTTATGGATATCAATTAGAAAATAAGCCAGTATTATACGAGAACATATTTATTGGCTGAATAATAAAACTTAGTGAAGGAGTTATTAAAATTAGAATCCCCTCCCCACTTGAAGTACAAGTTTCCAATACGCAAACAGAAGCAAAACCCCCAAACCCAGAACGAATACATTGGTAACCTACATCATCGGCATTCAGGGGTGTGTTCAATCTATCTACTTTTTTGTAATGGACTGCAGCTCTGAGGACACAGGCATACAATGAGAGACACAACAAATCAGCTTAGCAACATGAGTGTGTACCCACCACAAAGCTTGGACTTCTTAAATGTGGCCACTTCAACTTACACTCACAGAGGCACCTTGGACATCTCCCTGCAAAGGACGATTTGCATATTTCTAGGCAATACTCTTACAAAAAAACAAAAAAACCCCGAAAAACAAACAAAAAACCCCCAAAACTAAAAACAAAACCTTGGAGACCATGGTTAATAAATAAGAGAGAAAAGGAGAAGAAGAAACTGGCGACTTCCATCTGCTGGCAGGCAGGCTGAGCAGCACCTGGGACCTCATCTGAAAAACAGACAACTGACAACTTTCAGAGCCCAAGAGCCAAGGCTGAAGGCGAAAGGGAACTCTGCACTATCCTCTCTGAGTATTTTCCCATAATCTCCAGGGTGGGGAAATGTAATCGCTCCCTACTGCATAAACTGTGTCCTTCTAGACATGGCTGAAACAGGTGTCTCTGCAGAGTTATAAAATCCTCTAGGGAAGGCAGGAGGCATGGCCATAAGTTGTTCTTTCCAAGTAACAAATCAATAGCAATTCCATAAATAATGTACAGAAACGAAACAAGTCGACTCTCACTTATTTCCTTTAAAGTTCACTTCAGATCATTCTCCAAGTGCAAATCCAGATATAAAAAATAAGAAGTATAAGGGAAGTGTTAGCCCTGTCTTCTGCCCCCACCCTCCACAACGGGGCTGACTTGATGCCCTCTCCCTGCCAGTGTGCCCTTTCACCTACACTTTAAGATAATCATTTTTCAGCCGACCTAGCCGGGTCCCATGGCTCCTGATGGTGAGGGCCAGCAGCTCGTATTTGTCCCTGAGCCCCACGGAGATGTCAAGCGTTTCCTTCAGCAGGGACCTGGTGTGGACCAGCATCCCCAAGAAGTCCTCGTTGAGCCTGCTCTCTTGCCTGCTGTCCTGTTCCTGGCCCTGCTTAAACTTGCTTTCCAGCTCAGTGAGAGACTTGTCCGAGTTGGAGTAGGCATCCCCGATCTGGTGGGACTCCCGCCGCAGGTACTTGCCATAGCTCTCTTCCCCGTCCAGGTCGTAGGAGATGCTCTTACTGATGCCCTCCAGGACACGCCCAGCATCCTCCACCTGGCGGCCCAGCACGGTGAACTCTTCCCGGAGGGTGAGGCTCAGCAGACTGCTGGCCTGGCTCCCCTCCCCCTGGGAGCAGCGCCGGTGGTCACTCACCCTGAACAGCAACTGGCACTTCTCAGGGTCATCATTCTCTTCATAGTCCCCGTCGGGCACGAAGTAGTGGTGCAGAGTCCCATTGGACATCTCCGGGTAGAGAGGGCCATCGAAGTAGCCCTGACACAGGCGGCAGAAGAAACCTATCCAGAGGAACTTCAGGAACAGCATCCTGGAGAGTCAGGATGACCGGGGACCCCTGGAGAAGACAGTTCGCCCGGGCACGAAGAAGGGGGTCCCCCTGGGAGTCAGTGCCTCCCCAAGACGGCGACAGCCTCAGTCCCCGCCGGCTTGCTGCACCCTGGCCCCCCCTCCCCAGCAGGCTTCATGTGGCTGTGTCACGGGCGCCTGGGTAGCACGGCCACACAGCGCAGGATGCACGCAGGCTCTGGCTCCCGCGCTCCGGGCTGGAACTCAGCCGGCTCCTTCCCGGCGGCGGCGGCCGCGGCGGCGGGATCACCGGCAGGAGAGGGAACCCCTCCTCCAGGGCTCGGTTGCCCCACTCTCTGTCGGAGTTCCCCCTTGCTCCTGAGAGATGGAGCCTGTAGCTGGAGAGAGAGGCTCTTGCGCTCTGATACGATTTCAACTTCTGGACTGGGTGGGAATGTGGAGCTTTTCCTTTGGCTAATGATATCCTGAGGATCTCTCTGCTCTCAAATTACAGCTGGTTTCGTCACTTGGAAGCCAGGGAACAAGTTTGGAAAGAAACCTCTCATCAGGTCTCTGCTATTAAAGGTACAGGATCTTTTTTTTTTTTTTTTTTTTTTTTTTAAGACTGAAAGGGGGACCTTGCAAAATAGAATTTAGCTTGAAGGAGGAAATAAGAACAGGGTAAACAGGATGCTCACAACAGAAAGACTGATCTGCTGTTAACATACTGGAGGGAAGAGTGATTACTCTGGAGAAATACTACTTCACATTTGAAGTAAGTACCAGTTCGATTGGATTTGTTAAGTATGTCTATATTTATCATTAAAAAGTTTGTGACTTCGAAGGCAAATTTGTAGTGTAAGACATGGCAATTTTGTTTGGAAATGGTTAGTTAATTAAAAATGTTAATAACAATACATTGAAAGCAATAGCAATATAGAAAACAGATTAATGCATGGTTGCTGGTATGTACAGGAACAAAAGCTGAAAATGGAATTTTGCCAGTTTAATAAGTAAGTGGACAACTGAGATAATTGTTTAATTCTATGCAAAACCATCCGTGCTGAGCTTCGGCAATGCATCTTTAGCCTGACACCTTTGCAGCTATTGTCTCTTTTGAGATACTTAAAAGGTTTTTTGTTTTTGTTTTTGTTTTTTTGAGATACTTAAAAGTTTTTGAAGAATGTAGGGCTGGGACTATTATCTGGAGAAACCAAGGGACACGATGAGAAACAAATTGTTTGTAGTCACAAAGTTAGGCTGTGGTGGAGCCCGCACGGGGTCTTTTCATTTAATTTAGAAAAACAAAGTTTTTTGTTTTTTGGTTTTTGTTTTTACCAGGCCTTTTTAGTTTCTGATCTATGAGTTAATTAACAAATTGCCATCCATCGGGCCAACTCATTTGTCCAAGAAATGTTTACTGAGCATTTACTATATGCTAGAGTCTATTTTAGATACCGCTACCAGAGCTGTGGAAAAAATGGAGACGAATACTTGCCCTCTTGGAGCTTACATTCTAGGAAATTGAGAGAAAATTAAACTAATATAAATAAAGAAGATACATTGCATGTTGACAGTGAGAGGGTTGGAGAAAAGACGGGGAAAGGATGGGAAAGTGGAGGCAGAATTCCTGTTTTCGTAGTTATTTCCTTTTGGCCTTGAAATGTAGCTGAAATACTCATGTGATCTGCCTGTGTTAGTACTTATCTTCCTCTCCAAGTCATAAGGGACTGGTGTCATTCAGAGCTACAGTGCCATAGAGTTCTGGGATTGTCATACTTGTTACCATCACTTTCTGACATAAACAACCCAGACTTGTGGATAGATGAGAAGTCTGGTTAAGTACCTGGATATTTTGTCACTGTGGTGCCACATGCATAGATTTTGCAAGACATGTTGACTGCACATTTAATTCTTATCCAGATATTTGACATCATGAAAACACGGACAAAAGGGGTCTTCTTAGCGATTATGCTAACCAAAAAGATGATGACTTATTTTCGCTGCATTCCAGCAGAGAACTACCACCTTCTCCATGGAGAGACTGGACTGTTGGACTCAAGAGCCATATTACTTCATTCTTTTTTTCCTGGGACATTCACAAATGACAACAGATGGATTCAAATTGGCTGCTTGGCCAAAGAAGGGAAGAGGAATTTACTCGGATTCACTCCACTTCTTGCACAATCCCTCCCTGACTTACGAACCAATTCAATTAAGCAAACCTAAATTAAGCACTTATTACTACTTGCCCCCTACTTTATGCAGGGCACAGTGTTAAGTGAGTTGTAGATACAAAGATGTGCAGTAAGAAGTTTCAGCCTACAAAGAGTTTGCTCTCTGGTGAAGAGTCAGGCCTATATACACAAACAACCATGATACGAATGGCTAAGAGTATTTACTTTTTCCTACAATTACCTCATCTAAAGAAATAAACTTCATGTCATGTATCAGGAAGGCATCACTTTGGCACAAGTAACTGAAAGTCTAATTCAATCACACTGAAGTCAAAAAGGAATTCACTGACTTACAGAAAGTCTATAATTAGATTTTCAGTCTGCGCCTGGTCCAGAATCTAGTTTCTTTCTCACCATTTTTTGGTTCTACTTCCTCAGCTTAAATTCATTCTTGGGTAGTCTTTTTCATTTGTGGTTCCAGGACAGCTACAAGTGTCTTTTGCAGCTACAAACGTCCTTGTTCCTATGTAGTAGGAATGAAAGGTTATGAATGGCAGGTCCTTCAAATCAGCCTCAGTGGCCATGTTGGTTTGATTTGGACCATTAATTCATCCTTGAACCAGGTTGACTGTAGTCAGAGGTTTGGGATTGGCCACTGCGCTTGGGACAACAAATGAAAAAGGACCCTGTTCTGCAGCTGAAGGCAAGGTGCCATGCAAACTACATGGATGAAAAATTTAAGGTCTTATTTAGGAAGGGGACAGTATGAGAATGGATTCCAGGGAAGTAACTACAAATATTCTCCCTACCCCATGCTTTTGTCTTTATTAACCATTTCTGAAAGACACCAGCACTCTTGTAGTTGTGCGCAGTCAACTATTTAACAGCTGGCTCTATGGGAGAAAAAAGCTCTTTGTAGCATTTGCTGATTTCCATGGTGTGAATACACTCACCATG
This sequence comes from Phoca vitulina, assembly GCF_004348235.1. Classification (NCBI taxonomy): domain Eukaryota; kingdom Metazoa; phylum Chordata; class Mammalia; order Carnivora; family Phocidae; genus Phoca; species Phoca vitulina. The sequence continues at coordinate 7,043,001 of NW_022589719.1, read as the reverse complement.
CCTGGATCACTGAATACAGAGTTAGGAAGATGTGTGCAATGACACACCATTATATAGCATTTCTATTATACAGATACATTAGATACAGATAACCTCAAGAGCAAAGAAAATAGTAATTTCAAAGTGATGAGTTTTACATATACATTCCCTTTATTTTAATATAATTTATTTAACTGCAAGTATAAATAACATAATTTTCAATAATGACTGTTTAACAACTGACTTGCAAAATTCCTAAAAACCTAACAATTAGTTCTCACGAGCCAGTGCTAGTTAGCTCCAGCACACCATGGCGTTTTGCACTAAACACTTCATCTTGTTCGTTTTTAAAAGTTGTTTATTTATAAGGTCTTCATATGTGCACAATCCCGTCTTGGGCTGATCTACTAGAGTCAGAGTTAAGGTGGGCTTCTAATGATTGGCCTGAAGTGAATGGAGCCAGAGGAAATGTCCAAACCCAGATATACAGGACGGAGAACTTGGAGAAGTAAAATCGAGAAGTACGATCCGCTGATAGGGACAATAGTTGAGTCTAGGGCTGAAAACTAGAGATGAAGTCAAAGGGCAGGAACTGGATAAAATTAAGAATAAAGGAGGACCCCAGCAGCAGTGGCCGGAGTCATGTAAGTAGATAAGCACCCTCACCCAGTACCAGCTGCTTATTTGCAATCCTTGCCATGCAACGCCAGCAGGGTTGGCTAGCTTACAGCTCGTGTATCCTTTCTTCTTTTCAGCGCACTTTAAATCTTGTTGTTCCTTTGGTCCAGTTACCACTTCAGAGAGGGAAGCAGGAAATCAGGCTGGCACCATGAGCCTAAAGACCTATAAGATTTCTTAAGCTCCATGATTTCCCCCTGCCAAAGACTTTTGTGATCCCCTGACTGTTTCTGATTATGATAATAGTGGAATTTTTATAGACAAAGAGGCTTGTAAGAGATGAGGTCCCACTACACAGTTTAGAAATTCAAAGTGTGTCTCTGGGAAGTGGAAGCTCTCACTCTCAACAGCTCCTCTCCCCCAAACGGGGGGGAAGCTGAATTCAGGCTGAATCCCTAAACCATGTCAGAGAAGAAAAAAAACAAGGAAGTTAGCTTGGACCAGAGTAGGGGTTCCGGGGTGGGAGAAGAGAGAAAAGGAAGACAAAGGGGAGAAGATAAGAAAGCCCCAGTATTTAGCACTTTGGGTATTATTTTATCAATTAACAGGAAATCACTAGCATTTGTTTAGCAACCATTGTTTACAGAGGGTGGGAAGGAGAAAGGAAAAGAAATGGATGAGTAAGGAAGAAAGGTAGCAAGTAAAGAAGGAAGAAAAGACAGAAGGAGGAAAAGAAGAGAGAGTGGAATAAATTTTGATGATCTAATTTATTTGTCACATTAATTCAGTGAAGTGGTTATTATTATTTGCTATAAGAACATTGGTTAGGGGCAATTCTTAACAAGAACAATCACAAAGTTCCTATGAAATACAGGCAATACAACACACCCATGGAAACCTAATGAGAATGCTTACAAGGAAATAAGTATAATGTGGGAAGAGTTTGATCAGTTCTCCCAGTCTGTCTCCATTAGTGAGAATAGGCTGTGATATGCTGCGGTAACAAATATCACCAACATGTTAACACCAAATTCAAGTCCACTGCAAGTCAGGGTGACTCAGTAACTCTCTTCTATGACTTAGCTATAATGGTATTTCCTCTAAAAGCCCTTCCTTGATTTCCCAACTTTAATTAGTTCTCCCTATCAGTTCCTTTTATACCACTCTGTTTCTTCCCTCATGGCACTTTCTATTGTTTATGATTGTACTTTAATTTAGGTATTTATTTGTTCTAAGTTTGTCTCTCCAGCTTGGTTTACACTACAGAAAGACAGGAGCTGTGTTCCCTTCTATATCCCGAGTGCCTAATACAGTCATAAGAAGTGCTTAATGAATACATGTTAGCACCCTAGGTGAAGTTGGTCACTTCCTGGTTAGTGTTTCAGCAAGATGTTTTTTGCAACTAGTGTTTTCTTTCTTTTCTTCTTTTCTTTTCTTTTTCTCCTTTCTTTTTTTCTTTTCTTTAAATTTAAATTTAATTAATTAACATACAGTATATGTTATAGTTTCAGAGGCAGAGTTTATATAGAGAGTTTATAACATATAGTGTATATTAGTAGTTTCAGAGGTAGAGTTTAGTCATTCATCAGTTGCACTGGAGTTAGTGTTTCAATGGTACTTTTTCTTTGTTCTTCTGTTATGTGTGTTGCATTGCATTGGATTATCTATGAACTAGTCTGTCTTCCCCACTTGACTGTGAATTCCTCAAGGGTAAGAGTGTATTTTATTTACCTTTAAATTTACCTTTATATTCTCTGTGATTAGCACAGAGCCAAGCATATAGCAAGAGCCAAATATTTGTTGTTGTGATAGTTAAGCTGTAGAATTTAAGGAATTCTGTAATTTAATGATGGTCAGATAATCTATCTATTTGAATACATATTTTGTCTGGCCAACAGTCAGCCAGTGATGTCTCACACTTAATCTGGCAGCAGAGAAGGGAAAAAGTCCTGCGAGTTCCAGTATTCAGAACATTCAGAAGGGAGTATCGCTCAGAAGGGCGACTTTTGACCTGTCCTGAGTAAACTGTGCAGCAGTCTGTATATATGGTCCTAGAGTGTTCTGGTTTGTAAACTACAGAAACATCAGACCACCCTGCAGGGTACTTTATTAGCCTGGTGAGGATTTTCACTTTACTGCTATCGGAAGTGCATGTCCTGGGTTATAATCCAGCTAGGTCAGAGAAGAATCAAACCTTGTTTGTTTCCCCTCTCTGAGCAGTGTTTTATTTTCCCTCATCATTTTAATTATAAAGACCAATAGAATTGGGGGAAATGAGAAAAGGCAGAGAGATAGAGTAAGAGAGAGGATATACCAGTTTCACTTTGATACTGCAAGCCCTTTGTTCAGCAACCACATGGGAAAACAAGGAGGAACAGAAGCAGTTGTATCATCTGTTGAGGTTGCAGGGGACTCGGGGTGCAAAGAGTCTGCAGATGGAAGTATACAAGAGGATCAGATGAGAGGGACCTGCAAAGACTGTGATGATTTGACAGAGTGAAAGCTCACATCTGAGCTTGGGAACAGGACAAGTGTCATGAAATTTTTAGGCCAAGAGCCACTGACTGAGGTTACTGAGGAACAATGGGGCTGAGTCAGTCCCCTTGTTCAAGGAACTCTGCTAGTTCTGGTCTTAATAAAACTTATAAAGGAGTCCACAAAATGGCCAAACAGATGCCCCTCAGAAATCAGTTAGGGTGGGGAGTGGAGGGATGTGGCAAGATTAGTAATAGCATTTCACTTTCTTTGTCAGAAAACAGGAATATCCTCCATGCTTGTGTTTCTTGGTCCTTGGCTGCCTTTTTTCAAGATCTTGGAGATTAAAAATTGTCTTGCAGTGAAAAAGTCCTTGATTATGTTTTGAATCCAAATCCAAATCCAGTTTTTAATTCTAAAGAAATGCAGTTGGAAGAGGATGATAGGGGCTATTTTGAAGATGAGTCAAAATGGGCTTGTCAGTATTGCCTTTGGGAGGAAAAGTCTGAATACTTCAGAAAGCCTATTCGCAGATCCTGGTTCCAGGCTGGACTCAATTTCCTCTACTTCTTATTTTGCAGCTTTGTTTATGCTGCCTAATGAACACTAACACTTAACTTTTCACTCCTGTTACCTACTCCTCATTTGGCCCTTATTACTGATGACCCTAAATGTCGAACAGATGGAGGCAGAAGAATAGGCTCATAGAGACATTTGAGATATAACAATTTACTTAAATATGCTCTTTAGGTATTGAATCTGTTTAGGGTGTGCTCTTGTTTAAAACTGGGATGCTCTTCAATCTGACCTAGTTCAGAGTAGGTGTTCAGCAAATATTTGTTGTTGGAAGTTATTAAGCCAATGATTGTAAGTGGGGTTATCAATTTAATACTGACCATATGTTTTGAACCACGGACACAAGAGGGCTCAATGGGACAGACTTAAGACAATTTATTAGCAACAGACTACGGATCACGTAACTAAAGATTCTTTGGACTGGGGAAATGTACTCATTTGCCGATGACCTTTTCTGGCAAAATTTTTGTTCATAATAAACAATTTGTCAGCAGTGAGTCCGGGTTACAGCCTTCCTTGTCTTTAGCCTGTTATTGCAACTCTGCAAAGAACAAACAGCAAATAAAACAATGTAAAGATCTATAAAAAGAAAGTATGGTAGATTTGGTTACATACAAAACATATGTGAAAATTGTTATAGTCACGATTGTGAATTGGGATATTTGCAACACATTTTGATAAGAAATGTTTAATATTCTTAGTGTATACTGAGTTCTATGAACCCAAGAAGAAAAACACTAGAACCTCAGAAGATAAATGAGCAAGTGACACAAGTAGGCAGTTTTCAGTAGTGAAAACTACATTCCTATTTAACATATAAAATATGTAACCTTGTAAGTAATGAAAAACCAGAAATGAAAATAAAAATGAGATAGGATTTGTCCTAATATTAGTATAAAATAGTTATACTTCTTAATGCTATAATGACATAGACAAGTGTTCTCATATATTAAAGATGGAGATATTAATGGGTTTGACCTTTCTGCAAAGCAGTATGGTTATTTGTATTGAGAGATTTAAAATTTTTCATATCCTTGGACCCGGTAATTTTGCTTCTAGAATATATGCCAGAAACATAAATACATATAGAAATACATAGAAAGATTTATAAACAAAGACATCCACTGCTGCATTGTTTTTAATAGAAAGGTAGAAACAAGCAAAATCTCCCAAGGAGAAAAAAAAAAAAAAAACAACTAAACTAAATACATAGTGTATCCTTATACTGGAAAGATTTTACATCTTTTGAAAATTAAATTTTTTGTTAAGATTTATTTATTTAAGAGAAAGAGAGAGCGGTGGGGGCGGGTAGGGGCAAAGGGAGAGGGAAAGAGAAACTTAAGCAGACTCTGCTGAGTGTGGAGCCTTAACATGGGGCTCGATCTCATGACCGTGAGATCATGGTATAAGCCAAAACCAAGAGTAGGACGCTTAACTGACTGCGCCACCGAGGCGCCCCTGAAAATTAAATTTAAGATATTTTTAATAAAAATGAGAAAGTATTGTGATACAATACTATATGAAAAATGATTACTAAGGAAAGCAATAAAAACAATACAAAGCCAAGATGGTAATATGACAAAAGGTAGCATGCTTACTTCTATGGAGGTAATAGCTATGTTATTCTTTAATTTGGTCTGCCTTTCTCATATTTGCCATAATAGGGTATAGTATGAAATTTAGGAAGAAAAAGAGAAGCAAAGAAAGGAAAATAGTACCGAGAGGTAGAAAATCTTGGGCTACATTCTGAAAGCACCCGCTTCACAGAGCTCCTGACTTTACATTCTTTAGGCAGAAAGCTTCTCTGACATCCTGATTCTGGGTCTGCAGACAGCAGACATTCATTTGCATTAGTCTCCTAAACCGCTTGGCGCTGGAGCCAGATACCCAAACCCTTTGGATTTGGTAACCTCTGGTGGATTCATTCTACTGTCAAAATAAAAGCATGTTCTCTGACTGTGGACTCTGAGGTTAAATTCCTAGATTTTTTGGATCAGAATTTTCATTGCTAGTATTAAGGGTTGGGCTGGAGGGCAAGGTGAGGGGGGATGCAATCCCTTTGTTGTAGAGGGTTATTTTATGATAAAGCTTCTCTACACTTGGGTAGGATTTCTAACCAGAAATCCTAAAATCCAGGAATTACGGTCAAGCCAAATAATTCAAGACAACTGGATTTTAATTTTTTTCCTTTCTCGGGTCCAGGTCCCTTGTATATTTATTAAGACTGCTGCTTCCCAGATTTTGCCTCATACCACCACCTAAATGGAAGGAATTTCTATTAGGTAGCTTCAGAGACTAAATTATATCCTGTAATGTACATGAGAAAATGAAAAAAATCTACATCATTAGATACTTACCATATTTTTTCTCTTTCATTTCTTTTAATGTAAATGATGTTTTCCTTCAGGGATAGTTGAACCAAGTTTGAAAGATGTGTGGTTGTCTACATGCAAATGTTATAAGGAAAACGGGAGAAAAAGTGTAATTTTCCATTCTCAATGATGAAAAATAAAGAGGGCAGTTTTAATAAAATATAACAACAAAATTTGTCTTGGTCTTAACACAATTCAATGAAAATATCCTTTGAAGTATTTTTTTTTAAGCTGTATAAAAATAAAAATGAAGTTTGGATTTTAAGAAAGTTTGAAAATAGAGCATGTGCTACTGGGGAGGTCTGTCAAGTAACCAAGTAACTGATGATGTTTAGAAAGACTCTTAACTGTATTTAAAAAAATAGAGAATCCTTTTTTTTCCCCCCAAAGTAGGCCAGTGCCTGGTACAAACTGACAGCAAGCTATAACTTATGAATAGTGGAAAGACTTGTGACTTAGAATAACACTGTTGTGACAGCACAGTAATATAATAGGATTGAAGGTATTTAATAGAGAGAGAACACAAAATAAAAATGCTCTCAGCCTTAGAGATTTTAGTTAGTATTAGGTATACTTTGCCACTCCGCTGTGGGGTGTGTCCCTGGGTCCATGCATGTTTGGATAAGATGAGTATGGGGCTTTCTGCCTGGGATAAGCTATCTTCCTTTTTTCTCCTCCCAAATGGTTTATTGATAATGGCTTTATCTCAAAAGTAGAAGCCAAATGGAAAAGGACAAAATGATCCCCAGAGAAGAAAAATATTCCTGTCAAGAAGAATATAAACAAGTTTAAAAATAACTAAAAAGTGATTTGTCATTAAAAAGTTACTTTCCACTTGTAGAATGATTTTTACAATCTCCAATTAGAGAAAAATATTTCTTATTTTTAACCTCCTGGACCCTCCTTGGCTCAGGTATGGCTACATTCCAAAGCTGCTTAAAGAGAAGAAAGGGATTAGCTTTGGAATGGTGAATTGTCTGTAGTTTGCACTCATGGATACTGAGCTCCAACAGCTGACAGGAAAGAGAAAAAGTAAGCACTCACATGTTAGGTCTATATGAAATCAAACATCAGGCTACTTGGATACATCTAGATTTTAGATACTTGGCAATGTGTAAGCAAAATGTTTTTGTGGTTTGCTCTTACTCTAGACATTTTAATACATTAGGATCTTAGCTTTAGAATCCTAAACAAGGAGATGTTTATAGATATTTTAATTTGAGGAAAAAAGACTGTTGATTGAAAACTGCCATCCCAGATCACCCCAAACAATATCATCAGAATATATGAACTCAAATATTACCAGTAAACTTAAGACACTAGAAAAAAATATTACACTATTTTGTGCTTCTTGCTAAGATGAGATGACAGAAGATGAATATACCCTCCAACCTGAAATGACTAAAACACCTGACATAGTACATTAAATAAGAATTTCCAAGGGGCACCTGGGTGGCTCAGTCGGTTAAGTATCTGACTTTAGCTCAGGTCATGATTTCAGGATTCTGATATTGAGGTCTGCATTGTCAGGTTCTATGCTCATCAGGGAGTCTACTTCTCCCTCTCTCTCTCCCTCTGCCCCTCCCTCTGCTCATGCTCTCTCTCTCAAATAAATAAATAAATAAAATCTTTAAAAAAAAAAGTTTTCAAGACATTGGGCATCAGGCAAGGAAGACAATGACCCCAGAAAGTTGGAAAACCAGAGATGGTATAAAGAAGGGTATACCAGGTGGAGAAATGGGGCTGGAGGTCCAGGGAGGCTAGTTTGGCTAGAGTTCACAAAGCAGGGTAGTGGAGAGGACCTCCAGAAATCTGTAGAGGGTCTTCCTCAAGTCTTCAGCTGAGTAGTGATCAGCGCATGCATGAAAGGAAACTACCAGAAGTGGAGAAAGAACCACTGGAAGGATTAGAGGGAACAATCTCTAGAGCTCACACAGGGCTGAAAAGAGGTCCAATTCCAACCAGGCAGAGTAGAAAACTTCATTATTTACTGAATGTTGGGTAGATTACATGAAAGAATTTTGCCTCAATAGTGGGGAAGTATTAGCCATATTCTAAATGCTGCTCTGATCCATACTAAAAAAGCTTATAAACAAAACCTATAAAGATCAAATTATCTCCAGGTAATGTACCCATATCCCAGAACAAAACTGAAGAATATTTATAAGAATACAAAAATAGCTAACACACAAGTTAAAATTAATAATGTCTAGTATTTAATTAAATATTACCAGGCATTCCTCATCTAGGTAAACAGAACCCATGATGAGGAGAAAAATCAATCAATCGCAACCGAACTAGAATTGACACAGATAATTGAATTATTAGACAAAGACATTCAAGTTATTATAATTGCTTTTCATTTATTCAAGATGCAAGAGGAAATATTGATGATATTAAGTAGAGACATAGAAAGTATAAAAAAGAAACAAACTAAACTATAGAGTTAAAAGAATGCCCGAGATGTAAAATAAACCCTATTGGATTAAAGGTAGAGATAACTCATGGCAGAAAAAGAGATTAGCGAACTTGAAGACTTAAAAAATATCCAAAATGAAACACAGAAACATAAAAGACTAAAAAAGCATGAAGACAGTTGTCAGTGAGCTGTGGAATGACCTCAAGCAGCCTTATGTGTATGTAATTGCAGTTCCTGAAGGAGAAAAAGAAGGATAAACAGAAAAAGTATTTGGAGATACAATAGTCAGTATTTTTCCAAATTTGATTAAAACTGTAAAGCCACAGATCCAAAAAGCTTAAAAAAAAAAAAAAAAACCAATAAAATAAACATGAATCAAGCTACTTAAAACTAGTAATAAAGAGAAAACCTAAAAGTCAGCTGAAGGAAAAGGACAAATTGTGAACAGAGGAACAAAGATGGCAGCAGATTTCTCTCGTGGTAAACAATGTAAGCCAGCAGACAGTAGAGAATCTTTAAGTTACTGAAAGAATAAAAACAAACAAACAACAACCCCAAAAAACTATCAACCAAGAATTCTGTATCCAGGACAAGTATCTTTCAAAAAATGAAGCCAGAGATGATGTGGCCTCAAAGGAGGATCACTCTTGCCATGATGGTATAAATCACTGGACCCAGCAGACATACCACATGGTAAATCCCGCAGTAGGATGTTGGTAGAGTGAGAGGCCAGCCATGGTAAGGACACTAGAAGGTCAGCATAAAACTGGCCATTTACCTAGCCATCTTTCCTCCCCTTTTATATGCTCTGGTAGCATGGGAGATTGTGAGGGTCTTGTTGTCCTTCAATACCTCCAGATTCAGTGGGTCCCCTACCACAGCTACTATAGTTGTCCTGGCAAGTGTGAGATATTTCTTTAAAGTGCTTTTCATTTTTCTGGGCTGCACCCAAGAAAAAAGGCCCACAAGTCTTCTACTTTGGGATTTGAGTTCATATTAGGGGTTCTATTGTTTTCCCTTACTCCTACCCCAGGGCTCTATTCTTGGAGTCAGAAATATGCCGGCTTACCAAATCCTGTCTAACTCTTTTACTTTCTCTGAAAATCTTCTTCCTATTTCCTCCAGCCCATAGAAGTTGTGTGTATTCTCTCTGTAGTAGGAAACTGTTTCGCTTCCTGCAAATCTATTATTTATGCCAGAATCTGAACTATTGGGAGCTTAAAACCTTCAATTTGAGTTATTTTATTTTTATTTGCATTTCTTTCACTGCATCCTTTCACAAATAGACTGTAGGAGACCAAAAAAAATACCACATGTACTCAGGTTATCACTCTGTTAGAACTGAAAATATTTTCTCCTGGCACATTGCTTATGTTTAGCTTTCTTTATTCTGCTCTTTCATAGCCAGCTGAGAGTCAGAAGAGTACTGTGTGTGCATGCATGTGTGTGCACACCTACAATGAGTTATTAAGGGGAAAAAGGCTAACACTCAAGACAAATTTAGATGATGGGCAACATTTCTCGAGGGCTAGCCCTGGTTATGATATCGAGAATGCTCTCTAATGCCTTCTATGGTCTATAGACTATTATTCAGATTGGGAGCTTACAGCCCTGGCAGGAAGTTCACTGGGGAAAAATCTATTGAATCATTTCTTGGATTAAACAGGCAAATCAGTCATGTGTCTGAGCCTAGAAGTGTTACCAGAAGTTCCCCAGGAGAAAAGTCACAGGAGATTACCAAACCTTACTTGAGATGGAAGAAATAGGTAAATGACTGAATTTTTAAATTTTGTCTAATGCTTGGTCATTGTTGTACATATTGTAAAATGGACCCTGATAGTCATGGAGCAACTTTAAAGATTTTATTTATTTATTTATTTGACAGAGACAGACACAGCGAGAGAGGGAACACAAGCAGGGGGAGTGGGAGAGGGAGAAGCAGGCTCCCCGCGGAGCAGGGAGCCCAATGCGGGGCTCGATCCCAGGACTCTGGGATCATGACCTGAGCCGAAGGCAGATGCTTCACGACTGAGCTACCCAGGCGCCCCTGGAGCAACTTTAAAAGTGTAAAGTGGCACTGTCTTCTATCGATAAATATTTTTTTTTTTTTTATCGATAAATATTTTTGAGAGAAATCTTGCTAATGTTGCAGAGATATGGCTGTAACAATAGCTTACCCTTATCACATTTCATCCAGTCTAAGATGTTATCAGCTTTAAGATGTACCATCATTTTGTGTACCAAAAGGAAAAAAAAAAAAAGTCAATAAAACTCTAGCAGAATGCTCTTAGAGTATTTTTTATTTTTTTAAAGGGTATTTTTTTTTAAAGATTTTATTTATTTATTTGACAGAGAGAGAGAGAGCACAAGCAGGGGAAACTGCAGTCAGAGGGAGAAGCAGGCTCCCTGCTGAGCAAGGAGCTTGATGCGGGACTGGATCCCAGGACCCTGGGATCATGACCTATCAGAAGGCAGACTCTTAACTGACTGAGCCACCCAGCCACCCCTCTTGAATATTTTTTAAATAATTTATTGATAAAGCCCCTTTAGACTTATTTAAACATAAACTTTTATCATTTATCCATTTTGGGAGTATATTAAAAGGAAAGTACAAAAGAAATTAACTCCTTCCTTCCTTCCCTCCTTCCTTCATCCCTCCCTCCTTCCTCCCTCCTTCCCTCTTTTCCTTCCTTCCTTCCTTCCTTCCTTCCTTCCTTCCTTCCTTCTTCTCTTGTTTTTGTCTTCATGATCCTATAGCTCTGGAACTTAAGTTCAAAGTTGGAAGGAATTTTTTTTTTTATACAAATTCTTGTTTAATGCCCTATTGTGCTATGTAAAATATGAATTTGTCATATCAGCTTGTCATTTCCTTTTACCTCTTCCCTATATCAGTTTATCCTGTCTTCATTTCTACTGCTTGGTGTGTTATAGATAATCTTTTTGTAGATACCTAAGTAAGAAAACGTTAACAGCCTCATTTACTTGCAGGTATCGATGTGGTTTGGAATTCTGGGGTCCAGAGCCCATGGCCAAGAAAGAATTCTTGAGATGTTTTGGTGCAAAAAGGTGGTTTTATTGAAGCGTGGGGTCAGGACCCATGGGCAGAAAGAACTGGTGCCCCAGGATTATGAGGAGCAACTGATTGTATGTTTTGGGGTTGGGGGGAAGGAAAGATAAAGGGAAGTTTCCACAAGGATTTTCAAATGCTAAAGAAGACTCACAGGATCCTGGAGGCCTAGCTATTGTCCAGCTAATATTGTTTTTCCCTCTAGCAAAACATTAACATTAAGACAGTTGGGAGTTTCCTGAAGGAATGTTATACTCCACCTGCCTCAAGTATTTGTCAGTGGCCTGCAGGTTATAAGGACATTTAATTTTACCTGCATTTCTTTCTGCCTTTGTTCTCCCCGTCAGGTATCTTTCTTAGGTCTTGATTGTTGCCTTGCAAGAAAATACGGAATTTTGTGATTTTTCAACAATGATATTTGTCTCCTTAATATCAAATGTCACAATATTCATTTTCTGTGACCTCAAGAATACATTTTAACTTTTGTTTCAATTGGAATCATAGTGCTATCTTTTTAAAAGACATCGAAAAAGCCAATGACACTCGGCACATATACAAACAACTATGCACATACATCAACTGAAGTGACAATAATGTGGGCATCCATTGTTGAAATCACACAAGCGCAAAGGATGACATTTACCTCACAGATGCTCCCTAGTCAACAGAGACTACAAATTGTTCTCTTGTTTTGGGTTGCTCTGAGCCTCTTGATTATGATGCTGTAAGGTAGAAATGCCTGGGGGCACTCACCTGTGCCCGTACTAGTTTGAGCCCTAACAGACATTTCCTGATTGGAGACAATACTCTTCCTGGACTGAACCTTGTGGTTCTTACTATGATTGCAGAACACACCTCAGCGACAACCATCAGGAAACTTTGAAACACTCTTACTCACAAGTCCTAGAGGATGCATACCACACCCAGGGCCACAGATAAGGTAGCAGTAAGAGAGAGAGAGAGAAAGAGAGAGGCAAAGAGAGAAAGAAAGAGACAGAGAGACACCTAGAGTTTTCCAGGTTCACTATTAATTGGGGAATTTAAAACATAAGAGTGGGACGGAAGCCTGGAGAAGGGAAAGCACGGTTACTCAGACAGGGCTTTTTAAAAGGGGAAACTCATGGGTGGGGAGGCCTGGCTCTTTATCTAGTTGTGTAGCTGCCAATGTGTTTATTTGAGATGGATGTCTTTGAAATGGATGCCTTGACAACCAAAGCTTAATGTCAAGCACTGACATTACAATAAAAAAAGCTAACGGTCACGCATTTACACTACACATCTATTGTAAGACACTTCCCAGTTTCAGAGCTGTTAAAACATTATAGAAAATGCATTTTGGAACTAAAGAAATTCAACATTGAGCATTTATCACTGGCTAAGTGCTTTACATAGAACTTAAGTAATCATTGCAAATCAGGATTACCACTTTTCATCTCTATTTTGCAGATGAAGGAATTGAAGCTCACGGAGGTATATAACTTGCCCTTGGTCATAAAACTGGCAAATTGAGGAACTGAGATTTTAACACAACTCTGCCTGATAGAGCACCCAAGCTCCTTACCACTGTGCTATCCTTGCTTTGGGGACTGGAATGAAGGAGTCCAAAGCTGCTTTAAAGTTAGTAAGGCTCTCCAAAATCACTTTGACATTATTTTTGTTCTAAACTATTTGCTTTCTCTTCAAGCAAACTTCACTGTATGATTTAGAGTAAGTATTCGCTATACATTTGTAGAATGAATAAAAGCTGTTATAATCTGTTCTGAGTATTGAATGTCCATAATATGCCAAAGTTATGTTATGGGAAAATACAACTGTTGAGAAAAGACTTGTAACGGGAACTTACTTTCATAAAGATGCATGTAAAAGTCCAGATAGTTTGGATAACTCTCCAGGGTCCAACAGTGTTATCCATTACTGCTATATTAAAATGTATTAAATACCACTTAAAAGGTATTGACAGTCAACAAATAATAGACCAGTTTGTGATCATCCTTATTTTGAATACATATTTTTTTCTGTTTGGCTATTATACCAAAGGCAATGAGCATAGATTCTCATGCTCAAAAGGGAGTGGGTTGGGCGAAGGAGAAGAGCAGAGTGAAAGGGAGATCCACATTCACCTGTCGGAGAACATCCATTTCTGGGAGTCCAGGTGGAAAGGTAGAATTGATTGGTTTAGAGAAAAGAGGCCTATCAGGTAGAATTAATATTGCTTCCTATTATTTTAATTGAGCCTTTCAATATAGGTCTATCTCAAGAGTATTAGCAAAGTATGAATGATATGTGATAAAAGAATAAATTTCTTGCTTTAATGGACGTCAAATAAAGCAGAATATAAATAACATCCTTTATCTGGTCCATTTGCTACAGCAAGTATTAGAATAGAATTGTCAGAAGTGTCCTGCCCAGGTCTTGCCTGACAGGGGCCAAGGGCTGAACCCCACAGAATGTGACCTTAAGAGGCAGTATATTGGTCTTTGGAAGAGAATTCTTGAAGAACTCTTTGGTCCTGGAAATTCACGTTGAAAGCCATCCCTTCCAGCTGCTGAAGTGACTATGGAAGCGTGTATTAAGGTGGAGCCTCTTTCAGCCTGTTTCTTCCAGTGATGCCATGAGCAGAAGCCACTACCAAGCCAACTAGACACTGAGCATGAGTGACAAACTTTTGGTCTGCTTGCTGCTGAATTTTGCAGTTATTTGTTACCACACCATAACCTGACTTATCATCAATGACCTGAGAGAGGTCAATTTCTGCCTCAAACTTTGTCTTCGTTCAGTGCTCTGTATGAGAATGTGAAATGATTATAGAGTATTCTGAGAAGATTACGGACTCTGGTACTCCAGTTAACATACCCCAAGTGCAAGATAAGTTAGCTGTAAATATTTTGAATGTTTAACTTTACCGGGTGAAATTGAACTGAGACATCCATCTCCAGATGGGGATTTACCTGCCACAAAGAGGACTGGAGAAGCCATACCTTTAACTACCGCACCATCTTTGCTGAATTGTCCTTAGTTGGCACTGTTAAGAACTGTCACTCTGACTCTCCCTTTTTCCATATTCTTTGTGGACAAACCCTCGATCTTCTACCTCTGCTGTGTTTGAACAGGCTGTGACCACGAGTAAACCAGCCAACCCTTGCACATTTCAATCTCTAATCTCCTATTTTGTCTTTATTTTGGAATTAGACTCTTAGAGGCCAATCTATTTACACCAATTCCCACATGTTTTTTAACCTCATTTTCTCCCATATCTTGCCCGTACTACTAAGCCAGGGGATTTAAGGATAAATTAATCTTGCCCTCCAGGACTGACGTCCGACTACAAAGATGGCAGTTCTGTAACACAGGCTGTGCCACCCCATGGCACACATCACAAATCTATCACAACACACTGTCTATCTTAGCCTTACATCTTTCTCAGCAGGGCTATCAATAAATTCATTCATTCATCTGTATGTGCATTACTTCAGCAAGAATTTTTGTTGTTGTTATTCAAAGATGTTTATAATTTTTGAACCTCAGCAAGTATTTATTGAACACTTGTTATATTTCAGGTCCTGCTCTAGGCATTGGAAATAAACTAGAAATTATAATACTGAACTTGAGTCTCCAAGATGAAATAAGACAATGCATAAAAATACCCTTGTGAACTCTAAAGCTCTATTCAAAGAGATTAGAAAGAAGTTTCCATATTCCTCAATATCAAATTTTCTCTTTTAGTAACATTTTTGTAAAGTATGGTGCCTAATTTATCATTGATATTTTACTTGTTAGTAAACCACAGGCAGAAAGTTGCATAGGCTCAGTAATCTAACAGACTTGTTTTAAAAAAGCTGGCTGTAATATTTACATGGTTAAGTCATTTAAGTTCTTTGGGTCTCTGGTTTTTTATTATGGAGATACATAACACAGTAATAGATACATAAGGATTCTTTACAAATATTTGTAAAGCATTTGGCATTGCAATTAGCACATGGTAAGCTCTCAATAATTATGTTGGTTGTTGTTAATACCCTAAAGTCTAATAACAAGCATTTTTTCCCCATGAAATTAAATAAAGCTACTGAATTTTGAAGAAAAAAAGTAGCTTATAAACCTTTTTATTTTCCTTAAATTATCCCTTGTGCAAAAAAAAAAAAAAGTTGTTTACCAGCGATTAAGCATTGTTATCACCTGGAGATTGCTACAAATAACAGAATTTCAGAACCCTCCCGAGGCTCACTAAGTCAGAATCTGCATTTTATCAAGGTCCCTGGGTCATTGGGATACACATTAGCTTTGAAGAAGCTTTCACTGGGTGAAGGGGTGCATAGAAGTTGCTCAGGACTGATCAGATTCATTTTCGTTCCTGTTCAAGCTTCCAGTTTCAGCTTTTCAGTTTTCCATAATTAATGTCCAGAAACAAACAAACAAACAAACAAAATGAAAACAAAGAAGAGTAGAGTATAGAATGAACTTTAAGTTGTCATCCATTTCATTTGGTGTTAAGTTCAACCATGACTCTGCATATGAATGCTTTATCTAAAGTCTATTTAGTCCATGTAACAATTATCCAAGGTAGGCATTATTATCTTCATGACAGAAGAAGTGAAAGTGAATCTTAGTGAGATTACAAATGCTTTAAAAGGACACAGAGCCCATAGGTGGAAAAGCTGGAATTATATCTTCTGTTTTGTTTTCTAATACACCAGTGTGCCATTACATCAGTTGCCTTGCATTTCTGCTCTGTAGGTAATTGATCAAAGAGGAGGCTTTCCTCCTTTCCAACAGATGGGAAACACAGTATCTCCATCTATCCAAGAGTATTTATCCTGCTACATTAGTCCCCTCCCCTCTGTTTTTACTGGGTCTTAAAATGGTACACATTTTGCGAATGTGAATTATCGAGCCAACATATGGTTTCAATTGAACAGTGCCAATATATCATTGTGAAAAAAAAAAAAAGAAAGAAAAAGAAAACACAAACTAACCCATGTACTTTTGCAAATGTGTTTTAATAAAAATCTATAAAGTGAAAGTTCCAGAGTTAAGTAGAGACACATTTATATTTGCTTATTTTTACCTTTACTGTTGATCATGCCTAACAGCCAGAGCACTTTAGACACAGCTTTCATTCATCTGCTTTTATGATTTCCCTGAAATTTGGGGCACTATTTACCAGAATTCAGACTATAGCTTACTGTGCCTGCCTATGGCCTTGTGGTGGCTCAGGAGCTGCAAACTTGAGTTGGATATTTGTTCCAGAAAGATTGTAAGGATTTAACACACCACTCCCATTTTACTGAAAGAGAGATTCATATCCTTGGGTAGGTCTTGCCTCAGAAACGTTTTAGATTAGGAATCACTGAATTTCAATTAGATTGTGGTTATCCACACCCGAACCAGTTTGGTAAAACCTGATGTGGTAAGGTGGAGGCAATGGTTGAAGTAGGTTATGGGAGAATTCTTTCTCTTCAAGCCGATTTGGCACAAAGTGGAGGAGTCTCTGCAGGTAACTACCGTGACAACAATTACTGTCATTGTTGGCGTAGGGCTCACAGTACTTTCATATTCACTTTGCATTTCATCTACATAATGGATCTTTTGAGGTAGGTACTATCAATATATTACTATACAGGTGTGGGAAAAGTTGTAACCTGCCTTAGTCACAGTTGGTAACTGATGCCACAGGTATACATGACCTCTCACTTTGCATTTTTTTAAAGATTTTATTTATTTATTTGAGAGAGAGAGAGCACTAGCTGGGAGAGGGGCAGAAGGAGAGGGACAAGCAGACTCCCCACTGAGGAGGGAGCCCATAGTGGGGCTGGACATGGGGCTCGATCCCAGGACCCTGAGATCATGACCTGAGCCAAATCACTTAACTGACTGAGCTACCCAGGTGCCTCCTCACATTGCATCCTGAGACTTTGCTTAGCTTTAGTGACATCAAACTGTCCTGGTTTTCTTCCTCTTCCAGCTGTCACTTTCAATGGCCTTCTCATATTTTCTTCTGGTTGACTGGGGCTGTATCCGTTGAGGTGCCTTGGGGCGTGTTCCTTGCCCCTTCTCATTCTATTTTCTCACAGATGTTCACATTCCTTCTCATGTCTTTAAATACCATCTATATTCTGATGACTCTAAAATCAAGCAGAAGGGATTTGTCACTTCCATTCCATGGTAGATAAAACAGTTGTGAATTCCCCTGTATTCCTTCTCTTTCTCACACAGGTTTGAGAATGAAAAAATCCAAAATAACGAAGTCATGAGCAAACGAAGCTCACCGTTGCCTCTATGGTATGATATCACATAATTAATAATATTCTGATGCATATAATGCGATGAGTAACTGTAGGCTACAGAAACTGTACTCTTCATGAGCTTTGTAAATTTATTCAATTGTGTCTTTTTCTACTTCATCTATATTTTTAACATGATTAGTTGTAACACATCTTAGCAGATTCCACTTCATTTTATATTGAATTATGTTCTCTTAGCTTTGAAATTATTCCTGCTTGTACTTATTCCACCCAGATCACTCAGGCTAATTCTTCGGTTGCTTCAAACTCAATATTAACTCCTTGAATAAACAACAACTGAACAGTACTGGTAACCACTGCGGACTCATTAAGAGCCTTGAAAAGCACGTAAAAGCATTTGTTTTGTTTTTGACTACTGATGTTGTTCCCCATATTCTCAACTATTTGAGCAGTGGTTTTAGTTAGAAGGGTAATACTCTTAAGCAAGTGTTCTCTGCACACATTGCTTGGGCTGCTGCAATCCAACATGATTTAAGTGAGTCAGCATCGATAACTTGCCCTGTTGGGCTAGCTAACCAATGAGCCACTTGGAAATTTACTTTGGTGGTAGCCTTACTTTTATTTATATCTGGGTGAAGAGAGTCTGCTGTGATGAGATATTAAGTTTTAAACTTTCTAATTTTTTCGACTTGCTTTCCCGTGAATTGGGAATATTGTGGTGAATGCTTGATAAGGTAATATCATCACATAATATATTCCATAGCTTCGGTGTTATTGCATAATAAACACACTGCTTTGCTGTCTAATTCGATAACAAAGTAATCCACACTCCACTGTGTCTGTGAAAAGCATAACATCTGATGTCAACTTTTCTCTCCTTTTTTTGATTTGGTGGGTATTCACTGGTAATAAAAATTACATAAAATATCACATCATGATTATATGTGTGACATGTAGTACTGCTGAGTAGTAACTATGCCGCTGTGATTTATAGTGCACTGAGGAGAAGTGTGAGATTAGTGTTACATATGGTTTGTGTCACAAGGGCTCAACCCTGTCACTACAGTGCAAAAGACAACATGTAAATGAATGAGCACAGCTGTGTTCCAATAAGCTTTCTTAGTAACACTGAAATTTGGATTTTACATATTTTTCCCATGTCACAAATATTTTTCTATTGATTTTCAGCCATTTATGAATATAAAAACCATTCTTAGCTTATAGGCCATACAAAAACAGGAGGCCAGTTGGATTTGGTCCAAAGTCCATAGTTTAATTTCTGATCTTGACTAATACACTCTCTGTAATTGAATTATTGTTTGTACTTCCCAAACCTGTTATTCTCCCATCCTCTTCACCTCTATGAACAACATCGCTACACAAGCTGCTTGAGGTAAAACTTTACTTCAGTCCTTAAGTTCTCCTTTTTTTTTTACGTACAAATATTGACTATATTTTATCATTTACTTTTTATCTGTTTATATGTAAAATAAATTTCAAAATAGCCTTTTTTTCTTTTCAATCTGACAATCTTTGCCTTTTAATTGAGATGATTGAGACCATTTACATTTTATGTAATTATTGATATAGTTGGACATAAACCTACCATTTTGTTATTTATTCTTTATCCCACTTGCTTTTTGTTTTTTTTCTCTTTCTTCTTTTCTCAAAAAATTGAATATTTTAAAATTTTATTTCCAGGATTTTTCATTATATCTCTCTTTAAGTATTTACTCTAGGGTTTTCAATATATATATTTAAATCATAATCATCTACCTTCAAGTAATATTATACCACTGCACATTTAGAAAAAGAACCTTAACACATATATTTCCAATTCTTTCTTCTTATCATTTGTATTATTATTGGCATACATTTTACTTCTACATATGTGACGTATTCCAAAATACATTCTTACTGTTTTTCATTTGGCCATCGATGATCTCTGAAAGCCCTTAAAATCAAGAAATAAAGTGTGTTTTAATACTTACTCTCCTTTGGACCCTTTTGGCACTCTTCATTTCTTGGGGTAAATCCAAATATTCATCTGGTATCTTAATCCTTCTGTTTATGAATTTTCTTGAACATTTCTTGAAGTGCGGGTATGCTGGCAATAAATGGTCCAGCTCTTGTTTGTCTAAAAGACATTTCTGCTTGATATAAAATTCTGGCTTGACAAATTTTTTGTGAGTACTTGAAAGATGTTATTTTTCTTTTTGCATGAATGTCTGTGTGAATTTTCTTTGCCTCTATGTAATATATATTTTTTCTAACTTCCGTCAACATTTTCTCTTTCTCTTTCTTTTTCAACAGTAAAACGCCAATGTATCTAGAGGGATGTGTGTGTGTGTGTGTGTGTGTGTGTGTGTGTGTGTGTGTAATTATCCTGCTTGGTTCTCTGAGCTTCTTGGATCTGTGGATTACTGACTTTCATTATTTTTTGGAAATTCTCAGCATATCTCTTCATATATTTCTTGTGCCCTCTTTTCTTCTGAGGCTCCAGTTATGCCTGTGCTAAACAGATATCCTAGTTTGGATGCTCTCTTCTGTTTATTTCTCATCTGTTCTCTTTCCTTCCCTTCTTTTCCTCCCTTCTTCTTCTTCTCCCCCTCTCCCCGCTTCTTCTTCCACTTTGCTGTTTTTATTTACAATGAGAATAAAATTTCAGGTTATCTAAATTAGCTACAGAGTTTCACACACTCTTTATTTCCCTATTAAATACAGCGATCAAGCATTATTAGATACTGCCTTTGCTTTAGCTTTTGGAAGGCGGGACACTTCACTCTTTCCAAGTACCCTTTGTTCCAGAGTAAGAGTGTGCTTGGGGAGAAATTTCTGGACTTTGTACCGGAGATTCTGCAGACTTCTGGCCTTTTCTCTAGCACTTGCCTCTTCATAATCCTTTGGAGAGGGTGGGGGTTTGTGATCTCTAATGCTATGCACAGTGGACATTGTATAAGCAACTGTGTTAGACCTTAACAAAGAAACAAGCCTCTTCCCAAATGTATTTGGAAGGGTGAGCAAACAAAACCAGCAAGCAGTTATGCAGTTTGTAAACATTAAGTATTTTTCTCAGTGCAAATATGCAGACATCATACACGAAAATATGTAGCTCCCTTTGGCACAACTTGTGTAACAACAATGGCCAATGACATTAATGTTTATGATATCATGCACACACAAGATGATATCTGGCACACACATGGTTTGTGCCAGAAGAACTTAGAGTTGTTTTTTCCTGTCACTCTAATATACCTACAGTTTTCTGCTGTTTATCTAAATAACCAGGATGTCATAATTCATCAGTTACCTCTAGTATATAGTTTTCAGCTATTTTAGAAGATGAAATAACTCTTATATTTGTTCCTTAAATGTACCATAAACACACACATTTCATCTCTGTGATTCTAGCACATAGCACAAACACTGGCGTATAGTTGGCAAATCCTCATCTGTCCAGAGAATGAATCAACGCCAGACATCTGAGCCTTTCGAGCAGTTTAATTCGGAAGCTGCCTATCCCCTTTGCGCAAAGCTGATTTTACGTCTTGGGCCCCTGGAGCTGGTGCTTCTCTGGTCTGCATATATTTGAGCTGAATTCCCCAGGATGATCTCCTCCATGTATTCTTCCTAGCCATTAAATCCTTCCCAGGGAGAACAGGAAGTCTGGCACTGCTTTTGATGACACATCAATGACGTGATGTCTAGTTTCTATTAAAAATTGAAAAGCAAAAGACTTAATGCCAGAAACAAAAAGTATAGACAATGTCATATGTAAACATTAGTATATTGCTTAATATACTAAGCAACCCACCTTGAGGGCTGCCAGGAAGTCCTGGACCAAAGTGGACGACAGTATGAGAGGTCTAGATGAGGATGGCCGATCCCAAATACCATAGGCACATAGCACAGGCAATCACAGCCTTCTTCCGTTATGGTCTTTTTGAATTTTCTACCCAGTTCGAGGCAAAGTAGTTTTCTGGTAGGGTGTCGTGCATCTTTTGAGTTCAGAGTTTTAAAGTGAAGTAGATCCAGTTGCTTAAATTTGGCACACGTATATAATATGCTCAAATTTGCCACATGTAAGGAGTATGGCCTGGCCCCCCTATAGACTCAGGACTTAGCTCTATTTGTGCTGTGAGTTGAACTAGGTTCCAATGGCTCCTCTACCTACAAACAAAAATAAGTATATTGTCTAACAAACAACTGAGTACTTACTCTATGCCAGGCTCTGCATGAGGTTCAAGGAGAAACAGATAAATAAGATTAGTTTTGCTGTCTAGGAGCACGTAATCTAGTGGGAGAGATAGATATGTACCTTGAAAAGGCAATCCAGTGTAAGCAGAGTTCCGATGGGGGATGTACAAGCCAGGACACAGAACAAACCAGGGCAACGGTTACAGGCATTTTCCAAGAGATGATGGCCATCAGATTCCAGGTGCTTGCCATGAGTTATTATTCATTCTTCCTTGGCCTCAGAACTGGAGGTGTGTAAAATGAGACAGTGTGTGGACAGGTGTTATGGACTGAATGTTTGTATCCCCCACCCCAGCCCCACCCCAATTCATGTGTGGAAATCCCACCTTGCAGTGTGATGGTGTTAGGAGGTGAGGCCTTTGGGAGGTGATTGGGTCTTGAGGGTGGAGCCCTCGGGAGCTCGAATAGTGTCTTATCACAGAGACCCCAGAGCTCTCTTGCCTTCTTTCTACCAGATGAAGACACAGTGAGAACATGGCCATATATGGACCAGGAAGAGCGCCCTCACCAGGCACCAGATCTTTTGGTACCCTGATCTTAAACTCGCCTGCCTCCAGAACTGTGAAAAATACATGTTTGTAGGTTTAGCCACCAACCATATGGTATTCTGTTATAGCAGCCCAAACGGACTAGGATGGCAGGATGACCTACTGATATAACAAAGAGCAGAAGTACCATGAGGTCACACAGGCAGGAGGATTTTTTTTTTTTTTTGCCAAGAGGTAAGGAGGAATATTAATATTTCAACATTCATATCAAACACTTCCTTTTATTCTGTATTAGGAAGTATTCTAATAACTTTATATGTATCATCTCCTTTAGTCCTCTAATAATCCTATAAACTGTTTTATCTTGAAAATGACAATCTTCTGGAGAAAAGAGAAGATAAAAGTTGCAGACCAAGGAAAGGTGCTCCATTGTGGAAGACAGAGGCCGGAGGTAAAAACCAAGTGAACTCTGGAGAATGCATCTAAGGGAGTGTCGTTTCTAGAGGACATATTTCTTAGACTAGAATCTGAGGCAGCATAAGGGGACTAAGTGTCAAGAAGACTCATTGAAAGAGATGATGGGCACAGTAGGGCCAGGTGGGTAATTATTTTTTTCTAAAAGTTTATTTCAAAACTTGGCCCTCAACAGTTTGATAAGTGGTCTACTCTCAGATTTTTACTTCCTTGGAAAGATAACTACCTTTCTCTTTCACATAGATAAAAAATAATAGTAATTGGTGTTTTTTAGAGGGTTTCCTATGTGCCAAGAACCGTTTCAAGCATTGGGCATACACTATTTCATGAACTCAAAATAATGACTGTATGAGGAATGAGCTCTAATCACTCCCATTTGATAGATGAAAAAACTGAGATTTAGGGAGGTTAGTAACCTATCCCAGGTTCACGTCCCTTAGCGAGTGATGGAGCCAACAGTAGACACTGGAGCAGTCTGACTTCCAGAGGCTATGCTGGAAACTGAGGAAAGTGTTAGATTATAAGTCAAGGCAGAACTTTTCAGCTGTGGTGGAAAAATCAAAGAAGTAAATTGTAGCAAGATGTGTCCTTTCAAAATTAAATATGGTTTACGTGTTTAAGGATTTTTTGCTGTGAGGCATTGAAGGCAACTGATAACTGTGTGCTGTCTCAGGCGGGGCCGGGAAGCTCTGCGGTGGGAGATGTTAGTCTGTCACCCTGTGGTTTCCTGCAGCTGTGATTTTCCATGGATGCAGTTTTGGACTATCTCGTCTCTAGCTTCTTGATGCCAAAGCCTTCAGAAGGCAGAAGTTCCTCTCCGTTTCTGCCTTTATTTCCCTACAGCCTCACCCACCTCTGAATCACCCGCTTATTACCTGTCCTGGGCCCTTTGTTATCCTAGGATCTTGCTCTGGAGGCTTGTTTTCTTATTTCAATTGTCTCATTCTTTTCCAAAATCATTTTCATCCCGAGGAGGGGTAAAAGGTCTGTCTTTTGATGATCTGGTTGATTTTTCACTGGGAGAAACCTGCAAAATTTCTTTTCAAAACATTTTAAATGGCAGCCTGGGAGGTTTTAAATGCAACGGAAAAATAAGGGATTCATGAGGAAAGGATTTTCAGGAAATTTGCACAGAAAAAATACTCAAGCTGTTTAAAATGCAGCGTTGTCTGCCAAAGTGACCTTACACATGACTGTTCCTTCCCAGGAGCTCAGGCTCCAGTGATTTTGAGTTGACAGCGGTAGGCAAATGTAGAATAATCCAGGCAACAGAGCAGAGCGAGTAGGGGTGGGGCTTCAGCCGCCAGCCGCCCATTGCTGACAGTCACAAGCTGGGAGACCTTGGCAAGCAAGTTTCTGTGCTTTGTCTCTGCCAGCCTCAGTTTTCTCATCTGTAAAGTGGGGATAATGGTAATGATGACCCCGTAGTTGTTGTAAAGATTAAATGATACGTATAAAGCTATTTGAAAAGTAATTGGTACATATTAAATGCCAAATACCAGTAGATCTTATTATTAATACATTATTATTATTTTATAAGTATCTTTTCTTCTCCCAAATTGACATTCAAATAGCAACTGTAAAAATATCTGTGTTGGTATTGACTCTTTCTTCATTAAAAAAGACCCTAGAAGACTTAACCCTTCATCTAGCCCAGCCTTACCAGACTGGGGGACCTTGCCTCTCTCTCCTACAGGCATGACATTGTGCTCGTTACTGCTATAGATGAGCCACTCACTCTTCTGTATGATAGCTTGTTGCCTGCTTGAAGAACTAGCTCAGACTCTCAGTTCCTGTTCTAAGTACTGTTTTCTAAGCATTTCTACCATTGTTCTCAGTTTGGCTCCCTGGGGCCGCCTGGGAGGGTCTAGTCCCTTTTCCTTATGACAGGTCCCCAAATAATGACGATACCGGGCAAGTTACTTAACCGCTCAGGGTCTCGGTTCACTGATAATGTAAAATGGTGATTGTTGTTTCACACTTATGGGGATTTCCTGAGGATTAAAAACATATATGTTTGAAAAAAGCTCAGCATATAGTAGGTGCTCGATAAGCTGTAGTGTGCCAAAGCCAGTTTAAGTGTTTCCCCAGATTCTATGACTTTTTGTCTATGTGACTAATGATTCTTGAGGAAGATTGCCTGGCATCAGTTGCTTTCCTACAGGACACAGAGGGGGAGGTTTCCGTCTTCACTGAGCACATGGCAGCCCTTCCCGGTTTGGGCCATGCCAGACCCACTGTGTGGACTTTTCTGGGCCCCTTGTGTCACTGGCAGTCATGACCTGACAGTGCCCGGTCTTACTTCTGACCTCTGCTCTATAGCTTCCCTGCTTCCCTGAAACTCACTTGGTGCCTACACGTGGGCTTTGGTTTACTTGGCCAGGCCAGCGAGACCGCTGGTTGCAGGCTGCAGATGAGGCCGACAGTCACCAACAGGTTGGCTCCTCAAGCCATGGCTTGTGCTGTAAGTGTTTCTACTGCTGTCTTGATTTCCAGCTTCTTCAGGCCAGGAAGGACAATCCTGAGGTGTGGTGGAGTCCATGTCCCATGGGGCACCTTTGACTAATCGGGGCTAGGAGCTATCCCTCCTTTTCACTCCCTGACAGCCAGTTTTGGAGAGAGTAATTCCAGGCATCTCTCTGAAGATGTCCCACGAGACTGAGCACTCAAGTAGTGCTTGTTAGGGACATGTTATAAAATTGTTCTCCTTTGTTCCCTGCTTTACCCCTCTTTTTCTGTCACTTCCATTTTCAGGGATAGTGATCCCACTACTTTGGGGGGAGTTAGTATGTAAATTTTTGTCTTTGTTTTTGTATTTTGGGAAAACTTGGCAAAGAGGTAACATTATTATCATTGCCCCTACCCCTCCTCTCATTCAGATTTAATTTGATTATCAGCTCTCCACTCTCCTACTCAGAAAGTCAAGTTTATTTCTCTGCTTCACGAGTCAATGCCTTTGGCCCAGATTACTCTCCTTCTTTGTCCCTGCCAGAGAGTTCTTTTTTCAGTTCTCACTCCCTGCTTCCAAACCTCATGTGGTGATTTGATCTACGATAATATGGTGAAAGGACAAGTGGCTTGATGTGTCACTTATTGGAGGTAGTATGTGGAGTTTTCACAAGAGTTTTCAGAAGAAAGAGAGCCTTAACTGGAAACAAGGAGTTGGCAAACTTCTCCTAAAGGGTGAGAGAGAGGGTCAGTACTTTAGGCTTTGCTGGCTATGGCCATATATTGGCTATTGCCACTATTCGACTCTACAAGTCTAATGAAAAAGATACCATAGCAAGTATGTAAATGAATGAACATGGCTGTGTTCCAATAAAACTTTACTTATGAAAGCAGCTTTGGGGGCAGATTGAACCCATGGGCTGTAGTTGCAGACCCTTGCTCTAAACGATGGAATTACAAGAAAACAAGTAAAGCCAAATTTGGGGGAAATATGGGCTATTTAATATCTCTCAATTTCAATTTCTTTAATTTCAATTCATTTTACTTCAGTAAAAACACATTGAGAGAAAGAAAGTGAACAAACTCTTAGGGAATGAACCAAAGTCTAGGCTGGGTGTTCCCATCTGATATAACACTTATTGTTCTTAGCAATCCTATTATTTTCTTTATTAGTTTTTTGATGAGATGAGAAAACTGAGAGATGTCTCTTCATCAAAAAGCAGTGTCAAGATTCACAAATGGGCTACCTTTATCTACCTAAAGGCCTATATTCTTTTTTTTTTTTAATTTTATTATATTATGTTATGTTAATCACCATACATTACATCATTAGTTTTTTATGTAGTGTTCCATGATTCATTGTTTGCATATAACACCCAGTGCTCCATTCAATACGTGCCCTCTTTAATACCCATCACCAGGCTAACCCATCCCCCATCCCCCTCACCTCTAGAACCCTCAGTTTGTTTCTCAGGGTCCATAATGTCTCATGGTTCTTCTCCCCTCCGATTTCCGCCCCCTTCATTTTTCCCTTCCTACTATCTTCTTTTTTTTTTTTTTTTAAACATATAATGTATTATTTGTTTCAGAGGTACAGGTCTGTGATTCATCAGTCTTACACAATTCATAGCACTCACCATAGCACATACCCTCCCCAAGACCTATATTCTAATTAAGGCCCTCCTATGTGCAAAGTTCTGTACCTCTGCTGCATAAAATACCGAGATAAGCCAGTTCCCATTGTTTAGTCTAGAACAGGAAGAAATAGTGCCTCCTGGGGAGGTGTACACTATCAAAGATAAGCCTTGTCAAGTTGGCCAAAGGTTTTTTTGCTCAGGCCTACCTATGCTTAAAGACCCCCCTCTGAGTCTAGCTTTGGCCTGGGCCTGGCCGTTACTTAAATGAAGTCAACACTTTAATCTCTTGGATGGGTGTCTCATTGATTACTCAAGATGAAGAAAGAATTTTGATCAATAGGAACAAAAGGGCACAGAGTGAGCTAGTGGGTCAGAGGTTGAATAGATACTAGAGGAAAAGAATGCAGAAAATAGTCACAGGTAGGACCAAAGATAGAGAGACTAAGGAAGTCTCATAAAAAAATGGGCAGCCCATGGGGCGCCTGGGTGGCTCAGTTGGTTAAGCAACTGCCTTCGGCTCAGGTCATGATCCTGGAGTCCCGGGATCGAGTCCCGCATCGGGTTCCCTGCTCGGCAGGGAGTCTGCTTCTCCCTGTGACCCTCCTCCCTCTCATGCTCTCTGTCTCTCATTCTCTATCAAATAAATAAATAAAATCTTAAAAAAAAAAAAAATGGGCAGCCCAATACTTATTATTTTCATGCCATTTACTCTCCCTACATTGTGAGGTCTATGAGGGCAGGGACCCTGTCTATCCCTTTCAATATACTATCCCCTGCATTTAGTTTATCGCCTTGCACATGGTATGTACTCAATAAATATTTGCCAGTTGCTCTATCAAATGAATGATTGAAATTAGCTAGGTTCCTTTCCCAGTTAGAGAGCTAGAGCCCAAATCTTGTCCCAGCCTCCTTCGGCAGGAACTGCTTCTTCCATAGAAAGAGTCCTATAATCCACTGGTGCTTCCCACAGGCTCCTCCCAGTCTGTGAAGGCTCAAAGCCCGGAGGAAGTGCTCAAACCACCTAGAGTAACCGAGAGTCTTGCATCATCCACAGAGAGAGGGAGATTTTCCAAGTTCTTGTTGCTGTGGAGAGATGAGGTCAAACTGTAAGAGGTCAGCGGTGTTCTTAACACTGCCTTTGTGTTGTTTTCATATAAATATTTTTACTGGGACATTTTTTGGCAACTAAGGCTAGCTCCCAGGACTGTGGAGAGAAGGGAAGCTTTGCTCACCACATGCCAATGGTATGCACTTGAGTCAACTTAGGGCCAGTGTGATTT
This sequence comes from Phoca vitulina, assembly GCF_004348235.1. Classification (NCBI taxonomy): domain Eukaryota; kingdom Metazoa; phylum Chordata; class Mammalia; order Carnivora; family Phocidae; genus Phoca; species Phoca vitulina. The sequence continues at coordinate 7,014,669 of NW_022589719.1, read as the reverse complement.
GATATCATGTCCTTTTTCACTTTTGTCTTGATGCTTTCCCACTGACTCAGTGTCTACCCTTTATCCTTTCTTCAAATGGGAAACAGCTGGGCTAAAGTTACGTTCATGTCCAAATTCCCCACCCCCTCCCCCCTCAATGTCCCCACCTCCTTCCCTGGCCACGAGAGCAGCAGCTGTTTCTGAGCTGCTAATCCTATTACAGACGTTTTGCTAATTATCAAAAAGCTCACTTTGGAAGCTTGTTGATGGGATAGTTAATCAGATTCACACACTTAAACATTTTTTGCCTCTTACCTAAAGTTCTGTTTCAGGACTGTGACATAATTCTTTACTGAGGTAGGTGAATTTCTTTTAAGAAAATTCAAACAATGACCTCTTGATCCTTTCAGTGGGTGTGGAGGATTCATGTCTGTGTCCCTCACGCTCGGCAATGCCTAATCCATACTGGTGTTAAGGATGGTTGGAGGTGCAAACAAATACATTCAAAGCTATATGTTGCATTTTTCTCTTTGTCATGGTCCTACTTTGTCCACAGTGCATTTGACCTGCTTCCTTGTGCTAAAGACTAAACTGAAATACTATATAGTAATAAGATCTTGTGAAAATAAAAATGCCTTACATATTAAAGAGTTTTACAGCTTTTTTTTTCAGGTAGTTCATTTTTACTACCGTATAGGGTAAGCGAAATGCATTATTTTTATTTCTGGGTTTTTCCTCTCCTTCAATAGCTATATCCAATATAAATCCAAGCCATTGATTCTACCTCTGCAATGGTTCCCAAGTCAGTTCTTTATGCGATCTTACTGTGTTACCAGTTTAACCCAGACTGTCATTTTTCTCTCCTATAGACCCTTGTAAGTGTATCCAAGGTGGTCACCTTAACTTCTGATTCTCCTGTTCACAATATTGTCATGATCTTGGCAAAGTACGGAGTTGACCTTGCCACTCTCCTTTTGGTATGCCAGTAAGTCCCCACTGCCTACTGGGGCAAGTCCAAACCCATTGGTGTGATGCATAAGATCTTTCCTCGGGTCCTTGCTCACCTCTGCTTAGTTTCCAAATGAGTTGTGATTGCTGAGACATCTCATGCCCATTCATATCTCTGTGCCTTAGTGGACTACGGCAAAGAAAGTGTTAACCAATTTTGGCATCCTCACCTCCTTTCCAGAAGGCGTGTTTAGCAAAGAACTTGAGCACTTGGGGAATCCTTGATATTTTTAGAAAGTAGGTTATATCAGAATATTCTCTGATCCCTAATTAAATTAATTTTCCCCTTTTGTTTCTGTACATAATAAGTGTAAAAATAAATACTTGTGGAATGAATGCGTTCTTAGGCTTCTCTCTAGCCAGCAATTCAATTGCCAAGCACCATGTTCTCTCTGGAACAATCACCTACTCGTGCTAGCATATACAGCATCTCCCTTCTGTGAGTTGTCTTAGCTCCCTGACTCTGGAAACCATTGACTGTGGGATGTAATTAGATACATTTGAACACACATGTGTGTCTCTGAGTAGCCTCTGAGTCCCTCAGGCAGGATAGCCCCTTATTTCTCTTGATCTGTTACAAGGCCCATTTTACTAGTCAGCATTCAGTAGCTACCTAGCAGCCATGGTAGGGTAGTGTCTAAAATGAGACTACCAAGGCAAGAGAGGGAGGTTTATAATGGTATTGGGATAATACAGGTGTAAGCTGTATAAACAGAATTATCATCTCAAGAATATAGGGTGAGGTAGTCCCTGGATTGGTGAGATAATATGTTATATTTAGTCCTAGCCACCATCTCCTGAGATATAGGGATAACCTGGAGCACAATCAGAGGAGAGAGACAAGGTTGGTGATTGACTGGAAAGCATGTTACGCAACGACTGGTTCAGGGCTCTGGAGGCACTGGGTCAGGGAAGAGAGGGATTGGAGCTGGCATGGTAGCGCCCTGAGAATACTTGAAGGCTGGAACAGCAGGATTAGGCTTTACTGTGTGTGTCTTCAGGAGGTAAAACTGAGACTGGTGGGTTGAAAATACAGGCAAGTGTGGAGGTGGGATTCCTCTTCAGCATGCTCCCCAGACTCACTCCTGCTTGTCTCTTATGGGTATGTTTCTAAAATCACAAAATCCCCAAACTGGAATATGTTGACCAGGCTCAAAGATGTACATCAATTACACGGGATTGCTTTTTGGCTGAGATATAGGGTCACGTATGGCTGCTCAGGGACAAATATTCAGTGCCTATCCCCCACTTGGAAATCTTCCACCAGAAATTGAATTTGGGAGATGAAGCATGGTGCTCAGCATATAAGCCAAAATAATTACATAAAATCTAGATTCTAGGACTTGGGTCTTCAAACCCAGGAGATCCATGTGAAGCTTCTGAAGTATTTTAGTAACTAGAGCATCAAATATATTCAAAGTTCAAAAACCACTTGACTGATTCCTTCCATCATTATTGATTTCTAACAGAGGTAGCGGTAGTGGGTTCTTAAAGTTATGGAAAGAACCTGAGCCTCTCTGATTTGCCAGTGGACATAAGGCTGATCTTACTACAATCTTCTATTGGGAGTTAGATTTCTGCTGAATAAAATAGATGTCTTTCTAGAAGCTGGAGTTGCCAGAAGATGAAATGTCCTGCCTTGATACATGGTAAACTTTCTTGAGGACTTTAAGCATGAACTAAAGAAACAGTCTTCTGACTGTTTCTGACACTAGAGACAGCAGAATAGTTAAATGCATGGGATTTCCAGAGTTTCAGTTCTACCTATGTCACTCATAGGGGCTTGCTTCTGAGCCCCAAACACAGCCATCGGGAAGGCATAGCACACACTCTGGCCATTGTCCATCTTTGTTCTCGTCCACTTTTCTTAAACCATTCCTCTTATCTACTCCCATCTGACTTCTCTCCTTCCAGCCATGCATTTTACTGTTAATTTTCCAAAAGCCATCCCTATCTTACCCCTAAGACTTGATGTTTTATCCTGTGACTCTGACAGTCACATTGCTCCTCTTTAACCCAGCTATGCTGCCTCTGAGTGCCTAAAATAAACACAGCCCCTGGTTTCCTTGGCCTGGGACCTTCTATCCCAAGATCTCTTTCCCCTGGTCCTCCTTCTGCAGGTTGCCTTTAACTCCCATGAACAGACATAGCAGCAACCTAGAGACATCTCAATTCTCTGAATCCGTTTTCTAACAGTTAACTGGTTCTCAAGGTTATGGAGTCATGCACCTACGCAGGAAGATGCTCTGTCCTTTTACCCAGCCACTTGGAAGGCTGAGTTCCTCCATCTGGCCCTAATTCTGTGGTTTCCAAGTGCATAAAAGAGCTGTTGCTAAAAAAGCAATACAATTAGGTATGCTTCTGTCCCTCAACATCTGTGTTCCCCTCACTGAACCATGCTTTGTACCACATAGCCTAATTAAAGTATTTTTACACACAGCAACATATTAGATTTAATATTTTTTCAAGGAAAAAATGAAACCAAGCAATAAAGGAAAATGAGCTGTTTCAACAAAATGCATCTGAGTTTTTTGCAACTTTTCTAATTTAAGCTCACTAGTTGGTAAAACAATTGTATTCTTAAATTTTCTTCACTAACTTGCCTTTCAAGCCCACACTGATGCCATAAAATAATGACTGTCTGGATATAATTTTTAAAAATACTTTCCATTTTTAAAAAATCATTTCATATGACATCCTGGATTTCTCATGCATCCTTGACTCTCAGAAAGCTGGTCTTAGATATGTCAGTGCAATTAACAGAGATGTTCCAGCTCCGAAATGTTTTAAAGGATAATTCTTCATAATTAAATATAAACTAGCAGAGCATTTAAAAAATGTATTTCTCTAGTGCAGAGGATCATAGGGGAAGGGAGGGAAAAATGAATGGGAAGAAATCAGAGAGGGAGCCAAACCATGAGAGACTCTTGACTCCGGGAAACAAACTGAGTGTTGTGGAAAGGGAGGGGGGTAGAGAGATGGGGTAACTGGGTAATGGGCATTAAGGAGGGCATGTGATGTGATGAGCACTGGGTGTTATATGAAACTAATGAATCATTGAACACTACACCAAAAACTAATGATGTACTATATATTGACAAATTGAATTTAAATTTAAAAAAAAAAAGAATTCAGGATTCTATTCAAAAATAAAAAATGTATTAGAAATGTATTTCTCTTTGAATAGTAACCGGTACAACCACAAATAAATCACCTGGAACCTGGAGCATGAGAGTGAAGCTGAAATGTAAATATGGAAGAATGGTACCATGCACCAACAATGGGGCTACAGTGTGTGTGTTTCTATGCACTCACCTGAGCCAGACCTTTGGATAGAAGAAGAGAGTAAACAGGGGCGCCTGAGTGGCTCAGTTGGTTAAGCGGCTGCCTTCGGCTCAGGTCATGATCCCAGAGTCCTGGGATCGAGTCTCATGTCGGGCTCCCCGCTCAGCGAGGAACCTGCTTCTCCCTCTGTCTCCTGGCTTGTGCTCTCACTTTCTCTCTGTCAAATAAATAAATAAACAAAATATTTAAAAAAAAAAAAAAAAGAAGAAGAGAGTAAACAGGCTTGAACAACCCTCTGGTTTCTTTCATCTGACTGACTTTGCTTAGACCAGTGGTTCTTAACGTTTTTGGGGTCACAGACTTCTTTGCGAATATGATGAAAGATTCAGACACCCTCCTCAGAAAAAGACGCCTTCCCACAAGAGTAATTTTGGTAGAGTAGAGATCAAACAAGAGCCTCAGGCAAGGAGGCTAAGGGGTTAGGAACTCAGTGTAAACCTGAGGTCTAATCTGAGCTCAGAATTCAACTAGCACTATTTTTCACATGAATTCCCATCTCTGGTTCCAGTTTCAGACACGTATTTTAACAACCTGCTAAACATCCCTACTGAATATCCATCCATATGTGTCATCAGCATTTCAGATTTGATCTACCTAAAATTCAACACCTAAGCTCAAAATCTGAGTCTCAGGAGTCAGTCATCCTGTTCCTCTACTCCTACCTCCCCACCCCCAGCCCCCTCCCCCCATAGATCACTTACAGCTGCTCCCTCCCTGTCGCTCCCTCTGCTAGCTAGGCAGGGCCTTATCACCTCCAGTGTGGTTTGGCAGTAGATTTCCAGCAGCTCTTCTTGCCTGCATCAGTAAGGCATACTTCAATTTTTTTTTTTTTTACCTTTGACTCAAAAGCACTTAATTTTCTTTACTGTCTCATAGATTACATCCAAAATTCTTAGCATGAATTCAAGACTGACCAGCCAAAACTTTGATTCCTCTTTGGATTAAAATGCTTCTGTCTACCTGGTGACTTCATGTCTGCTTGTAGACATATATATACATACATAGCCTTATATATAGCTTTATTGAAGTACAATTTATATATCATAAAATTCAACCATTTTAAATGTGCGATTCAACAATTTTTAGTAAATTTTACAGAGTTGTGCAAACATCCTAACAATTCAGTTCTGTATTTATTGTAACTTATTATCTCTAGTGTCAGGCATTGTAGTCAGCATATTACTTTTGTAATTATAACTATTCAAATATAGTAATTATTTCTAGTTTATGAATGAAGAACTGAAGACTTAGTGATATTAAGTAATTGTCTGAAGTTATGTAATTAAGAAGTTATGTGAGGATTGGAATCCAGATCTGCCTGACTGTAAATACCATATTTTTAGACTATGTGACATACTGTTTCTCAAATAAGAAAAAAAAAATCCTGCTTTAAAACTATAATTTACTAAATAAAATGTGGATTAGTTTTATCCATGATTGTATCTAAACTCCTAGCACACATATAAGCAAGCAGTAAATAACTTATGAATCTATACCTGTGTTTCCTGGTGGGGTTATTTTAGGATTATTCTTCTGTTATTTTTGCTCAAATGATTGATTGAGGTGTTGGAATAATTTGTGTCACTATGGCTAGGGGTGGGATGGGGGAAGGGCTTGTTCATCAGCTTTCACATGAAGAGGATGAATAGGGTCACTAACTATGCCACCCTTGAGCTAAATAATCCCTCAGGGTTTTAGTTTTCTGATCTGTAACATGGGATTAGCAATACCCTCTGTCCTCATCTTGGAGAATGGTTATAGTGAGAAAATTGTGAAATAGAGGTGGGAAAAAATAAAGAATAAGGAAGAAAAGAAGGAAAGGAACGTACACTGCCTCTTTCTCTCTTGCTCATGTCTCAATGGCAGATCTATTCTTTTCCCTCCTTGACAAAATTAAAGACTAGAGACTGTTCTCTTGATTATCCTGAAGTGCTAGGATTCTTTATTAATAAGGATCTAGTATAGTCATGGTTGATTAAATAATTGTCTGGGCTGGCTTTCACTTCATTTTAGAAACAAACTTTGCTGGAAATATGATGGCAGGAAAGAGGGAAGAAGTAAATAAAGAAAAAGAGAAGAAAGTAAGGGAAGACACTGATGACAATTTGATGACAGAGAAGGAAGAAAGGAATGGTCAGGAAGGAAGAGTAATTGAAAGAAGAAAAGAGAAAGAAAAAGGGACAAAAAGAAAGCAAAGAAAGAAATAGGAGAGAGAGGAGAGAAGAGAATGATAAAGAGTGAAACAATAGGAACGTGGAAACATTAGAAAGGCAGAGAAGTGACACTAAGCTCAAAGGATTTCAACCAGGCCTGTGCATTTTGAAGCAATATTTTCTGAATCTATGCTTTAACTGTGGGCCTTGAAATGCAGTTTGAAGTGGAAACAGCCTGACATTTCTCCAAATGTTTTTTGCTGAAAAAACTGCCTAATGCATCGGATCCTTCTGTGTCCCAGGCTGTGTTTGAAAGCAAACCTGAAAGTCTTGTTCTTTCACTTCCACAGGGAGCGAAGGATTCTTACCTTGGGCTAGCCAGACAAGGAAATGCTCAATGCACAAGCATACACTGGCCAAAGGAGAGGAATTTGAGTTTTTACTTTGCTATAGGAGGACCGGCTTGTTTCATGTTTTTCCTGCTTCTGCTTCAGTGTCATCTCACACATCATGACAAGGATTCTATCTCATTTCAGTGAAAGTGGTTCTCATTAAGTGAACCTCAGAAGACTTGGGAAGGCAGAATAAAGATGGCCTTGGCCTGTTTTGGGGACTCAGGAGGATGCTGGACTTTCTATCAAAGCGTTCAAGTCCAATTCTCAAGATAATTCATGAATCATACAATCCTTCTGGATTTTCCTTGCAAATGGATTGTATAATCTATTTATTTGGAAAAATGAACATAGCCATTTCTGTCCAACTGCTGTGTTTTTCAGGACAATGATTTGCTATCTGTTTTAGATTGCGGCAAAATGATAAAACACGTAAGTAGCTCACAGAGAAGGTTGTTTATAGTGTTGACATTTCTACCATATCCTTCACCAGTGTACTGGAGACACTGATTGGGTCATCCATATTTGTCAGAGCTTAATTGTTTGCTAGATGAAGTTAAAGCCAACCACAGAAAATGTTTATTAAACTGTGATTATACTCAGTCCATTATTAACTAGAAATTCCTAGCATTTCAAAGCACTTAAAAGGGAATCATGGGAGCATTTATTTTTTATGGACCTAAAGTTTTTGTCTCCCCCCCCACCCCTGAACCAAATTCATATATCGGTTGAAGCCCTAACCCCAGTGTGGCTGTATTTGGAAATGAGGCCCATACAGTAGTAATTAAAGTTAAATGAAGTCAAAAGAGTGGGGTCTTGATCCTATAGAATCAGTCTTCTTATACAAAGACACACCAGAGAACCATCTTGTTACCCCCTCCCATCCTCTCTTTTTCTCTCTCTCTCTCCACGCTCTGAAGAAATCTCCTGTGAAGCTGTAGCAAGAAGGTGGTCGAGCTGCAAGTGAGAGAGACCTCACTTGGAACTTAAGTGGGCTGGCACCTTGATCTTGGGCTTCCCAGCTTCTAGAACTGTGAGAAATAAATTTCTGTTGTTCCAGCCACCCAGTCTGTGGTATTTTGACATGGCAGCTTGAGCAAACTAATACATTATTCTTTACTTTTTGCAAGGAAGAAATAGGATGCATTTGCAATCAAGACATGACCAAGTAAGAAGGAAGTCCACCGCACGGTAGTCAGTAGTTACTCCTTATTTCTGAAACCAACACTTTCATCCTCTTAAAATATCTGGGGTTAAGTAAATATTCCCGGAACATTTTGACACTGATCTACTGATTCCACAGTAATATACAAACATGTAAAATGAAATACTCCAGATATCACATTTTTCCTCAAAGACACTAGGGGCCTCACACTGAATGATTGCCTTCAGAGCAGAAAAGAAAATTCTATGGAAAAGGGAGTTTCACATTCTCTTTAGCCGATAGATTCAATGTACCCATTCACAGAAGCTCCAATATGCAGATGACTGTGATATCTGCTGAATGTTTCAGACTTGGGCCAACATTTTCAGAGGAATTTTTAGACATTAAGCACTAGGACCCTTCAACAGAACTTCCCTTTGTAGAAATTTATGACCTAAGCCTGGTGGGCCTGCATGTGCTCCTGGAAGATGGCTTCCATCGAGGCCTTCCCTTCTACCCACCTGTTTTTCTCTCTGGTTCCTTCTTGATTCACACTCTTGTCCCCCATTGTCCTAAACATACTAAGTGACCTCCAGGTCCCTGAAGGCTCCAGACTCATGCATATCTCTGCCTCTGTACTTGCTAATCTCTCTGTTTGGGAAGTGATTCCTTTCTGGGCTAATCCTGTTAACCATTTTAATTGTATCTATTCAATTCACAGTGAGACTTTACTATTTGACAGATGTGTTCTCAATGCTTCACAGCTGTCAACTCATGTCGCCCTTATAATACTCTAAATTTTCCAATTTTAAAGATTAGTATGGCAGAGGTTAAAAATAAGTTGTCTGCCTACTGTCTCTGGTGATTAATGCTGGGATTTGAACCCAGATAGATGGACTTCAGTCTGTGCCCTTAATGCCATGTAGTTCTCCTCCGAATCACCCATAGATGTCACTTTCTCTGAGAAGAATTCTCTCTAAGGCTGGATTTACTGTTTGGTTTTGTTTTTCTCACGTGTTCTGACAGCCTCTTGTGTTCATTGTCTTTGTACTTGTCACTATGGTGTCATCACTGATGACTTGATTACCTTCCACTAATGTATGGTGAGCTTCTTGAGAAAAGGTGTTTTTTTTCTTTATCTTTTTTCCCCATTTAGTGCCTGACACATAGTAGGCCCTCCGTAAATGTTGCAACAATGAATGAAGTTGGTGTATTTGCTATTTCTATAGCTCCGTTTCTGTAGGTGGGCTAGTTTATGGTAAAAACTGTCAGGGGACTCTTGGTTTGGAAGTTCAACTCCATTTTTACAACTATCTTATTTTGTTCTTTGGCATTTAGCACCATGCAGATGAAGCTTTATATAATTACCGAGTATTTATTAAGAATTGATTATATGCCAGAGACCATTCTAGGCACTGGGAACCAATTAGTATCTGTGAGCAAGATAGCCAAAGATCCCTGCTCTTAAGAATTTCATACTCTACTTGTAAGTCACATGTTGTGTTCTCTGGAAAGCACACCCTGATATGGAGTTTAGGGGCCAACACATTTATTAATAGGTGCTCTTGGTATCAAAATCTGTGGAAGGAAAAGAAAAAAAAACAAAACAAACCCAGGATTAGAGGGAGGGAAAATGAAGCCGCACTGCGGCCATGTCACTTTCTCAGACACAGTCTTGGCCACCCCACGGGGAGGTTTGGAGCTAAAACAGCCCATCAGAATTGTCTCTACTGAAATGGCTTTATCTCTCACCTTGAATAGTCATTGTATCTGAGCTCTCCCAGGAAAGGAATGACTTTGGGCAGGGTGGCTCTTGCAGCTGAAACAATCCCTAAAAGGGGAAAAAGATTGAAGGCTCTCTGATGAGCAGGAGGGGTATCTGACAGCACCTTTCATAGCCATGGCGTCATATGTTACATGCTGCATATTAAAGATCATATAGTTTCAGGATAGGTATACTTAAAATTATACAAGTCCAAATCCCAAATCCATGAATTTTTGGTTATTTTTTGATTATTATTAGCAACACTTTTGTAAAAAATAAAAACAGTTTATTAAACTTATATGCTTTGGGAAACAAGAGAACATTAGAATGCTAATTACTACATAAGGGACTGCAAATAGTATAGAAATGTGATGATTCAAATTTCATATAATTTTATTATTTTTAGCACATGTTTAAAAAATAATTGGGCGTTTTAAATCCTTTTTATAAAAGTGGCTTGGAAAATACATATGTACATGCTTATGTACATACATAAAAGAGAATGCTTAATGATTTAGTGTTTATAACCTTACAGACTTCAAAAAAATCAATGCATCAAGAAAAAAAAAGTCTGTGAAATTCCTGTACCAAACTTTGGTCTAGAACATACAGTCACTGCACAATTTGGGTCTACTCTAATGTTTGGAGATGTGTAAATTAATGAAGATGTTGAAACCCCTCAAAGAAAGACCTCTTCTTGCCACCTCTTCTTGCTTTTGGGTTGTCCCTTAAGTTTGGAGTTTGGTTAATTCTAGAGACATGTTTTTGGCCACATTTACTGTCTCTAATTTTCCTTCTCCTATCTCTATGATTCTAGGAAATAATTCTAGCTGTTGCTGTGCAGCATAATGGACACATTTTACCCTCGCTTTCAGAAACTTCTCCACCTCCAACTTTGAGGGCTAGACCAGAATATATGGGCATGTCCACGGTCTTCATCAATAACATTTAGCTCTCTCCCAGGCCCAGTCAAGGTGATCAAGAGATGTAGAAGTTGAATATTGTACTAGTTAACTACCAGGTACCTACATTAAATATATCTGGTTAGAATTCCAAATGTATCCCCTCCTAACTGTGTGATCTTGGGAGAGTGACTTGACCTCTTTGAGCCTTCATCTCTTCTCCATAATATGGGGAAAAATAGTAACAACTAGAGGAAATCATTAAGTAGTGTGTGTAAAGTGTCTAGTGTGGTGTTTCAAGAAAAATAAGCACTCAATGCATTATCTCATTTAATAAATCATTTATATTGTTATTATTTGTTAACAATAGCATGAAGAAATTGTAGTTGATGTAAACAAAATGGTAAGCCACTCAGCCGGGTCATACTGTCCACAGGAGGACAGCATATTAAGAGAAAAGCAGCAGTTAGTATGGTATATAAAATGCAGGGAATCAAGATGCAAAAATATGCCAATACATCTTCAATTTCTTCAAGGGAGGGGCACAGTAGTTTCTAGGCACAGTCCTTTTGTTCCTGGAGAGGAGAAGGACAATTTATGAAGCTTCTATAGCTTGACAGAATCACTGTTTGAAAGTATTCAATTTTCAACACCTCTAGTCTACACTTCTCTTTCTTAAAATAAGAACTTGTAGATATTTCTTGAAATCTCTATAAAAATAAATAAATAATTCTTAAAAAAAACCCTCTAAATAATCTTAGGATAAAGAGTCCCATTTAACTTTAAACCAGCATCTTCTAAACACATTGGCCATATTCACACCACTTCAGATTTTTTTTTGTCCTTAAACTAATACATAGCATTGTTTGACTTTTCTTTTCTTTCCTTTGCTTTGCTTTGCTTTGTCCATTCAAACCACAAATGTGTGTTACGGTTACCTGCCTACTGCCTCTGCTAGCTAAAGAAGCAGTGCATCCCCGGCCTGTGACTCCCTGGGCACACACAGATCTAGGACAAATAGGGGTTGCCTGCCTCCTCTCCCCATGCCATAGAGAAAGGCTTGTTGAACTTCAGCCTCTACTTGCCCCAGCACATGCCAACGGTCCAAAACAACAACTTGCTGCCCTGACCTATGGCAAAGTAGACCTTGTCACAACTAGACTTGGGTGGCTCTCCATTGAATGAAATAGCCTTCCCTGTGCAAGATGAGACCAAGGGAAAAATTGGCCTTTCCTCCAGGAACCCAAGATAGGGTAAAAATCTTTTTTAAAGATTTATTTATTTATTATTTTAGAGAGGGGAGCAGGGGCAGAGGGAGAAGGAGAGAATCTCAAGCAGATTCCCCACTGAGCAGGGAGCCCAACTCAGGGCTTGATCTCATGATCCTAAGATCACGACCTGAGCCGAAATCAAGAGTCAGACGCTTAACTGACTGAGCCACCCAGGCACCCCAATGTGTATGCAGTCTTACAGCAGGACCTAAGGCACCGTGGATCTCTCTTGGTCACTGCTTCCAAGAAACAGCAAAGTGTCCAGTCAGGTTAGTACACTTCACACAGTAAGTGGAGAAACAAAGAGAAATGTAGGCATGCACATGCACACACACAAAACCACCCATATTCTCTGTTTTGTGTTTTCCAGATAACTCCAGAGTCTCCTGGGCAGATAATTGTCCCTCACTCTAGAACCAGGGATTTCTTCTCCCCAACCCAGATGAAGTTAGTTTTTTTTTGTGAATGGGTTCAGCAAATTCATCTGCCAGAACCCAATAATCTTTGAAGTGTTAAAAAATCTAGTTTCTGGGGCACTTGGGTGGCTCATTCGTTAAGTGTCTGCCTTTGGCTCAGGTCATGATTCCAGGGTCCTGGGATTGAGCCCCGCATGGGGCTCCCTGCTCCACAGGAAGTCTGCTTCTCCTTCTCCCACTCCCCCTGCTTGGGTTCCCTCTCTCGCTGTGTCTCTGTCAAATAAATAAATAAAATCTTTAAAAAAAAAATCTAGTTTCTGAACCTGCAAAACCAAGCCCATTAACTGGACCCATAAGTAACAGATGTAATGAAGTGGACAGAAAATGAGAAGATGAGGATTTGGGTTCTCGTTTTGCTATCAAGTAACTGTCCTTAGCAAGTCGTTTATTAAGCTCTCTGCTCTCCATTTTCCCCTTTCTTTAGTAAGAGGACGATAATGCCAGTATCACATGTGGTAGTTGAAAAGTGCGATGGAGATACATGGGTTTCATTATGATACAGAAACGCTGAAATCATTATTCTCATAGCTGGAAGGCATTTGAGAGATTGTATCTTCTAGACTCTGCCTTTAGAAAAGTGAATGTCTGAATCACCACTGCAAGAGCCCCTAATTGATTCAATTCCTAACTCAATGCAAAAAAAATTTGCACATGGGAAAAATATGGCTTTTCAGATATCTTAGCAGGCTCTCAACAAATACTTGTCCAAATGAGTTAAGGTGAAACAATTTACACAGCAAGCAGCTGATGTTAAAATTTCAAGTATGCAAAAACAAACTGTATTTTTCCTATAATTGGTCTTTTGCTCCTGACCATCTATTCCACTTGCCACAGGTCACTTGACCTAGTCACTTCCAGGTGATCTTGGTCAACTCAGATGGAAAGCTCAGGCCCATTCAGGATTTTCCTCTTGTTCTCCAATCCATTTCCCCCAGTTCCTGGGACTGATGTCTGTACAATAGTCATCACTCTGGTATTTTCTGGGAGGAAGAGTTGTCCAGTTACTCTTCAATCATCTGCTGAAGAGACTGAAACCTCCCTGACTTATGATGGGATTACATCCTGTTAAACCTATTTTAAGTTGAAAATATCCTGACTGGAAAATACATTTAATAGCTTAACCTCGCCTACCTTAGACATGCTCAGAACACTTACATTAGCTAACAATTGGGCAAAGTCATCTCACACAGAGCTTATTTTATAAAAGAGTGTGGAATATCTCCAGTAATTTATCAAATATTGTACTAAAAGTGAAAAACAGAGTGCTTGTGTGGGTACAGGATGGTTGCGAGTCTATCACTGGTGATCCTTGTGATCATATGGCTCAATGGGAGCTGGGCTGCCACTGCCCAGCATCACGAGAGAGGATCCTACTGCATATTGCTGGCCTGGGAAAAGGTCCAAATTCAAAATTCCAAGCATGGTTTCTACGGAATGTGTATTGCTTTCACACCATCCTAAAGTCAAGAAAGCTTTAAGTAGAACCCTTGTTAGGTCAGACCGTCTGTATTTACATCTATTGAGAGGTCTGTGTCCCACCTGGCTTCCATGGTCCATGGTCTCTGTGCTGCCTTCTTTGTCCCTTTGCTTCTTTCCTCCTCTTTCCCATATCCTTCTTGCCTTCTCCCCCTTTCCCTTCTCCTTCATTTGTTTGTTTCTCTCTCTCTCATTCCCTGCCCCTCAACACACACACATGAGCACGTGCATGAACACACAAGGACACACACACACACAAACCATTTACTGAACACATAGTGTCAGCCCTACAAAAGTTGCTAAACTGTGGTCCTTGGCCTTAAGGAGCTCTCAGATAAAGTAACCTGCATCAACAAGGTAAGGCCAAAACTGTGAGTCTTGAAAAAGCCTAAATCTCTCAAAAGATCTTTCCACGAAGGAGGCCAAATCTCTGAGGACCAAAGATACTGAATCCTAAAACCGTCTTGTCTCTGAATCACCTAAGACCAAATCCTACCCATCACCTGCCTCACTGCCAGAAATAAGAGCCCTATAGGAATCCACAGGCTCCCTTTGTTTGAGGATAAGCAGGGAGAGATTCATCTTCACCATCTCTTGTTAATCACCCTCACTTGACTGTGGTTACTGATGAGGTAAAGTCCCTCAGCAAGCTGAGGCAATATTTTCCAAAGGAAGGCAAGTTTTGTTTTGCATTCGGTCCTCCCCATCATCACAAGCCACGCTTAGGTTCCCAGCCTGGATCTGCCCACAAGCGACCATCTGGCCCACAGCTGCTGCGTCCAAGTGGAAACACTCCAGCCTGAGGACTCCAAGGGCTCCTTTTACTTCTTGTAAATGGCAAACTCTGCATTGTAGGTTACCCCCGTCCTCTCCACTGGAAAGGCAACTGTCATTTTCTTTCCTTTTTTTCTTTCTATACACGGTTGTTTATGGTGGGAGCACATATGTCAGGCACATGGCAGGGGCATAGTTAGCTTAAAATACAAGCATGACCAGTCGCATTTCATCAACTCTGTGAGAGCAGTTCTCCAGGAGAAGCTTAGAAACTGAACTTGTAAGGTTGGAGTTGTGGAATCCAGCCAAATGCATGTTCATTTGGTCGGGAGAGCCTGCTGGTTGAGTGCTAACAGTAGGCTCAGCACCAGCGAACAACCTATCCCTCCCATTTTCTTGCCCTGACCAAGCCCAATGACGTGGGTCAAGAATAACAATAGTTAATATTTATAGAGTGCTTATTATGTGCCTGGCGCTTTGCTGAGTGCTTTATATTCATTATCCTATTAAATACTCTTAACTATCCTATGAAGTGGTTATAAATATTACCCCACTTTAAAAATTTTAAATCCACGGTTTCAAGAAGGTGAGTCATTTGTCTAAGGTCACACAGACTGTCTCACTGCTTTCTCAATGGCAGGATTGTTGTAAGCTCCCTGGGGGCAGGAATCATGAATTGTCCAGCACTGAGCCCTCATTAGTTAGCATAAAGCCTCACTCACAGAAGATGCTAAAAACAAATAGAAAAAACCCAGAAAACCCCAAACCCAAACTCCTGCAAAACCCAATACTTGTGGGATAAGTAGTTGTTGAATGAATGGATAATAAGTTTGTGTCTTTCCAATAGAAAGCTATCTGTTTTCTCTACTAAAAACATGGATCCCTCCAACCAACTTTACTGGAAATCATCTAGACCCAGGAACGTGGTAGAGAAAAGGGCCACTGTCACACTGACCTGTCCAGGGACTGCTCTCATCCCACATGATCTGGCAGTGGGCCCTTTGTACCTGAGAACAGATGACAGTTAATGTTGTCTCATTTATTTGGGCCTGTGGTTTTCCCTTTAATCATGCTGTTTGCTTCATTAACATATCTTCTTTGTTCGGCTTGTTCAATCTTGTCCACCTTCAAGTTCAGCTCAG
Organism: Phoca vitulina; assembly: GCF_004348235.1. Lineage (NCBI taxonomy): Eukaryota > Metazoa > Chordata > Mammalia > Carnivora > Phocidae > Phoca > Phoca vitulina. Next base: position 6,998,842 of record NW_022589719.1, on the reverse strand, counting down.
ACTCCATCTCCTCCTGAAGTCTTCCTCCAGGATTCCTTGATCTCTATTTGCTACTACGGTGACTATGGTTCTTTAACACCAGTTAGAGTGTAGTGATTGTCAGGAACCCAATAGATTATGCTCAAAGACTAAGGCCTTAGGTCCAAGGGGTAAAGAGGGCTTTAGGCAGATACTGTCCTCTGTCCTGGACAGTCCCTGGGATGGTGGTTAATAATAACTTAATGATCCAGCCTTTGTGGCCAGACTGTTGGTCCCACGTCCTTCATGGCTAACACATCCTTCTTTCCTCCATGTCTTCATATCTGTAGGGTTCAAATTGTGCCTCCATACATAGATACAACTTTTTTTTTTTAAAGATTTTATTTATTTATTTGACAGAGAGAAAGAGAGAGAGGGCACAAGTAGGGGGAGTGGCAGGCAAAGGGAGAGAGAGAAGCAGGCTCCCCACTGAGCAGGGAGTCTGACGCGGGGCTCGATCCAGAACCCTGGGATCATGACCTGAGTTGAAGGCAGATGCTTAACTGACTGAGCCACCCAGGCATCCCTAGACACAACCTTTTTTTTTTTTTTTAAGATTTTATTTTATTTATTTGAGAGAGAGTGAGAGAGAGAAAGCACAAGAGGGGGTAGGGTCAGAGGGAGAAGCAGACTCCCCACTGAGCAGGGAGCCCGATGCAGGACTCGATCCCTGGACTCCGGGATCATGACCTGAGCTGAAGGAAGCGCTTAACCAATTGAGCCACCCAGGTGTCCTAGACACAATCTTTTAATGAGAACATTTCTTCATACTGAAATTTTAGACAATATTCCAATTGACATTCAAGTGTTTACTCTGTACCAGGCAGTTTACCTCCATTATAACATGAATCCAGTACTCAAACAGTAGGGCTGATCTAAACTCACACAAAATATGCAGGTTTCTAGGGCTGGGATTTTAGGAAGACCATGGAGGCCTCGTGAATTCCTTCTTCCTGAACCTTCTTTCTTACTTCTTGCTCCTTCCCGAGGTTCCACTCTTGGAATTTTGTTCTCTTGGTTGGTCCTATAAAGAGGCAACCATTTGGGTTTTGATGACCATAATAATTATGCCTTAGAAATCGTTTCCTTGGCTTTTCTTTTTCTCTGGCCATCCCGAGACTTTAGCTGTCAGGCTGGCTATGAGTTTTGCTTTGTTGTCTTACATGACACTTCTGTGTGTTAGAACCAGGGTCAGAATAACCTCAGAGCTGATATTTGATCAGTGTCATAGTTTGCCAAAGTGCTTTCAGAGGACCTCTTCTGAGCCTTAAAATTCTCTATAAGGGACAGGAAGATTCTTATCCTCATTTTGCAAATGAAGAAACCATGGTTTAAAGAGATGGCGTTTCTGATCCAAAGTCATACAGCCAGTACATGAAGGACTAGCATGTTCCATGACTCTAGCTTTTTCCACCATACCATGCTTCCCATTCTTAACATTCTCCCAGACACTGTTAACCACATTAAAGTGACCTGGGATGGTTATAAAAATACAAATGCCAAAGCCCCACCCCCAGTGATTCTAATTTCATTGGTATGGTTGGAGCCTGGCCATCATTATTTTTTTCATGCCCCCTATTCCTAATGCAAGGACCATTGATCTATATAGTCTTTATTGCAATGATACTTGGTGAACTGCAAGGGATTCTACAAATTGCTGGCAGTATGAATATCAGTGCTTTTTTCCTTTGTAGCAGTTGCCGAAAGCCAGACTGTTAAAACCACGGAATCCCTGAACAAGGAAATTTTCTGTAGATACAGGAGCTTCAAAATCCAACTCTGTGTCATTCTAGAAGACAGTTTCCCACTCCAGACTGCGTGCTGCCCCAAGCGAAATAAAAGAGGTTATCTCCTTTAACTGGTCAGCTGTTAGTATTTATAAAGCTGTTTGGGCTCTGCAACTACTCTGCTATGGAAATCACATTAACAAGAGCTATCACCAGCTCACTTTTATAACTGACCAACCGTCCAGAGGAAAAATGTTAACTAGTTTACAGTTTATACTTTCTCAGAAGTTTTATGGCAAAAACACATTTTCCAATAAGTACATTCCTCTCTTTCTCTGGGTTTCAAGCATAACACTTTAGATGTGATCCGTGGCTTGGACCTGGAAGCACAGTCTGCTACTCCTGCCCAGGGAGGCCAGCAAGCTTAGCAGCCGCAGAGGGACGCAGAGCCCTTGTCCTAAGTGCCGACTTCTCCAGCTCAAAGGGCCGGGGTCAGCTCCCCCTTCCGCGCCTCCGGTGCAAGGTGGGTCTGACGTGCTGGGGAAGTTGTAGAGAAAAGTGAAAGGAGGCGAAGCTGGAGAGACTTTTTGTCTTCTGAGTAATTAAAACCCAGGTAATCTGAATCACAGACCTGTACCTCTGAAACAAATAATACATTATATGTTTAAAAAAAAAAAAAGAAGGGCACCTGGGTGGCTCAGTCGTTAAGCGTCTGCTTTCGGCTTAGGTCAGGATCCCAGGGTCCTGGGATCGAGCCCCACATTGGACTCTCTGCTCAGCAGGAAGCCTGCTTCTCCCTCTCCCACTGCCCCTGCTTGTGTTCCCTCTCTCTCTGTGTCTCTCTCTGTCAAGTAAATAAAATCTTTAAAAAAAAAGAAGATAGTAGGAAGGGAAAAATGAAGGGGGAAAACGGAGGGGGAGACAAACCATGAGAGACCATAGACTCTGAGAAACAAACTGAGGGTTCTAGAGGGGAAGGGGGGTGGGGGGATGGCTTAGCCTGGTGATGGGTATTAAGGAGGGCATGTACTGAATGGAGCACTGGGTGTTATATGCAAACAATGAATCATGGATCACTACATCAAAAACTAATGATGTACTGTATGGTGACTAAAGTAACATAATAAAATAAAATTAAAAAAAAAAGTTAAAAAAAACAACCCAGCTAATCAGAAGCTTCCTTCAATCAGAATTCCCTTCCATTGCAGTGCGAAGAGATAAGCCCTTACAAGACATAGGTATGGTAAGCCATTTAGAAAAGAAAACCTTTCTATGTCATGCGTTTTATTAGAGCATAAGAATTTAAAATCAGAGATGGCCTTTATTCATCTTTGTATCCTTCTCACCTAATAGAGTGCTTAAAGAATCTTTGCCCTTAATATATTTGTTTTCAAACTCATTTTTTATTTTCACCAAATAAACATATGCTAATAGGCTTTTGTTTTTGTTTTTTAAACAGTATATTTGAAAACTTTATCATGAAAAACAGCAGCCTCCAGCTTTCTCCCGTGACATCCTGGTTCCATTCTCTAGCAACTTTAAAATATTTTGACTCTTTGTCTGGCATCTTTCTTCCTTTTCCTACATAATACATTAATGCTGACTTCTCTGGATTTATCAATTTTAGAAGTTATTTATTAGCCAGGTGTCAACTTTGGGGAATGGTTTCTTGACCTATTAGGGCAGACGGAGATCTAGCTGTGTGTCACTTCCTTTGCCCCTGACTTCTCCATCCCCACCTTCCCTCTGAGCACAGTTTATGTGACAATTCCTTTGAGTGACCACTTACATGCCTTTGTCCATGTAAGTATTATTTGCTGCTGAGCCAAGTGGGTATTCTCTGATAATATTTTCTTTATCATACGTTTTATTTTCTTTCTCAAGTTAACTGCCTGCTTTTATGTTTATTTCTTTCCCTTTGTTGAAATTGTCTCAAATTTTTCAATACTTCCTTCTAAATGCAGCACATTTCCAACATGCCTGTCAATACTATTTTTCACACGTGCAGATGTATTGTCACAGGTCTCAAATAACCTCTTAGTTCCATTTTGATATTTTTCCCTTTGAGACCTCTTGCTCTGTTTGTGCTCAAATCTTGGGGGGCTGTTCTCCTGCTGAACATCTGCCATCTGTCTGTAGTAAAAAGCCTCTGAGGTGGCCCCTGGGGATCCCATTTCTTGGTGTTCATGTCCTTGTGCCATCTTGTCTCTGTGGGAACTATTCACACACTTTTGACATACTTATGTGCTAAGTGTTCTTAGGTGAACCCTTACGTGAACACTGTAGAAAACTTCTGTGTTCAGAGAAGAGACAATCTTGGTTCAAACTAAACAGGAGCACTGGATATAAAATAAATGGCAGGATCAGAGAACTCGTAGAATAGATGGAAAACCATCCTGTGTAATCAGTCTATGTATTATCTGTTAGTAGAATCTACTTAATTAGATCGTCAGCTTCTTAAGGGCAGTGAGGAGTCCTCATGTAAGTCGATTATTTGAAGTTTTCGAATTAGAGTTGTACATCAAGTGGGTGTCCTCTATGCTGTGTCCTCTCCTGCATGTCCCCCACTGACCCTCTCCACTCCTTCCCTTCTTGCCTGGTCTCTGGCACTTCTGCTAGATGACCGGCCTCATTAAAACTCAATCATTTTTATTTTAACCTTAAACGGGGGACATTCAGTCTATGCCATTTCTCTCTGGTGACTCGGACTACTGGGAAACAGAATACACATATGGAGTAGGTTTCACAGGGCGGGGAAGAGCGGGAGCAGCCGGCTGGTGAAATGCTTCTCCTGTCAGCGGCACGATGCCCCTCGCTGCTTCTTCAACAGTGATCATCCATTTCTCTCTCTGAAAAGAAGCACTCTGTCTTAAGCCAGAAATATAATGAGAAAGAGAACAAGTTTTCACACATGAGAATTGTATTAGTTACATAACATCTAGGCAATTCATGGGAATCTGTGAAAAAGTACTCTTGCAGGGATCTATATTTACTGCAGTCGGACACACAGCATAGATTTGCTTTGCCATCCATACATGCAGTGTATCTACTCATGCTTATTAATCATAAATATTTTGGACAGGTCCTCAAGATATCTACACACCTTAGACAAAGAGGGAACAGAATAGCCTTCTATTCTGTAGCATCGCCAGTATTATATTTCATTCCAACACCCCTAGAATATTTGTGGTCTAATTTCCTACTGGGTAAATGTGTAAAGAAAACATATATGGTTTTAGAATAGATCCTTAAAAATAGGAGGCACCAGGGTGCCTGGTTGGCTCAGTCGGTAGAGTGTGTGACTCTTGATCTCGGGGTTGCAAGTTTGAGCCCCACGTTGGGTGTAAAGATTACTTAAAAAAATAAAATATTTTTTAAAAATTAGGAGGCACCATTTCCTCCCTCCCTCCCTTCCTTTCTTCCTTCCTTCTGGTATCCTCTTCCTGCCACCTCTTTTTCTTCATTAATTAATTGAGTAACTCTTATGCTCCATCTGTAGGTAAGGCACAATTAGGGAGAGAATGCCTCTTCTAGCTTCACATCTGGGAATAATTTCTCCCATTAATCAGGCCCTATGGACTACATTTAAAAGCAATCTCTCTCACAATCTAAAACAGTTTTGCAAGGGGACCTGCAGGCCGGTGACTTCCACACAGTAAGTTCTTTGTTCATGCCCTCATTTTACTGTCTACTGTCTGCTTCCCTTTCACTCTACTTGACTGTGGACTCCTGGTGGCAAGACACTAATTTGCATCTGGATCTCTTCTCCCTGCCTTCTGTTCCTCAGCTTCTCACTCCTCTCTCAGCCAGAGACGTCATCCTTCATGTTGCAGGGGCTCCATAAGGGTTGGCAAAATCGGAATTCTAAACAAACAAGACATGGCACCAGAGAGGGATAGAGAAATGGCTGTGGGAGTTTGAAGAGGAAATGTCACGAAGTCGTGGAGTGGAGCCAAATCAAGGAAGGAATAGGTAGAGCTCTAGCATGGGTGAGCTGGGCACATGATTATAAAATCTGTTCCCTCTGGGGACTCTGAGGAAGTTACCTTCCCTCTCTGAGCATTGCACCCTGCTCTTAGTAAAATAGGCATAATAATATCGTTTTTTTCCTACCTCCCTGGACTGTAGGAACCTAAACTGAATAACATGTGTGAAAGCAATCCGAACCACTTGGAAGTCAGGAGTGACAGACCCAAGGTGGGGCATTATGATTTTCTTCCTGAAAGCTGCTGTTTAAAATAGTGATTTAAATAAGATTATTTGATGTTAAAAGAATTAGTATATTTCATTTATGGTGATCTTTTAGTGGCAAGAACCTAAAGGCATATGAAATATTGGTTCCAATGACCATTAAACATGGGATCAGATGGTTTCTTAATTAAAGTAGTTGCCTCGCTTTATTAGTCAGGAGAGGCTAGGCTTATGCTGTGGTAACAAACAACCCTGAAATGTGGGTGGTTTAATACCTCAAGTTATTTCCCACTCACGCAAAGTCGGCTGGAAGCCCAAGCAATTCTCCGGGGCAGTGGCCAGGGCGGGGATTCGGCAGTCCGAACTTAGTTCAGTCTGGGACTCCACCATCTCAGGTGAGCATTTCTCCGTGATTGCTGGGACAGAAGAAACCAGATTGGAGAATCATGCAGGGCTTTTCACTGACTCCGCTTGGAAGTGCCACATCCCTTTCCCATCTGTATTTTATTCTTCAGAACTAGACAGATGTCCCTCCCTCCCCCTGAAGTGCTGGGAAGTGTAGTCTCCCTTACATACCCAGAAGAAGAGAGGAGCTGGGTATTGGGAAGCATTAATAATATTTACTATGGGTGCCTGGGTGGCTCAGTTGGCTCAGCGACTGCCTTTGGCTTAGGTCATGATCCTGGAGTCCCGGGATCAAGTCCCGTGTCGCGCTCCCTGCTCAGTGGGGTGTCTGCTTCTCCCTCTGACCCTTTCCTCTCTCATGCTCTCTCTCTCTCAAATAAATAAATAAAATCTTTAAAAAGTAATAATGTTTACTACACTACCATATTTACTGATGCTGTTGGAGCATGATCCCAATTCCATGGATAATAAAGCATAACAGTAATAAAGTTGAAAGGCAATCCAGCACTAACAGTTCATTCTTAGAGATAGAGAAATGAAGGTGTTGTGCTCAAGGTCATGAGGTCGGTAATGATGAGTCAAGACTAGAACCCAGAGCTCTTGATGCTCAGTCCAGAACTCCCAGTCTAATGACATTTCCTAAGTGCTTTCCTTGGGAGGTTAATAGATCTCTCTCTCTCACCCACAAAAGTGGTTCCATGGTCAAATTAATTCACAAACACTGGTTAAACACTAGGATAAACAAGGCTAACTAGGTTTATTTGCAACAGAACTCCTCAGAGCCTTTAACATAATAAAGTACATTGTGAATCTTTAGGTGCCAGAGTATCCAGAAATTATTGACCATTTTTGAACACAGGAAACATCCCCTTCCCTGCAATATTTATTTTCTTCAGAGTACCTTGCGAGGATCACACTATCATATCATACTTGCAAAATTGTTATGCAGACAAAGTTAATCTCTGGAAGTTAGCCTCGTCAATGTTGCTTAATAAATATTTTTTTCTCTGCACCCCTCCTTAGGCACCCATTTCATTCATAATTCAAAATCATTCTGATTTTAAGAGCCATATCTCACTGATACATACCACAGTTCTTACATTCGTACATTATGTCCACTCATATAACAAATACGTAGTGAGCCTGTACTTTATGCCAGGCCTGATACTGATATTGGATATTTAAAAATGGACAAGATGTGATTGCTGTTTTTATTTTGCACATAGACTAAAATGGGAGACAAAACCCAAATAAACAATATAACAAAATGTTCTAAGGGCTATTATAGACACAGGAATAACATTCTGTGGGTATACAAAATAGATGTGACCCAATTCTGTTCTCTCCAGTGAATTAAAACTCCTAAGGGATTTTCTCAGGAACTATTATTAAGTCTCTCCTATCCGTTATTTGAACAAGTGATTTCCTGGATCTCAGTGCTCAGTTTTTCTTGTATACTAGTTATGCTGTATCTTACCCACTCTGGACTACTGGGATAAGCAGACGATGTCTTTTGGAATCTTGGCTTAGTACCTCATGTAGTAGCTCTCCCTCCCTACTCCTGTCATGTGCAGATTTCATAGCCTTACTTGTACATTTTCATCCAAGTCCATAACAACTTTGTTCAAGGCAGGGCCAATGACCCACATAGAGAACTACTCCCACTATTAGAAAACTTCATGCCCCTAGAGAATTATCTTCTGTCTTTCAACCAATTTCAGTCTAAGTGAAAGTTCTGAAAGAAACAAGAAACATTTAAATTGTTCCAAATGGGCTACTGCCTTCCAAACATTCTTCTTGTAGAAATTTGTAACAGAGAAGAGAGACCTTATACTGATCCTTATTTGTTTATGTGTCCTTTTCTGAATGTTAATTGAGTTCCTACTAGGGTGCCAGAGATGGTAATAGGCAGGGAAGAGACATTCAATCCAGTCCTCACAGCGATCTTCTAAGCTAGGCACTCTTAACCTCATTTTATAGGTACAGAAACTGAGACACTGAGAATTTACATGTCTTGCCCAGAGATAAACATGCCAATAGGTAGATGAGTTGAAACTGAATCTGGGTTTATTGAATTCCCAGATCCAAAAGGTTGAATTCCAACACATGCTGTGTTTCATCCTGAGGCCTCACTAGTCTCTGAATGCAAATATGCCAACCATTTTATTGACACTCAAATCCTCTTTCCTTATTACCTGCAGGGTCTTTTCCACTCATCTTTGGGAATCCACAGGGATATATTACATATATTCTGCTCCACTGGTTCCTAAACTCATCATCATTAGAATGATCTGGGAAAATTTAAAAAATGAGATTCCTGGGCCCCACCTTTAGAGAATTTTGATTTGATGGGTCTAGAGTAATGTCCAGGAACTTGTATTTTTAAGAAAGTGCCCTGACTGATCAGGTTTTGGAACCAGTCAGGTTTTGGAACACTGGGGACTTTTTTTTTTTTTTAACATCTTATCATCTACCGGGGTTGGGGATTGAGGCCCAAGTGGAGGGTAAGAGATCAGCAAAGCATCTTACGATAGTAAAGTTCAGACAATTAAATAAAGCTATTAGCTCTCTCTCAGTGGCTCCTGGTACCATCTTTCCTCCTCAGAAGTACAGTCCAGGAATAAAAAAAACTAGGCTTTGGTCCTTTCTCTTTTCTTATCTGCTAAAAAGGGATAAAGAGGGATAAAGAACCATGACGACTGTACCATCACAACATAGCTGAAATGTGAACATACCACTCCATCTCACTCCTAGTCTAGCCTAATCATCTCTCTGGGGAGCTACAGCAAGATCCTTCTAATCTGGTCTCCCTGCTTCTAGTCTTATCCCTTTACTCTAGCCTTGAACTTGAATGTAATAAGCGGGCCTACTGTAAGTGGTAAAAATATGTTTCATGCTTTGTCATCTTCAGCAGGAGATTGTGACCTCCTAGAGTACAAGTCTGTAGTCGTAAAATTTAATCATTGTTGCATCGCACAGAATAGTGCCTGACACTTGCAGGTGATGGGCCAAACCTGAAAAAGGAGGAGAAAAACAATAAATATAAAAAGAAGAGAAAGACAAAGACAAAGAGCTGCAGACAAAGGAAGAAAATGATAGTGGAGAAAGAAAGGAAAGAGAAAGTGGAGGAGAGACAAGAAGAACGAGAAGAGGAAGGAAGGTGAGGAAGAATCGTGAACATCTGACAGGGAGAAGAAAACAGGGAACGGGACTTCCCTGTTAGACAGTATCTTTCATTCTCCATCAGATCAGAACAGGCTGTGGCTCCCAGGAGGCTTCAACCTATATACCAGGACACTTCTGCTTCCCTTGGAAAGCATTAAGCTACATGGTAAGCAATTCCAAAAAGCTCAGAGATCCACCACTGGTCTTCACTGACGAGTTCAGAACCTTTGGTGGAGAGTACACGAGATTCAGGAGAGCATTCTTAACTTTTTATCTGGTTGTTTTAATATTGGTAAGGTCATTTTGTGCTCAGGGAGAGAGGGGGGCTTAAGCTCTCTCACTCCTCAAGAGCTGCAGAGCTGAGCTGCAGGTGTTCCAACCAGAAGGCTCTTCTATTAACATCCATGAAGTTGATTAGAAAATATTAGAGATATGGCAGGTTTTCTCCTTCCAGAAATATGAAAGGAAGTCTTTCCTTTTGCTTCCTTGGAAGATTACCTTTTCTCGAAATACATTATTGATTTTCCCTTTTCTCAAGCATAAACCCGAACAACTATGCCTTGTTTACTTTCTTCTTTTCATTTTTATCATCTCTGCCATCAGGAAAACTCAACAAATTGTCCTGCTAGAGTGGTTGCCTTCATGCTAATGGACAACATAGCCAGGAATTGGCTCACATGGCCTTGGCAAAGTCACTATGGAAAGAAGAGGAGAAAAGATAGGTATTTATTGGAATCATGCAGAGGAGTAGTCAGAAACTGCCATTGGGCAAATGTGCCCAATAGTCTTTTGGAAATGAAATACACACCACTTTATAATTCTAGCGTGTTGGGTGCATTGTTCCCTTAGAAATGCGCAGCCGTGCTCTTTAGGTTAGGTACCTTTACAAAAGCCACTCTTCTGTATAAATAAATGTTTCTCATAATTGAAATTGTTTATTTCAAATCCAAAACTGAAAAATATTAACAGATATTGGCATACAAAATATGAATTCCCTACTCCTTTGCCTTCTTGAACAGGGAGTACTGAGCTTGTAACAATTTTTCCGATAAACCAGGATCATTCTTATGGACTTCCATTATTGAATTTGATGGTGATAAAAGTTTGTGTCGCATTACAGTTTTCTGTCTTCTTCTTCTATGTTAAACAATAAATTATGATCTTTAAATCACTCTTTCTCTCTTGCACTCTCTCTCTTCCTTTTTCTCTCCCTCTCTCTCTTGGACTCTCCTACCCTTAGGTTTATTCTGTAAGCCTGTCAAAGCATATGGTTTCGGTGCTTGAGTTTTGTAATGGCTATTTCATGAAGTCAGGACCATTTTTTTTTTTTTTTTTTTTTTTGCTTAATTTAAAGGCATATCTGGAGGATTGAGTTTGTTAGAAATATAAACTGAAGAAAATGGAACACTGCTTTATTTAAATTTACACATTGCTTCTTAACCACTGAAAGAAACTCTCCAAGTAGTCATTTATCACTTTTCATCAGACAGTGTTTTTATAGTTTAAATGCTCACTGAACTTCTATTTTAACTTTCTTCTGAATTACTACCTTATGCTGGTACAAACTTCTCATCCCAGAAACATACTGGTCAGGTCCTGAACTACTCTGTGTGTGTGTGTATGTGTGTGTGTGTGTGTGTGTGTGTGTGTGAGAGAGAGAGAGAGAGAGAGAGAGAGGAGAGGGAGACAGGAAGACAGGAGAATTTTTTTCTCAATCTACTTTACTTTTCAAACGAATAATAGACAAATTTTACACAAATAAACTGAAACCATTAAAATGTTTTTGACTTAAGCTATTTTTTAGGGCCAACATTTGAAAATAACTTGGGATATACCAATTTTGCTTTTGTATTAGGTATGGTATGAATGACTTCTATACACCAGTTACAGACATCCCGGCAACCAAAGCTGATGTTTAGCAGGAGGAGATTGGAATTATATCCACGGCAAGCTGAATTTCTGCCACTCATCATCAGTCATCAGTGACTTTGTCCTGAAACTTAGTTGATTCTGTACCACAAACATAAGTAATTATAGTTATAGCATTCACAGGGTTACCATATTCACAGTCGCTGAATGTCAGCTTTTCTTATGTATTGCCTATGACTAAATGGCAGTTTAAAAAATATCTTTGTGTGTTCCCAGTGTCTCACATGATATTCCCTACTCAGCCGTGCTGCAGCATAACATGATACTCGACTGCCATATGTGTCTCCAGCATAAGGCCGCTATACCTTGGCTCCAGTTTGACCAAATTCAGCTCATTCCAGAACACACTATGACAAATTGGAGAGAGTCTATAATCAGCAGAGGATTTTTGTGGCTTGCAAATGCACCCCAAATTGCCAATAATGAATATTCCATAAGCAAGTAGACTTTTTTAGTTCCAAATGCTATTAGGGAAGCAAATATTTCATCAAAAATACTTATTTTGTAAATACTTTTGAACTTAGCAAATGACTATAGAGATTAAGAAGAAAGACTCCAAGCATGAATGCCATTTACATCCAAAGTGGGATTTTCATTTACAAGCTGACTTCAGATGAAACCTCTCGAAATCCTACTCATCTTCCAACGGAGGATGTTCATATTTTCCAAGGGCTCAATCTCTTGGTCCAATCAATTTTGTTTATATTACTGGAAGATTTCTATTTATAAAAGGGAAGTGTTCCTGCCATGATTGGGAAATAAATTGTTCACTGTTTGGAAGACAACTGACTTTCTCAGGTGGCTAGATGACTTTGCATGCTTTGGGGTTTTGCTGAAAAAGCAGAGTTACATTAAACAACTTGATTTCAAACAGATATATTTGGAACATTTTAGAGCTGAAGGCCTTTGAGACTATTTGGTTAAGAGGCATGATTTTAAAGATGAGAAAACCAAAATCTAGAAGTGAAGGAAACGTATCCAAGTTTATGCTGTGAGTTAGGTTGATCTAACTCTTCTGAGTTTCAGTCCCTCAGGTACTTCCTCACATTAATGTAGCATCATTCCCTCCCCTCACCCCCCACTTTCATCAGTTAGTTATTTAGGACATATGGTATACCAGGCACTACGGTAGTCTCTGGAGATACAAAGACGTATGAAAGAGTTTTTCTATTCGGGAGCTAAATAATGTGGTGAGGGAAAAAGGGCAGCTATAGAACCACTAGTATATTTTAAAAGTTGTTATATTCAATGTACTTTGAGAACACAGAGTAGACTGTGAATACCTTGGTAGGTAGGGTAGGTAAAGGGGGCTGATAAAGACCAAGAAGGGGCTTCAAGAGTCAAGTCTTAAAGACTCATTAGGATTAAGGGTATTTCATGCAGAGAAGAGAGCAGGTGCCAAGAATGTGGTGCATTTGAAGGACAGCAAATAGTTTAGTGTATAATGGAGTCAAAAGGAGATGAAGCTGGGGCGCCTGGGTGGCTCAGTTAGTTGAGCTTCCGATTCTTGGCTTCCGCTCAGGTCATGATCTCAGGGTCGTGAGATGAAGCCCCTGGCTGGACTCTGCTGGAAGTCTGCTTGGGATTCTCTCCCTCTCCCTCTCCCTCCCCCAGCTCATGTGTGCTATCTCTTTCTCTAAAATAAATAAATAAATAAAACTTAAAAAAAAAAAAAAGACTCCCCTTCATCTTCAGCTACTTCTCCTTTCCTTTGTTTCCATTTATAGCACAACTCTTCAAATATCTCTGTTAGTTTCTGAACTTTCTTGTCTTCTATTCCTTCAGCAGCATATGCCACAGTTACTCACTTGTTCCTGTCTGAGATACCTTCCTTACTTGAAATCTAGGACACCACTCTCTTGGTTCTTCTTATGATTTGATCACTGCTCCTTCTTAGTTTCCTTTGTTAGGTCCTTCTGATCTTCTTCCTCTTCTTCTTCTTTTTTTTTTTTCTTGAGAGAGACAGAGAGGGAGAAGGCATGTGCATGAGCCCGGTGGGGAGGGGCAGAGGGAGAGGGAGAGAGAGAATCTTAAGAAGGTTCCATGCCCAGAGCCGACTCAGGTCTCCATCTCACGACCCTGAGATGGTGACCTGAGCCAAAGTCAAGAATTGAATGCTTAACCAACTGAGCCACCCAGGTGCCCCCCCTTCTAATCTTATTAGACACACATTGGAGTGTCTCAAAGCTCAGTGTTTGAACATCCCTTTCTCATGTATTCCCCAGGTGAGCTCATTATGTACCATGACATTAATTACCACTTATGTGCTAATAAATGCAACATTTACCTCACGTCCCAACTTGTTCTTTGTAAACTCCAGACTCACATACTCCTAATAGTTCTATTTTAAAAATATATTCAGGATTTAACCATTTCTCACCACTTCCACAGCCACTACCCAAGGCCATCATCTCTCACCTGGATTATTGTAATAGCTTCCTGTATGGTCTTTCTGCTACAAGGCTTGTCCTCCTCAGTTGTCAACCCAGCAGCCAGGGAAAATTTTAAACACTTACATTAGATCTTGTCACTGTTTCTGCTCATAACATTCTAGGGATTTCCATCTTTCTCAGAATAAGATCCAAAGTTTTAAGCAGGATTTGCAAGGCTCTGTTTAATCTTGTCTCTGACCACCTCTCTGACCCATCTCTTATTACCAATTCTTTTTTTTTTTTTTTTGATCTTTATTTTTATTTTATTTTATTTTTTTAATTTTTTTTATTGTTATGTTAATCCCCATACATTACATCATTAGTTTTAGATATAGTGTTCCATGATTCATTGTTTGTGCATAACACCCAGTGCTCCATGCAGAACGTGCCCTCCTCAATACCCATCACCAGGCTAACCCATCCTCCCAACCCCCTCCCCTCTAGAACCCCCAGTTTGTTTTTCAGAGTCCATCGTCTCTCATGGTTCTTCTCCCCCTCCGATTTCCCCCCCTTCATTCTTCCCCTCCTGCTACATTCTTCTTCTTCTTTTTTTCTTTCTTAACATATATTGCATTATTTGTTTCTTTTCCAGGTGATTCAGTGAAGAGCTAACTGTTGGTCCCCTTGCTGCTTCTTGAACACACCAAGCATGGTCACATCTCAGGCATTTTTTTTTTTTTCTGCCAGGAAGCCTCCTCCTTATGTTATCTTCATGAGTTATTCTTTTACTTATTCAAGTTTTTACTCAAATATCATATTTTCATAGTGACTTTGCCTGACCACTCCACTTACCACTATATTACTTTCTGAACCTTTACTGTGCTTTACTTTTCCCCTTTAAAACACTTATCACCATACCTCAAATGTTTATTTGTTTATTTATTGTCATTCTCCCACCGCACAATGTAAGCTCTAGCCAATGTCTTCAAATGGTCAGCACTCACATTTTTGAAAGGGCAGATGTTACTACCAATGTGATTGCGGTATATAAAATAAAATACTTAAGTATGTCCTGCTGAAAATGATGAACAGCACTCATTTCCTCTTTATACTAAAGATAAGCTATGCATATTTAACAGAATGCTATCATGAGATTCTTTATGTTTTAGTGTTGACTGACATCCCAAAGTCTGAGAACAATACAAGAAATTATAAGTGCCCTCAGATGCCTGAGTGAGATGTTGATCACCCATGCAGATCTATAAAGGCAATAGTTGAGAATCACTTTTGTGATTCTCAGTTCAACAAATTCCTCAATAATACTCAGAGGTTGGAAGGTTAGAGAGGCACCATTGTTGGAGGTAATTTCAATAAAGGGGGTTGTTGGACTTGAGCAATGTTCTATTTTACCTTACTTAATCCCATACCCTTCAAATGGGGTTGAATGGGGTGGGCTGCTTATCTTTCTTCTCAAGCCAAGTGACAATGCCTTAAAAAAACATACATGGAGTTTGACTTGTATCCTGGAGTTTGTGGGGGGTAAAGAGACTGCTGCTAGCCTGATGCCTAAAATATTCTAAAGGTAATAGATAATGGTTTTCTAGTATCATAGAATAGCTGTATTGGGAAGTAACTTCACTTCCATCAATATTAAATCCAAGATGTGTTTTGTTGATGATTCATTTTGGACTTCACAGACAGAGCTAACTTGGGGTCATTTTGGATTCCTCTCCAAGGCAAGTCTAGATGGGTAATGGACCTTCTATCCCTGCTTAAGCTGAAAATCCCTGTGCTTCTGTTTTATATTTTGGGCTTCTACAAGAGTTCATTGAATAAGTTTGGATGGCTTGAAACAACAGTTTGAAAGCCACCGATCTATTGGTGGAGGGAAACAAAAATAATCACTGTGCAATGTGATCCATGTTATGTATTCAGTCATTATAAGGTGTCAGTGCCAGCAGAGATGTGGAAACAAGGAACTCTTCCTGAGGAGGCCTGGCAAGGTGAACTGGGTTTTGAAGAAAGAAGCAGGGACAGGAGAGAGGTATTTTGAGTAGAAGAAACACTGTGTATAAAGTCTCAGAGGAAAGAAAGATGGAACATTTACAGCAGAGTAAGAAGTGAAGGATGTATGGTTGTGGAGTTGAGAGAGTGATAGATGAGGTTGAAAAGAAGGTCCCTAGAAAGGGTCACAGATGAACATGCAATAAACTTTTTCTCAGGGTTAGGTTCTACAGTATTTCACTGATACTATTGCAGGAGCCTCCTGAAGAGTCTCCCTTATTTACTTTTAATTCTATCTAATCCATCAATGCCAATACAACAAATGACACATTTTTGCTTAAATCAAGCTTGTTATAATCCTCAGGATAACATAGTAAAATACTTAAAATGACCCACGATGTTCTGCTTGGTCTCCCTGCTGCTTCTCTTCCAGCCTCATCCTTCCCATGCTGCCCTCCGTTTCCTGTAATCCTGCCCTGGTGATGCCATCTTTTATTTCCTTTAACGTGTCATGCCACAGAGCGTTTCTTATTCCCTGTGCCTGGAGTTCACTCTTTGGCTGCTTTCTGCTCCCCGACCACTATCTCTAGTACTCTTGGTGCCTAGTTTGATTGCTGTATTCCCTCCATCTCTTACCAGTCCTGTTACCTCCTCAGGACGACACCTTCAGAAAATTTCAAATGCCCATAACATATAGTCTCACTGCATTAGGTACATTTCTCATGGTTGTCATTGTACATTATTTGTGCAATTTCTGTAAGCTCCCGCAGAGAAATTACCTTTTTTTTTTTTTTTTTTTTACCATAGCATTTTTAGTGCCCAATGCATAGTCTCTAGTACCTTACCCATAGTCAGTGTTCAGTAGATATCTCTTAAATGAATTCACAGGCATTCAGTTACGTACAAGATGAATATGGGTAATGATTTTTGACTATTTTTTATTTTTTTAAAGACTTATTTATTTATTTTAAAAAGAGAGAGAAAGCGCGTGCACATGCACGAGGGCAAGGGGGGAGGGGCAGAGGGAGAGAATCTCAAAGCAGACTCCCCGCTGAGCGTGGATCCAGACTCAAGGCTCTATCCCAGGACCCACGAGATCATGACCTGAACTGAAACCAAGAGTGAGATGCTCAACTGACTGAGCCACCCAGGTGCCCCGATTTTTGACTCTTCAAAACAAAAATGTGAAGTGGTAACTCTTGGTTAATCTAATATGTCTTTAAAAATCTAATTCTGGTTTTCAGTATCCACATTTAAAATTTTTCTCTTCTCCTTATGCAGGAGGGAAAACATGAAACTGTTTCTGAAGCAATTTTTACAAATCAACATTGAATGCACCACAAAATATGTAATAGAGATGATCTGCTATGACAATAAAAGTAAATACTTCCACTATGACTTTGAGCAATTCCAGATGGTCTGGTGTGGCATTTTTATGAAAGCTTCTTCTAAATTACCACTGTCAAAAATAATTTGTTTTATACAAAACTCTAGTATAGATTACACCTGAATCATGCAAAAGAAAACTACATGGGTTTACAATGGCAAGTTTGCTACAGAAAATGTAACATATGGTTTGAGTAATTGAATAGAAGAGTTTTTATTTCAAAACCTGAACATAATGCTAAGAGTCAAGCCTTAGTCTCTTTATGAGGGAGAAATGTCATCACTTAGTAATAATTTTTATTATTTTGTGGAATTTGAATGTGTGACTATTTTAATTCCATGACGGGTTTATTTTAAACAATGCAGCATGTCCTATTTGGGGTCTCTCTTCCACACCTATGAAGGGTCCACAAAGTTAAAATGGAACAAAACTGAGGCAAAGTGAGGCTCGGTGATCCTTTAACTTATTCATGGAGTCAACAAACATAATAAAATTCCTTTAATCAGATTACAGACTAGGAGTAAGTAAACAGTTGAGATTCAGTCATGTAATTAATTAGCTGACAGTCCCTCTTCCTGCCTCCACTGTTGGCTCCAGCAGCGCCTCTAGAAACTTACTTTGCATACTAATCACCTTGGAATCTTGTTAAAACGCAGAGCCCCATTTGGTTGGTCTTCCCAGAAGCCAAAGATTCTGCATTTCTGACAAGCTCTTCAATTGCTCCGCTGCTGCTGGTCCGTGGACCACATTTGAGTAAGTAGCAGGGAGCTAGATGTCCCAGGGTCACAGAAGGCTGGGGTGTTGTCTTTGTTGTGGAGCTGCTGCATGGTCTGAATGGCGCTATTTGTGTCGGGGAAGTGGGATCAACTTGTACCATGTCCTCGAAAAGTCTGCACAGTTGTTTTCTTTTCCCTTTTCCAACTTGGTAGCCCTGATTCTATGAATGCCACCGCCATTCTCCCAGTTATACACATTTGAAAGTTTTAAGTTATCATTGACTGACTGCTCTGCAGGCTTTTTCTCTTTCCCTTACATTCAATCATGTGGCAAGTCACATGCCTAACCCAGTCCCGTGCCTGCCCCACCTGTCTCCTTTTTCTCCCCCGTCGTTAATCATCATCACCCACACTTACTGAGAACTTCAGCATGCTGGGTTTTTACATGCACGATGTATTTTAAACCTTAAAATAACCGTGAGACAGCTATTTTTCAATTTTAAAATTAATTTTATAAATGTGGAAACTGAGGCAGAAAGCACAATGTCTCAATTCACACAAGTAATAAGTAGTGAGATGGGGGTGTAAACCCAAGTCTGTCTGACTATAGATACTGCCCCTAACCAGTATTCTTGCTGCTTCCGCATATCTCTTTTCCATATCATATCTCTTCCCTCATGTTTACATTAATTGTTACTAGAATGTAAGCAGATTTAGTAGTGCTTGTTACAGATTAAAGATAGGATAAGCATTTAAGTCATTGTCCTTGAATCTATTATACACACCAGTACCAGAGTGTCTTCCCTGCGCTCATTCCTGATGATGTCTCCTTCCTCATGCCTGCCAGATGTCTCAGTCACATTTGAAATCCTATACCATATTGTCATAACTTACCTTCCTTCACAAACTTTCTACTCCAGCATCATTGAGATGTATCCATACCTCAGTACCTTTTACCAGGTCTCTCCTTCCCCATTCCAACTATTACAATCATATCACAGAGGCAGGGCTAAAATATTAAATATCATCTTCTTCATGAAATATTTTTTGGTTTTTGGACTAAAAACACTTTTTGACTTTCTGGACAAATATACCCTTTTTTGGTACTTACTATGAAGAGGCAATGAGGGGATAAGGGGTCATGATTTAACTTCTAGTTAAAGACCCGAATTCGAGTCAGAGCACTATTAAATCAAAGCAACTCTTTGGGCCACTATATTCAGTTGTGCTGATGAAGGAGAAAATAGGGCTAAGTCCAATCTAAATCTGTGTCCAGGAATCCTTCTCATTTAGAGTTTGATAAGAGAAACAAACGCTAATGCCCTAAGGCATCCACTGCATGCAATTAATTAGCATACCTGCTATAAATCTAGAATGCTACTAGGTATGTACCATCCTTGGGAGAACTGAGAAGAGAGTTATTGAAATTATTTTTGGAGTTCTGTGGTTCACGTGAGGAACTCCACTTGAGACAGGTTGGGAGGATGGGGCACACTTTTGCAGTTTATCCACCTGGAAGGGGCACTTTTTTGTACTTCGCACGAGGCCACTTTGTGCAAGCAAAGGCCTTGTATGCCAGAGTAATTTATAAGCTTAACTGCTGTACAAACTAAAGGGATTGCTATTATTATAATTACTATTATTGGTATTTCCCCTGCTGACCTATAAATCCCTTGAGACAGATGTTATGTTGTACTTATTTTTCTGTGCGCATTGCCGTCACCTCTCTGTCCCTACATTTAGACTCAAATACCTCATTCATACCCAGTTTTTAAAAACAAGTCTTAGGTATTTTCCTCTGGTTTAAAGGAATTTGATCTTGCTACAACTGTGTTTTTTCTTAAAGTATTATAAATTACTTTTGAAATCAGGACAGAAAAAAAAGGGAAGAAAAGGTAGGCAGGAAGCAATTGTAATAACTGGAAAAATATCGCCGTCTTTGTTTAATTTCTACCCATAGACTTCCCATGCAAAAGGGATTGGAGGACACTGCCCTCTGGCACTTGGCACTAAGCTTGAGGAGCTTTGGGCAGCTTCTTGCGTTTTTCCTTACGATGTAATGAGACTGTGCAGAGCTACCCATTTTCACATGGGTACTGGGAGTTAAAAAGAATTATTAACAGGGATGATCCCAATGGACTGAGACCTTGAACTAGCTTATTTCCTCTCTTTCTGGGATGAGGTGCTGGACATCTTTATACCACATAGGGCATACAGGAGAATGATTCTTAACAAAAACACCTTTTTTTGCCAACTTGTTGATGAGCTTCAATCTGGATTTAATTTAACTTAGACAAAAAATTGGGACATTTCTTTTATTCTATATATTCTAGAATTATATATTTTGCATATATTATATTGTATTTTATATATATACATACACACACAGGAATAAGTAATGGAGTGAGCAAAGGAGGCTGAGTCACATTTCTATCTCTTGTAAAACCTCAAATTGGTTGCAAAATAAACAGCATAAGTTCATTGGTTCAATGATATATAAGCCCCTACAGATCTCTTGTTTTACGTTCATTCCCTTCTTTTGGACAAAAGAACCCAAACACAACACTACTATCTGGCTCATGCTGTAAGTTCTCCTGCAGCTGAGCACAGAGAAGCCCCACTTAGAAAACCAGTCAGACCCGGTTCTGCTCTGTCTTCACTCTGAATCCCCTTTCTTGCTCACTCCTGGGTTGGTTCTTCTCTCCAACACCGCCTCCAGTATTTGATGTCTGCTTCTGGTCCCATAATTTAAAAAACCCATTCAGAATTCCCTTGCCAGTGTTCTGGATTCACGTTCCCACTTAATGCTGAGATTAGTCTACCTCCCAACTCTGCTATTTTCGGTATCCCCTTAACTTAAGCTTTGAGTAAAAGACTCAACCAACTTTTGCTCCTGAGAATCCCACCACATGATGAGTCTATGATTAGGTGAAGGGTATAGTGTTCTTTATTTTCCTCCAGATTGTTATTCTTGGTACAGATACTGATCCCAGTGTATTTAAAAATAAACAGTATATACAGGAAACATTTGGGTAGCCAATTAAAGGTTTGCTTTCCACCAGAAAGCTTAGGAATCATGAATCATGAATTATACTTTTAAGGGAAGGACCTTCCTTTCCCTCTTTTTCATAAACTCCAATATTAAAATGTCCAATACCAGAATCTCTTCGGCTATAATCCTCTGAGAGACTTATAATAATATCTGATTGAAAATATTTGCTAATATCACTATTTTGTATGATAGTCTATAATCCTTCATTAATAAGTCAAATTGCCATAAGAATCAGCTTCATTCAGAATATGAACTTCTGTCACTTTACCTACTGATGCTAGTTCTATATTCCAAAGCAATTTCTTCTTTCACATCATGCCTCTTCAAATGGTTGAAGAAAGTAATATCCAGGGGCGCCTGGGTGGCTCAGTCGTTAAGCGTCTGCCTTCAGCTCAGGTCATGATCCCAGGGTCCTGGGATCGAGTCCCACATCGGGCTCCCTGCTCTGTGGGAAGTCTGCTTCTCCCTCTCCCACTCCCCCTGCTTGTGTTCCCTCTCTCACTGTGTCTCTCTCTGTCAAATAAATAAATAAAATCTTTAAAAAAAAAAAAAGAAAGTAATATCCATATTTATATTTAACCAAAATACAATGTTTCAGTTTTTTCTACCATTCCTCATATAACTGCTTTTTCAAATTTGATATTAAAATTATTGCATTCCAATTATAGGCTCTAGAATTGGTCTACCTGGGTTAAGTTCCAGCTCTGCCATCTACAATCTGTAGCATCTCAGGTGAGTCATTTAACATTTACAAGAAACATTTACAGCTGTTTTTTCAGCTGTAAAATGGGAATAAGAAGAATACTTATCTAATAGGTTTTGTGGGAATTGATTGAGAATGTATGTAAAATATTTGCACTTGATCAAAAATCAACCTAATGCATGAGGTATGGTTTAGACAAGTTCAGGAATAAAAATGGAAATATTACTTCTGATATAGAAATTTTACTTCTACCCAAGAAATAAAGATTTCATTGGTCAGTTTAAGGGTTTACTACATTACAAGGTTATAGTGCTCTTGTAGTAAACTGAAAATTCAAGAACTCTTGTTTAGAATCAAAATGCATGATTTTACATTGATTCTTTACCACATTTTACGTTTTTTGTCCATTTTTTCAGAGTTTTGAATTCTCTCTGAAACCCAAAATATTTACTGTTTTTTATTCTTCTTCTTGAAGTTTATTTTTGTTAGTAATCTCTAT
Organism: Phoca vitulina; assembly: GCF_004348235.1. NCBI lineage: Eukaryota > Metazoa > Chordata > Mammalia > Carnivora > Phocidae > Phoca > Phoca vitulina. The sequence goes on along the minus strand of NW_022589719.1, from coordinate 6,976,674 downwards.
GTCCAACTTGGGGTTTGAACTCATTATCCTGAGATTAAGAGTAGCATGCTCCTTCAACTGAGCCAGCCAGGCACCCTTACTATTATTCTTGATTATGGCTAACCAATTTAAACTGGTACTAGCTTATAGTTTTGTTTACTGTGTTCCTTTAATGTTCCTTAACTACAAACTGAGATACCAGAAACCTTTAAAAGGGGGGCTCTTTTTCCCTGGGAGACTCTGAGAAGGCTTCACTCTAGAACTCATGCATAGCAGTTGTAGATGTAGGCTCATTGTCAGTTGAATTTCTCCTTTTACAAAGCATTTTTTTTTTTTTTTTTTTTTTTTTACTGTAAGTAACTGTGCTTTCCAATCAACAGGGAGTAGTATTTTTCCAAATGGTGATGCTATTTGGAATAATTGATCATTTCCACCTGGTCAGAATGTGTGCTTCATATGGCTGCTGAAGTCAATTTGACTGATGTCCCACAGCTCCACATTAGAGTCCACTGCAGGTATTGCTCTTAGCAGTTTTTAAAATACGGAGTTATAAAAGCAATAACTTGATTTCTGATGTCTAGACGTTCTTTCCCACATGACTCCATCAAGAAAGGCTGAGACTCAGGCTGTCCCAACCTGCGTAATTTATACAGTTGAGGCCTATTTTCACTGTCAAGAAGCCAAATCCCTCAGGCAGGCTTGCCAAAGAACTGTTCCACTCATTTTTTTTTCATCCCCAAGGCCTTCATTCTAACATTGGCTTCCCTTATTAACAAAAAGCAGGAAACAAGCTCCTATTTGTGAGATAATGTCTTTTCCATTAAAAGAAGTTGAATCCTCAGAAAAAATGATCTTTTAGCTTCCCAGGAAGTTGACTGTTCATATATCCAATGCTCATGACTTGACATCGGGGTATGCTTTCAAACACATTTGTTGGGTTCAAGAGACTAAAACGATAGTGTTCCTGGTAAAATGATGTCTCCCTTATGGGTCAATTCCTTCTAAATAACAATGAATATTGAAGATCAGTGGGGCACTTTTTCTGTATAATTCCTGTTACACTAGCCTTGTGGGGAGTGGAAGTAGGAAGCTGGGAGTGAGATCCCTGAATCCTAATTTTAAAAATTGTAAGATCATAATTAAAAATTGTTTTTATATAACAAGGCATATGTTAACTCACATTTCTTTTTCCCTTTACAACAAGGCATGAAGGTGGTAGAAAGAGGACTTGACTGAAAGAAGACCCAGGATGTAGTGCCATCCAAAGTATGGTTTTGTGAACTTGAGCTAATGAATTTTCCCCTCTGGACTATAAATTTCTCCTAGGTGAAAAAGAGGAATCTATAAGCACACATCAGCTTTGCTTCTAGCACCTATTTACAGCAGAAGAACAAGGAGAATCTTTATGCTTGGAGGCATGGGGAGAGGCTATAAGACCAAACTTGCCCTTCTACCTTCTTACTTTCCCTCATTTCCCACCCACCATGGGGGCTGTGATTTCTGTACCTGAACAATAAGACATGTCCAGGGAAATAGGGACTAAAATATGGTGTAATGCTGGAGACATAGTAAGGGTTCTGTGGCATACTTGATTTTGAGAGCAGCAAAGGGCCTAGAAGGGGCTGCTACTAGTTGTTCCATGGTTTAAGGGATCCTATGAATAATCCAAAGGCATCATATTTTTACTGCCAAGAGAATCCTGCCAAAGCGTGTCTTTCTTGTGGTCAGATGGTATAAAAGAGATGATGGATCAGAGTGCCTTGAGAAATCTTAGGAAATTTTTACACATCAGTTTCATGGAAGAAGGCAAAGAAATGTAGCAAATTTAGTTTGAAGTGTTTTTGGTTTTGGATAAAGTTTTTGTTTTATTTAGTTATTATTATGTCCAAAGAGCTTATAAGTTGTCCCTCTCCAATCACCAGAACAATCTAAATCCCATAATAAATAATGATTAGGGCATATTCAGAAGAGATGAGAGTAGTGAAGACTAAAAATGTGTCTTCTTTTAGGCTCTGTCTGGTACTTTTATCATCCTCTTGTGGGCTCTTGCCATCTTGTGACAATATTGCACTTGGCTCCAGATGAATTCTAGCAGATCTAACATCATGTTACCAAATATATTACTTACATTTAAATGTATTCCAATAAGTTTCCTTTATTATGTCCTTCCCTGGATGAAAGATATTAGGTTATTTAAATTCTACATATTAAAAATGATCCCAGTTTAACTTTTCAAAACACTGGAAAACAAAAGGAAATGGAATGTATTATTATATGGCCCTTTCCATAGGTAAGGAAAAGCAGGACAAAGGAGAACTCTATAATGCCTAATTATAAGATAGAAGGCAAAGCAGACTTCATGAATGAATTTGGGGATGCTCCATTGATTTCAGAATGTGACCCTTTATTTCTGTGCCTCACAGCTCAATTTCAATTTCACAAGACATGTTGTACCTATTAAAATTATACTTTTTATATTGAAGGCAATCAGTGAGAAAAATCTGAGTTGGGATATTAAGTTGACATGTATTACAGGAATAATGACAAAGTTTTATAAGTTGGCTTCCCAGGAATATGTTCATTACAAAAAAAAATTCTATCAGATATAAATCCATGATCCTACAGAGCTTAGAAAGTATTATTACAATTCTGAATCACAAATTATCTGTGGAACATGACAGTTTTATAATCCTGGGATCCTTGAATATACTACATGTTACACTAATTGTATGTTACTTTACTAGTCATCATTTTAGGCAGATTGGGCTCACTCAGACATAATACAATGTGACAAGTGAATGTGTCTGTGCTGAGACCTAATGCAACACTCAACTCATGAATCCAGTCTGACTGGTGGGAGGAAATGTCAAACAAATTGGGCATCATTGAGCTAACCAGCTCCTAAAGTTTTTACTTTTCGATTCACTGCTGCAGGTCCAAGGACCATGTTTTGAGTATCAAGAGCTGTGGCAAAGTCAAACAAGGGACTTTAATCTCCTCTTCTCCTGAAGCTGGGAAAGTGCCAACTGCAATTTGCCAGCTTTTGCCAGCGTTGGTGGCTTGGGAGATAGTAAAGCAAGGAGGGTTTCTTCTGATGCCAGTTGTGTGGCTCATGTCACATATGTAGAGACCTCTGCGCTTATTGCCAAAGAACTGCTGCCACTGGGACCACATGAACAGCTGATCCTGAGTTCCACTGAGCCCGCAAATAAACTCAGCAAAGAGAGAGAGAAAGCAAACAGAAACAGAAGACAGAAAACATACGGCTCCCAGAGGAATGGTACTGCTAGAGGAAAGACAACAGCATTTTTTTTAGATGTAAAAGATCACCTATAAGAAGATAAAACACACACACACAAAAAAGCCCAGTCTTCTTCTATTAATAAACATGACTTAGGAACTTAAAAAAAGCATCTAGTCAAATAGGTCATGGCTACGGCCTTAGCTAGAGCTTGGAATAAATATCTCAAAACAAATTAAAAATACCAAGAGATGGGCATTGTTATGGAAAGGAGTCTCAGAGGATAGATCTAGGATGCTAAATGATGCTAAAATAATGAGATTTCAAAAGGAGGAAAGAGAATAATTGAAGAAAAACAACAAAAAATATATATTAATAACTGATAATGAAAATGGAAAAGTACCTACTGAATTTTACATAGTGGAGATGATAGAAGATAGAAAAAGGCTTTGATAAAAAATAATTTTCTTATAAAGAATAAAAATCAAATCAGCATCTCATTTTCATATGAAACATTGGAAGCTGGAAAATGGTGGAGTAGCATGCACAGAAGAGTTATCAGAAATGATTGCGAACCTGGTATAACATTTACTTGTGTGGATAAGAAAAAGATACATCAAGATATCAAGATATCATAGAATATATACCACTCATCTATCCCATCTGAGGGAATATTGATATAGGAACTCTAAACAAAAAGCAAATAAATCAGATTTGAACCCTCAAAGATAATGGAATATGACTTGAAGAGAAGAGCAGTAAGTTTTGCAATGGTTATAATCAAAATCTAAGTGGATAATCAGGATGTGACTGGGAATGAGGAGTTTAAGCATAAAATAAGAATTATTAAACTAGAAAAGATAGACTGCAAGGGAAACCTTCATAATTGTCTCATGCCAAAAGTATTAAAAGAACAGCAAAGTCGAGTTTGAAGGGCAGGCAGAGGGAGAAAGTAAGTGCCTTTTACAGATTCATGGAGTGGGGGATGTGGGGGAGGAAACACCTTTAATGGCCCAGCTGTATTGGGGAAAGAGAGAAATCTTTGATGAAATAGACATCTTAACCAAGGGAAGAGCTTCCCTCACTGAAAAAAATAATTAAATATGTGTTTGGTTATTTTGTTCAAAAAGGAAAGTTAAATTTAAATAGGGTGTAAGAGTATAGTGGAAATCCCAATTACAGAATTTAATGAATTACCCACTTGACCAAACCAGCAGAAATAAGAAAGAAAGACAAGAGGAAAAAGGTGAAAAAATAAAGAGACAAACAAACACACTAAGAATAATTTGACTTAGTTGGAAGCAGGAATCATGGGTCTAATTTATCATGGTAATACCAGAATCATGGTACACTTTCATGAACTATTTATTGTTTGAGCAAAGAAATGATAAGTATGGGATCCACCTTCTTGGCCAGATTAGTCACATTATAGGTTAACAGCATTTTAAATAAAAATTTCTAAGGGAAAATTGTGATTATTAAATGGAAGGTATTTCCATTGGCCACCCTCTGCCTTGGTCTTCATGCTTAGCACTAAACAACATCTGTGGAATTGCTGTAAAAATGTATTGGAACAGGAATTCCAGATGCCCAAACTGGGTGGAGCTGCAACACTTCATTTTTTACATTCTGATGTTGGTATTCCAGCCCCCCCCCCCCACACCCACAAATTTTCTAAACCAGCAGCAGAGAAAAAGGACTTGGACAAATAGATAGGATTCACATCAGAGCAGGGATTCTTTTCTAGTTGGGTGGTCTAGAACAAGTCAGTTAACTTTTTTGAACTTCAGTTTGATCATGATAATTATGACAATGATGAAGGGGATGATAATAACAATTTTAAAATGTCTATCAGTTATTGGTCATTTTGTGCCAAGCCCTGTCCTCAGTATCCCCAATTACTTGCTGTACAGCCCGACATCTCTCAGCTGTGTCTCCTCACCATAAATATCGGTTAGCAAGTGTCCATGCCTCACAGATGCTCTCCAGGCATGGACCACTTCTGAGTCACCGTAATCCAACCGCATCTTACTCTCATTCTGTCCTTTCTAACTCAAAATATGTCTGCTATTTGTTCATTTTCCAACCTGGTTTTCTCTAAGATTTCTGTGTTCTCTTGACTTTCTCTCAGTAACATTTTAACTATTACTTTCAGATTAAAGACGAAGTTAAAGTTTTCAGTATCACTTTTAGTGATTGTCTAGTTTTCCATGTATGATTCAATCATGATTTATCTGTCTTATTTTAAAAGCTATTTCCCAGTTTTGTTTTTTTTTTAAAGATTTTATTTATTTATTTGACAGAGAGAGAGACAGCGAGAGAGGGAACACAAACAGGGGGAGTGGGAGAGGGAGAAGCAGGCTTCCCGCGGAGCAGGGAGCCCGATGCGGGGCTCGATCCCAGGACCCTGAGATCATGACCTGAGCCGAAGGCAGTCGCTTAACGAACTGAGCCACCCAGGCGCCCCTATTTCCCAGTTTTTGCTCGTATTGTCAATACCTCACTATTGTGGCTACACGTTTGTCTACATCAGTGATTATTGCCTTAGGATATATCACTGAGACAATGAAAACTTGGATACATAATTCCAAAATGAAGTTAAAAAGATGATATTAATTTCTTCCACTAGCAGAGCATAGGATTTCCTATTTACCCACATCCTTACTAAAAATAGATATTAAAATATTTTTAATTTTTAATAATTATGGATGAGAATGACATTTTATAATGACATTTATTTGATTAACGAGATTGAATATTTTAATATATTATCCATTTATATTTTTTCTGTGATTTGTCTGTTAGTGTCACTGAATCATTTCTCTATTAGGGTATTTCTTTTTTGTATAGATTTGAAGGTGACCTTTACGCATTAAAGATATGTCTTTCATGACTCATTTTAAAATAATTTTCCCACTTTGTCATTTGCCTTTAACATTTTTTTCCCAACTTTTTCTTTTAAGATAAATGCAAAAATAATCCAAAGAATTACCATATATACACTAAATTAGCTTCGCTGGTGTTAATGTCTTACATAACTACAGAATAATGGTTAAAAAAAACTAAGAAATTAACTTTGCTGTAATCCTATTAATTAAAGTACAGAATTCACTTGGATTTTATCCATTTTCAACTAATGTCTTTTTTATTCCAGGATCCCATATAGCACTTAGTTGTCATGTCTCTTTGGTCTCTTCCAATCTGCAACAGTTCCCATCATTCCTTATCTTTCAGAATCTTGACACTTTTGAAGATTATGCCTTTAACTTTTAAAAATTATTTTTAGATATACTTAAGTTTTTATAAATTTTTATGTTAAATACATTAATATTCCTTATGGTTTCCACACTGATGTTAGATATAGAACACTTGGGAAGTAATGTCCTGCCAGAAGATTGCACAAATATTTAATAATATCTCTTAGCACTTTTATTGCTTTATTAAAAAATTATTTAATTTCATACTTTCTAGGACTTATTTTGATGTAAACCATGAGGTAGGAATACAATTTGCTCATTTGTTCCCGGATATCCAGACATTTGTCCCAATACTATTTATTGATTAATCCACCTCTTATATAACCATTTATGTGCCTTTGTGATTGATCTATTTTCTTTTCCTTTACCATTCCCATAACTTTTTTTATTCCATAATACTTTAATTTGTATACTTAATAACATATCTTTATACTGTTACTTTCCATTTGAAAAATGTACTGCTTTTCTATTTTATAATGTTTCCATGTATTAATTTCAATGAATGTAGTGATGACGATCTGTAACTTGTTTATGTTTCAGTATTTTTTAAGTTTTTATTAATTCCAGTTAGTGAACATACAGTATAATATTAGTTTCAGGTATATAATACAGTGATTCAACAGTTCCATACATCACCCCGTGCTCATCACAAGGGCACTCCTTAATCCCCATCACCTATTTACCCCATCCTTCCATGCACCTCCCTTCTGGTAACCATCAGATTGTTCTCTGTAGTTAAGTCTCTTTCCTGGTTTGCCTCTCTCTCTTTTTTCCCTTTGCTCATTTTTTTTTTCTTAAATTTTATATATGACTGAAATCATATGGTATTTGTTTTTCCCTGACTGACTTATTTCACTTAGCATTATACTCTCTAGTTCTATCCATGTCAGCGCAAATGGCAAGATTTCATTCTTTTTTATGGCCGAGTAATATTCCATCACATATATATATATATATATATATATATATATATATATATATATGAGTGTGTGTGTGTGCGTGTGTGTGTGTACACACAGGAATGGAATTGATTTTATATATATATGGTAATATATATACCATATTATATATATTTTATATATAAAACATATATATATGAGATGTATTTATATCTCACAGCTTCTTTATCCATTCATCAGTTGATGGATACTTGGGCTGTTTCCATAGTTTGGCTATGTAGATAATGCTGCTATAAATATTGGAATGCATGTAACTCTTTGAATTAGTAGTTTCATATTCTTTGGGTAAAATCTTAGTACTGCAATTGCTGGATTGTAAGGTAGTTCTATTTTTAACTTTTTGAGGAAACTCCATACTATTTTCCAGAGTGGCTGCCCCAGTTTTCATTCCCACCAATAGTGCAAGAGGGTTCCCCTTTCTCTACATCCTTGCCAACACCTGTTGTGTCTTGTGTTGTTGATTTTAGCCATTCTGACAGGTGTGAGGTGATATCTTATTGTAGTTCTGATTTGCATTTTCCTGATGATCATTGATGTATGACATGAAATGAGAATTTTAATGCATGGTTACAATTACTAATGTACTCTACTGCTTATTTTGTTCATTTCTTTCTTCTGGATCAATTTCAGAACTATCTTGTCAAGTTCTAAATATTTCCTATTGGTGTTTCATTATGACTTCTAAAATGTATAGCTTTATAGAGGAAATTACATTTATTCTGTATCTTTTCAGTTATGCGCAAATTCTTCCTAATAGCTCAAATCTGGATTTTTTTTCCTCTTACTTTTCACTATTTTTATTTAGTGATAATTTTAAGGCATTTATTAACATTTATACCCATTATGAACATAGAATTTGAATTACGACTCACTGGTAAATACTAAACAATTTCAAACTTCCAGTGAATTTAGTAAAAAACCAACAAATAAATATGCATAATACCCTGTAGACAAAAAAAGTAAATAAATAAAAATCTTTATTATTAGATACTAATTAATGCTATTAGGTATTTTTAGTTGACATTTTATTTTACATAAACAGGTATGTTGAAAATTATTAGCAATGAAACACCATAGAACATCATCATCTGCTTTGTGGTATACATAAAATTTGTCAGAACTATGTTTTGTTCTTACCACAGAATTTTATATAGTCATGACACATGTTTCAAGAGTTTATAGCTATGGAAACAATGCTTATGACATAACATTCTAAGTCTTACTGGTTCATAAGGAAGAAAGCTTGTAATTTCAATGAAATAATTAAGAAATGCCTTTTTTTTCTAAAGAAAGAAATGCCTTTAGATTTAATTGAACAGGACCCATTCAGAACAAGCCGTTGCAAAAAACAGAGGCTTATATCTGATATATAAACAAAATGAAGACATTGAGAACAAATACTTGCAAAGTACACCTTTACCAGGCCATACTATCAAGTAAGCTGCTCGTAACAAGTCAGATTAATGATGATAATAATACTTGTGTACTCCCCACCAACCCATACAGATATACACACAAATCATACACTATAGTGTTCGTCAGAGCTAATAATTCTAACAGTCTTTATATAATGGTCAAGATCTAAAAACAAGACCAATTTAGTTGGATAATGAGCATAAATAGAATCTTCTTGAAATACCCAAGACTTGGACTCTATTAGAAATCTTCACTCATCATTCTCTGCCCTAAATCCAAACCTCTCTTTAGGTTGGGGAAATGAAATTATAGCTCTTAGAAGAATAAGAAATCAGAATCAGAGGGAAAAAAAAGATAATAGAGATATAAATAGAATTCGCAATATTTAGCACTTTTAAATGGTTTTAACATAAAGTGTGTTGGTTGGTTTTATGATTATAATAATAACCAGTGAGGACTTTTTTTCTGAAGGTATAGATGATTAAAACATTTGAAATAATCTAGTTTATTTAATTTGCAATTTTTATGATCAGGAGAGTTTGACTGAATTTGTAGTTAATGGCTAAATATTGGGAAAGCCTAATGTATTAAATAAAAATTATTGATATTGCAAGTGATATGTAAATATTTAGTGAAATGTTTATTTTTATTAGTTAACACATTGGATGTTAGCAAAGGTTGTATAATACTGGATTTCTTTCTGTTCATATAAACCATTCAGGTACATAATATGCTTTTGACAAATTTTTTTAAATGTAGGAGAAAATTTTTTTTAATGTGTAGGAAAATGACTGGAATAAAGTACAATGAAATATTTATAGTAGATCTTTATGGTAAAATAGGAGTAATTGCATTTTTAAATATTGTTTTTTAACTTCTAAGGTGTTTTTCAACAAATGTATTTTTCAGTCAAGCTGAGCTAGATTACGCTATAGTAAAAAAACAAAAACAAAAACAATATGGTTAATTTCATGTGTCAATTTGGCTAGGCTATGGTGCCCAGTTATTAAGTCAAACACTGGTCTAGGTGTTGTTATGAAGGTATGTTGTGGACATAATTAATATTTACAATCAGTTGACTCTAAAGTAAATTGTTCTCCATAGTATGAGAGATCTCATCCAATCAGTTGAAGGCCTTAAGAGCAAAAACTGAGGATTTCTGGAGAAGAAGGAATTCTGCCTCAAGACTGTACTATAAAAGTCCTGCCAGAGGTTCCAGGCTGCTGACCTGCCCTACGAATTTCAACTCAAGACTCTGATATCAATTTTCTTACCTGAATTTCCAACCTGCTAGCCTTCTCTTTAGATTTTGGAATTGCCAGACTCCATAATTACATGAGCCAATCCCTTAAAATAAATCTCTTCATATATATCATATTGGCTGTTTCTCTGGAGAACCCTAACTTAAACAATAATTTCAAAATCCAAGTAGCTTAAAACCACTAGAGTTTATTTCTGCATCCTGCTCTATTACCAGTGTGGGTTACCTAGGAGTGTTGATCCTGTGTTGTTGTCATCCTTCTTTGGTAGGTAGACTGACAAAGCAGCTAATACCTGTAAACCTTGCCAGGCTCACTGGCAGAAGGAAAACACGATGGGCCAAAATCCTGCCAATACCTTAGAGCTTCTGCCTTGGTGGGTATCACTTTCACTCACATTTCATTAGCTGGTCCTCATATGGCAGAAAGGGTGAGGAAGATTTCTGGGGTTTCTTTTATAAAAGCACAAATCCTATTCATGGGGTCTCTACCCCATACCTTGAGGTTTTAATCACTTCTCAAAGGCCCTATTTCCTAATACGGGCACATTGGGGGTTAGGATTTCAACATATGAATTTTGGTGGGACAGACACATTCAGTCCATTGTTCTTTCTTTGCTTTCTTTGCTTGTTTCCACTGTCCAACTTCTAGAACTCTTGCATACAGCATTTGATAAACTTTCTTGGGGAAGTTCAGAAGCCTAAGACTAATTGAAAGTAAGCATTGCCTCATCATCATTCCCAATCTCAAGCAACACACCTCCTTCTTCAAAGAACAAAGTGAAAAAGGCTCACACCCTAGCTCTATTTTTTAGAAGAATTTTAATCTTTCTTAATCATCTGAGTCATTGCACAAAACTCCCTTGTTAATTTTGAAATTTCCATGTTTCACTTGGAGGGTGGAGAATACAAGTAGCTCTACAGCCATGGCTTAATTCCAAACTTAAAACTTTTTTGGTTGTTATTTACTTTTGAAACTAATACTGAATGCCACCACACTTACAAGAAAAATGATGTAAATCTCAGTGTCAAAGATCATAATTTAGAATAATAAATTGAGGAAAAATACATCAAGGTTTTATATTAGATTTTAAGGTTTTTCCCATATGTTTTATCTCATTAAATATCTTAACAATCACATGAGGTTGGCATTGTCATTGTTCAAGAAAACAGGGTGAAGGAGGGTTATTAACTGAACTCAAGTCACACAGCTCATAGATGACTGTTCAGGGACTGGTAAACAGCACTTCTGATTCCATGCCATTTTCATTACACTAAATTTTTGGGGTTAAGATGCAATATAAAACAATGATAAAAACTCCATTCTTTCCAGTAAAAGTGTGTGAGACACATGGTGGCGAGAAATGCACATTTGATGATAATTATGATAATAAAACATTTGGTTCTCTATCATATTCAGTAAGAATTAAAATTCAAAGTCTTAATTCTGTAGCCCTGAATGTTCCTTAGTCATCAGGGAAATATCTAATTATTACCTTATTAAAGCAGAAGCCTTAATTGAAAGCTATAATGTGTCGAGTACTACACTAGGCTCAAATGCATCATCCACATTGTTCCTGCCTTCAAAATACATAAAACTAACTGGGGAGACAACAACATTTGCTTGAAATAATTAATAATGCTTACGTGGCTTAGATTGAGTAGAAACATGCGGTCAACAGCTTTGCAGGTCATCAAAATGTGAACAATCATGAGATGAAGGATAAGAAAAGAAATGTGATACTAGTGCTGGACCCTTTAATGTTTAAATGTATCTGTGGAAGCAATTAATAGTACTGATGATCTTCCAAGACTGAGACAAACTGCCTGCTTTGTCACTAATAATGGATTTGATGTCTAGAAGAATGAACAAGTATTTAGAAAGAAGGCCAGTCTATCCTACCTGGAGTCTAAGAAGTGGAGGCAGTCTTTGTGAAAGGGTGGTGATAAGCATGTTATCAGGGGTGTGGAAAAACCTGGGTTTGATTGGGCATTGAGTTAACAATGAGAAAAACTCCTTTAGAGTAAAACAAGTGTTCTTTTCATCTCCATGGAATGGGGGGTCCTCTAGGACATGCTCTTCAAACCCAGAAGTGTATGAAGTGCTCCTGGAGATATTGTTAAAAAAAAAAAAAAGATTCAGACTTAATAGTTTGGGCATGGCTAGGATTTTGAATCTTATTTTATTTTATTTTAAAGATTTTATTTATTCATTTGAGACACAGAGATAGAGAGAGAGAGAGAGAAAGCATGAGCCGGGAGAGAGGCAGAGGGAGAGGGAGAAGCAGGCTTTTCGCTGAGTCAGGAGCCCAATGTGGGGCTCGATCCCAAGACCCTGGGATCATGACCTGAGCCGAAGGCAGACGCTTAACCATCTGAGCCACCCAGGCACCCCAAGATTTTGAATTTTAAAAAGTCTCCTGTGGCTATTGGTTCATTCACCACACTTTGAGTAGCAAGATTCTAGGGCACAAGAGAGAGTGATACAAAGGAAGATGGCTCAGGAAATTCAGGTAAGAAAACAGGGGTAAGTTGTATTGGGAAGTGTGTTCAGAGAGAGGCATAGCAGTGAGTTTTGTGTGGCAGGAAGCATCTAGATGGGAGGCAGAATAGAGAGTACAGGTGTGAGCAGAGATGGATTGGCTGTGACACTGATGAGGCTAAACTTTAGGGACTCTCACTGAACAAAGCCAACATAGTAAGAAATTTTTCAGCACCATTGCTTAAGACCGTTGTCTCTTTCCAATCTCACTTCTACCCTCTTGCTCTTTGTCTGGTGGTGCTGCAGTGGCTATGGGTATCTTTGGGATCCGACTAATGGGAAATTGGCTCAAGGATACATTTAGTTTGGGTTTAACAGGATATGTTTATGAGGCTTGCAGTCATCTCCATGTAAATTTAAGTAATTTTTAGGCATCTTGGTGTAGTGTGACTCACAGGGATAATCCTAACTCCCAAAAGATCATGTCACTCGGTAGTTGAGAGTGAGTGGTGTGGGGCCAGATGCCATATTATGATGTGAACTTTCCCAGTGCATCTGGGCAATGGAAGTATGCAGGTAGTGGAGGAGAAACAAGGTTTGAAATGAAAGGAACCAAAATCTAGTCTGAGGAATACTTTTACAATATCAGATACAATATTTAATGCTGCATATTCAACTCTTAATAACATTTAGTCCAAATGGTGAGTTTCTCCTATTAGGAGTGTTCTCAATACTGTAGCATATAAAATTACTAGTGTGTTGTACAATGAAATTATTTTTCATAGCTTACTGTATGCAATCTGTAGAAATTATTCTGATATTGAGAAGTATATTGTAACAATTTTTTTCTCATTATATCCAAAGAAGCAATTTATTAAGAAAAGATACATTTGAATATAAGTTATGAATAGGCTATTATTTTGATGGAAAATTAAGATAACAAAGCGGAATGAATCATATGAATAAGAAAAAGAAGTGGCTATCTCTGATTTGAAATGAAATACTAACATGAATAAAAATAACATTTAAAAAACCACAAAAAACACTAGTGTTTTCATTGCATTAAAATGAAAACATCTAGAACAAACTGGTTGAAGACTATCACTAATTTAAAATTTTTAATGTCATTCACTGAATAAGAAAATTTAAACTGCCACAAAATCTCAAAATCTACATATGAGAAAACATTTAATAGAATATTGCTGAATTTTTTTCCAAACTTGACAGGCATCTTAAAAGCTTACATTGAATTATCAATAATAGTTTAGAGGCTGAAAGAAACTTCTCTATCAATAATAAAAAATATATATATCAACCATGATAGAAGAAAGGTTAACTTATCTTTCTATTTTCTCTCCAGGAAATATTACAAAGGGTATTGTCATATGAAGAAACATTCAAAGAGTACACAGGCCAAGAAATATAAAAAATATATTATAAAGGGATATCAGGCAGGTTACAATAAAAATACGTTATATTTCTAGTGTTTTTGATATTTATGATATATGCCACCTTTTTGTAGTTTATAATTTTTTTGATTTCTCTTCTAATTCTAAATAAATAATCTGGTCCTTGGTTGGGGAGAGAGATCAGAGGTGTGGTGCAACTCTTCCCCTGTAACTGTGGGGAGGTATTACAAATGGATAGATGGCTACTCTGAGAAGAGCAGGGGTGAGCAGTGTTATGCTCACACAGTGACATTCTGATATGTACATATACACATGAACATACTAAACCTCAAGGTTCCAAGTGAAATATCTATGGTAGTGCTCAAAATTCTCTTCTTGGGTTTTAATTTTTTGGGAGACAATAATTTATAATAGTTCAGAGCTTCAGCTTTGGGATCATAGTTGTGGGATCCTAACTGAGTTTTTAACCACATTGGCTGTGGATTCTTGGACAAATTGGTTAGCCTTACTACGTGTCATTTTCCTTATTGGTAACATAGGGATCAGAGGGTGTTTGTGAGGATTACTTAGCTCTCATCATTATTATCTGACTCTTTGTATAATTCTTCAGTTGTCTCCTATGAAGAAAGAAATGGAGGAGGTTCTGGAAGAAGCATAAAGTTCAAAAGCAAGTTATCTTCCTTTACCTTAGTATCTTAGGAAGATTTTCAGTAGGCAGCTTGAAGAATCAAAAAAAAAAAAAAAAAAAGTATGTGTATCGAATTCAAATACAGCTCCAGGACTACCAGGTTGAAAAATAGGGGTAACTTTTGAGAAAATTATGCAAAATGATGCAAAATATTGGGACCCTAGACTAATTATAAACCAGCTATATTTAACTGGTAGGATATGAAGCTTAATTATAATGTGATTTTTTTTTTTTTGTCTTTTGAACATATATTATATCTACCTATATAGATAGCTTGGTCTTTGGCTTAAGGTAGACTTGCTTTTGAATTTCAACTCTGCTTCTCCTTCAGCCTCTGACGTTGACAGTTGTGCCTCTTAACTTCCAGAAGCTAGCAATGATACCAACAACACTAAGTGAACACTTACTATTCCAGGCACTGTGTTATGGAAGAGTTTATGACATTATCTCATTTAATAATCATACTACCCCTATGTGTAGATTCTGTTCTTATCACTATTTTGTAGATGAGGCACAGAAAAATCAGGAACCTACCCACTGTAAAAGAACTAGCAGGTGAAACCCAAGTTTTGACTGCAGAAATTCTGACTCCAGAGCACAAGCCCTACACACCATTTTCAACTTGGAAGGAAAGAAAGAACACGAAGAAGGCAATGGAAAACAAGAAAGCATATTATGAAAAACCACTTTGTGGCCTTGTGTGTAAAACTTTCAACTGCTGCAAATGCAGAAAAGGCTATTGAAGCCTGGTCTAAACTGAGGAAGCCTTCATGAAGGAAATGACTCAAACCGATGCTCACAGGAAGAGCCAGCATTTAGACAAGCAATTAAAACAACAAAATTACATGACGTGACTGGGAAGACATACCACGATCCCTTCACTGTTACATCGTGTGGAGCCAAACCTCAGCAAGGAAAAGAAACAAGGCCTGGCCCCAGCAAATATTTGATCTAAGTTAGAGAAAGCCAGTAGAAGTAGGCCAGTAGAAGTAGGCCCAAACAAGCCATTGTTTCCCCCCGTCTTAAAACAAACAGAATGTCCTGATGCAAGTCATAAATCTTGCCAGCTAATCTTTCAAGAGAATAGCAATAGGTTATTTGTGCGTGTGCTTAAGGCACAAATGGCCATTTTTTTTTCTCCAATGGGAAATTATTTAACAATCATACAGCGAGGTCACAGAAGAGTCTGAGTTAGTTTGTGCCAAATCAAACTTCAAGGAATGTTTGAGTATCAAAATGTACCTGTACTTACTGTGGCAGCAGAGCTGTTATTGAGATATGAGCCTGGTTGTTCTGGGGAAATCATGACTCACAGTAATTCAGTCCTCATGAGATCTTGGCAGAAAGCGAGCATTACTTCACAACAGCTACAAAATCTTCATGGGATACCTCCGTGAATGGTCAATGATGAATGGCCAATGGGAACATGGGGCTTCAATTTAGTTGAAAGGGCTCTAACTGACACAGCACACCTGTGAGGACTGCTTTTTATTTTGGGAATAGCAACAAATGTTTTTGATTCTTTGGTCCCAGAACATCTCGTTATATTTATTGATTGGATAACTGAAACAAGATGACTCTGGCATCTCAAGGCATTATTGAATTTTGGGGATTTTTTTTTTTTCAAATCTCAGAGCCAAAACCATCACTTCGTTTTGAGCTCCAAACAAGCTGAGTATAATATTTTGTCTGACATGGATCTTTAAATATAAAAGCTTAAATTTTCTGAGTTCATGTTAACCCTGTAATCATGCCAAGTGCTGCCACCTTCTTGAGATGCCTCAGACTTGGATGAAGAATAATTTGCATGGCAGAATGTCACTAAGGATATGTGCTTTTACTTATAAACCACATGACTGGGCTCCTAAAACTAGAATCTGACTCAAATTGTTATTTATATCTGTCTGGCTAATGACATCTTCATAAATTCCATCAGGAATCCGTAAGGGTGTATAGGCCCTTGGTCCTTGAATCACAAAAATTTTAGGACCTTAGAGATTTCAAGTCCAATTTCTTTCAATGCTATTCCCCCTACCTAGGGTAATGGTTGCAATATTTAACAACTAGGATGGCTGGACATTGGCCACTAAGAGACACAAACCATTTAGGCTAGCCACAAAGTAGTAACCCATACCAGTAAATTTATTGCCTAAATATCAACTATCTGGTCCACTGTTCTATCCAAAATCATGCCAACAATTAATAACATGAAAAAAATATCCAAAGAACTCCCATAACATAACCAAGTTTAGAGAGCTAGTTGTTAACAAATGAGTACTAGAACAATTGTCTTTTACCTTCCTAAAGCAGAGAGCCTTGCATCTGAGATCTACAGCTTAGTATAATGATAACGTATGAGCCAGTGAGGACAGTGATTTTGTATATATTCATTCATTCATTCACTAAATATTTATTAAGTGTCAACATGTACCTGACTTTTAAACTAAACCTTGAAGGATAGGTCAATAAGCACATTTCAGATAATTAATACAGATTGGCTAACTGACTTGTTTATTGAAATGACAACACTATTTCATAAAGATCAGGGAAGATTAAATGAGGAAGCATTTGTACTATCTAGAAGAGAGAATGTACTCAATATATATTTAATACATATTTATTAATGTATTTGGTTTCTCCATATTATTGCATTTTTTTCTCAATGTGTATCCCTACTGCAACACATAAAACATATATTTCTCCAGCTCACAGAGAATTTTCAATTTATCCTCTTTCTCTGTTCTTTTTGTTTTGTTTTGTTTTGTTTTTGTTTTTGTTTTTTTGGTTTTTGTTTTTCAAGGGGGGAGTTAAAAAACTAGTATATGGTTTCAATAAACTAACATCCATATTTTTAAGCTTCTACTTATGAATACCTGTATCATAGATTTTATCACTCAAATAATGTTCATTAAACTCTTAGCTCTAGCATTGTCTTGACTTTGTGAAAAACAAAATATATAAGGCACAGTGATGTCTTTGAATTATCTTCAGTCCTGAGACAAAGTAAAACTTACATATATGGCTAATGTAACATTTTCTAAACTATGTACATAAACAAATCTGGAGTCCATCATCAGAAAATAAGTATAATATGCCCAGGCAATAGGGTACTATGGAAGAAATTAAAACAAAACTGTGTGCCACAGCTGTCACTGACATAAACCCTACCCTCAAAGTACAGTGCTATGTGGAAAACAACTTGTAGAACAGTATTTGTAGTGTGCAGCATCATTCATGTAGTAACACACACGACTGAATTCACCACTTATTGACATATCCACTAGCATTCCCCTGTACATATGTTCATGGACAAATAAGTTGATGAAACTCTGAGTTAAACAGATTTTTAAATTATAGGACTTCACTGATCTTTTAATATTTTATGACTGCTGGGAAATTCTAAGGGAAATGGTAAAATACATAATGTATTATTTCTCAAACTTACTTGACCTTGGGACAGTTATTTTTATCAGAATGCCTATTCACATTTATCAGGATGCTAGTACTCCACGGACCTGATTTGGGGTAATGATATAAGGGCTGGGAATCAAGAACACCTGGGCACTCGTCATTTTTCTGCCACCAACAACTGGATGACATTAGGCAAGTTGCTTAACTTTTCTGTACCTCTATTTCTTCAACACTTAAATGGGGGTAATGAAACCAACACCACCATTTTCTATTGTCTAGAAGAGGGAGTAGGAAGAAAAAGGCTAATTTTGAAAAGTTACATTGGTATACATTTGCAATCCCTTGTAAGTCAGCTGGAAGTAAATAATATGGTAATTTACAGAATCATACTAGAAACTACTTAATGGTGTGATTCTGCTGAAGCATTTCCTGTGATGATCACGAAAATCTTAAAAACACTGATTTTCATTAAAAATTAAAAGAATAGCTATAAATTGTCAAGCAGGATTATAATGCTTATAAATGTATCAATATCTGCATAAAAGAGATTCTGCTTTCTGCATTATTACTTTAGAAATTTGATAGAAAAACTTCAGAAGCAGATGTTCCATAGTTTCCAAATAGTTTCACACAAAATTGTACTCATATGTAGAAACAAGCAGCATGATGTAATTTTTGGATTATCTTCATAAAACAATGTTAATGTGTTTCACTTAATTCCCAATGCATATTCAACTAAGATTTTTTTCTATCAAAAGACAAGATGTAATAGTTTTAAAATTCTTTACAAAATCATGGAATAAGGCCAAAATAATTAGGCATCAGTCCTTTGAATACATGTAGAAACATGTATGGGATGAAGAGTTTCAGGAGAATGTGTTTTTCTTTCAGTATGTCACAGGGAAAATTGTTATCTTTATTGTGATCATGGATTGAAAGATTCCCCAAAACATTATTGGTGTGTTGACTTAGGTTTTTAATTGTCTCTGTGGTTTTCCTGGAATGTTGTCATAGCCCAAAAGACAGACCAGTACAAAGATGGTGTACCTTCCCCCAAACAAGTGAGCAAAAAGTATGGGCTAATGGGAAGAAAGAGGTTTAATGGGAAGGGCCAGGGATGCTCAGTGACCAGAATGAGTGTCATGAAAGCAGGCAGGTCAGCCTTGTCCTTCTATGCTACAAAAGGCAATGCTAGTCCGGGAGAGGAAGTCAGAATGCTGCATTAAGTTTCAGGATGACTTAGATAAGAAACTTGGCTTTATTGCATTCAAGCTATATGGTCTTGGAGGCAAGCCATATGGTGCTTGAACCCTAGTTTTCCCTTCTGTAATATGGGGATTCTATTATTTACTTCAGAGGTTGGAAGAAGTATTAAATGAAAAGATAGATCAATAATAGTGGCTGGTATATACTAGTCACTCACTATATATTCATTTTAAAATCTTTGTTGGGTAAAGAAATCCTTGCTCTTTGACCAACCGATGGTACCAATACTCTTATTTCCAACATTAATTTTATATGCACCATTTTAATGAGAAACCAGCCCCTTTGAAATCCTTGGAAGCAACAGAAAAAGAATGTAGGAGTACAGTGTTTACTATGGACGCTCTAAACACTTTCTTCCCTTGCGCATGTGGGACCTCCAGACTGGATTAGGAAACTCCCTGTTTGGTTCTACCTTTTGAGACCACCCAGGAGCTCCAGCTGGAATAGTCAACTGTGGCTCATTTTCCCTGGATTGGGAGCCAAAAGGAACCTATTACACATCTGCTCTGCTCTCTGTCTTGAATACCTAGTCTCTTTGTAGTGTAATTCTAAGAAATGGACCAAAAGTCTGAACCACATGTCTTAAAGATTATCTATCTTTGAACTTTTTCCTCCTGGCTCTAGCCAGAGACTCCTGGCCCTCTTAAAGGAATACAAATCACTTTCTTAAATTTTGTCTATAAGCAATGCCTGCTTAAATGTTTTCCATTAAATTGACCAATCCAGAAACTAATTAATATGTATTTTCATAATGCTAAAAGAATCTCCCAAATCTTTGCTATTCAACTCATTAAAAACTTTATCCTTTCCACACAGGTTCATATTCAGCTATCCCACTCTTTTATCAAAGACAATAATACATCTCCGGTAACAATCAGAAGGCAATATCATGCAAAAATGCATCTTTGGAGGACTCTGAAGTGCTAAAGATCTGAGCTCAAATTGCAGATTCACCACTTACTATTTCTACGACACTGAACAGGACACGTGGCTTCTCTTCATGTCATTTTCCTAATCAATACAGGAAGATAAGAGTATCTGTCATAGGACTGTTGTTAAATGTAAATGAGAAAATACATGTAGAGTGCAAAGCAAAATGTCTTTGTCACAGTAAATCTTCAATTACTGTTACTTATTCTTATAATAATTAGTATGATTTTGTTTTTAAAAATTAGACATAGGGAGAAAGTCAAATGTAAAATTGCCTTTGGATACATTGGATTAGGGAAAGAGAAGGTGCAGCCTAAGTTAGAAATCAACTAATGAAGAATTTATTCTTGGAAAATAGATCCAGTTTTGGATAAGAATTCTAAGATGCAAATTAGTATATAATGGAAAGTAACTGTCTGTTTTCCAAGAATTCTCTTTCCTTTGTATCTCCAAAGTATTTTTAAAAAGCACACTTAAAGAGGATAGTTCTCTAACTCAACCACTAGATACATTTTGCTAACTGAATTATTTCAAAGATAGTTTAGAATTGGATTTTGTTGTATTTTTGGGGTTAAGAATGACGTCGGTGACTTTTTATAATTCTGTTTTCTTATATTCGTGTACAACATGTTTCTTTCAAGTTGTCTTTCTCATGGATTTAAGAAAATTGTACTTTGTATTCATGAAATTTGGGAAGTGAAATGAGGTGGACTATTTTTCTAGGCTTATTGAATTTGCTAACATAATCAGAAAAATCTTTTAACTTAGTTTCTTTTTTAGTAGATTTCTTCAAAATTCCTGACTCTGAAGTTAAACTTTGGTCTGCTTGTTAAATTGAAGATACCTGTTAGTGTGTCTGAAATGCCACTTTCCTAAACTTTTCTTCCTTACTGCAACTGAAAATGAGAAATTTAATAAGCGTTTTTAGAAATTCTCATATAGAGTTTCCTCAAATCCCACAACTAAAATCTAAAAGTTCATAAATATCAATATAATATTTTCAAGTTTTCCATGGTTAAATTACATTGAAGATATATGATCCCATAATCACAATTCCTGGATCTCTAATTATATAATGGCTATGGTTAGTGGAATGGAGACTAAAACATTTTTTTATAATGCAGTTTAGAAAAGGATGATTTCATAGATACCCAGTGTTGCAATATATTCAAGGGTAGAAAAAAATATTTGGATGGATGTCAGGTACTAAAAATAAGACCTCACCTAAGATATTCAGATAACTGCAGGTAATTTTTCTGTACCTCATTTGCGTTAATTCTCCAGTTTGCTGTATTTAGACAAAGCTATAGTCAAACTGCTCTTGGGTGGCTATTGTAGGCACAGCAGATCAATTTAGGCCATGTTAAATCCATAGGCTTTATTTCTCATTCTACGTTTTGCAAAAAATGTCATCCCCAATCTGAATATAGTAAAGATATTCTATTTTTGGCCTATTCCTTTCACCATGTCCATATCCAATGCGAAGAGAACATTGGGAATTACAAGATTTGGAAGATATGACCTACTTTTTTTTTCTAATTTCATATATTATTTATCTGTGGAAAGTAAAAAATAATCAATGAGTCACATAATCATAAATATAATGTATCCCGATAATAGAGTGCCTAAAATTACAATCTATGTCACTTTTAAAGAATTTTAAGAATGATCTACCTTATGATTAATTGGCACAATGTCTTTTCAAAGTAATTTGATCTATGTATTAAGAGCCACAAAATTGCATATTTATGGGTCAGTTTTTTAATGTCCTAGAAATGTGTACCCTATATGAGAGCAAATGACACTTGTTCAAATATATTTACTGCAGCATTATTTACATTAGCAAAATTTGGAAAACAATAAAATGCCTCATAGTACAGTGGTTTAGGTGACATATGTTCTTCAACTTAATGAACTGTGAAGAGCCACCAGACATAGTAGTCTTACAAATTACTGCAATCCATGTGACATGCCTATATCCATGGCAAAATGTTTAATGTTTGCTATGCAATCAAAATGGTATTTATTGATGTCCACAACTCTGAAACAATTCATATAAAGAAGAGAATATACAACTGAAGACAGTCATTGCATTCAAGTTATAGGCAGCTTTTCTCCCTTTGTCCCCCTCTCCTTGCAAGTCTTCTTCCTTCATTATTTCCTTTAGTATTTTTAAATGTTATTTGTAAAATACATAAAAATTAGGGAGGAAAAAAGAATGTATTATCCCTTCTCAAAATTTCTGTATTAAATCTACACAGGAAGTGGAAATTGATTTGCTTTATCAGATAGTACCAATCTTTTACCTACAATATTAATATTGATATAAATACAAAAATATATTTGCTTAAATTATTCATATAGTTGCCTTCATTTTTCATGCTGTTATCTCTGGATTTAAAAAAAGCCAGCAATCAGGCAACTATATACAAGCAATTAACCATTTCAAATACTACATAATACCAAATTAAACTGGATAATACAGGAAATCCAACAAACAAATCAGCATTGGAAAAGATAATTATATTTAAGGTTGATACATATTTTCCAGAACAATTAGAACGTTTTTAGTCTAAGGACTATTGAAAAATATTTTGAAGGCTAAATTCCAAACACCTGTAATGTATCTTATGTTAAAATCTCCTAATTCTCTATGGCTATTCTCTATTAGAAATTCCCAATTTAGCAGCAGGATGTTATGGAAAGTATGTTTGGTAGGGGAGCCAAAGACCTGAGTTCTAAACTCAGTCTCGCACAGACTCTTTCATTGATCTTCGGCAATGTAATAAATCTCTCTGGAACTTGGATTCTTCAACTATGAAATTAAAGAAATAGTCCATAGTCACCATTTAGGCTTTAGGATTCCAATAATTTTTGATAGGACTCCAAGAATAAAGGTCTTATTTGGATCTGGGTTTTCCCATGAATGAAGTATATGATTACTTTCTTAGTTCATAGAAAGGTCTCTGGGACAAGAAGTATCTCTCCTTATAGTCTTAGGGACTAAAAGTTCCTTAAGGACTTCAGCTGATCAAGGCATATTATTTTCTGAAAGGACTCATTAGCTAATCAGAATTTTAGCAGATATGAGATTTCTGATTAAGCTGTTTCTTCTCTTTGTCCCTTAGTGTGAGTTTGGGATCCTGAGGTCCCCAATATATTTTGATGATAAACAGAGAGCCAGGTTACGAGGCAGCAACAGACTGATGGCAGGCCTTGTGATGTTGGGGATATAGAGTTTAACAGGAAATGTGATTGGAAAGAAGTGGAAACAGCAAGACAATACAATTCATTCAAAATATTGCATTTTTCTAGCTCTTTTCCTATCCAAGAGAAAAGTTCACAAGAGAGTCTAGTAATTTTGAGTGATAGCTTCAGCAGATCAGATTAAGAAAAGTGGATTAGGAATTTTGTAAACACTAAACTTGTCTCGAGGACTTTCAAAACAAGAAGGGTACTTAATCAGGGATATTATTTGTCTCCAAAATAAAGTCACATCATTCTATCTCTGTCCAGAATAATTTCCTTTTTTTTCCTTTCAGTCCAAGCTAATCTTTGACTCCTGAATACATTTTATTTCCAAATTGCATGAAATTGTGTTGTAGAAACATTCCCACAACTTGCTTTCTTCCAACTTGGCTCCCTTTTAAAGTAAACAGCCTGTTTTACCTTAAATGACTGTAATAGTAAATGCCTGGTTGGCTTCGAAGGACAGGCGGGTTGTATGAGAAGGTAGCAATTATTCCCCAACTGAAAAGGGGTCTTACTGTTTTCTTTTCCTAATCCTCCATGGATAAAGTATTTCTGAACCCTGATAGAAATAATAGATTACTTTGAAATCCTTCTCGCTTTGTCCACTATGTTTATATTATGGTATTAACCAGCCATTCTGGAATCAGGGAACTCGTTAAACTTTTAGGATTTAATCCTCACCATTTATATTTTTGTTTCCTATTTGCCATCTCCCTCTAATTTTTAAATTCACCTAAAAACCAGACCGGAAAGCAAACTGAAAACTGGAGTTCCTGTTCACTGGAAAAGGCTTCACAAGAAAATATGAATTGCCTTTAATTGCTCCAGCATTGCTATTACTTAACTTTTATTGGGGGAAAAAAATCTAAAGTAAAATCCCATCACCAACAGCTGTTTTCTTTAAACAGAAGCACAGAGGTTAAATTGGTCAATTATAGTTTATTGGCTTTTCTCATGGTTGATTTGAGTAATTCAGTAAGAATTTTTTCCCCTAAATTACATTATATATGAAGTTTCTAAAATTTAATAAATAGTTATATTATCTTGTAAGTTTCTTTCTACACATTCAAGAAGTACTAATAATTTATACCAGAGAAAATTAATAGTAATAGACTATTATGGTTAAGAATAACATCCAGCTGTTTAAAAAATAAAATTTTATACAAAGTTATTTATATCAGGTTTACATAAGGCAAATTTCAAAACTATATTATCCTATTTTTGTAATACACATGCACACAAAATATTTGAATAAAATTATGAGTCGTCTTAATTTTATTTTTGCATTCTAAAATGTCTGCATTGTAAATGTACCAGTTTTGTGATAAAAATAATTAAAATTTTTATTTAAAAACTAAGTAAGGTCACTACAATGGTTGGGAGTTTTTTCAGCTGTTTTATGTTTCATTATATATATTATAGTCTTGACTGAATTTAGCAAACAGATCGAGGAGAGAAAAGTAGTAATCTTTACTTATAAACCAAAATAGTATTTATTACTTCCATAACTTCTAAAAATGCACTATTACATGTACTTTTTTCTCTCTTTTTCACATTAAACATTTCAAATTCTTCACATGCATGTTTGACATCATTGCCTATCACCAGCAGGAAAGACTAAATGATCAATAGTGCTGGTCTTTTGACTCTGGGACAGATGTTTCTCCTTGGACTTTGATTTAAGAGAATTATGTTGTAGTGTTACACAAGTTCGACCAAATGTTTTCCCCATTGATCAAGATGGCTATCCTACAGGTGTGGACCATAGGGAAACAATCTTCTCACAATAGGTCTTTCTTCTACTGATGGAGCTTTCATTAAGTCATTATCATTTCATGTATTCCTATCTCTTGAAATTATTGTCAGTTAATTTGGGTTTCATATTTCTTTTTAGATGAGATTTGCATTTGAATTCCAATGAAAATTAATCACTTGAAAAATGTTTTATTTGAAAATAATTTTAAGCTTCTAGAAATGTTACAAGAATAGCACATTGAACATCCAAATACCCTTTGAATACCAAATTCACCTATTGTTAACGTTTTGCTCCATTTGCTTTATCATTTGTGCTCTCTGTCCCCCCAGATGAGCCTAGGTTGTATGTATCATGTCCCTTTACTCCTAAGTACTTCAGTGTATATTTCATAAGGATAACAGTGTTCTCTTACATACCATAGTTATCAACTTCAGGAAATTTAATTTTGATACAGTACTTTTTTTCTGTATTACAAATTCCAATTTTGTCAATTGGCTCAAAAATGATCTTTATACACACCAAACTGTGGTACATTAGTTTAGGAAACTGCTTCTCATTCATTAGGAAAATTATCATAAAGACAACCAGATGAGACGTTCTGCGATATTTATGATGAAGATGCCCTCTGTATTCCAAGGTGTTGCCTTTATGAGGGTCTGTAGCAGAAACTTGGGTTGAGTCTTACCGGAAATAGCTGTGGGCCTCCTGAATACCCATGGACATTGAGCATGCGTTCATGTTTACTTTGGCTACCAAGAAATCTAAAGCCAGCTGGCGACTCTTATAAGAACATATGGTTTAGTTTTTTTGTACTATCCCCAGATTTATTATTTGTTTTCTCTCATTGTCTTAGCTCAGGCTGCTATAACAAATTACCAGAGTCTGGGTGGTTTATTAACAACAGAAATTTATTGCTCACAGTTTCTGGAGGCTAGAATTCCTGAGACCAGGGTGTCAGCATAGTTGGGTTTGGATGAAAACCTTCTTTCAGTATACAGATTGCTGATTTCTCCTTGTATTCTCACAATGCAGAAAGACAGCAAGCTAGCTCAGTGCTTGCTTAGTGCTCTTCTTATAGGGGCACCAATCTCATTGATAAAGGTTCCACCCTCAAGACCTAATCATCTCTCAAAGGTGCCACCTCAAAATACTACCACATTAGGGATTAGCCCTCAACATACGAATTTGGGGGAACACAAACATTAGGTCCATAACACTTTCCTTTTTTAAAAATTATTAACAACATATAATGTATTATTTGTTTCAGGGGTACACGTCTGTGATTCATCAGTCTTTCACAATTCACAGTGCTCACCACAACACATACCCTCCCCAATGCCCCAGTGTCCATCACCCAGCTACCCCATCCCCCTACCCCCCACCCCTCCATCAATCCTCAGTTTGTTTCCTGAGATTAAGAGTATCTTATGGTTTGTCTCCCTCTCTGGTTTTGTCTTGTCTCATTTTTTCCTCTCTTCCCCTATGATCCTCTGCCTTGTTTCTTAAATTCCACATATCAGTGAGATCATATGATAATTGTCTTTCTCTTATTGACTTATTTCGCTCAGCATAATATCCTCTAGTCCCACTCTGAATGCGCCCAATTTCGTCCGATCTCCAAAGCTAAGCAGGGTCGGGCCTGGTTAGTACTTGGATGGGAACACTTTCCTTTTATTCCAATTTTATTGCTATTGACTTTACTCTTAATATTAAATTTTAAAGCTTCCTTAATTTCTTGTAGAAGAAAGACTGGGTATAAATAAACAAAAAATGAACTAAATCTATCCATCCATCCGTCCATCCATCCATACATACATACATACATACATACATATATTCATACATACATACTGGGCAAAGAAAATGTCATGTATATAGTAATTAAACTTTAGACAAATAAAGAGCCTCCATACACTAACCAGATGTCTGATGAATAGCATCTCCTCACATGCCATTTTCTCTCTCAGCTGCTTCCATTTCCAGCAGAAAGCAGGTGCCAAAATCACATCCTCTCGGAAGGATCTCTCTGAATTCTCTTACTAATTTCAGGGTTTCAGCAACCCACGCAGAGATTCTAATTATGGCAGTCCATTGCCAAATTTATGAAGATATACAGGTGACACTTAGATGTGTAGACATATTGGATCCCCCTGACAGTTTGGGAAAGAAGGTTTTGTAGCATTTTTGTTGCTAAATTTAATTCGTTTTCACATTCCAGACCCCTTTTGGTGCCTGGCCTCATTCATACCATAGGCTGCTCCATGAAGCCTGAAGTCACATATGTGAGCCAACTGCAGAAAATGGAGACCTTTCAGGCTTCCATAACAATTCATTCTTTTGTTCTCCTTTTTCATTTTGAAAAACCTTTTTCATCAAAATCCTAAATGGAACTGATTCACTCCAGAGCCCTTTGGCAGTAAAAAATCAGAGACTATTAGGTCAGATATAAAAATGTGATATTTAGAGAACATTTCCTTGAGATTCTTTACCAAACAGCTCTTCTTACAGGTCAAGGTGTTATTTTACATGTGGGAAGCCCCAAGCTGACTTACAGAGTTCTCTGTGGGCAGAGTAGGGTATTTGAATGGTTTTATTGATCCCTCACTTGGGAATGGATTTGGCAGTTTAAAAAAAATACAGCCACACTTATGACCTTGCCTGATTTTCACAGCAACCCGGTGAGATAATCACAACATGAGTGATGATGCCTATTTTATTGATGAGGAAATTATGATCCAGTGAGCTGAAAGCTGCCGGAGATCAGGAAAGGTCTGCCTGCCCTTCGTCCTATTATAAACCCCAAACCAAACTCATCACTTACCCATTTCACTGATGGCATTGCCCCACGTTCAGTCTTCCAGGATAAATAGCTTAGATTAATCTTCAACTTTTCCTTCTCTGGAACTCTGCACTTTGTGAAGAAGCCAAGCCCTGTTGTCTCTGCTTCTGAATGTCCCTGCCATCTGTTCCTTCTTTCTGTCACTTCATTACCCTCTGACTGCTATTGCTGTATTACCGCGGACCCGAGCTAGAGCAACCATTTTCTAACCAGTCAGCCTGCTACAAGCTTCTTTCTGATTCCAATACAAACCTGTTGCCAGAGTGGTCTCTCTAACATGTATAATTGTGACCCTTCTTGCTTTAGAATCTACAATGGATTTCTCCTGCAAGTAAAAAACTCAGATCACTCAAGCTGCCAAGCAGAGCTCTCAAATATTTATATTCAACTTTGTTTATGATTTTATTTTCCAAATATATCATACATTCCCAACCTGTAACTTATATTACAACCCACATATTCTACTTGCTATTCTCCAAAAGCACTATTAATTCTTCAGCGCCTGGCTCTTTACTCAAGCTACTCATGTCTTTCCCCAAACCCATCCTTACAGATTCAGCTCAAATATGCCTCCTGCAAGAAAAGCTTCTATATTTCTCCAGCTGGAATTCATCTCCTTCTCTCACATACTCCTATGATTGACTCTTGGTTCAACCTCTATTTTAATACTCACTGGAACCTAACATTTTAATAATTATTTCTGTGTGTCTGTCTTACACACCAGACTACAAATTCTGTAAGGGTCTTTTTTCTTTGTCATTCCCTGCATCCGTGCCAGTGCTTTGCATTAGTGAGCATTCAATAAATGTTTTCCAAGTTAAATTATTTGAGGACTCAGGACTTTGGGTTAAGGTATTATCTCCATTTTTGTTAAAATGAGGATGTCACCTGAGCAAAGTAACATATTGACCAAGTGCATCCAGTTTTCTCTAGATGTAGTTAGGTTATCAGAACAACAAAAGGCAAAGCAATGTTCTGAGTGTCTGGGAAAGGAAACGGGTAAATTGGGAGGGGGATATTGTGGTGCCCATAGTATTTTTTGCATAGGTCAGGACAAAGGAAGATGGTCTATCAAAGGATACACAAGCTTACAGAGAAAATGTGATGGGCAATAAAAAGGTAGAAGGGAAGGAAAGAAGGAAGCTAGCAAATTTTGTAAGCACCAGTCTTGCACCAGACACTTTAGCATAGGTTTATATTTAACTCTCAAACTAACCAAGAAAAGATGTTCTCACGCCAGATATTAACTTATCTAAAAATAGAGAGATTGAGACTCAAAGAGGTTTAGTGGATTTGAACCCAGATACATCTGATTATAAAGCCTATTGTGTTCTCTGCCATGTTGACTTGGATAAGATGGATACTCAGGAGAGGATGAATAGAGGTGCTATAAGACACAAGTAGGGGATGGACGATCAGGTGTTAATGGGAAATTTCTATTTAATTTACGATTTTGCCTTTGGTTTATTATTATTATAATTATTATTTGAAGAACAAATGCAGGTGTATTCTGAAAGGAGAAATAGACCTCAAATCAGATTTCAAACTCATATTCTATTAAGTCTCCGCTCTTTTCACCATATAAAGCCTTCCCATTTCCAATTGTATATTCTGCAGCTTGTCTTGGATCTGGGGAAAAGTGGGGAGGGACACAGTGAGAGAGGTGACTTTTTATATAATCACTTTCTTTTATGGAATGAACTATGGTGTGAAAGCTAGTCTTGCATCTTTGAGATCATAAATCTGAGTGGGGCATGCTGTCTTGGCAAAAACCAGTAGCAATGTGCTAAGTGTTTATTGCCAAAAGCAATAGCATCATGACAGCAGATAATTATGAGCAGTGCTAGTGAGCAGTCCTGAGAAGAGAATGTTCAGAGAAGAAGGGAGAAGGGGCTCTGGGTGAGACCAATTCAATTGTCAATCCCTTTGCTCTCATCTACCTTTAAGCCCAATCCACTTTCTTCCTTAAAGAGCAAGAGTTCTGTTTGGGGGGAAGAAACCCTTGAGAATCATTTGGAACCAGGAATAAAATGATGATCATGGGTGGAGAAGGTTTTTTTTTTTTTTTTTTTAATGCTACACCCAAACCATCTTTATACCCCCCAAACCTACAAAAAGTGTTGGTATTCCAGTGTGGGTTTCTGAGGACCCTTGTTATTTAGGATCGTTCATCCAATTTTCACTCGTGATTTCCAGTGGACACATTTTATTAGGTGCAATAGCTGGAGCTTGCTGTCTCTTTCTCTTGGTCTGGAGTCAACTTATGAATGAGGGCAATTCAACCTCCACAGCATGGTTGGGAGAAAAAAAAATCTAATGAATTCAGGCTGTGAGGGAAAAATCTGCTCTAGGTCTCTCTTTCATTGGAAAGGGAGAAGAAAGGAGGCAGTCAGGCTGTTACCTGGCAGTGTCTGGAAAGAGGGTGTCGTCTGGACATAGGGTTTCCTGCTGGAGTTCAAGAGTCCCTCTGTTACATAAGACCTGGCTGGATTTGCTCTTTAGGCAAAGCCACTGTCTGAAGGCCATAGCCTAGTCCTGTTTTCACGAGCCTTTACCTTGGCTTGTCAATGCTTAGTTCATCTCAACAAAACACTCCTGTTTACAAGGCTTCATTTTATCTGAACCCATGCCTTTCCTGTGAGCAAATTTCTCCAAAAGTAAATGAGGCATAGCTACTACCAGAACATTTCGTTGGTCTAGCCTCGTCAGGGATTTCAGTACTCTAGCAAGTGAATTGTCCACATAAATCATGACTAACGACTTGATCTGCAGAAAAAAATTTTATTCGGGGAAGATCACAATTTTTCTTTAAGAGTATTACCTACTTCTTAGAACATTTGGAATGTAACTCTACACTTTCCTTGATGACTTGAGATCACAATTACATGTATTGATTTATTACGATGATTTCTTTAGGCAGAGGTGAGAGGCAAAATATTTAGCAATAGTACATAATGGAACTAACCAATCAGAATGGGTGCTGCCATGAATCACCTATGCGGTCTAATTGGTGAGCACTTGAGGATTATCAGCCTTGTCCTTAGAGATCAGTGCCCTCTAACCAACTACCCCTTATCTGAAAAGCATTTAACAAGTCTCTACTTATTTTGGCTAATTTAATCCAGAGGACATACGATATGGGTAAAATTATTTACATTTTCCAGAGGGAAAAGGATGCAGAAAGGCCAAGCAACTTGCTTAATGTCACACTCAAATAAATGGCCAACTTAACATTTGAATGCTCCTTACCTGTATGACATCAATGTCACCTACAACACACTGTTCATTTCTCTTATCCTTAATTGCCTGCTATGGAGAAATTACAGTCAAGTATATTAAATTGGTAGTTTTATTTGAACACCACATGGTTCTCTCTCCTTTATTGTTTTGGGAAACAAGCATTTATTGAATGCCTACAATGTGCCCAGCACAGAAAAACCAAATGGCCCATACAGTGAACAAGCCCTGAATCCTGGTTTTATTAGCATCATGTTCTATAATGAGCCTACTCGGGTAACCTTTACAGTTTTGGCCAACTGTGAATGCTGTAACCTCTTTTACAAGATGAAATTGTTAACCTTTTGCCAAATGGAGACCATTTGGGTTTTATTTTCAATTTCATGTTTAGTGGATGAGACAGTTAGAAGGCTAATTCTTGATAAGCAGATAAAAGTCCTGCCTTGCTTTTAGCTACCTGTCTAATTTTCCTTAACCTGAAACACACAGTTAAGGAGAATGTACTGAGCAATCCATATCCTTTGGTACCAATACAGCTGTAAGGAAAAAGTATTTCTTAGTCTTAATTCATTCCATGTGTATTTGTTGAGTGCCTACTATGTGTCAGACACTCTTATGGGAACCAATCTTGATATTTATTTCAGGTCTAACTGTGCTACCCAATCACTGTTCTATTTGAAGCTACATTTGTACTTGTATAGTTCATATGCCTGCTTCAAGTCTTTTTCCCCAGCTAGAGCCAAGGGCAACATGAAGTGTTTGAGGCAGAGTTTACAACCTTGTTTTTCTAGTACTAATATAGCATGCTGTTCTCATCATAGGTCTGATTTGGCTATGGACATGGTGACATTTTGGAATGTTTTCTCAGAGAGCCAACATCAAAAAGGAAGCAACAACAACAACAAAAAGCACAAAGAGTTCAGAACAAGTAGTTTCCTTCCAGAAAAGTCTTCATCAAGGAATTCACTTCCTTCAGTGCCCTAAAAACCAACTGTTTGGCATCAAAGGACAGGTTTGGGTATTTTCTAGAAAAAAAAATTAGGGAAGCCTGGGAAGAATGTGAGGCTGACGCTGTCGCTACTCTTTTCAGCTCTTCAATGGCTCCTTGCCATCTTTTGGATAGATACATTCTTCTTAGCAAGACACTTAAGGCCTTTATGATTCTATAATCTTTCATTCCTTCAGAATCAGCTCAAGAATCACCTCCTTCAAAAAAATCTTTCTGGATACCCATGTCCCAGTAAAACTAGCTAGTCCTTTGTGTCCTTACTTTACTATTCAGTAACATTTATCATGCTTAATGTCAGTATTGATTTAGCATTTAGGCTCCATAGTCAGATTGCATGGGACTTAAACCTGATTTCCACATCTAATTGTCTGACTTTCAGTGCCTTTCTCAATGTCTTTGAATGTTTGGCTCAAAGATGTTAAGAAATTTTTCTTCTTATTATATAGTGTCCTTGTCAGTAGAATGGGAATAATAATAATAGCAATAAAAATATCTTTCTAACAGATTTGTTATGAGGATTAAATGAAATAATACTGATAAAGTGACTATCATAGTATGTGACATATAGGTCTCAACAAATCTTACCTTTCATTATTGTTACAAGCCTCTTTTTCCTACTGGAAAGTGAATTCTTCAAGTGTAAAATCTGTGACACCTATATTTTTATTTAGTTTTTGATGATAATCTTAACTAATTCATGGATAAAAGCTTCATAGAATAAGGTACGATTCATTATGAGCTATATTATTTAAGATAACATTAAAAAATAACAAAATACAAAAAAAAAATAGAAGCTCCTTCTTAGCTCTGTAGAATTCCAATTATATGTTTATTTGTTTGTTTTCCAAATACATGTTTCTAATCATCAGGTATCTTTCCTTAAAAGTGTGATACAGAAACCTAGAATCCTTCCATCATGTGGTTCCTTCATCTACAACACAAGACTTCCAAAATATTTATGCTCATCAGTATCTAAATGGCAAAAGGGGGAATAGCGAGGAGAAGGTACACCTGAATCTTGACCACCTTGGCCCAGAAATAAAATACCTCACTTCTGCTAACATTCCACTATTAAAAACATGCCCTTGGTGTCACAGTTCTATGCCACGGGACAGGTGAGCAATCAGGAATTTCTAATAGGTTGGTTGTAAAGGATATTTAAGAATTTGATGAGTAGAACATAATGGGCAAGATATTCCAGGAAAAAAGAAAAAAGATGAGTGATAGAAGAAAGTTTAGGATTAGGGAATCAATAAGTTTTGGATTTCAATAGAAACACAGGATATATACTAGAGAGTACAAGAGGAAAAGAGGTGGGACCCACTAGGTACTCTTCATTATGAATGTTCATTTGGCATCACACTCAGCCTGAGGTTCCATACTTCCAAAACCTGACTTCACTTACTGCCTCAAACTCTAAAGTGCAATTGGAAAGTGTGAAAATGTCTGAGTCCATCAGGCAATGACTAATTGTCATCATTTTAAGTAGGATTGTCAGATTTAACAAATAAAAACATAGAATGCCCAGTTAAACTTGAGTTTCAGATTTAAAAAAACTTTTTTAAAAGTATAAATAAATCTCATAAAATATTTGGGACATTATACTAAAAAATTACTTGTTGCTTATCTGAAATTCAAATTTAACTGCATGTCCTATGTGTTATCTGGCAACTCTAATTGGACAAGAGGAGATGTCTAAATCAGTTTCCTCTTAGTTATAATTGTAATTCTCTATCCTTAAGATAAACCTCTTAGGGACTTTCCCCTTTTCCAGTCAAATTTTCTTTTCCTTATTATGTGCCAATAAATCAACTTCTGCCAAATCAACTTCCTTTAAATTGACTCAAATGGTCAAAAAGAGAGATGCATTATGAAGAATCATGGCTGGTCCAAAAGATAATCAACCCATTATATGATAGGACTGCAACTAGGGACTACAAATTCTACAAACTTGTTGTTTTCTATAGAGTCTGCTCTTTTAAGAGCTGATGCTAAAGGGTAGCTACAAAGCTATAGTCCATTGACTAGATCAATTTGTTAATGATGCCAAACTTAATTTTCCTGAGAAGTTTCTTATTTTCTCCCAGACCAAGCTGTACCTCTAACACAAACCAGTTATTTTGTAAATGCATAGTAATTGTAAGGCAGTGTTATTATAGTAAGAGGAGGAGTAGTAGTGGTAATAGTAGCATCTTTATTAATCACTTAGTATAGGGCACCCATTTTTATAATTGTTTCATAAGAATTAGCTCATTTAATTTTAATAAGATAAACTTTGTCACAGAGAAGTTAGCTGACTTTTCCAAGTCTAAATAGCTAGTAAAGGGAAAAGCCAGGACCAGTGGGTTAAGGACTGGTGTTAGCCAGCAGGTAGTAGTTGGCTGCATCAGTGAAAACTACCTCCCTACTGCGGCAATGACTCAACACATCAAGTCTCCCATGTTGAAACAGTCTTGGAGTGAGCCAATAGACTCAGTTTCAAACACTGCCTTTGGAATATCCTAACTGATACTTTGGGCAGCCTGTTTGACTTCTTTGTACTTTAGTTTTCTTACCTATGAAAGGGAATTATGATAGCTAGTTTATACAGTTAACAGTTTATTATTATTTTTTAAGATTTTATTTATTTATTTGAGAGAAAAAGCATGAGAAAGAGGGAGAGCACAAGCAGGGGGAAGGAGCAGAGGGTGAGGGAGAAGCAGATTCCCTGCTGAGCAGGGAGCCCGATGTGGGACTTGATCCCAGGACCCTGAGATCATGACCCAGGCCAAAAGCAGATGCTTAACTGACTGAGCCACCCAGGCGCCCTTATAGTTACAGTTTAAAGTTGAGTTATTTTATGCAAAGAACCTGACATAACATAGACTCTTAATAAATAACAATCAATATTATTACTATGACTATTCAGTTTTATCCAAAATTTTTGCAGAGATTTTTCTTGTCCTTATAGAAATTAAGTCCCAATGTTCACATGAAGACAAAATAGAAAAAAAGCAACCCCCTACTATTTCTCTACTTACTCTTCATTCTTTTATGTGTGTTCTAAATAAATGATAGATGTCAAGTAACAGATATCACTGTGAAAACTAAGACATGAGAGAAACATAAAGGTAAGCATTCTTCAAGGCTTGTTAAAGAATATCATGATATTCTTTAGTTTTGTTTTCTAATGGAATGGCTGTATCTGTCTTTCCTAATGGCTTAAGTACTTGTTCCTACCAAATAAATTAAAACAAGAATGCCATTTTTTGATGAGAAATAATGTGATTTTTGCTTTGAAAAAAATGCTGATATCACACTCAAAAAATCACTTGGTATTTACCCTTTGTTCTTTGACCACACCACAAGCACGCTTGTGTTTGTTCCTTTGCTTATGCTGTTCTCCTTACCTGTCCTCTTTCTTGCATATCTACCCTTTCTTCTAGTTCTTGTTTCAAGTTTCACTCCAAAGGTCTACAGAAAAAAATGCTAACTATCTCTGAGTGTCATTCTTTTCTGACCAATCACTTTTCCAAACTCATGTAAGAAACTATAAGCTCACATCTCGTTATTTTGTAAAATCCATACAAATAAAGCTGATTGGTAGAAAGAGCATGGAGTTTAGAATCCGAGTTCCTGTCATTTCACTTCTAGGAAATTGAACAGTCAGTCTTAATTATCTTTTCCACTGCAGTATCAGTGTTGATACATTAGAGCCATTTAATAAATATTTGTTCAATTAATGGTTATCATAACTAGGTAACTAATACATGGCAGTGACTAGCACATAGTAAATGCTCAAAATATTAAGTTATTTTCTATTTTTATTATAACCATGATCCTTACATGACCATGCAAGCTCATAGATCCCTCAATGGGAGGTGAGCTTGATGCTATAGGCTCCCAATTAGACTGGCCCTGCTTTCCAAAAACAGAGTATCTAAACTGATTTAAGAAGTCTTTAGTCAACCAATTGGCTCTACTTTCAGCTATTAAGAAGCAGCTATCATGAGTAGGATGTTGTTACTTTCTCATGTATAAAGCTTCTGGAGGTTGTGGCAGATTGTATATTTCAAAGATGATCATCACATAGGTTCCTCTTGCAGTGTGATATTGATAGACCTCCAACAAGAAGCAGGGTTTATGCCCTCCCCCCACCCCTCACACCTGGCTGGCCCATGGCAACTGCCTCAAGCAACAGTGCATACCAGAAGTGACATTCTGTCTTCCTCACCTGGCTCTGTCTCTCTAGGGACCTCTGCCTTCAGAGCATTAGGTCAACATGTAGAAAGTCCAGCTACACTCAAACCCCCATTCTGAAAGAATATGTTAAGAGAGATGCCCAAGGTGCCCCACCTGTGCTAGCCTCTAATCTCACTCACGCGAGTGAGAAGCCCTTTGTATGATACCAGCCCCAGCCACTGTCTAATTACAACCTCATTAGAGATCCCAAATCAGAAGGTCCATATGGACTGCTCCTAGATTCCTAACCCACAAAGTTGTGAGAGATAACAAGTGATTATTACTGTCTTAAGCCAATAAGTTTTAGGGTGATTTGTTGTGCAGCCATGGTAACAGGAGCTGGGCAATTGGGAAAAAAAAATTTCTGTAGCCCAGTTAGGTCCAAACTGTCAGACAGATGAGCCATGTCTTAGAACATTCCATCCCTTAATCGAACTGACCACACTGTAACGGGCGGGCAGGGACTCTGCCCAGTTTGTGAGGTTTCCATTGCTTCTGGGGTTGTGGCAACTGACGAGGTCTAGTTCTGTCTTGAAAAACTCGTGTCTCTGGAAGAATAAAATATACTTTCATCCGAATAGCTTTTCCAGTAATTAAAGTTTTATTTCCACATCCTTTTTAGTAAGTGTAAAAATACATTCCAAATCACTCTTTCCCTCAAAGTAGGAAAAGGAGGGGTGAGGGAACCAGAGTCTATATGTCTCCATATAAATGTAATTGCCAGGCCTGCCTTCACTGAGGTCACACACCTATATGTGGGGGGCACAGGATAGGGAGGGAGAGTTGCACATCTGGATTATATCAAATCATATTGGTTGCAGCTTGCAGACTGCAATTTCTTGCCAATTTCTTGTTATTAATCCCTTGGTACCATGAAAGAAAAAAAAAATGGTTCTAAACTCTTCATAAACTGGAATTTGGCGATAGCCCTGGTGGACAATAGGCAACCCAGACTTGCTCCATGTTAACAAAACTGCCCCCCTCGCTACCATAAGGTGAAACAAAATGTGAGGTCTACACTCGTGGGAAGGAGTAAATAAAATGGCTTTACTCCTGGCCATGAGTGATGTGAATGAAAACAA
The DNA here is from genome assembly GCF_004348235.1 of Phoca vitulina. Taxonomy (NCBI): domain Eukaryota; kingdom Metazoa; phylum Chordata; class Mammalia; order Carnivora; family Phocidae; genus Phoca; species Phoca vitulina. The sequence continues at coordinate 6,938,982 of NW_022589719.1, read as the reverse complement.
AATGTGCAAATCCTAAAGGGGCTGAGATCAAGAAGCACCCCCACAGTCCTTCGGTGGGCAAGGTGTTGAATGGTCCCTGAGCCGATTTGGAATTGCACCAGAGGAAATTGTTTCCTGAGGCCTTGGTGTGGCAGGGTGGACCCAGCACTGCTGATAAATGATTGTCAGGCCTGAAATTAAGGGAAATAATTGAGGAAAAGCAAATTGGAGCCAATTTTTTTTTCCACGTGTTTTACCCTGACAGTGAGTAGAGTCAGAAAAAGAGAAATCCTGATTCTCAAATGCAGTGTGGGCTCTTGACATCAAGAGTTGGCATAAACTCTTACGAATCTAAGGACAGAATTGAAGCAATGGGGGAAGAATGTAGGTCCTGTTTTCTACCTCTTGTCTTCAATGAATAAACACCTTTGGTTTATGGTTGATGCCTAAAAGCTTTCTAAAGACCTTTCACCCTAAACTATTTCTGGACTATATGATCAAGTATTTTTGAACAGGTTAGTACCTGGTGCTCCACATTTGGTCATTCAGTGTTTTCCTTTATCCTTAATTGAGTCATGGTTAAGAGAATGGATCATAGGTTTATACACAGATTCCCCCACACCCTGACTACTTGATCAGGCTTCTTAATTTCTCTGTGCCTCAATTTCCCCATCTTTAAAGCTGGGGTAATATGTGCCTACTGCAGAATATTTTGTGAGGATAAAGGAAAATGAAACACATAAAGGACTTAGAGTAGGGGCTGGCACTTAGTGCTCAATAAATTTTAGTTATTATACTTACGTTCAACTGTACATGTCAGACCCACTCTATACCTACACATAATTTTCTAGGCTGGCTTTTAGTCTGTTTTCTTACTTTCCTCCCTGTGATGTAGTAAAGTGACTATTTGCCACTTGTGGTATTTGCTGTTACTAGTCATTGGTAACAGCAAACCTCCCCTTTTCCCTTTCCTTTAGTCTGAAAGAATTGGTCTGCAGTTTAAAGAGGTGGGTTTTTTTTTTATATTATTATTATTCAGTCTTACTAATGGTATTTAAAAACCAATTCTTTAAAAAACCAACCAACCAAACATAAACCTCTGGATATGATTTTTTTTTTTAAAGATTTTACCTATTTATTTGGCAGAGAGAGAAAGAGCACGCACACACAAGTGGGGGGTGGGGGGTGGCAGGCAGAGGGGAAGGAAGGAGCAGGCTCCTCACTGAGCAGAGAGCCCCATGCGGGGCTCGATCCCAGACCCTGGTACTATGACCTGAGCTGAAGGTAGACGCTTAACTGACTGAGCCACCCAGGTGCCCTGGATATAATTGAAGAGATAATTACTTGGCCATAAACAACATGAGGCCAAGGGCCATGTCTGTTTTGTTCACTATTTTAGAGTATATATAATCCAACAACATCAGCTTTGTTTTTCATGTTTTGCTGTCATTGTTGTTGTTGTGGTTAATTCCAGAATAAACTGGCCCTCTACAGAAACGGAAATTCTGCCAGTCAGAGCTCCATCACAAAACAATGGCTCACTCAAACTGGGTAATTTGAAGAGAAATTAATAAAAACGCCAATTTGAAAAATGTGGGTGGAGATTAGGGAGCATGACAGATCTAGTGCCTTTGCTCAGAGACATCAGGAGCAAGGGATCTGGGACTACCCATTGACCGGATGAGACCTGAGCATAGCAGAGTTACTAGGAGCCAGAGACAGGGCAGCTGTATGGAGGAAGAGGCCTGGCAGGAGCCTTGGTCTTGGTAGAAGGACACAGGCAACCCTTGGAGAACTGGCAAGGAACCAACCAAGGAAATGAATATTCCCCCTCACTGTCTCCTTACTTCTGGTCTCCTGTTGGTGCCTCCTTTTGGCAGAGCACAGCTGGAAGCTAGAGGTTAAGGAGCCCAGGCTATTGTCTCTTAGGTTTAGGCTCCTGGAACACAGAGGAGGGAGGGAGAAGTGTGGAGACTGGATCTGAGAAGCAAATGGAAGACATCCAGCACTGGATCAGATAGTGCCATCAGCTACTTGAATGTTGTGTTTCTCATCTAAGTCTACCTTGCCCCACTTAAACTTTAGGCACTCATCCTCACTCTGTTTTCCAAGGACCACTCATGATGAGGAAGTCATAGCTTCAGTTAGTCTAACAAATACTCAGGGAACACGTAACAGCTCTTGACCTCATGAACCTCTGACCTACTTGGGGGAGAGACAATCATGCCAACAAATAATTGCAATCCAATGTACTAGGTAACAGGCAGGATAGAGTTGGCATTAAGCACTATAAAGAATAAAGAGAATGACTTACTTTTTCTTTTGTGGTGAGAGGCAGAGAGGTCAAGAAAAGTTTTATAGATCAGGTGATAATTACAGTGGACCTTGCAGACAATTAAGTGCCAAGGTTCTTCCTGCCAGGGACCTTATTTTAAGCCTTATTTCTAACTGTTATCTTAAAAGCTCCCTCTTTTTTTGTGGTAAGCAGCTTCCAAGATGGCTTCCAATAATTCTTACCTTCTGATATTCATGTCCATGTGTAATCCCCTCCCTTTGGTATAGGCTGATGTAATGAACAGAACATGGCAAAAGTTATGGGATGTTACTTCTGAGATTAGATTACAAAAAAATCTCTGGCTTCAGCTTGTGCTGCCTCTTTCTTTTTCCCTCACTTGCTGTGAGGAAAGCCAGCTACCATGTTGTAAGCTACTTTATGGAGATTCCCATGTGGCAGGGAATTCACATCCACCAGGGCCAAGAACCAATGAGGACCCGAGGCCTGACAGGAGCCACATGAGTTAACTATGGAAGCAAATATTCTTCTATTGTTTTGAGAGATGACTACACTTCCAAATGGTATCTTGGTTGTAGCCTTGTGAGAGACTTCAAGCCTAATTACCCAGCTAGGCTGTACCTGGACTCCCGACCCACAGAAACTATGAGATAATAACAAATGTGTGTTGTCTTAACCTGCTAAATTTCCCAGTAATCTATTTTGCAGTAATAGATAACTAATAGACTTGTAGATCACATTTCAGGCATCATTCATTCGAAGAGAATGAAAACGCAAAGCAGCCCTATCCTGAACCTCTGGTATCCATCTCATTAGACCCAAGTACTCCACCCTCTCTGTGTGCCTAAAGCTAAACCTGACTGGACTCAATCTTGCCACAGCATAACAGTTATTGATCTTTTTATATGCACTTATGTAATTTTTAAGATTAAGACTATTTTAAAAAAGAATAAGACTATATTTTAGAGCAGCTTAAGGTTCAGAGCAAAACTGGGGGAAGGCACAGAGATTTCCCATATGCCCCTGCCTCCATATTTGCATAACCTTCCCCATTATCAACATCCCCCACCAGAGTGGTATATTTATTACAACTGTTGAACCTACACTGACACATCATAATCACCTAAAGTTCGTAATTTACACTATAGTTCATTCTTGGTGTTGTATATTGTATAGATTTGGGCAAACATATAATACCATGTATCCACCATTATAATATTACACAGAGTATTTTCATATATTCCCTTGACCCCCAAACCCTGATCTTTTTATTGTCTTCATAGTTTCATGTATTCTAGAATGTCACATAGTTAGAATCATACAGTGTGTAGCCTTTCCCAGATGGGCTTCTTTCACTTAGCAATAAAATTGGACCTAAATCAGAGTGTCCACATTTATCCAGATTGTATATAAATTAAAATTTATATATTTCTTCAAAGATGGAAGAATTTTAATGCAATGTCATGTAAGCCTATGGGTATGCCTGTTGCTCTCATTTATGAACAAATCTAAGCATGATCAGAAATTCTTTTGTTGAATTTCAGGTATGATCTACAACATTTTATCCAAAATGTCCTAAGATAACTAAACATCTCAGTTTGCACATGGCTGTCTCAGGTTTAGCTAAAAAATCCCATGTCACAGGAAAAGGCCTCGGTTTCAGGCAAACTGGGTAGGTTGGTCACTCCGTGACAGAGACCAGCAGCACTGGTGTTAACCTGGGAGCTTGTTTACAATGCAGAATCTTGGCCCCATCTCAGACCCACTGAATCAGAAACTATTTTAATAAGATCTACAGGAGGTTCATAGGCACATTGACATTTGAGAGAACAATTCTAGAAACAAGAGTTGAGAATCTGCATACTTGAAACCTAAAATTCCTCAGGCATTTTAGAAAATATTTTTAAATGTCTATATTTTTCATACTCTTTACTCCAACACCAGCCTTAATCAATTTATGGGCAGATTTTTATGTGTCCCATCAGGACTTAGTTCATTATAATTATTCTTTGGAAGCACATAATATCAATTGAGTATCAGCTATTTTAGTTCCATTTAACTTACTGTGCATGTGCGTGTGTCTGCTTTCTAATTAATTTCACTTTTTAAAGGATATTTTAATTCAGATATACTTAGGTCTCTAGAAAGTGATAATTAAACTCACTAAAACAATAAGCAAATCACTATATTAAAGAACTAATCAGTGAAACTAATTTTCTTCTGTATTTTGATAATTTGGGGTTTGAAATAAATCATTGAACTTATCTGGACAAAGGAATGTCATTTTTCTAGTCTACGTCTTACTTCTTTGTGTTAATGATTACCTGATTTCATTTTTGTGTTAATGATCATCTGATAATTATATTTCAACATTCATAAAACAAGTAGTCAAAATAATAAATTAGATCATTTGTATATAATAAGAGTTTTTTGTAGGTCCTCCCAGCTCTATATGTCATCTAATCCTACAGATTCCCTTTCCCCTTTTGGAAGGCAGGATCTATCCTACAGAAGAGTAGAAAATTTAGTTTTTAATATATTCATTTTGACTTCTCTAAAGTATTATTCTTTAGCATTGTGGGTTTTCCGCCTCTGCTCTCAGATCCATGGAATACTCTTCTAAACCTCCAGAGTTCATTAGTTTGTTTAAATTGGCATAAAATACTGGAAAAATTCCAGCAAGTCTCCCTGTGGCCACTGTCCAGAAACAAAGCCCAGATTCACTACTGGCCCATTACCTGAAACCTTCACTGCTAAGTGGAACTTCAGGGTTGACTTCAGCTCAGGAATGAGAAAGTACGGCTTTGTAGAGTAATGAGCTTTTTCTGGTCTTTGCTTCATCCGTCTTCATCTTCATTCCATTTTAACTAAGGTATTATACAGCATAATTTTGGTAGACAAAACATCCACATTTCTTTCCAAGGAAAATGGTATTGTCATCATACTATAAGAATTATAAAGATTTATTTATTTATTTGGGGGGGAGGGAGAGCATGAGTGGGGGGTAGGGGCAAAGGGAGAGAATCTCAAGCAGACTCCCACTGAGCACAGAGTCCAACTCGGGGCTGGATCTCATGATCCTGAGAACATGACCTTAGCTGAAACCAAGAGTCGGATGCTCAACCGACTGAATCACCCAGGCCCCCCAACATCCTATAAGATTTAAATCAAGACAGGCCTGAGTCTGCCTTTATTCTGCCGTTAAGACCTGAATAACTTAGGGAAAAATCACAAGAGTCCTACGAACCTCCGTGTCCCCATTCATTAAATGAGTAACAGTAAGTATATTGCAGAACTAGTGTAAGGGTTAAATGAATAAGTGTATGAAAAGCACAGAGCGCAATGCCTCAGCATATGTTACTTTCCTCTTCCTAAATGTCACCATGGTGGATCTCCATGGTATTTGTAAAATGATAGCGCTTGCAGTTCTGAAAATAAAACTAAAATAAATCTATAATTATGTACATATGGATAGGCATATGTATTTAAACATGTTCATGTGTTTTCCACAACTATAATTTATTTGCACAATCTTTTCCTAGTCTTTTGCCCAAAATATTAAATGTTTTTGGGGAAAGAAAATAAAACAACACATGCTCTGACTCATCCCAGGCCAATTTCTAATTTTTTTCACAAACTATATCAAAATGACATTGTTTTCATGGAATATACATAACTGTACATGGAAACTCACATCAGAGCCTTACTCAGTCCTGAGTACTGATCCACATTCTTCTCATGCATATCATGCAATGAGTTTCCTCTTGACACCATTTAAGACAAAGATTTCAATTTTTACAAAGATTTAAACATATTCTACCCTCCTTATATAAGGGACAGCATGATAAATGGATTTGGAGCCAGAAAAACTGCCATTTACAACTATTTGATATTGACAAAATAATTTAATCTTTCCTAGTTATTATTACAGTAATAAATACAGATTGCATTAACATTCATTGAGTGCTTATCATGTCCCAACCCACATATACTTATAATCTAGTTTAATATTTACAATGATGAGGTTGGAATTAGTAGTAGACCCACTTTATAGATGATAAACTGAGGCTCAGCGAGGTTAAATGGCGTGGTCTGGGTTTTGCCAGATAACAAGTCTTAAAGCTAGTGTTCACAGTCTGCGTTTCTATGTACTGCAGTCTACTAGTCTCTACCAAATGAGCACAATAGCTATGTTTTCCTCTCAGAACTGTTTTTAGGAGCTAAGGAATTAATGCAGAAAAACAATACTTTCTATAAATCTATACTATGTAGTTATGAAAGTATTGGTTATTATTCATTTAATTAAAGGACTCTGGCCTCTGAAGGTGGAGTAAAGCTACAGTAATATCAGGGAAAATTCAAGTAGTTAAAAGCCCTGCAGCTCCACCTTTCCAGCATTTTAGAGAATTAGGTGTTTCAAACATGTTGGTTCCCTAGCCAAGGACCATTTTCAAAACTTTTCTTCATTATAGGTTGACCCCATTTCCTCTATTAAGATCAAAATAGTGGATACAGATTTTTCTTTCATTGCAAATAGGGATGGTTGTATCAGTTTCCTAAAGCTGCAAATTAGCACAAATTTAGTGATTGAAAACAATAGAAAATGTTCTTACATAATTAAACATATTCTTATTATTTCATCCAATAATCTCACTCCTTGGTATTTACCCAAATGAAATGAAAACACTTGTCCACACAAAAACCTTCACGCAGATGTTTATAGCTACTTTATACATAATTGCCCAAAATTGGAAACAACCAAGATGTCCTACAGTAGTTGAATGAATATGGTATATCCAGACAATGGAATATAATTCAGCACCAAAAAAAAAATTGGGCTATTAAGCCATGAAAAAGACATGGGGGAAACTTAAATGCATTATAGCTAAGTAAAAGAAGCCAGTCTGAAAAGACTATATACTTGTGATGATTAATTTTGTGTGTGGACTTAACTGGGCCCAAAAGCACCCAGATATTTGGACAAACATTATTCTGGTTATAACTGTGAGGATGCTTTTGGATAAAACTAGATTTAAATCAGTAGACTGGGTAAAGGAAATTGACCTCCAGAGTGTGGGTGGGCCTCATCCAGTCAGTCAAAGGCCTGAGTAGAACACAGGCTGACTCTCCCTTGACTAAGAATTCCCTTTGCCTGATGGCCTTTGAACTGGGACATTGACATTTTCCCTTCCTTCAGACTCAAACTGGAAATGTCAGCTATTCCTGGGTTTTGAGTCCTTGAGCCTTCCAGCCTTTGGACTGGGTCTGAACCAGTGGATCCCCTGGGTTAGCTTGCTAACTCACTCTGCAGCTGTTGGGATTTGCTAGTTCTATAATCATGTGAGCCAATTCCTTACAATAAATCTTTCTCTATACACACACACACACACACACATACACACACAATACATAAACTATTGATTCTGATGAATAGAATAGTGTATGATTCTAACTATATGACATTCTGGAAAAGGTAAAACTATGGAGACAGTAAAAAGATCAGTGGCTTCAGGGGTTCTAGGGGAGGAAGTGATGAAAGGGGGAACACAGAGGATTTTTATTCTCTATGATACTACAAAGGTGGATATATATTATTAAACATTTGTCAAAACCCATAGAATGTTCAACACCAAGAATGAACCCTAATGTAAACTATAGATTTTGAGTAATAATGATGTGTCAATGTAGTTTCATTGATTGTAACAAATAATGTACCACTCTTGTGTAGGATGTTAATAATGGGGTAGCTATGCATGTGTGGACCTGAAGGATGTATGGGAACTCTGCACATTTTGCTGTGAACCTAAAACTTCTCTAAAAAAGTAGTCTGATTAAGACAAACAAACAAACTACAGAGATTTATTCTCTCACAGTTCTGGGGGCCAGAAGTCTGAAATCAAGGTTGACAGCAAAGCTACCCTCCATCTCATGGCTCTAAGGCAAGATTTGTTCTTTGCCTCTTCCAAATTCAATAGCTATGGACATTCCTTGACCAGTAGCAGCATCTCTCTATTTTCAATCACTTCCATGGTCACATTGCCTTCTCTTCCTCTTTTCCTCTGTATGCTTCACCACCACTCCCATCACTTGCCATTGAATTTAGCACTCCTCACCTGGATAAAGAAGGATGATCTCTTAAACTCAAGATGCTTAACTTAATTACAGAGCTTGCAAAGATTTTTTTTTTTTTTTTTTTTTTCTCAAATAGGCTAAGATTCATAGGTTCCAGAGGTTTGGGCAAAGAAGTATCTTTTAGAGGTCACTAATCAGACAATTACAATGGCTACTTACCCAATCCTGGACAATAGATCTCAGGGAAAGTCTACTCAATGACTTCTAGGAAAGGTTTTCACCTTTATTTTTCCTCTATTTATTAAGAGAGATGCACAAGAAGGAATAACTTTCCTTTCTATCTTTCCATACATTTATAAAAGGACAAGATGCCAGGAGCAGCAGCAGTCCCTCTTTGGTCCAAGAAGTGACAAGCCTGAAGACGTGGTTGAGCTGCTGAAATAATCCCAGAACCACCCACCTCTGAATTTCATTCTAAGTGAGGTTATAAATGTCTTTACAGTTTAAATGGTTGATAATTGTGATTTTTGTTACTTGCAGCTGAAAACATCCTAACTTAAAATGGTAAAATGTGGATATAATATACAAAGAGATCTTGTGTGATATTCAAAAGAGGACAGGCTTAGAACCTACGGAAATAAGTATCTGAACTGTGAAGTTAGCTGAAGAGAGTAGTTTTGGGGTGATTCTAATAATACAGATAGAACCATATTTTACTTTAGGAGTAGGAATGAAAAGAAATAGCCTAGCTGGAGGTAAGAAAAGTAGAAACCAACATCCAGGCTGCAAATTCCATGAAATCGATTAGAACTGTGTTCAGATGAGTTTACATGTAAATTATACCAAACATAAAGTATCCACTTGTCTTGCTTCCAAACCTCACAGGTCACATGGGCAACCTTTGAGATCTTACTAGGTATGGTAGCAAAAAACATATTCATCCAATTGAAAAACTTGGATTTTTAAATATGGCAACATGTGAAAACTATTGTGAAATGGACAGAGCTTGGGATAGCACTGCATAATCACAGCTAGATTTGGCACAGATCTTAGGTAATAAAATGCTAGTCAATTTTTGCTTCTCCTCCAACTACCACTGGCTCCCTTTGCGGTAATGAAACAGTGACCTAGACAAGTTCTCTTCTGCACACACAGCTTGACATGCAGCCAGGGGAAGTTGGTGGAGATTATGAAATAATTCTTTATTATGAAGTTCATGGAGTCGTCCCCTCAATGTGACTAAGTGAGCTTTAATTTTGATTGCTGTCCGATTTTACAGCTTTCAACACCTGCAGCTCCTTGGTAGACTTGAAGTAGGTCTTTTGCAAAATTCTTTTTCCTCTCCCACGTCTACAAAACAGAACGCCCTTTCACTAGGGCCATGGCAGATCTACTTTGCAGTCAGCAGATCTTTGACTTAACTAGGCAAATTAGCTTGCTGGTCGGACAGGCTGTCTTTTTTTCTGCTCTCCATTCTCCTCCATCTCTGCTTCTCAGAGCTAATTTCACTCCTTCACATCAAAGAAAGAAAGCAGTGTTTTTGCTCCATATTAGAATCATGAGGGATTTTCAGGAGCTCAGTCCCAGCGTCATGAAACTCTGCCTTTGGTGGTGGTGGTGGGGGGCCCATACTATACCTAACAACCCTAATCACCACCACTCCAATCACCAAAAAAGTACTCCTGTTGTTTTGTTAGTACGTGAAGAATAGTCCCTGACCAGTGTCATATTTTAGGGCACAGAACGGGAGGCCTCTATTTCAGGAAGATAGAATATATAACCAAGACCAGTGTCCTGCCTTAGTAATAGCTGGCATTCACTGAGCAATATTACGTCTCCTTTAATCCTTACAATCACTCTATTTAGTAGAGACCGCAATTACCCATTTGTTAGCTGAGCAAGTCCCTCTTACAGGTCAAATCACTCAAGGTAACATCCTATTACTGGTAAACAATGAAGATGAGGTACAAATTTAAGTCGGCCTGTGCTTTTAACTTCTATGTCTCCTCCCACTATTGAGATGCTTCCTGGAGCTACATTTATGCTATTGCTCTGCCATCCTATGCTCTGATATAAATTATCCACAAGGAATCCCTTCCTAACCCAACCTTCATAAGAAGTGGGAAATACTTTTTGCAGGGGCTACTGAGGTAATAATCGGTCAGTTTGATTTGACAAAGGTGACCAGCTCAAATTATGCAATTTAATTCCAGGATCTATCTACTTCATAATACTTTTCACCTGTTGCCAAAGGGATAAGACCAGAGGTATAATGTGCAAGCAGTTTGGGTGAAGGTGAAGACAATCCCTTTGGTTTGGAAGAGAGGGTATGAGTCCAAGGGAAAAAAGTGAGTTTGAAGCTCTGGATGTAAGACCAAAATTGGAGAAAGAAGTCAAAGATGAAGTCCCTGAAAGAGGCCTCATGTGTGTAACAGATACAGACTGAGCAGAGGATGCAGGCAGATTTCACTGTCTCCATGCACAAATGTACTAAGATCTAGGACCCTACATGAGTGTCAATAAGACAGTTGGAAAATAGAATATAGATGGGGAGACCACACACACCTATCTTCATGACAGTAAAAAAACTTCAGCCTATTTGGTTTGACAAAATGGCTGTCTTTTGGGTGCTAAAAATGTGCTATGTACTGTTTTTAGTCATCTTATTTTGTTCTCATGATGTTCCCACAAAGGACGCAGTGTTATATCTTTCACTTTTAAAGAAGCTGAAGTTCAAAGGAATTAAATTCCTTGACCTCCTTCTGGTGCTTACATTTGAATTTTCATTCTGATTTAAGAGATGACAGAAAGTACCACACTTATTTTTTTTTAAGATTTTATTTATTTATTTGAGAGAGAGAGTGCACACAAGCAGGGGGAGGGGCAGAGGGAGAAGCAGACTCCTTGCTGAGCAGAGAGCTCAATGTGGGGCTCAATCCCAGGACCCTGGGATCATGACCTGAGCTGAAGGCAGGCACTTAACCGAGTCACCCAGGTACCCCATAAAGCACCACACTTAAATGACATATGTCATCTAAATTCGTGTTCAACTATCATGTACAATGTCCCATAAATGAAGGGTTGGACTTCAACAGGTGTTCCCAAATGTTTGGTCCACATATAGTGATAATGTGACTATATCAGATATGCCCGGATAGATTTTTTAAAGTAGCTTCAAAAATCTAACCTCTTGGGGTGCCTGGGTGGCTCAGTCAGTTGGGCGACTAGCTCTTGGTTTTGGCTGAGGTCATGATCTCAGGGCTCTGGGATCAAGTCCTGCATTAGGCTCCACGTTCAATGGGGAGTCTTCTTGAGGATTCTTTCTCTCTCCCTCTTCCTCTGCCCCTCCCCCCACGCACTCCCACTCTCTCTCTCTCTCTCTCTCAAATAAGTAAATCTTTAAAACTCACTATTAAAAAGAAATCTAACCTCCTCAGGATTTGGGGAATGTAGCCTTCTGCACATAGCATGGGATAGGCAAAAGATGGCTTGAGAGTAGCTCATGTAAAACCTCCAAACAGTTAAATAACTGTTAAATGAGTCTGTGATGTGAATAAGCTGCAAAATGTACTAATTACATTTAGGTTTCCTAAATAAATAAAACATTATTTTTTTAAAAAGTTTTCTCCCCAAAATATGCTTTTAAAAAACAATCCCTCAGGAAGGTATTCCTAGTAGCTTCTCAAATCTGAGGCTTAACTTAAAATGAAAGCTTGTTTTAATCAAACCTATATTCCTTTTCTTTGAATCCTAGATACTGAACGAAACCAAAATGGCTGACCTAAGTGTCACAGAACCCCCCTCTATAGCCCTGTGTTTCCTGTGATGCTCTATTCACTAAATACTCAAAAACCATGCCTGGGTCTTTCCTGTGCCTCAGGAGCAGGTTAAGTTCAGAGATCCATTTTCTTCATTGGGACCTTTCTATAACACCGGTCATTCCCTTTTGTGCAGGTATGAACATTCCTTTAACATCCAAAGTTCTTGGTAATCTCTCAGATGTCAGAAGAAGCTCCTTGAATGTTTGTTTATTTTTAAGGGCAGGGACTGTAATTTCCCAATTGTCATTGCCTTTGCATGAATCTTAGTACCTGAGAGCTTGTCACTGTTGAATTATATGTGCACTGGTATGTGTCAAATTTGGGGAATGGGATTGTTTAAGCATGACATTTCATACCAGTAACTGATTTTAAGAAACAAAACCCATTCTATTGAAATATTTTATTAGAAAATATATCCCATAGTTTACCCAATTCATTCTAGGCCTTTTAGCCAGTGAAGTGTTTATAGTTTTGAGTTGGATAAAATAAAGTCTTTCAGAGATATGTCAGTGTTTCCATTACACTCCTTTTTTCACCCTGAAGTAGCACAAGTTTATTAGTGTGTCCATAAAAATTAATATTCCACAGAACCTGGCACCAAACCATAAAGTAAATGTTTACATATCCCTTCAAATATTAACTCCGTGGTTTCTACAAAATGATAGGCCTGCCAGGCATGAAAATTCTCAATTTGTAGCTTTTCTCAGCTAATTCAGTTGGGCTATTCTTTCAACAACTAAACTTAGCTAAAAAACAGCACCTGAAATGGACAGGACGTGAGAAGAGGAGTGTGAGAAAACTTTATTAATTATCCGGAAGCTTCTAACATGAAGTCATCCTGAAAAGTGGAAATTATCAAACCAGGCATGCATAGCCAAGCATGTTATTTGCACCAAAACATGCATCTCTGGTCTCTCTCAACTGCATGTCCTCTGTCAGGAAATGGCCTGAGGGCCAACCCACATGTGGCTGCTGTGGAGGAGGTGCTTGGGACACAGTTGCCGATGAAGTGCTGACTGAGCTCCTAGCTTATTTGGTGACCCAATGCCTGGGAAGCCAGACCTCCACCAGTGTGTAAGACGTTAGGTCCGTTTTTGGAAGGCTGACAAAATGGTTCTCTGGATTACTGAGAGACCAGTGGCAGGACAGGAGAAAGAAAGATGATGAGCTCAGGCGTAGACACAGAAAAGAACCAAGAAGCCTGAATCTCTTCTTTTGTCAGCCCCTATCCTGGTTCTACTTAGAACGAATCCTTGTTCTCAGTTCTCTCTCCTTAACTCTTTGCATGACTCTAAATACCTATTATAGTTTGTTTGTTTTTTTTTGAAGTATCAGAATTAGAAGACTTATTTGATTCAAGACCTTCCTCCATCACTTACCAGTTGTTTGGTTTTGAGCAAGGTACTTCTTTACCTGAATATTTCTTTCTTTATCCATAAAGTAAATGTCCAGTAAAGAGTTCTCAACAAATACTTAATAATACTAAGTGCTGCCCCTTTTACCTTCCATTGTTAGGGTCAGAATCACATGAACTGACACATATAAAACTATTTGGGTAATAATAATGACAGTAGCAGCAATAATGATAACCATTTATTATGCAGCAGGCAAGGTTTAGAATTTGGCATAAAATGTCTTACCTAATCTGTACACCACACATCTAAGTCATTTTGTTTTTTTATTTTTCATGTAAAAGATCAGAGGCTCTGAAATTTTTAGCACCTTTCCCAAGATGCTCAATGATCCCCAAATTGACCTATAGATTCAGCAACCAAAATCTCAGATGGCTTACTTTTTTAGCAGATGTTGACAAACTCATTTTAAAATTGATATAGAAATGAGAGGACCTAGAACAGCCAAAACAATTTTGGAAAAGAAACAAGAAAACAAACAAAATAATTTAGGTGATATGTACTACCTGATTTCAAAGCTTACTGTAAAGCTACAGTAATCAAGACTGTGGCATTGGCATAGAACTACACACACATCAATAAAACAAAACAGCATAGAAATAGACCCACACGCATATGGCCATTTGATTTTCTACAAAGGCAACAGGGCAATTTATTGGGGAAGGACAGGTATTTGTTTTTTTCAAATGAAGTAGCAATAACTTTATCTACATAGATAAAATGTACTTTGATTCTTATCTCGCATCATAAAAATAATGAAACATTACTTATAGGTCTAAATATTAAAAATAAAACTATGAAACTTCTAGGAGAGAATCTTTATAACTTGGGGATAAGCAAAGCATTTTTAAAATAGGATGCAAACATATTAACCCTAAAAAACATATGCTTGTAAATTCAACTTCATCAAAGTTAAAAACTTCTGCTTTCAAAAGACACTATAAAACTAATGAAAATGCAAGATACTGGTAAGAAGAAACCGTTACAATACATATATTTAATAAAGGATTTGTATTAAGGGTGCCTGGGTGACTCAGTTGTTAAGCGTCTGCCTTCGGCTCAGGTCATGATCCCAGGGTCCTGGGATCGAGCCCGGCGTCGGGCTCCCTGCTCCGCGGGAGACCTGCTTCTCCCTCTCCCACTGCCCCTGCTTGTGTTCCCTCTCTCGCTGTCTCTCTCTCTATCAAAAAAATAAATTAAAAAAGTCTTAAAAAAAAAGATATAGAGGGAACTCTTTCAACTCAATAAAGTAAGCAGATAGTATAAGTAAAATTTAAATGAAGTTCTCCAACAACCAAACTAATCTGGGGAGTTAGAGACCAGATCAATAGTTGCCTGGGGTTGGAGGTGGGAGGTGATTAACTGAAAAGGAGAAAAAACCCTTTCTATAATAATAGAGATTTCCTGTTCTGTGAATGATGTATATTGGCTATACAAGTGTGTACATCTGTTATAATTTGTCCAAATGTTTACTTAAAATAGATGAATTTCACTGTATGTAAATTATGAATAAGAACAAAAAAGCTGGTTTTAGAATTGACCAAAATGGTTAACAATTTGGATGAACAATATTTTGAGATTTAATTTATGTTTGTTTTCATGCATTTGTTGAGATGGGAAGATTGTTCATAAATGAGACTCAAAAACAACTTCCTGTTTACGATTTTTTTTTCTATTATGGTGATGTCATCCTTGGTGAGCTCATCTATAGAACAGTCAGCAAAAGGAGCAAGTTTTGAAAAAATTTAGTTAAGTTTTTTTTAAATGTTTAGTGTTACGTGTCTATGGAATATCTAAGTAAAAATGTCCAGGAAATAGTTAAATGTAGGGGTCTGGAGATTAGCAGAGATATCTTGGCAGAATATGTAGATTTGAGGGCCAGAAGTTCAGGTAGTAAATAAACCACAGATGGATGGGATCACCCCTGGAGAATTTGTGGTAATAAAATAAGAGGCCTAGGACAGAATTACAAAGAAGACACGATTTAGAGGATGGGCGGAGAGAGCAATGCCTGCTAAAAGGAGTAAGTCTGTGTAGCTAGAGAGCCAGTCTAAAAGCAGGAGAGTAAATTGTCACAGATGTTAAGGGAAGTGACACATATCACTTCAACTAGCATTTAATTTAACAAAGCAAGTCATAACAAAGCACACTTTGCAGTAAATTTCCTTCTCCTATTTGTAGCCCCACATCTCATTCCCATCCACCACTGTTAAATCTATTTTTGCTGGATTCCATGACACTCTAGTCTTCGTGGATAATCTACTCCCTTTTTCTCTATATTCCTTTTTTGTTAACACTGGAAACCGTGCTGTGCTCCAAAGCATCATGCTTTTGGCAGGGTTTTATTGAGTTGTTCATCCCCTGATGATATTTTCTGTCATCATCATTATTTAGAATTAAACAGCTTTAAAAGTTCTCATACACCAATTTTAGTAGGGTCTCCAAAAGGAGAGGATAGAAATACATGGGTCTAGTTTATTATCTTTAAGTGGACACTTAATAATTATATTTAATTTATCATTTTTCCCTTTATACTTATTGTTTTCTGTACTCTTGAATAAAAAATCTTTACCTACCCCCAAGATACAAAGACATTTCCTAAAAGTTTTATAATTCCAACTTTTAAGTTTGGTATATGATTCATATAAAATTAAGACCAATTATGATCTGAGGTGGAAATAAAGTTTCAATGTTTTTTCATATGAAATTATGGGCCATTTGTTGAAAAGCCCTTCCTGACCCCATTTGGATACTTTTGTCACTTTGTCACTTGACTGTAAAAGAATGGTATATTTCTGGGCATTTTATTCCATCCTATGATCTCTTTGTCTATTTTTATGATGGTACCACAGGGAGTGTAAGTCCTCCAACCTCGTTCTGATGGTAAAAGATGCTGTTACAGAACTGAGATTCCCTAGTAGCAAGGGGAATGATAGAATTCCAAAATAGTAGAGACCAGATGACAGCACTTAACCATTAGATGCAAGGTGAGCACAATTCTTATAAAGGGGAGCAAGGTCCTAATGGCCTTCAGAAGGTCCTGATCTATAAGGATCTATGGCTATGCCTTGTAGAACATGGTATTCCTAAAAATCAAAATAGATGGAAAGCCAATAAGAGTCAACCACCTCAATAACAAGTCATGATCTATCACCAAGGTTTAAATCCTGGCTAGTTCTATTCCTCTGAACGCATCAGCTAAAAGACAGGTCCCATCTCCTTAGCTCTGATTTTCTCAATCCTTCCCCAAACAGAACATTTGACCATTTATAATGGGGAAAGGGAAAAGCTCAGATTTTTAAGATCAGCTGGATACAAAGTCCAAGCTGATATGAATACCCAGGGAACCAAAGTGCCATTGTGGTTCTTCTGTTAGAGTAGAAATGTATGAGAGTCAGGTAATAAATGGAGTTCCAATACTGGTCTATCTCACAGGGGGTCTACTGCAAACAAGGGTGCACCAGTGTTTATTTCTCTGGTTTCTGAATATATATTTGGAATGGACATATATGTAGCTGGCAGAACCCACACATTGATTTCTTGGCCCATGGAGTAAAAGCAATTGCCCTAATAACATTATTATACTGGTTTAGAACCATATGTAGCTAGTTAGTCAAAACCGGTATTATTGAATTCAGAATAGAAACTTCCAGTCTGGCTTCTCAATATAGATGTCTATTTTGAGATCTAGTAACTCAACCCAGAGACTTTATTTAATCCCTAATTTCTTTATTTTTCAAGATGCCTTTGAGTAAAAACCTGTTTACCATGAATACCAAGAAATAATCACACGGTTATTTTGAGGTCCAATTAGAAATTACTTGTCAAGAATTGTGAAAGGTCTGGTTTCACCCTACTTATAAGGTAACAAGTTAGCCTATCATAGTTTCATGATTGCTGGCAGAAGACGTGATATTTTTAGGTCAAAGTTGCATTCATGGCAGAGCACATAGCGTGAACTTAATTTATGCATTGGTTCTTCTTGCCCTCCAAGTTCCATGGGAGTGAGATGGAATAGTTCACATGGTTCCTGAACATATAGTTGGTTTGCATCACAGCTGAGGAGCTCTGAGCTTAGGAGAGTCCATTTAATGCACTCCAAGCAAATTTGCCTGATAGCTGCCTTAGAGGGAAACATTATACTTGACAGTAAACAAACTTGTCCTCTGCTCTAGAGGAAAACATTATCTTTATCTAAGGCTGTTTACTATACCAATATCCTTAAAAAATTATCCCAGACAAAAGACAAGATATGCAGAAGCATGGGGAATTGTTTCTCTACATTAGAATGTCCTTCTCTTTCAAATTTAAAATTTTTTAAAAGATTTATATTTTAGAGAGAGAGAGCTGAAGGGGGTGGGGTGTTGGGAAGGGGCAGAGGAAGAGGGAGAGAGAGAGTCCAAAGCAGACTCTGCACTGAGCTCGGAGCCAGACACAGGGCACGATCCCACAACCCTGAGCTCACAACCTGAGCCAAAACCAAGAGTTGGAGGTTTAATCGACTGCACCTCCCAGGTGCCCCTCTTTCAAATTTTAACAGAAGAATTAATATATTACATGAAACCCAGGGTTATTGATAGTTTCTGGATTATTGAGACATTTTTATTGCAGTGGAATCCTGCTCATACCGACTCAGCCTCCACCACTGACAATAAGGCAGGTACTCTTTTTACATACATTTCAGCATTTCTCCAGTACTTTGCACTCTTTCTATTCTTCCTTTTTCAAATACCCTTGGGACAAATTTACCAATGGAAATTGATTGTGCAGCTGAGATCATCATTTTAGGTCCCAAGAGGGTCCACATTGGGTTAATGTTGATGTATTTATCTGTCATGCCATTACATTAGAAAACTCAGCCATCAAATGAGGGAGAGATTTTCCAAAGGAACCCTCAACTGAAGTTCACATTTTTTTCCCCAACCCATTTCAGCCAAGGGATAAATTGGCATCCTTTCTGATGTGAGCACATAGTGGAAAGAACATCAGACCAAGATCCAGTAGACTCATGTTCTAATCCCATTTCTTCCATTAGCTTGTTGTGTAACCTTGGACAAACATGTGGGACTTTAGGTAGCACAGAATAAGAATCACTTATAAACAAATTAAGCAAAAAAAAAAAAAAAGAAAAAAAGAAGTTTTGCCAATTTCAAGTTACGTATCTGGCCTACATTTTAAGATGAATTTTTTTTCTTTAATAAGCAGAACGATATTCTTCCATGTGAGAAGCAGATCATACTGTGGTCTTCTTTTATACACAAAGAAAGATCAAATGAAAAATATAGACATTCTGAGACTTTTCTAAACCTCTGTGGAATGATTCAATCTTTTATGCCATATATATTAAGCCACAGACATACACTATCTTAGGAGTTTTAGAATAAAAGAATTATCAAATTTTATATTTTATATAATGTATTTGAAGGTTTTTTCCTTTACTTTGAAAATATTATATTTCTTATTTCAAAATAAGGTCATTTTATTTTTTAAATTTTTTTATTGTTATGTTAATCACCATACATTACATCATTAGCTTTAGATGTAGTGTTCCATGATTCGTTGTTTGTGCATAACACCCAGTGCTCCATGCAGAACGTGCCCTCTTTAATACCCATCACCAGGCTAACCCATCCTCCCACCCCCCTCCCCTCTAGAACCCTCAGTTTGTTTTTCAGAGTCCATCGTCTCTCATGGTTCGTCTCCCCCTCCGATTCTCCCCCCTTCATTCTTCCCCTCCTGCTATCTTCTTCTTCTTTTTTTTTTTTCTTAACATATATTGCATTATTTGTTTCAGAGGTACAGATCTGTGATTCAACAGTCTTGCACAATTCACAGCGCTTACCAGAGCACATAGCCTCCCCAGTGTCTATCACCCAGTCACCCCATCCCTTCCACCCCACCCCCCACTCCAGCAACCCTCAGTGTGTTTCCAGAGATTAAGAATTCCTCATATCAGTGAGGTCATATGATACATGTCTTTCTCTGTTTGACTTACAAAATAAGGTCATTTTAAGTATCTATCTTCCCTTTTTATTTCCACAGTTGCCACTCTAGATTGGCCTAGAAGATTAATCATTAATCTCTTAATGGATTTCCAAGTTTCTGGCCTGTCTCCATCCTCAATCTGTTCTTTCAATTTAATCTTCTTTTTAAAAAATCTTTATTTTAACGATTTCATTTCTTTATTTGAGAGAGAGAGAGAGAGAGCGCACACATGAGCACCTGAAGGTGTGGGGGGGTGGAGAGGAGGGGGGAGTGGGGCGCAGAGAGAGATACAGACTCCTGGCCAAGCAGGGAACCTGACACTGATGTGGGGCTCTATCCCAGGATCCTGGAATCATGACCTGAGCCAAAGACAGATGCTTAACCAACTGAGCCACCCAGGCACCCCTCAATTTAATCTTCTTAAAACTTAAACCATCTTGTCTATTGGATCAAGAACAAACTAGCAATCCTGGAATTTCTTTCTTTTTTTTTTTAAAGATTTTATTTATTTATTTGACAGAGAGAGAGACAACGAGAGAGGGAATATAAGCAGGGGGAGTGGGAGAGGGAGAAGCAGGCTTCCCGCAGAGCAGGGAACCCGATGTGGGGCTCGATCCCAGGACCCCAGGATCATGACCTGAGCCGAAGGCAGACGCTCAACAGCTGAGCCACCCAGGTGCCCCATTTTTTTTTCAGTCCTAGAATTTCTAATCTAGGTTTGTCTAGTCAACTTTCATCTTCCTCTATACCAAAAGGAAACCTTCATTCCAGTCAGATGAATACACTTATATGTGTCTTGTATACAACATTTTCGCCTCAACTGTTGTGCATTTCTGACTTAGAATTTTCTCCTCATGTCTACCCATCTGACTTCAACCTTTCTTTTAAGGCTCAGCTCTATATCCACTGACTCTCTGAAGCATTCCTTGATTTTTTTCTAATTTTTACAAATCTTTTAGCCTTTTTATAAATGTTTGTAAGATGAAGACTCTAACATGAACCACAAACACTTTGGAATTTTTCTTATTTTTCCATAGATTGGGTTTTTTTTTTTTTTTTTTTTTTTTGAGAGCAGAAACTTAACTGACTTATTTATCTCTGACTCCCCCAATTTTTCTTGATTTGATTAGTTGAATATGACTTGGTCTGACTGTTTTTTCCATTTCTTTCATGCTCCAGCATAAACAAGTTGGAATATTCCTTTGTTGTTCTTCTATGTCATGGAGGTGATGCAGAGTGGTATCGCTTTAGTGGACTGGACCAGGAGTTGCATCCTAAGTTTACATTGATAACCTTCACTTACAGTGTCAGTAATCTAGATGAGGAATGAGTAAAGGTTTTTAGATTTAGCAATTTGAATTATTGGTTAGTTTTGAATTTCAATAGAGTGGTAGGAAATAAATCCAGGTTAAAGTAGGAGGTAAACTAGAAAACAAATAGTGTCTAGTAATTTATTTATATAATCATTATATTCAATGAACTCATTTTTCAACAGAATTGTTATAGTGGTCTCTCATTGTTCTTCTGATCTCTAGTCCTGTCTCTTACCAAATCTTTGTCATATAGTCGATTAGGTAGTATTTATAAAACAAAAATCCACCATGTCATTCTCTTTCTTGAAACCCATCAATGGTTTCTTACCTCCTGGATGCAGGATAAGGTCTTAGCTTCTAAACATAGCTCATAAAGAACTACTATCTACTTCTCTAATGTCATCTCATACTACTCCCTGACTCATGCTTATTGTTAAAGAAATACCAAACTGTTTGTGGTAAATAAAACACACACTTTAAAAAATGCATTTTTCATCTAGAAAACAATCACCAGAGGGATAGCCAGACATTATATGTCTCTTATGGATTATTGTTGCCAAAAAATAGAACCTGGATCCAATCAGGTGTTTAACCTAACTAGAAGTTTCAGGAAATACAGGGTTGATAAAGTTTGTGGAGCTACTCCATAAAAAATCAATCATTAAAATCTGGACTAAAAAAATTTCTAAGGAATAATAATCTGGTTTCTTCCACACATAAATTACAAGGAAAAAAGAAATGATGGGGGAAATCTATGGATTCAAAGAAATTGAAGACATATGAATCAATTTTAATATATTGACTTTATTTGGATCCTGATTCAAGCCAACAAAATAATTTAAACATATCC
Source organism: Phoca vitulina (assembly GCF_004348235.1). Taxonomy (NCBI): domain Eukaryota; kingdom Metazoa; phylum Chordata; class Mammalia; order Carnivora; family Phocidae; genus Phoca; species Phoca vitulina. Next base: position 6,917,257 of record NW_022589719.1, on the reverse strand, counting down.
AGGGCATTTGAACATTGACCAAATGATAAGGAATTGATTTTTACATCAACTATTGTTATTTGGGATTTTTTTAAAGTTCTTATCTTTTAGAGATATACACTGAAATATTTACAAATGAAGTGATATGATATCAAAGACTAACTTCATCATAACCTGATTTTGGGGAGGGGGCAAAGAAGAAAAAATGGAGGTAGAGATGAAACAAGATTGACTAAGAGTTCGTAAGTATTGAAGCTGGGGGATGGACTCACATTCTTTTCTCTAGTTTTGAATATATTTGAAACTTTCTGTAATACCAGATAAAAAGAAATTAAAAAGCATTATCAAAGTCAGTAGTGATTTTATAAAAGTGTATTTTCAAAACAAATTGATAACAAAGCATAATTACTTGAACATGAAAGTTTAAAAAGGAATTTCACTATTTAAAAAGATTGGAAACAGCTCATTTAAAGTCTACTCTAGCATATAGTAGGAAGGGACAGGAAGAGACTGTGCTCTGGCCACTCCCATCTTGATAGCCAAGTGTGTGTCTTTCCCAGAGCCCTGGCAGCCTATGTGGATCTTCTCTTTTCTTCAAAATCATAACCTACCCCTGCTTTGAATAATTCCAAAATCTAGTGAAAGGCTTATCAACCACAACTTTGAAGGCCTCAAGGCTTTAAAATTTCCCTCTTATAACAAACTGGACATTTTCATACATTGAATGTATGTATGTACATGGGTAAAACTACTTTTGAATTTCTGTACCCTTTGATCAAGGAATTATATGTTTTACAATTTGTATTAATTAAGTAATAGGACATGTTCCCTCCAATGCATTCATAAGGTGTTCATCAAGACATAGTTTATAATTGAATTGTCAGTTTAATGACCAATGTGTTATTAAAAATAAAAAGTAGGAGATAAAAGAGTACTTATATAGTATGCCTTAAATGTTAAAATAAATTTGTATAATATATGTGTGTATACATAACTAAACTGCATTTTAAAATGTGGATCAATGAGTTTCCCTCCTCTTCTCCCAATTTTCACACACACACACACACACACACACTTACTTGTACTCAATGGCCTTTTAGACCAGAAAATTAATATTTCCTTTCCACTGTTTTAAATAGTCTTGCAGACCCATAAGATGTGGTTCCAACAATCTTTTTTTTTTTTTTAATTCAGAAGGGCAGATTTAGATCTCTTTTGCAAATAGGATTACTATCTGTATTACTACCTATATCTATATTACTATTATTATAGTAATAAAATCCTCACTTTTTCATTTAGAACATCCAAAGAAGATCCCAATCACAGACAGCCCCTGTACTCACTAGAAGCTTAGAACTATTAAGAGTAATTTTGATGGATCTTCAGAAAGCTAGGTCCTGAATCTCTATGTGGATGAAAGTAGAGAGGAGAGTAGAGGGGAATCTGAAGAAATTATAGGAGAGAGATGATGACAGAAATCCCATTTCAACCTCAGAGTTGATAGTGGAGTGCCATACCTAGATGGGAAAAAAGTACAAAAACATAGTCATGAATGAAACAACAGCTAGTTGTAGGAAGGTATTGCTGATGTGAGGAGTTCCTAGGATTTGGCTGAACTGGGAGGAGATGATTATTTTAGAGATCTTGTGGGTCAGGATGGGGGAATACGGGGGGAAATGGCCTTAGTTGCCAGGGAGGTCACCAAGAAGGGAGAATTGAACATTGTATTTGAAAAGCAAGGCAAGACTTTAAGTGAACAAGAAACTAGAGATGTGGGAGCCAGGAGGATCAGAAGCACTTTATGGAGTAGGTCAAGTCAAGCAATTAGGGAGTAGATGAAATTATGGCCAAAAGAAGGATGCCAACATGGGATACCAGGGCTTGACCAGAAGGAGTAGTTTTATGGAACAGAAAATGGAAAGGGAGATTTAAAGAACTCTACCTTAATCCATAGGTAATTGATTCCGCATTTCTACTATTCTGGGCTTGGCCTGTGTTTCAGTCATGATGATTGGATGGTTGCTTTGTTCATGGGACTGTATCTTTACTGTGTGTCTTGGTAATTGGGGCATTGACTTATTCTGTTACTGTTTAGTACCATTCTTGATGAGCTGAACTAGTAAGCATCTCAGGCTCTTTAGAAAATTGGCCTGAACTTCTTTTGCAAAAGACAAAAGTTCTATCCTTGAGCCTCAAACCTAGGGTTCTGAATGTGTAAGAAATAATAAAAACTGATTAAAAAAAAAGGCAAGAGAATTTTTTTTTCCCCTGCTAGTTTATCACAAGCTTTTGTTGCCAGGATCTTTGCATATTACTTTAAAGTTTTTGTCGTGACTCTTCACCACTTACTTTTCTTTCTGGGCTTCATGGGCCATGATGGGTCTTGTTGCCTTGTTAACTCTTCATTAATGTCATAATACATCCAGATACTATATGTTATGGGTTAAATTATATTCCGTCCCAAATTTATATGTTGAAGTCCTAAACCCCATTATCTCAGACTGTGACTTTATTTGGAAATAGGGTTGTTGCAGATGCAATTATTTAAGATGAGGCCACACTGGAGTATCATGAGCCCCTAAATCAATTTAACTAGTGTTCTTATAAAAGGGGGAAATTTGTACATAGAGATATGCACACAGAGAGAATGACATGCGAAGATTGGAGTAATGCTATCATAAACCAAGCAATTACAAGAAGCTAGGAGATAGGCCTGCAAAAAATCCTTCCCCAGTGCCTTCAGAAGGAACATGGCCCTGCTGACAACTGGATCTCAAACTTTCAGCTTCCAGAACCGTAAAATAAATTTCTACTGTTTAAGCCACTCAGCTTGTGGTACTTTGTTATGACAGCACTAGCAAACTTATACACTGTCCTCAAAGTGCCTGGATTAAATTCTTCCTTGTGTTATTACCTATTTACACATCTCTCTAGAACATTGCTGTCCAAAGAATTTTTTATCATGACGTGTGATGGAAATGTTTGTCTTCTGTCCAAACATTAGACATTAACTGAAAGTGACTATGAGGCACTCAAAATGCAGCCACTGCAGCTGAGGAACTAATTTTTTTTTAAATTTTTTATTTTTTTAAAAGATTTTATTTATTTATTTGACAGAGAGAGACAGCAAGAGAGGGAACCCAAGCAGGGGGAGCAGGAGAGGGAGAAGCAGGCTTCCGGCTGAGCAAGGAGCCTGATGCAGGACTTGATCCCAGGACCCTCGGATCATGACCTGAGCTGAAGGCAGACACTTAATGACTGAGCCACCCAGGTGCCCCTAATTTTTTTTATTTTAATTAATTTATATTCATATTAAATAGCTACATGTGGCTAGCAGCTACTATATAGAATGCTGCAGCTCTGGAACTTGCCCCAATGTAGCAAGAGTGTCTACTTCTGAGGCCTAGTCCTACACAGTTTGTGCTTTGCCTTCTGTGATCTGCAATATCTTAGTATAGAATAAAGCATCAATCGCAGAACTTGTCACTCAGGATGATAAATCCTGTTGATAAGCCTTCTCTCGGTGGCTGGAGTTCAACCAAATTGAAGGAAATAATCAGAAAAGGGAACGATGCTGGATTCTATCAATATTCCATTTTCTTTTTTTTTTTTAAGATTTATTTATTTATTTGAGAGATAGAGAAAAACAGCAGGGGGAGGCACAGAGGGAGAGGGAGAGAGAATCTTAAGCAGACTCCATGGTGAGCATGGAGCCCGACATGGGGCTCAATCCCATGACCCTGAGATGGTGACCTGAACCAAAACCAAGAGTCCATCACTCCACCGACTGAGCCACCTAGGCACCCCTCCATGTCCCATTTTCATTCACTAGTCACTTTGATTCTGTTTAGCCTGGTATGAAATATTCCCATTGTGCTAGTGGATTTTAATATGAATCATGCTATGAATTAAGAACTCGACAATAATTACTGATTAGGTTCAGCCAAGTCATGTGACCAGCCACAGCGATTATGTACTAGTTTAATAACCTTATTTAACACTGAATCGGCACCCAGAAAATATAAGGTTATAATTCATATTTCCAATTGTGTATGACTTTCATGACTCAGTCAAGCCACACGAAGACATTCACTCTTCCTTTATACTCTTATTTTTTTATTTCTCGTCACTAGGAAATTAGTTGCTTTTGTTTTCTTATAGCTTTTATGTTCGGATGGAAGTTTTCTCCAACGTTTTCACTGGTTGCAACATTTATTTCTACTATTTGAGGAACTTGCTCAATTAATTTTTTCAGCATAATAGCAAATACACACACCTCTTCTTAATGAGTCTGGGAATTTGTGCAACAATATAATTTCAAAGAAAAATCAGGTTTTTAACCATTGAGGAATTTACCAAAAAACCTTAAGGAAAATTATTTCCCCACACCTTCCTCTGGTTTTTAAGTTTGTAATTGTTTTACATTACATTCTTGTTTTTCTTTTCTTTTCATTTCACATGTGACATAATTTTGAAAATCCAGTTTTAGATTTGAAAGATCCCAGGGAGTATTTGTCTTCTTTATAAGAGAATTATTTAATAAATATTTTGTTTAGGAAGTATGACATTGATATAGCAACTTGAAATGGATGAGCAACATCAATGTACTTTTAATCTGTTAAAAATGATATAACTAAAGTGAAAGATAATGATAACACACAATGCTGATGAGGATGCAGAGAAACTGGAATTGTTGATTGGAATGTAAAACTGCATAGCTACCTTAGAAAATAGCTTTGCAGTTCCTTTCAAAACTAAAAATGAACTTACTGTATGACCCATCAATTGCACTCTTGGGCATTTATCCATTAGGATTAAAGACTTATTTTCACACAGGAATTTATACACAAGTATTTATAATAGATTTATTTATGATAGATATAAACTGGAAAGTAATCATAAACAAACTGTGGCACATCCATATCGCAGAACACAACTCAGCAATAAAAATGAACAAATTATCTATTGTAAAACAACTTAGATGGACCTCAATGAAATTATACTGATAGAAAAAGCCAATGTTAAAAAGATATACTGCATAATTCTATTTATGTTACATGTATGAAATAACATAATTATAAAGATGGAGAACAGATAGAGTAGTGGTTGCCAGGGGTTAGGAATGGAAGGAGGGGATGGCTATGGCCATGAAAGATAACACTGGAGAGTCTTGTGGCAATGGTACAGTTGAGCATGTTGATGGCTATGTGGTACACAAGGATACACATGTAATAAAATTACATAGGATTATACACACACACAAGTGCATGTAAAACTACTGAAATCTGAATAAACTCTGCGGATTGTAGTAATGCCAATCTCTTGGTTCTGATTTGCACTATACTTGTGTGAGATGTTAACATTGGGGGAGATTGGAGTAAGTGTGCATGGGACTTTGCATACATTTCTTTTCAACCTCCTGTGATTTATAATTATTTTTAAATGAAAAGATCTGAAACCATTCTTTTGTAAAAATTTTCTTTTCTTTTCCATAATGCTTATGCTAATTTCCTTGACCCCACCTAAAACATACTCTTTTTTTCCCCTAATATTTAGAGCTTTATTGCTTTGTTTTTCACATTTAGTTCTATGATCTATCTGGATGCAGAAAGTTTTTTCCAGCTTTATTGAGGCACAATTAACAAGCTCATAGCAATGGAGAATAGAATGGGCTGTGCGGTGGGAGAAATGGGGAGATGTTGGTAAAAGAATACAACCTTTCAGTTATAAGATGAATAAGTTCTGATGATCTAATGTATAGTGTGGTGACTAAGTTAGTAATACTGTATTATACACAGTTGCTTATAATTGGAAGACAAGGAAAATTAGACCCAGAGATTAATGGGTTGAACCAAAATCACACAATAAGTAAATGATAGATTGGAAAGTAAGATCCAAATCTCCCGGTTCCTTATATATACTTATTTTTAAAGAATAAATCATATAACACTGCTGGATAAAAATCCTAGAAAATCTAGCTTATAAGGTCAGGCTAAAATAATTAGATTACTTCTAGTTTGGAACAACCTAAACTAAAAGGAAAATGACCAAGATTATGAAATAATATGGGTTTGATAGGATAGGATCAGATGTGGGGCATTAACTACTACACAAGGGAACATTGTGAACAAAAGAAGGTATACTAGTCAAATTTCCTTTACTATAGTTCTCATATCCCTGTTTTCTACTGCAATGTCTTATTTTTCTGGTTCCTGATACTCAGCCTCTGTCACAGAACATGAATCTTGACATTTCCTAGAGTCATTTCCTGTTTGGGGCTTTACTATTGATATAAGACTTTAGTCTCAGAATAGGGCCCAAAGATCTTGCTGGCTTGCCCGGATTGACTCCTCAGAACCTCTGGATACTTCACTGTCCCCCAATTCCATCCTCAATAATAAAGGTTGAAGATTCTAAGATAAAGGATTAAAGGGTATCCTTTGAAACCCAGAAAAGATCAATTTTAGGGCAATTTAAAGACCATGGATTAGCAAATTTTATTTATATACAACCATGATAAAGAAAGCAATTTTTGGACATTACCTTGAAGACTCAGTAAGATACTAAGTAACTCCATGTAGCCTCTATCTAAATAGCTCTGGATACACAATCACAAGAAATAAAAATTAGAGAAAAAAATTATAATGAATAATTCTGGAAGAATTGCTATGTGACAGTCACCATGCAAATCATTTTCATATACGTCATCTAATTTAGTGTCAGCAAATACATAAAAACATTACTATTCTTACTTTACTAATGAGGAAATTGAGGATCAAGAGTTAAGTGACTAGTTTAAGGTCTACAGCAAGTAATTCTTATTTATTTTTTATTTTTTTATTTTTTAAAGATTTTATTTATTTATTTGTCAGAGAGAGAGAGAGTGTGTGTGTGCACTAGCAGGGGAGTGGCAGAAGGAGAGGGACAAGCAGACTCCCCACTAAGCAGGGAGACCGATGTGGGACTTGATCCCAGGACCCTGGGATCATGACCTGAGCTGAAAGCAGACGCTTAACCAACTGAGCCACCCAGGCATCCCTACAGCAAGTAATTCTTAAGTGATGCAGGAAACAGAAGATCTGGGAAGATCCAGAACAGAGTGGAGTTGGATGAACCATGTAAAGAAGAGAAGGCCAACAAAGAAATATAACAGTATAAGTATATACAGACACTAGTGCTCAGATATTCTCCATCTTTGCTGATGTCAGAAAAGGGAAATTAACTAAGCCTTAACTTAAGGCTGGATTTGCTAGCAGTTAGGCCTGCAAGATGCCAGAATGAATAACTAAGAGATGTTGTGAGCTCTTTACATTCTTTCAAAGGAATTACTTTGGATATACTCTTTCTTCAGAACAAGAGAAGATATTTTATATATATATATATATATATATATATATATATGTATATATATACACACACACATGCATATGATTAAGTGAAATATATAGATATTCATTCAGTAAATATTATTTTTTTAAAAAATGATTTGCCAACTGCTATGCTTATTAGGTCTGGAGATAGACAATTGAGCATGACAGATTGGGCCCCAGTCCTCCTATCAGACAAATAAGCAGTGATAATGAAAGATGCAGGGAAACAAGTAGGGTGCTGAGGGAATATCTAATCTAGTCTAGTTTTACTCAGGGCACACTTCCAAAAGAAAATGCTATCTACACTGAGACCTAAAGGATGAATATTATCCAGGAAGTGAGGAGCAGAAGTATTTCAGAGTAAAAAGCAAGTGCCAAGTAGGAGTTGTGTGGCTTTTCAAAAATCCCTTCCAGTGGTGGAATTTCATAAATTAATCAATTGCTTAGATCCGTCAAGTTGTCATAATGTTCCTGGCATCACAGCCTTCTTTATGGTTTTTGGGTAAGCCTCTAACCCACTCTAGTTTTCCTATGTGATGAGTGAGAATTCAGGAAGCGTCCCTCCAGTTTGCAATTGGGAACTGACGTAACCGCATGGGAGTAAGTGATGAAATGGGCAACACAGGACAGGGACTCAGATGGCCTGGGTACAAGGACTGGTTGTGCCAGATACTAACTTGATGATCCTAGGAAAAAAATCCCAAAACCTCAACAGCCAAAGCACAGAGACATGAAGATGAGCAGGAACAGAAGGCTATTCCCTGGCAACAAAAATGAGGAATTTCATTCCAGCTAGGAGGAAAATTTATTCTTCTAAATTATTTTCAAACTCCATCCCCAGGGATGCTGATTCAGGAGGTCTCACTTCCACAAGGTGAGAATTCACAGGCTTACGTTTCTTCACTAAATGACTTTTTCTTTTTTACAGTTTTTTTTCTTCCATCCTGGAAGAATGACTTCCAAAAAGAGTTACTTTTCAGATCATATCATTAAAAAGTCCTGGCCTAAAAAATCAGAACCCTAGGCATAAACAATCAATTGCTAATTCTCCATTTGAAGCAAGTATATTCTCAACATCAGTGCAATCTATGTTCATGCATTGTAGTCTTAGGATAACATCTATTAACTTGGGAAAGGATTGGGTTTGACACCATAGTATCTTCATCTCTGCCTTTCCTAGGCAACTCTTAAAGTTGCCCTGCATTCTCCTAAAATTTGGAAGATATGACTAATGGCTACAGGTCAGAGAGAGGATTTGTCAAGCGACGTAGACCTAGCTTAGCATGTACCGTGTGGAATAATAAGATCTCATTGCACTCAGGAGGCCTTGAAGTATTTTTTGTAGGTCAAGTAGGCAAAGTTGGATCTACAAATCAGGACCCCAGGCTCCTAATCATACTGCCTTCTGAAGTTTTCGGGTGTCCCTCAGTACTTCTTTCAATGTCATTTGCTCTACTTAACACCATATTTCATGGCTTTACTCATTTTCCTGCCTTGCCCCACCCAATAATGTGATTACCTTTAATAACTACTTCAAAACTTCAAAGATGTCCAGCCCTTTTTATAGGGAACTCACAAAATTTAACAGCTTTCAAGACCTAATAAAATTAATCTTTATTGGCCTATAAGCCTAACATGGATCTCCCTAAATAGAGTTTTCCTAAACTGTGCCTGTCAGCAAATTAGTCTCTTACTTCAGATCAAATCTGACTTGAATTTAGAATTATCTACTTTCCCATTCTTCCATCCTCAGTGCCCAACCACAACCAGGGTTTCTAGATTTCTCTTCTGCTATAATAAACAGTGCATGCTTTCTCTTGTCCCTCCAGGAAATAAGACTGTACACTTGAATAACAAACTTTAGCTGTTGTTCAAAGTGACTAGAGTCCTGAGAAATTTCTCATCATGGACAAGGGGGAGGTGAAGAAAACATTCCAAGAATTAAAGAAGACCTCTACCTAGAGCAGGAGGACTAGCTAATATTATAGCAGAGTAAAGACTATTTTCTTTTTCTTTTTTTTTATGATATATTTATTTATTTGAGAGAGAGAGAGCATGCAAGCGAGGGAAGGGGTAGGGGGAGAGAATATCAAGGAGACTCCCACTGATCACAAGCCTGGTAACACGAGACTCCGTCCCACAAGCCATGAGATCAGGACCTGAGCTGAATCCAAGAGTCAGATGCTTAACCAACTGAGCCATCCAGGTTCTCCAAGACTATTTTCAATGTGACTTAGCTATCCACTGAAGAGAGGACCAAGTTTGGAGAGGAGCATATTAATTCCTTATTTTTTATTTTATTTGAGGCCTCTAACAACTGTCCATAGTCATGTTTGATCATGCCCCTTTTTAACAGAAAATTTTCCATTTACCTAGCTTATTCTTCCCTATATTCACCTTGGGGTACACAGCATGGAGACATTCCTCTGATGGAATTAAATACTATATTTACTGGTTATTGAAGTCTATCATATGCACTCACAAAGAGTGATAAGCTAATAAATATATTTTTCAGGATAGTTGACACACAATGTTACATTAGTTTCAGGTGTATAGCATAGTGATTGGACAAGTCTATACTTCATGCTATGCTCACCACAAGTGTAGCTCCCATCTGTCCCGTTACACCACTATTACAGTATCATTGACTGTATTCCTTATGCTGTGCCATTGATTCCTGTGATTTATTTATTCCATAATTGGAAGCCTGTATTTCCCACTCCCCTTCATCCATTTTGCCCATTCCCCCCACCCCTAATAAATAAATCTCGATAATGTAATTTATAGTCATATAATTAGATTATCTTAGTAGCCTTAGGTATCTTTAAAGTTTATTTATTTATTTTTTTAGTAATCTCTACACCCAATGTGTAGCTCGAACTCACAACTCTGAGATCAAGAGTCACATGGCCTTCCACCTTGCGCCCCACCTCAGTATCTTAATAACAACTTAAAATCAGTAGAAATTAGTAGCACATCAGTAACAAACAACAATTTCCGTTTTGTTTTTTTTACGGAAAAGCAAATATATATATATATATTATTTATATATATATATATATATAAAACAGTGTACAAAGTTTGTCTTGCATTTGCTACCCTAACTGATGTTCATGATGATCTAATATATGAGAGGAGATTATTACTCCCATTTTAATAATAAAGTTTTAATGAGCTGCATCTAGTTCATGACAGATAAAGGTCTCAAAAACATGTGTCTTTGTTTGGACTAATGCTTACAATATGTACAAAAGTATTAGAAGTATGAGGCTAAAATGGCTATATTCTCTTGGTTTCTGTAACAATACAATATCTTATTTTTTCTTCTTTTTAATTTGATATTGTCTGCTCTGTATCTTTGCTATTCATCGTCTTGTGCTCAACTACTAAATACTGGAATTCCTCAGAGTTCAGGCGTAACCTGCCTTCCCACCTCACCCACTGTTTAAATGACTTCATCCATTCATGTGTATTTAAAATTCTATCTCTATGTCAAGAACTCATGAATATTTTATTTCTACAATGTTCTTCTGAGTTGAGATACAACTACCATTCTTATATCTCTACATGGCAGCACAAGTTTAATGGGTCAAACATTGATCTCTAAACTTTTTTTAAATTTAAATTCAATTAATACCTATAATGTATTATTTGTTTCAAGGATACAGGTCTGTGATTCATCAGTCTTACATAATACCCAGTGCTCATTACAACACATACCCTCCGCAATGTCCATCACCCAGTTACCCTATCCCCTCCCTCCCCCTCCACGGCCAGCAACCCTGAACTTGTTTCCTATGATTAAGAGTCTCTTATGGTTTGTCTCCCTCTCTGGTTTCATCTTGTTTAATTTTTTCCTCTCTTCCCCTATTGATCTCTACATTCTTATTTTCTACCCACTTTCCACCTCTTCACAGCAACTTGTTTTTCAGCCAGTCTCTTATCCAGGACACCAAATAATCAGATGCTCAAGTCCCAAACAAGGACACCTTCTGTGACACCTTTACCTTTTTCATTTCTACATCTAATCAATAAGCAAGTCCTCTTGATTATATATCCCAAACAGTCTCAATTCTGTCCACTTCCCTATATTCTCACCTTTAACATAATCTAAATCAATGATAGCAGTTCTTTTCAATTTTTCCCTTCCTTGAGTCTAATTAAAAGAATGTAAGAGAGTAATCTTTTAAACATGGAAACGATGACTGTCACTTATACTCTGCTTATGGTCTTTCAGTGGCTTTCTTTTGGCTTCTAGAAGACAAATTATCAACATAATTTATAAGGTCCTTCTCTTATCAGCTCTCATCCAAACTTTCTCAATGCTCTCCTCTCCCTCCATCCTTCACTATACTTCTGCGCCCTGACCTTCTCTAGGTTGCTCCAATGTGTCAGCCCCTCTAATGCTTCCAGAGCCTTTCTGCTTGCTGGCTCCCCTTCCTGTGTTGTCCTGTTACCCACATCTTATCATTCTTCAGATTGCAGCTTAAGTGTCATTTACTCAGGATGATCTTTCCTGATTCTCCTGATCTAAATTAAGTCCTTCTTTTACACACTTTCCAGCATCCTGTTCTTCACAGTTTTAAGTCATTTAATTCTTAATGTGATTGTTTATTTTTTTAAAAAAATGCTTAGTAGACTATAATATTCATGAGAGAAAGGGTTAAATCTGTTTTGCTCTCCTCTGCATGGTAACCTAATATAGTCCTTGGTGGAATACATATTGATAACATTTATAGTTGAATGAATAAATGAACAAGCTTGTAGAATTTATTGCATACTGAACTAGAAGCCAAAGCCCTTAGTATCTAGTCCTTATTCTGAAACCAACAGACCCTATGACTTGTCTTCCCCTCTGCATGTTGTGAGAGTCTACGTTTTCTGAATTTCATTTTATCTTCAAACTTCCTAGATCTATTGCACAGGTAAAAATATATTCAGCAATCATGGTTGGAGCCTCAGAACACATTGAATAGGTCTCCAAGAGAAGGGGAAATGTATTTATTTGTACCATTATGACATTTATGCCAGTTATGTTGCTATTTTTATACGTTTGGAAGCAAATTCAGGATTGTATCTCCTGACTCTGCCTTGCTCTTTTGCAAGAAGTTTCAATAAGATAAAGTTCATACTTACTAATCATAAACTGGATTTGTCTGTGTGTAAGAGGGTGTGAGGGTGTGATCTCATTTAGGTCTCCACCTTGAATGGCACTTTGGCCCAATAGGATAAGTCTCATTCTGAGATTTAAATTTATCACCAATCTAGTCTATGTCTTCCATTCTTTGTATGTAAAGTCATAGGCTATTGAGTTGAGACATAAAATTATAAAATAATCCAAATGCTTATTTTGTAAGCCATTGGTGATCCCAACAAGGAGGAATCTGTCATGTTGATTTTTTATTAGAGTCTGTCTGGATACAAGAAAACGGACATCCTCTTCTTCATAAGTACATATTCAAACAAGTCACACTACTCAAAAGACAAAACACTTTTTCCAAATTACCAGTATTTATCTTTCACTATGTTTCCATTCCTACATATGGTATCTTCTGTCTGACCCAAGTCTTGCTCTCTTTTTATTATAGATCACAGATGCTGGGCTACTAGGTTTATAAATGTGTCCTTACTTCTGGCTTCAAACTGGCTCCACATTTATAGGACATTTTTGGAATCTTGTATGAACTCAAATATTTATGACTGTTGCTAACCTCAGAATTAAATGTGGCCTTCCCCTGACAGCATGAGAAGGCATTTTTTTCATTAGATTCTGGAAACTAACTGGCTCTATTCCCCCAGAAGCTTGGGATCATTTATCCTAAAATTATCTGGTAGTTGAGAAAACTAAAGTAGACATTGGGAAAGCCAGCCTTCCCATAGAAGGAAAGAGTAATGAGCAATGAATGGCATGCCTCTGGCATCTCCAAGAGTTCAAGTTACATACATATTTTCCCTCTCTCCCTTGTGCTTAGGACCTGGGTAGGGGAGTCAGTGTCTTTTCACCTGTGTTAGAATTTTTTCAGAATAAGACATGTATGGTGAGTTTTTACAGACTATGTGTGATTTCCATTTATTTTACTGTTTTGCTATATTTCCTTTGTAAAGTTTTTAAACCAACAAGGTGTAGGATAAAAGACATGTATTTTGAAGCCAGATAGAATGTGTCCAAAACTTGGTCCTCCCACTCTGTTCTAAGCCTTAATGTCTCATTCATGTGTTGACAGTGCTGCATACCTTACCGGGATGTTGTAAGATTAAAATAATGATGTTCTAAATGCCATGCCTTGGAATATAACAAATGTTTACTAAAACATTGCTATCATCATAGTTATTATTATATATAGCTCCCAGAAAATCATGGTTCAATAAGGTGTATGTAGGGTGAGGGGAAATGAAGGTCGTTTCAATAACTGTTGGGTCATTGCCGCTTGGTTCTTTGTTGATAACTTAAGCATTTTCACATCTGCTATGTCATCTCTTTCAACTACTTATCAAACATAGTTAAGAATAAGTGATATGCCTGTGGACACACAACTAATAAAGTAGTAGAGCCAGTAATTAACCAAGACGTCTCTGATCTGGAGACTGAATGTGAATGAATATCACTCAATGCACCATGGCATGGTTTCATACAATTCACAGGGCCAAATTAGCAGCCAAGAGTTGTCTGACTGCTACAGTTTGCACAGACAATAAATAATTGACATAAACCTAATTTAAAAATTTTGTAAGAAAAATATATATTACTGTAGGTAAAAAGAAATTACGAAAGAAGATGACACATAAATTTCACACTTATTTTGCATAGTAAATATGAGTTTTCTTATTTATTTATTTATTTATTTATTTATTTATGTAGTGTTCCATGATTCATTGTTTGCATATAACACCCAGTGCTCCATCCAATACGTGCCCTCTTTAATACCCATCACCAGGCTAACCCATCCCCCCACCCCCCTCCCCTCTAGAACCCTCAGTTTGTTTCTCAGAGTCCATAGTCTCTCATGGTTCGTCTCCCCCTCCGACTTCCCTCCCTTCATTTTTCCCTTCCTACTATCTTATTTTTTTCTTTTTTTTTAAACATATAATGTATTATTTGTTTCAGAGGTATAGGTCTGTGATTCATTAGTCTTACACAATTCACAGCGCTCACCATAGCACATACTCTCACCAAGATTTTATTTATTCATCAGAGAAAGAGATAAGAGAGCACAAGCAGGGAGAGTGGCAGGTAGAGGGAGAAGCAGAGCCCTGCTGAGCGATGCGGGACTCAATCCCAGGACTCTGGGATCATGACCTGAGCTGAAGGCAGACATTTAACCAATTTAGCCACCCAGGCGTCCCTATGAGTTTTCTTTTTAAAAATCTTAAATTTGGTATGTGCTCACAGGCAATATGGCATAATACTTGTCAGTATAGATTCTGAAGCCAAACTGATGCGTGAACATCCTGATAGCTACTTACCAGCCTGGCCAAGTTACTTGGGATCTCTGTGCTTCAGTTTCCTCATCTATGAAATAGAGCTAATAATAGTACCTACCTGACAGGTGGTGGGGAGAATTAAACTAATTATGCTATCCTTAAGCATTATTTAAGCAAGTTCTGGCTCATCATGAAACCTCAATAAATGCTAACTATGGTTGTAATGGGAATATTAACAAAACGCTTTGGATACACAAACAAAGGAATATTTTTTTTTTCTTCCTAAGAAGGTCGAGAAAAGCTTTTCTCCTCCTGAATACACTTCCTTCAACTTTTCTCTGCCTGTCTACTCCATTGGTTCCTCAAAATCCACCCAGATGTCATATTCTTCTGTCAAGCCCTCTGATCTCCCTGCCTCTCTTCTTTATCAGAAGGAATCACTCTATTTATGCTACTTCTAGATTCTGTATCTTACCACCATCTGTTGAATTGTTCTTATTTGCTTTACTTTTCATTCTCAACTTTGGTGAAAATGCTACTTTGCATTGAATATTGAAGATTATTCTTTGAACATGCTAGGAACTTAGAGCATAATAAATGTAAAGAAAAAATACAAAGGAAAAGTGATAAAAAATTACCTGGGGACTTGCCCTACTAACTATTGAAGCATATTTTACTATAATCAATCAAACTAGATGATGTCCCAGTAGACAGATGAATTTAAGAAAGAAAGAATATACAAAGGAAGAAAGGATTTTTTTTTCAATAAATGGTGTTAAGAAAACTGGATTACCATTTTGGAAAAATTTTGAGCAGAATCTCATATCACAACTTAAAGTAAAATAAATCTCATATGAATTTAAGATTGTA
Source organism: Phoca vitulina (assembly GCF_004348235.1). NCBI lineage: Eukaryota > Metazoa > Chordata > Mammalia > Carnivora > Phocidae > Phoca > Phoca vitulina. Next base: position 6,901,616 of record NW_022589719.1, on the reverse strand, counting down.
ATGTTTTTATTGAAAAATAAAATATATGTAAATATATTATTAGGAGCTTGGGAACAAATTTTTTCTAAGTTTACAACAAAGGCAGAACTATATTTGAAATTACAATTGATAGAATAATACATATAATTTCTATATAGCAGAAATACTGAAAGCAAGATAAAAAACTATATTAAATATGTGAGCTGGAAAAATATTTGCAATAAATACAATAAAATGAGCATTAATAACCTTGACTTAACAATAAACTCTTTAAAATAAATTTTAAAAAGATAAACTCATATAAAAGAAATCAACAAATGATATAACTAGATAGTTTTTAAAAGAATAGATAATAATCACTAATAAAGATATTTAATCAAAAGGGTAATCAAATGTATAAAATTTATCCCTATTGAGATGTCAATTGAAAAGAATCTAATTGAGTATCTTGTTTTTTTTTTAAAAAAAGAGTAGAATCCGTCTTTGGCATGGGTATGGCCAAATGGGTCTTCCATAAATTATAAATTGGTATGTGAATTGATATACCTTTTTGGAGAGTAATTTGACAATATTTTATCTAACAAAAATTTACAAAAATGTTCATTCACCTTGAGGCATCACTTCCACTTCTAGAACTTATACTAATGGAATAATCAGATTTGTGTGAAAATATGAATGCACAAAGACTACAGTACAGCAATCTTTACTTATGATACTGTTATCCATAAACAACTTTAGAATAAATTCTAGAGTACCCATATTTTTGTTGGTTATAAGCCATTAAAAGCCATTAAGTTCTGTGTTTATTGACATGTAGATGAACACAATGTATTGTAAAGTATAAAAGCTGTTTTAAAAATATCACATTTATTATGATCAAATATTAGTAAAAAATGTATGTATATGTTGCGTAGAAGGAGGGAGTTCATATAGAAACTTGAAAAGGTACATAAAGATTATGTCTAGGGTGGTATCATAAGTGATTTTTATCTTCTTCTCTTTTTGTATAAGACCTGTTGTCTAGAATAAATTTGTAGTGCATTTATAATTAGAACATGTCATTAATATGGAAAGTGGAAAATACTGCCCAATGACCAAATGGATTTGAAAACACACACACACACACACACATTTCTGTAGTGTCCAATGGCATTAATTAAATACTTGAAAGTAGTCATTTAAAGGCCTCCCTCTGTGTAATTAGAAACATAGCTGCCCAGCCTTGCACAGAAATAATACTAGACTCCAGATCATGTTTTCCTATTTTTATTTCTCTTCTTAATTTTCTGGTGTCTAAAAAAACAAAACACCATGAATTATTAGTCCATGAAAAAATTACCAAGGGAAAAAGACCATTTTTAAAACCTTCATTTTTTATAAATAATTTACTTTGTTTTAGGACTTCAATGTTCAAAACACCCATGATTTACAGTTTAGAATGCCAGATCTATTTCCCATGGAGTGCCAGATACATTTTCCAGATGTGTTGTTTATGAGGATAGATTATTTGTCACAGGTGTCAGGGTTTTCTTCCTCTTTAAAATTCTCTAATTAGCCCACGAGGAAAGAGGAAACCTGTTTATTTTTTTATTTTTATTTTTTTAAAACCTGTTTAACTCATTTTAGAAACAGGATACGGAGGCAACGTTAGCTGCTCAGTTTCAAGATAGATGTGCTAGAAGCTACCAATGGCTGACATGCCATGTGAACACGTATCATATAAACAAATAATGGTAGAGATCTAGCTGCTATTGAGACAACATCTTGACATTTCTTTACACTATTCATTAAGTACTAACTTCCTTTTTAATATTTGCATCATATCTCTTCTCTATGTCTTTGCTGAAAGACAACTTTCTGTTTTTTATTAGGAATTTTCCTTTGGATAGTGATGTTGATTTTGTTACAGCTGCTAATAATGACAACCACCACCACTAAAAAAATTGCTATATTTATTAAATACTTACTTAGAAGAAACACAGCAACTGTACTATAATTATTTCCATTTTATAGATAAGGACACTTACTAATAAAAAATGTCTAGGTAATAATTAATGGAAATGGAAATTAAGCCCAAGTTTGTCTAATCCTGATTTAATCATGGTGTGGTTCTCTTGTCTTTGCCAGTGCATTCTGGAAAGGAGAAGATACATATTTTTTTAAGCACAAATATAACATAAATATAAAATGCCTTTTTGTGCCACCCAGTGTATTCTTGGTTCTACAGTCCCATTTTCTTCCAGGTGTTCTTCAAGATGCCTAGTGAATCCTTATACACCTGCACATACGAGGAGTAGAGAAAAATAACACAAAAGGTGACAGGTGCACTAAATACATACAACACAAATCTTGAAATAAATGAAAATGATGCCAGGTACTATAGAGCTTCTGCCTACAAGCTTGGTACTTTATACCTTAGGTTTTCCCTCAGGGTATACCATTCTCAAACATGCTTGATTTTACCTCTGCCCCACATTCTATTAGGAGAAGTTAACAACACACACATACACACACACACACACTCACAAGTATTCAATGTACATACAGAGGTTTTTTGAAAAAATATTGTATACTCGAACATGAATTGGTTAACTTTCTTTTCTCCATATATGTAATATATTTTTCAAGCTTCAGCAAGAGATTTTTATTTGAGACCCTTGAAGGGGTTTCAGAGCCCTGAGAAGCCCTAGATATTTATGCAGAATTTTGTGTTAAAAGTAGATACCTGAGTTTTTTTTCTTTGCAATGTTCTTTCTTTCTTTCTCTCTTTCTTTCTTTCTTTCTTTCTTCTTTCTTTCTTTCTTTCTTTCCTTCCTTTTTTTTTTTTTGAGAGAGAGAGAAGAGAGAAAGAGAGAGAGGAGGGGCAGAGGGAAAGGGGAGAGAGAGAATCTTTTTTTTTTTTTTTAATTTTATTATGTTATGTTAGTCACCATACAATACATCTTTAGTTTTTGATGTGGTGATCCACGATCCATTGTTTTCGTATAACACCCAGTGCTCCATGCAGTACGTTCCCTCCTTAATACCCATCACTGGACTAACCAATCCCCCTCCCCCCTCCCCTCTAAAACCCTGTTTGTTTCTCAGAGTCCATAGTCTGTCATGGTTCATCTCTCCCTCCAATTCCCCCCCTCATTTTTCCCTTCCTTCTCCTAATGTCCTCCATGCTATTCCTTATGTTCCACAAATAAGTGAAACCATATGATAATTGACTTTCTCTGTTTGACTTATTTCACTTAGCATAATCTCCTCCAGTCCCATCCATGTTGATGTAAAAGTTGGGTATTCATCCTTTCTGATGGCTGAGTAATATTCCATTGTATATATGGACCACATCTTCTTTATCCATTCATCTGTTGAAGGGCATCTCGGCTCTTTCCACAGTTTGGCTATTGCGGACATTGCTGCTATGAACATTGGGGTGCATATGGCCCTTCTTTTCAGTACATCTGTGTCTTTGGGGTAAATACCCAGTAGTGCAATTGCTGGGTCATAGGGTAGCTCTATTTTTAAATTTTTGAGGCACCTCCACACTGTTTTCCAAAGTGGCTGTTCCAACTTGCATTCCCACCAACAGTGTAAGAGGGTTCCCCTTTCTCCACAACCTCTGCAACATTTGTTGTTTCTTTCCCTGTCCATTTTTGCCATTCTGCCTGGTGTAAGGTAGTATCTCAGTGTGGTTTTGATTTGAATTTCCCTGATGGCTAATGATGATGAACATTTTTTCATGTGTCTGTTAGCCATTTGTATGTCTTCTTCAGAGAAGTGTCTGTTCATATCTTCTGCCCACTTTTTGACTTGATTATTTGTTTTTTGGGTGTTGAGTTTGAGAAGTTCTTTATAGATCTTGGATACAAGCCCTTTATCTGTAGTGTCATTTGCAAATATCTTCTCTCATTCTGTGGGTTGCCTCTTTGTTTTGTTGACTGTTTCCTTTGCTGTGCAGAAGCTTTTTATCTTGATGAAGTCCCAGAAGTTCATTTTTGCTTTTGTTTCACTAGCTTTTGGAGATGTATCTTGAAAGAAGTTGCTGTGGCCGATGTCAAAGAGGTTACTGCCTATGGTCTCCTCTAGGATTTAGATGGATTCCTGTCTCACATTGAGGTCTTTCATCCACTTTGAGTTTATCTTTGTGAATGGTGTTAGAGAATGGTCGAGTTTCATTCTTCTGCATGTGGCTGTCCAATTTTCCCAGCACCATTTATTGAAGAGACTGTCTTTTTTCCATTGCATGTTTTTTCCTGCTTTGTCAAAGATTATTTGACCATAGATTTGAGGGTCCATATCTGGGTTCTCTATTCTGTTCCATTGGTCTATATGTCTGTTTTTGTGCCAGTACCATGCTGTCTTGTTGATCACAGCTTTGTAATATAGCTTGAAATTGGGAAACGTGATGCCCCCAGCTTTGTTTTTCTTTTTCAACATTTCCTTGGCGATTTGGGGTCTTTTCTGATTCCATACAAATTTTAGGATTGTTTGTTCCAGCACTTTGAAAAATGTCATTGGAATTTTGATCGGGATGGCATTGAAGGTATAGATTGCTCTGGGTAGCATAGACATTTTAACAATGTTTATTCTTCCGATCCATGAGCATGGACTATTTTTCCATCTTTTTGTGTCTTCTTCAATTTCTTTCATGAGTGTTCTGTAGTTCCTAGAATATAGATCCTTTACCTCTTTGGTTAGGTTTATTCCAAGGTATCTTATGGTTTTTGGTGCTATTGTAAATGGAATCGATTCTCTAATTTCTCTTTCTGCAGTTGTGTTGTTAGTGTATAAGAAAGCAACTGATTTCTGTGCATTGATTTTATATCCTGCCACATTACTGAATTGCTGGATGAGTTCTAGTAATTTGGGGGTGGAGTCTTTTGGTTTTCCACATAAAGTATCATGTCATCTGCAAAAAGAGAGAGTTTGACTTCTTCTTTGCCAATTTGAATACCTTTTATTTCTTTTTGTTGTCTGATTGCTGTTGCTAGGACTTCTAGTACTATGTTGAACAATAGTGGCCAGAGTGGGCATCCTTGACGTGTTCCTGATCTTAAGGGAAAGGCTCTCAGCTTTTCCCCATTGAGGATGATATTTGCTGTGGGTTTTTCATAGATGGATTTTATGAACTTGAGGAATGTTCCCTCTCTCCCTATACTCTGAAGAGTTTTAATCAGGAAAGGATGTTGTATTTTGTCAAATGCTTTTTCTGCATCAATTGAGAGGACCATATGGTTCTTCTCCCTTCTCTTATTAATGTGTTCTATCACATTGATTGATTTGCAGATATTGAACCACCCTTGTATCCCGGGGATAAATCCCACTTGGTCGTGGTGGATGATCCTTTTAATGTATTGTTGGTTCCTGTTAGCTAAGATTTTGTTGAGGATTTTGGAATCCATATTCATCAGGTCTAATTTGTCTGATATAAGAATTCTCCTTTTTGATGGGGTCTTTGCCTGGTTTGGAGATTAAGGTAATGCTGGCCTCATAGGATGAGTTTGGAAGTTCTCCTTCTGTTTCTCTTTTTTGAAACAGCTTCAGGAGAATAGGTATTATTTCTTTGAATGTTTGGTAGAATTCCCCAGGGAATCCATCAGGCCCTGGACTCTTGTTTTTTGGGAGGTTTTTGATCACTGCTTCAATCTCGTTACTGGTTATTGGCCTATTCAGGTTGTCAATTTCTTCCTGTTTCAGTCTTGGCAGCTTATAGGTTTCCAGGAAGGCCTCCATTTCATCCAGATTGCTCAGTTTATTGGCATATAGTTGTTGATAATAATTTCTAATAATTGTTTCTATTTCCTTGGTGTTAGTCGTGATCTCTCCCCTTTCATTCATAATTTTATTCATTTGGGTCCTTTCTCTTTTCTTTTGGATAAGTCTGGCCAGTGGTTTATCAATCTTATTAATTCTTTCAAAGAACCAACTTCTAGTTTCGTTGATCTGATCTACTGTGTTTCTGGTTTCTACTTCATTGATTTCTACTCTAATTTTAATTATTTCTCTTCTAATGTGTGGCTTAGGCATCGTTTGTTGCTTTTTCTCTGGTTCTTTAAGGTGTAGAGTTAGTTGGTGAATTCAGGATTTTTCTACTTTTTTTTTTTTTTTTTTGAGTGAGGCTTGGATGGCTATGTATTTCCCCCTTAGGACTGCCTTTGCAGTATCCCCTAGGTTTTGGACTGATGTGTTTTCATTCTCATTGGTTTCCATGAATTGTTTAAGTTCTTCTTTGATTTCCTGGTTGACCCAAACATTCTTGAGCGGAGTGGTCTTTCGCTTCCAAGTGTTTGAATTTCTTCCAAATTTTTTCTTGTGATTGAGTTTCAGTTTTAAAGCATTGTGGTCTGAGAATATGCAGGGAATAATCTCAATCTTTTGGTATTGGTTGAGATCTGATTTGTGATGCAGTATGTGGTCTGTTCTGGAGAAAGTTCCATGTGAGCTTAAGAAGAATGAGTATTCTGTTGTTTTAGGGTGGAATGTTCTGTAAATATCTATGAGGTCCATCTGATCCAGTGTATCATTCAAAGCTCTTGCTTCCTTGTTGATTTTCCGCTTAGATGATCTATCCATTGCTGAGAGTGGAGTATTGAGGTCTCCTACAATTAACGTATTGTTATCAATATGACTCTTTATTTTGGTTAACAGTTGGCTTATGTATATGGCTGCTCCCATGTTGGGGGCATAGATATTTAGAACTGTTAGATATTCTTGTTGGAAAGACCCTTTAAGAATGATATAGTGTCCTTCTGTGTCTTTAATTACAGACTTTAGTTTAAAATCTAATTTGTCTGATATAAGAATTGCTACCCCAGCTTTCTTTTGAGGTCCGCTGGCATGGAAGATGGATCTCCATCCCTTCACTTTCAGTCTGGATGTATCTTTAGGTTCAAATGAGTCTTTTGTAGATAGCATATGGATGAGTCCTGTCTATTTATCCAATCTGCAACCCTGTACCATTTTATGGGAGCATTTAGGCCATTCACGTTGAGAGTGATTATTGAAAGATATGAATTAATTGTCATCATGTTGCCTGTGAAGACCTTGTTTTTATAGATTGTCCCTGTAAATTTCTGTTGTATATCACTCTTGGGGTCTTTCTCCTTTTATAGAACCCCCCTTAATATTTCTTGCAAGGCTGGCTTAGTGGTCACATATTCTTTCAGTTTCTGCTGGTCGTGGAAGCTCTGCATCTCTCCATCCATTCTAAATGACAGCCTTGCCGGATAAAGTATTCTTGGCTGCATGTTCTTCTCATTTAGTACGCTGAATATGTCTTGCCAGGCCTTTCTGGCTTGCCAGGTCTCTGTGGATATGTCTGACGTTATTCTGATGTTCCTCCCTCTGTACGTAAGGAATCTCTTCCCCCTTACTGCCCTTAAGGTGGTTTCCTTGGTTCTAAGATTTGCAAGTTTTATTATTACATGCCAGGGTGTTGGCCTGTTTTCCTTGATCTTGGGAGGGGACCTCTCTGCCTCTGGGATGCAATCGTTTGTTTCATTCCCCAGATTAGGGAAGTTCTCAGCTACGATTTGCTCAAATACATCTTCTGGTCCTCTCTCTCTCTCCACTCCCTCCGGATTCCAATTATTCTGACATTGGAACACTTCATGGTGTCACTTATTTCTCTGATTCTATTTTCATGGATTCTGAGTTGTTTTTCCCTGGCCTCCTCTTTTCCCTTTTTATCTATTATATTGTCTTCCAGGTCGCTTATTCGTTCTTCTGCCTCACTTATCCTAGCTGTTAGATTATCTAGATTAGATTGGATCTCATTGATAGCATTTTTAAGTTCTGCCAATTCAGCTTTCATTTCTGCCCTTAGAGGCTCTATGTTGCCATTAATTGATTTCTCCATTCTAGCCATTGTCTTCACAATTGCTAGGCTGAATTCCATCTCTGACATCTTGGTTATATCTGCATCCATTTGTAAATCTGCAGCATAAGTCATAATCTCTGAGTCTTTTCTCCTCCTCCTAGTCATTCTGTTGATGGGTGTTTGAGGGAATGTATAGAGTCCAAATTATTGACCAGAACCCAAGCAAGATGCACCTGTTTTCTTGGGACCTTAGGGTTGCCGGCCTCTTGTTTTCCCAGCCTGTCTTCTGCGGGAGGGGCTGCTGCTCTGTTACTCAGGCAACCCTGTTCGGGCGGAGTTGCCCTGCCCCCCTGTGGCGGGGGATGGGCTCAGCGGGAATCAGTTTTTGGGGCTTTTGTTCTCTGGCGGCTTTCCCTGGCGGCTTTCCGTGTCTCTTCTGGGAGTCAGAGCAGAAGAGACCGTTTCCAACCCTCTGCCTCAGAGCAGAGAGATCGCAGTCTGTTCTTCAGTGAGCTCTCCAGGCCACACCGTCTCCGTTTCTGTCCGTGCTGCTATAAACTGCAGCGGCCTGGGTTGTGCGCCCCTCCGCATTGCTCCCAGTCCTGCCTCCAGGTCGGGGCACGTCTCTGCCCTTTGTGCTTCTAAAACCGCCAGCCACTCCCAGTTTGCACGCCTGCGTGACCCCGCCGCTCAGGGTTTCCAACCAGGGGGCTGCCCTAGAGTCCTTTCCCCGCAGCTACCAGTCTGCAAGTCTGTGCCTGTCCCCAGCATGCGAGGCTGTCGCTCACCAGCGGTGTAGGATCCCCACGGCCAGGCACCCTCCCGCTGCCATTTATCCTCTGATATCTGCCCGCGGAATCATGGCTCCTTGCTTTGTACCTTGAAACCAACCGCCTGCGATATTCTGTTTGTAGAGATCCAGATCTTCTTACATCTCAGGCTGGTTTCATGGGTGCTCAGAGTGGTCTGGTAGATATCCAGCTCAATTCCGGGAACCAGTTGAAATAGGGTCCCCTACTCCTCTGCCATCTTTTTTCCCCTTCTCCGAGAGAGAGAATCTTAAGCAGACTCCACACTCAGCCTGGAGACTGACACCGAACTTGATCTCACGACCCTGAGATCATGACCTGAGCCCAAATCGAGTCAGATGCTTAACCGACTGAGCCACCCAGGTGCCCCTGTGATGTTATTTCTAATACTCTTTGCCAGTGTTAGCTTTACTAGCATTGTTTATGTTTGTCCTTCCTCAGATTATGGTCCCACATAATTCAGTAATAAGAGAAAATACCTCTTGATCATTTTTTTGCTCTTTTTCTTAACATGCAAATTATGTTATGCTGTTTTCTTTTGTTCTCTTCTCTGCCATTCTTTCTTCATTTCTTTCCTTTAACAGATAATAGTGAATTTATATCTGTAAAAGGTAACTATAAGAAATGAGACAGATTTTCATGCATGCATTCTGGAACAGTATTGTTGCCAGAATATAACGTCAAAATATGTGCTCGTTTTTAAAATTACATCGAAATAAATACCTTTTCCTTTCACATGTCAAAGTGCTGTTTGTGTCTCTTGGGGTGGATGGAACTTACAATGGCCCCCGTGTTCAACCCTTTGTTGCTGGGACCTATGACTTGCTTCACAAATAAAATGACGCAGAGGTGGTGAAATGGGATAGGATGATGTCACTCCCGGGATTTGTGATTGTTACTATGAGTGTGTGCATGTGTATCCACACGTATCCATCTTCCTACCTCACATGAGGGAGACTTTTTGACTTTTCTGCCTTCTTGGTTTGAAGAAGTAACTATCACCCTGTGAAGTGCCTACAGAGAGGTGTTGAGAAACTACAACTCCATGAGTTGAGGGCAGTCTTCAGCCAATAGCCAACAAAAAATGGGAAGCTCAGACCTATAGCTACAAAGAGATGAATTCTGCCAACAACCTGAGGGAGTTTGGAAGAGGATCTTTTCTCAGTGATGCCTCGGATGAGGCCCCAGCCTGGGAGACACCTTGATTGCTGCATTGTGAGAACCTGAGCAGAGCACCCAATTAAGCCATGCCTGGACTCCTGCCTGACCCATGGAAGGAGAGATAATAAATGTGTGTTCTTTTAAATTAACTAAGTTTGTGATCATTTGTTACACAGCATTAGAAACCTAATACAAGCCCTGAATGTCAATTTGCATTTTACTTATTCATGCATGTAAATGGTGGCTCACATAATTCCAGTGGATAACCTGCTGGATAAAAGGGAGTTTACCAGAGTGATTTTCTTAATTACTGACTTGAATTTACAATGAGATTTTTTTGTTTTGTTGTTGTTGTTGTTGTTTTTTAGCAAAGGATAACTAGATTGAATTTTTTAAATAGGAAGAGAGATACCTTTTTATAACTTGATTTATGAATTATTAATTATACTTCTTCATTTCATCTTATGATATGGCCTCAAACATTTTCAAGTCTGCCTTACAAGTGTTTTATAAGATATACTGTGTGAAAAATCTACTATTTATGAGCTTTGGGAAGAACAGAAACACCTCTCTCTAGTTTTTAAAGACACCAATTTTGATTAAATAATCTCTATATGAAATTATATATGGGATGAATATATTTTAATGTTCTATAGCTATGAAATGAAAGAAGTCTATAATTTGCAAATCAATTCATGCAGGAATAGGATTCATAACTCTTTTATATTTAAAAAAAATTATAGTAAGAAGTTATTTTCTTGGGAATGCTATTTGAACAGCTTTCATGATCCTTGGTTTCTCCTAGGGCCCCCACGTTGCAGATTTCACAGAGATTCTAAGTGTGTTTTGGGGGGGTTTTGGTGGGGAGGGAGGGTTAAGGGGACCATGTGCTGAGTGAAAGCAAAGAAATTAAATGGCCAAGATAGAAAGATTTGAAACGGATACATAGGTAAGCATTCTTGCTTTCATCCCTCTGGTTTTGGGAGATTTCCCCTACTTTTTTCCAAAAAGGTATCCTTTTGTCCAGGATCTGGTTTCTAGAACTTCCCATGTATTCAACTGTCTTATCTATCATTTAACTTTCCCTTCCCTGGATCCTCAACATTTTTTGTTTGGTTGGTTTTTATTAGTTCTTTACCTTCAGCATTTACTGTGGCTGCTCCATAGGCTTTCATCTTCCAAAATCCTCTTCTGGTTCCACCCCCACCTCCTTCTCTAGCTACTATCCTATCTACATATTTCTGGTTTCAGTTGAAGTTCCCCTTATTTCCTGGTTGAATTGTTTCTAAAACTCTCTTCCAGTTTTCTCTACTCTCCAATCATGCTCGTGTTTCTAAAAGAGTGATCTAACACAAAAAGGGGAGTTCAGTGGCTCCCCTTCACCTTCACGCTACGAACATTGCCCGCGCATGTCATGTAAAGTCCTTTGTGCTCAATCCTGTCTATTCCGCAGCTCTTTCTCTGTCATTCCCCTCCACACCCTGGCAGTTTGTGTTCTAGGCATCTGTGTACTTATCTCGCCTATCAAACTGCTCCTTGGGAATAGGACCTGACCCTGGTAGGCAATGCTTATTAAGAGAATGAATGACTCAGATTCTGAATCTAACATTAGCCTGGCAAGAAAAGGTCAACATGGTTTATACAGCAGGGATTCTGAATAAGATCATGACACAGAGGCAGACTTTTTGCAAAATAACCACTCAATAACCATTGACTTTCAGCAATATACATGCTTGTTCTATAGAATCAATATGGTAAAATCCGTCTTTGGGTCAGATTTCTGTCACCTTTCATGCACACCGAGGCTACACACCTATTCTCAGAGCTGTTCTCTTTCTCATGACCGTGCTCCATCTTGGGCTCTGGGAACCCCAAAGGTCTACGAGAACCTGTTCCTTTTTCACATTTTCAGTTTCTCTTCTAATTAGAGAGGACATGAATAAATGACATTTGTACAGAGAAAGACTGTCTTGGGTCTTAGCTAAATAACTCAGGAGATAGATCAGGCATGCCTGCCTGAAAAGCTGAACACCATGACCTAAGAAACTCCGTGAATCTGTGGACTCCACAGTTTGACAAAACAGACTCTCCTGTGGCAGCTGCTTTTTGTTCTGTACTGCCATTGGAAGTTTACTTTTTGTTTTTATTCCCTCAGGATCAAAATCTTCTCTGTTAGCCTTGAACATCCAGAATTTCATAATCTGGAAAGGTTAGACTTCGACCATGAGCACTGCCGTCAGTTCCATGAGTACTAGAACCAGGTGTGCTGACAAAGCTTCTGAAGACACGATGCTTGACCCTGGGGTGCTGTGGAGTGATCCCGCTGGAAGATACTCTACAGATGAGATAAACATACAGCCTATATTTTCTAGGGCAGTTTTCAAAGGGCTAGTTCTGTTGTGACTATAATTAGTATTTATTAGAAAATAAGATTCTTGTCTTTAGAGACCTGGCTATCATTATAATAATAGTAGCTATCCTCGAGACTATTTTCCATTCTTTGGGGGCAGTGTTTAAGAGCATGAGCTAAGACTCAAACTAACTGGGTCCAATTTGTAGAACTCCTATTAATAGCTGTGCGAGCTAGAACAAGGACAAGCCACTAAATTTCTCTGAACTTTGCTTCCCTTACTGTAAAATGGGAATGAAAGTGTATCTACATCATAAGGTTGCTGTGAGAAATAAATAAGATGATTCATATAAGCCATTCAGTACCAAGTTATATATGTTAAAATATGAATATATGTTAGCTATTTTGATTATTATTAAAAATTTTATAGATGAAGGAAGAGAAGCATAGGAAGTCTAAGTAAGTTGCCTGAGATAGACAGCTGGTAAAAAGTTAGAAATAGGGTTTGGATCCAGGTCTCCTTAGCACCACTTCATCATGTTGCTTTAAACAGAAACATCCCATCACATACTCAACCATATGTTTCACAGTTCCTTGCTGTGGGAAACCCAGGTTCAGGTTCATTACACCTCCTTCCTTTCCCTATGAGAAGCTGGGGGTAGGGTGGGAGGGGTTGCATGGGAATGATCTAGAGAAGGCAAACCCATCATTCTTTCTTTTGTTTCTTATGACTGAGCCACAGTTGGTTAGTGAAAGAGGCAGAGGACACGTTATTCACTAGGGTGGATACAGGGGTACTAATAAAAATATTTAGTAATTGATTTAGCATGGAGAACAAGCAATCAGAACGGACACTGTGGCCAGCCCCAGATCAAGATCCTGAAGGTTCCCTGCTATAAGAATGTTGTGTCCTTTAGTTGCTAGCTTGTGGAGAGGTCTGTGGGCTTGCTTGGGGCAGAGACTCTTCCAGCCCACAGGAAGTATTCCAATATTTTAGCTCTGGTACAAGCATGTAGTAGTGTGCCAACCCAAGGTCAGCCCTGGAGGTATGAGCCTTTCATCCTGGTTATTGGTTTGGCTTCCAATCCCGGATACTCCAGTGCTTTAATTCAACGGTGAGTTTTAAAATGAGTTATATTCAGTTTCTTGGCAAGTGAGGACTACTTCAAATCCAGAGGCAAGTCTGATTCAATGGTCTTGAGTCCTTAATCCTGTCGTACGTACTACTCCAACCTCAGGATAATAAAATTCAACAGCTTTGGTCAATGGTTGAAAAAACAGACCTACACAGCTGTTAGCGACAGAGCCAGAACTTGAACTCAGAACTCACTTTTCATCCAGAGCCTTCTCATCACATCACATTTGCCTCTCTAATCAACACCAAAAACAATATTAGTCTTTCCTATAAAAATCTTGCCCCCTTGTTGTTTTAGCTCCCTGGTTGGCAGGACTCTGATAAGGAAGGACCTAGTGCATTTGAATCTTAGCGAACATATGCAGTGAGCAAATATCAACACATGCAGTGACTCAGAACCCCTGAGAGCTCCTCACACACAGCCAGATGCTTTTTTCTGTCATTTGCTAAGTTTGAGTGGGATTTGTTTTTAACACAAAGAGACTCCTGTTCAATCTAGCCTCTCACGCTATTCTTGAACTAACTACACTTGCTCAGACCTATCTATAGATATTTTTTTCCATTTATATGTGATTTTGATAACGTGTGATACTTCAAAACTCAGAACTTATCACAATTACCATCACACCAAGATGAGCAACCAGCATATTTGTGGACTGTATTAGCTTCGCTAAATACATGCTCAATGAAACAGTATTCGCTGGGTCCCTTGTTATCTCCATCTCAGCAAAGGGAGAGAATCGGGAGATGAACAGGCTATCCATAAGCAAATGGTCTGGAAAAGTAGCAGCACAGAGCACACTTGGCTCCAAGTTTGTTTATTCTTTCCTGACTGGTTCTACAGGAATTTTAATTAGGTTTCATTTTTCCTCATCCAATTTCCTGACTTCTAATTGCCACCATAGGTTCCCCAAGAATGAAATGACTTGTGATAAGCCAGGTCACTAGAAACGACATTGAAATGGTACATGAGTCCCTTTGAAAACAAATCTACATTCAAGACTCTGGACAACTGTATAGGATTTCCATAAAGAAGACAGTTCTTAAGGTTTTCCCTCCTATTTATTTTATAGATTTCCTAAAGCATGTCATTATTCAACAATCCGCATTTTGCTTTACTCCTCCTCTCACTCAGGTTTAAGTTGAATTTGTATTTCTCTAGCAGGCCATGTGTCATAGTAACTAGAACAATACAATTTTAATTTATTTCTTTATGTGTCTACTTAGTCTGTATCTCAGTTTCCTGTAGGGTAATCCTTGTATCAACATCATAAGTTTATCGTGAGTTTTAAATAAGATTTAAACAAATCACTTAGAAAACAGGCCGACACTCTTTCATTATTAATAAAATTTACTTTTTAAAATAGATTTTAGGTGTGGTCTATGAAAAGAAGGAAGGGTACCCTTAGGCATCCCTCCAGCTGATGGCAGAGATCTCTTCACTTACCTTGGGTCTGTGATTCTAGAATAAACCCAGAGATGCCTCGCTTGGAGGAGGGCATTTCCCATTGCCCCATTTTATTCTTATTAACTCAAAGCTTCTCCAGGAGTGATCCACAACTGTTACGGAATTATCTGGGCATAGACCACAGGAATTTGAATATTACGCTCCCTGATGATTCTTTTGCATTTAATTTATGAGGATGACTATTTAAAAACTTATTATACTTTACCATCAGATTGCAACTTCTTCCTATTTTATACCATTATCTTTCTTTTCAAAACTCCAAAATCCTTCTTCTCCCTTCCTCGTCTTCCTACCCCCTAATTTATTATACTACTTGCATTGGTGTGCACTTGCTCTGTCTTCTTTCTGTTACTTAGAATGGACCGTTCCTGTTCTTACAAAACCCCAACCATGCCACAAGTGACCTAGATACCAGTCATCTTGCTGAAGGACTTTTGTCCTCCAATTATTCCTTCTATCTTTCACATCATTAATTTTTCCTTCTCCCCCAGGTTATTCCCATCAAAATTCGAACATTCTATGGCATGTCACATTTAAAAAACAGAACAAAACAAGCAAACAACAAGCAATGACCTTTCTAAACCTCACATTATGTATATTCCCACGCACCTTCTTCCCCCTTTATCCTCTGTACTTTGTAGCAGAAGTCCTTCCAAGAATTGTCCGTGCTGTTTCCACCTTCTTCACCATTTATTCCAATAGGCTTTCTCCCCGACCGTTCTTAAATTCCACTGGTCATCATTATCAAGGACCTCCATGGTGACAAAGGCAGTTTCTCACAGTGACAAAAGTTCCATTCTTGTCTACTGATTCTCTTAGTACAGTCTGTGAGGCAGTCTATTGTTTCCCCTCTTGAAGCATTTTTTCTCCTGTTTCTGAATATCACCATCTCTTGGCTTCCCTCCACTGTCATAAGCCTCTCCTTCTCCCTCTCCTTTGCTGACCCCTCTACTAGTTCTGACCATTAAATCCTTCAGTGCTGAGATTATTCCAATTATATTCACTCCTTGGGTGATCTTGTCCAGTCTCATGATTTTAAAGACCCTCTGTGTCCTGACAACTCTTAAACTGATTTCTCCAGCTACCAACATTCCTCTGAGCTCCAGACTACTGCATCTAACTGCATCTAACCTTCTCAACATCTCCACTTGGATGGCTAAAAGGTATCACAAACTTAAGACATCCAAAATTGAATTATTACATAGTAGGTAAAATATCCACCAAGATGTCTGGTACTCATTAAAATATGTTTTCTCTGTGAAAGTATATTTATTTTATTTTATTTTATTTTTTTAAATTTTATTTATTTATTTGAGAGAGAGAGAATGAGAGACAGAGAGCATGAGAGGGGTTAGGGTCAGAGGGAGAAGCAGACCCCCTGCCGAGCAGGGAGCCTGATGCGGGACTCGATCCAGGGACTCCAGGATCATGACCTGAGCTGAAGGCAGTTGCTTAACCAACTGAGCCACCCAGGCGCCCCGAAAGTATATTTATTTTAGAAAAAAATATTAGAAAAAAAATCAGGTAAGGATGAAACAATAGAAATAAAAACATAATTCTTGATTTTTACCTCCCCCACTCTCCTCCCTTAATTGTTCCTTTCTCATTAGATGACACTATCTAGAGCAGAGATTAGAAAAACAAGAGTTGTCTTCATTATCACTTTTTCTCTCACAGTCCACTCCTATTTATTATTAATTCCTATAACTTTATAGTCTGACTATACCTTGAATCTTAACCTTCTTCCCTGGCTCCACCACAAACTCTTTGGTTCAAGGTGCCATCTTCTTTTTTTTCTGGACATTGACAATCATCACTTACAGAGTTTCCTAACTTCTCTTGTCTTATCTAGAGTCTTTTCTCATCGAATAGCTAAAGCGATCTTTTAAAAATGTAAATCAGATCACTTCACTCTTCTTAAATCCTCCAGTGGCTTCCCGTCACACTCCCATCCTCACACACGAAACCCAAGGTTCTCAGCACCACTGTCAATGCCCTAGCATGGCTAACTCCCCTTTCCCTCTGCTTCTCTAACCACCACCTCTTCCACTTTCTGCCACACTCATATTCAGTCACACAAGCCTTCTTGCTATTTCTTGAAAGTGCTAAATTTATTTCTACCTCATATCCTCTGTATCTGCCATTTCCTATAGCATTGAACTCTGTCCTTAAATAGCTCCATTTTTTATCTCAATTTTATAACATTTCTCTCAAATATAAACTCCTAAGAAAGATCTTTGCCATATACCTTTGCTAAAATATCACACTCCTTCACTATTTGTAGTTTATCCCTGTATTACTTTATACCACTTATCATTGCCTTGCATTGTATTGTATATTGATGTTTATATATGTTTATCATCTGTTACCCACTAGCCTGTAAATTCCATAATGCCAAGGGGTTGGTCTGTTTTGTTCATGGCTACATCCCCCAGGAATAGTCCCGGATATAGTAGGTGCTAATTTAATATTTGTTATATAAATGAATAAACAGGCTCCTCAAATACACCAGTTTGCCAGGACCTCAGTAATAGAACAATTGGCATTATTTTCAAGATGAACAAATTTCTGATCCTTATACTCAGTGACTTATTCAAGGTTACAGGACACTGGTTTAGCTTAATCCAAATGAGCTTCATTCTACATGTTAATTCATACTTATTGCCTTATCAACTAGTATGCTTATTTTCAAAATAAACATGGAACCATTCATTTTGAAATATTTGCCAAACAGAAATGTTTCTTAGGATTTGCAGCTTATGTAAATGTCTAATTCTCAGCTGGCAGGTTGGCTCATTTATTTTCAAAATATTCTCTCCCATTCCTAATAAAAACTAACAGAAATTTCAAAGTCTTCCCTAACAATGCCATGCAATGTAGATATATGCATCTTAAGTAAGTTCTGTCCACAATATATACTAGCACTTAAGATATGCATAAGAAGGGGCTAATATAATGCCCATAATGCTTTATTTTATTGAAATAAGGGCACAGCCTCAATCCCTGCCAAGTCTGGACTTCATGAGGAGTTAATTGAATATTATTAGTCAGATTAGGTTTTGAAACTTGAATATTGCTCACATTTAAAGAGGTTTTTAGGTATGAGAGTTGTTCAAATAAGGCACAGGTTTTGTAAATTTTTTAAATGACTCCAGAATTAAATTTATTAAAATATGACAACATTTGTCTTCTCTTACCAGAATTTTAGGGTGAAAAGTAAAACAGAAGATGGAAGCAGGTGTGTCCCTTATAGAAAGAAACTGAACTGCTGGTTCATAAAATGCATAATAGAAACATCTAGCCTATCAAAAACTTTTATACAGTGGGAATATATCTGGAAAAACATAAAATGCCAAAAAATGGTACAACAACAAAAAATTTGGATATGTCAACAATTAAATAAATAGAAATATTGATCCCAAACCACCACTTATCACCCTTCCCAAAATGCACTGAAGCAAGAGTTTGTAAAAACGAGTTCTTTTTTTTAAAGTTTTTATTTAAATTCCAATTAGTTAACATACTGTGTAATATTAGTTTCAGGTGAACAATACAGTGATTCAACACTTCCATACAACATCTGGTGCTCATCACAACAAGTGCACTCCTTTACCCCCATCACCTATTTAATCCATCCCCCACCCACCTCCCTTCTGGAACCAGTAGTTTGTTCTCTATAGTTAAGAGTTATATATTGTTGGAGAAAATAGAAAAAAGAAAAAAAAAAACAGTTGCTTAAGTCATTTTATCATGACAGTAGAAAATTGATTCCAAAACTTGGTAAGGATACTTAAAGAAATAATACCGTAGTCTTATCTCACTAATGAATACATTCTGGATATCCACATTAAAATCTTGGCTAACCTAATTCAATAGTGTATTGAAAACTAGTGCATTTTGATTGAGGCCAAATTTATTCCAGGAATGTGAAGATAGTTAAAAATCAGAGAAACTAGTAAATATGATTAATCATCTTAGTAGTTCAAAAGGGGGAAAGAATCACATGATCATTAAAAAGATTATAGTAAAATTTAATTCTTGTTTATGATTTTTAAAAACTCTAAAAATAAGGAAGAGCAGTTACATAAATATTATCCAATTAAAAACCTCTCAAAAATAGGAACTTGAGAACATTTAATTAAAAACAAAAAATATTATAACAACCACAATTCTTTTTTAAAAATACTTTTTATTCAAGTATAATTAACATAATGTTATATTAGTTTCAGGTGTACAATATAATGATTCCACCATTCTATACATTACTCAGTGCTCATCACAATAAATATACTCTCTTAATCCCCTTTATCTATTTCACCAATCCCTGTACCCACCTTCCCTCTGGCAACTACCAGTTTGTTATCTATAGTTAGGAGCCTGGTTTTTTTTCTTTGTTTCTTTATTCATCTGTTTTGTTTCCACATATTAGTGAAATCATTGGTATTTATCTTTCTCTGACTTATTTCACTTAGCATTATACGCTCTAGCTCCATCCATGTTGTTACAAAAGGTAAGATTTCATTCTTTTTTGTCTGAGTAATATTCCATCATATATATATATATATATATATATATATATATATATATATATATATCACTTCTTTATCTATCTATCAATAGACACTTGGGCTGCTTCCATAATTTGGTTATTATAAATAATGCTGCAATAAACATAAAGGTGCATATATCTTTTCAAATTCGTGTTTTCATTTTCTTTGAGTAAATACCAAGTAGTGGAATTACTGGATCATATGGTAGTTCTATATTTCTATATTTAATTTTTTGTTTTAGAGAGAGAGAGAGAGTATGAGTGGGGGGGCAGAGAGAGAGGGAGAGAGAGAATCTTAAGCAGTCTCCATGCTCAGCGTGGAACCCAGTGTAGGGCTTGACCTCAAGAGTCAGGGATCATGACCTAACCCAAAATCAAGAGTCAGATGCTTAACCGACTGAGCCACCCAGGTGCTCCTATATTTAATTTTTTGTAGAGGCTCCCTACTGTTTTCCACAGTGGCTACACCAGCTTCCATTCCCACCAACAGTGCACAACCTCACCAACACTTGCTATTTCTTGTGTTTTTTATTTTAGCCATTCTGACAGGCGTGAAGTGATATGTCATTGTGGTTTCGATTTGCATTTCTCTGGTGATCAGTGACATTGAGCATATTTTCATGTGTCTACAAATATCTGGGTGTCGTCTTTGGAAAAATGTCTGTTCATGTCTTCTGCCCATTTTTAACTGGATTATTTGGGTTTTTTGGTGTTGAGTTATATAACTCATATTTTGGATATTAACCCCTTATCAGATATGGATTAAGCCAAGTGTTTTTGCAATTGTAAGAAATCCTCATGCACTGCCAGTGAATGGTTCATCACTTGCAGCCTTTCTGGATAGTAATTTGGCATGGTTTAGTAAAATAAGTTATGGTATCTCTCACAAACAAATATTCCCACTCCTATATGCATATGTTGGAGAAACTCTCCTCAAGCTTCAAAGGAAGACAGATATGAGGGAGTTCATCAGGCCCTTGTTCAGGGAAATAGGGCGTTGTGACCTAGATGTCCATTACTGTGGGTACGGATAAGTAAAATGCAGTGGATACTTACATAATGTCGGCGTACTCTGCATTTAGAAGTAATGAACTAGACTGATAAACACAAGGACAAATTTATGAGGAAAAATGTCTTGAGTCTAAAAAAAAAAGAAAGGAGAATTGAGACAAGATCTGAAAGCTAATAGTTTTTATACAAATTAAAACATAAATACATATAAAATAATGCTATCTTTCTTTCAAGGTTATATGCATACCTAAGACCACATTGAGCATTTTAGAATGGGTTCAACCCAAAGGTAGGGGAGGTGGGGAAGTGACAGTGGGGTGGGATAAAGGAGAGTATAATAATAAAAATAATACAATTAAAATTTTAAAAGTCTTACTGGGATAATTGAGTATTATGTGCAATGAGTGAAGATCCTGAATTTTCATTTCTCTGTACCTACTGTTCAAGAAATAAAATTGTCAGAGAAACCTACTAGGACATTTTGCCCAGAATAATTTAATTGTGAAACTGTGCTCCACTTTTATTCCTTGCCATCAGAATTGCCATCAGTCTCTAAAAGAATTCAGACTTACATTTCTCTTATGCCAAAAAATAAGCTTTTTTTTTCTCCTAAAACATGTGGAACATCCATTAATATTAATAGAAGTTGAGGATATACTTGAGAGAACTCAATAAATGTCTGGTGAAATACTGACAAAGCCCATCTTCACATGAGATGTATCATTCTTTCCCAAATGTTGCACTTTCAGAGGTGCTTATTTATTCACGTGGCTCAAAAACTCTGGCTGGTATAAATTGCAGGATATCCATAGAAGGCTACTTGGTAGACACCAATAAAGATACATACCCCTAGTGTACTAGTTCTCTATGCATACATGGCATGCATGCGTGCGTGCGTGCATGCGCGTGTGTGTGTATCCTGCACCTTGAAGGTGTGTAGAACAGATGCAGAACAATTCATAGTAGTCTGAATATAAACATGAATATACTAAGTAATTTAAAAGACAGTTGAAATATAGAATAGAGAAGTAATTTCTGCGCTCTTTGCCGAGCCCGCACAAAGCCTGCTGTTCCAGAGAATTAAGTATCGAGTTCTGTATTACAAGATGAAACATGTGCTAGGTTTACAGAAGTCCCCTCGCCAAGTACTTGAGATGCTGGAAACTGTGGGGAAATTTTCAAGGGAACCTTATACAGTGGAAAGAAATCTGGACTAAAACTGTAAAGACTTGCTTTAGATTCCCCATGCTGCTTCCGTTTAACTACGTGAGAAACCTCGTGCTATCCCTGAACCTAATTACTTCTATCTCTCAGGTAGTGCACACTTAGTTCTTACTTGCCATAGTATCGCAGTACTCCCAAGGCATAGGGATGTGAAGGAGCTTAGCAAATTTCAGCCGTTACAGTGTAAGGGAAACTGGTAGCAATCTTGATTGTGTACCCTCCCCTAACCAGGTCACCTCCTGGCTGTGATGGTGAAAAAAGAAAACAAAAGGTCAGAGTGGAAGAAAATAACTTGGAAAGTACAGCAAAAGCAGAGGAGATTCTGGAGAATTCTGCCTTCCTTCAGAAGTTGAGGAGAAATGTTACATCAGCCCAGGAAGAATTTAGCATCAACCTCCATCAGTTTCTTTCCAGTATTAAACTTTGGTCAGATAAAAGCTCTGAAGCTGAAGCTCACTTCCCGACTCTGTAAGTTTGGGGTCAGCAGCTAGATCAGAGCTGAGCATCTCTCATCTAAGGGATGAATATTACAGTATGGAAGGAAGAACTGGGTGAAAAATTGTAATTTTTCCTCCATACGGGGACACTTCTATCAGTTACAGGAGTAGTGCATGCGTTAGGGCTATTTCGGGCAACTGGGATGTGTCATGACCCTAGGTAAAACTCACAGTCATGTTTCCCAGGCTTCATTAGATGATGAGTTAAATCAACTCACACACAGTAGCAAAGTAGAATTTCTTTCCTTCTATTCTCATTAGTACGATTATGAGAATCATAGGAACTGTAATGCTCTCTGAATTTTGCTCTTTCCCACCTAGTTTATGGAGTCCCCAGAGAGTAACTCCTGTGCTTGTGAATTCATTGTTCTTAGCTCACACTGGATTTTTTGTCATTTCTTCATGCAAGTCCAGTAAATGTATAGAATGTAGCAATTTCCCCTACCACATGGTGGTACGGGCCATTTTCACTTTCCTCAGACATTTTGAGTCCTGATATTTCTGGTTGTCACCCTTGATGTTTCTGGGCTTCTCCTCCATTCCTGGTGTGAGCTCATCAGCTTTATGCTGCCCATCGTGTGCATTCATGATATTTCAATCATCCTTTCTTAAGTTTGCTCTTGATTCTCCCTCGTCCTCTACAGACTATAAAGCATTGCATTCAAGGTCACAATTGAAATGTTAGCAGAATCACTTTTATTTTTAACCACTGTTTCTACCCAGACTTTGGCACAGTTCCTGGAGAAAAACACTGTGTGCATAATATGAGTAGCTCAACCACTATTGCACTAAAACAAATTCCTCCACTCTATAACTGGGTATCCATCTTTGTAATAGTCTGGGTTCCTCATCTCTCTCCTCCAGACTGATTTTTTTGGTAATAATCCTTGGCTCCTTATAAAAATACAAAGAAATGAAGAGGATATTTTCTAAAGATGAAAAAGCTTTATTAAAGACAGAACAGCAAGAATAGCTGTGTCCACACTGTAAGATTCTGAGGCTGCTTGCATTGAAGGATGCATTTTGGGAGTCATCAAAACCAGAGCTGTCTCAACTAACAGTTACTCGATTCATGCAGGGCCATGGAGCTGAGGCAGTAGAAGAAGAGAACCATTGTAGCTTCTGAGCAATTGAGAGCCACAGCTGTTTACAGGATGGCTGGGAATGGGTAAAATTTGTAGAGAGCACAGCTAGAAATATATGAATAAAACTTATGTGTGAGATGATACAAATTTAGATTCGAAGTTGGTGGTAAGGACAGCAGGTAGGAATAGGAAGGATGATGAAAGACATTTTAAAGTAATAACTGACATTGCTAACTCTTCAAGGGAAAACAAAATAAAAATTCCAAGTCCATTTCAGTGAGCTCAACAAATTGAAACTCATGAATCTCCTCTTTAGGGCGCTCCTACTCTGGTGATTTTCACTCTGAGGCATCTCATCTCACAGTTGCTGTCTTACAGCGTCACTGTCGTAGGACAGAGACTCACGCCCAGCTGGATTCTGGTGACTTCCACGGGATCATATTAAGATGCCTGGATTTAAGTTCAGAATCCCTAGGCTGTCCTGGGTCAAAGCATAAATGTTAGTTCCACTGGCGATTTACAGTGTGGCACCAGAAGGTTCGATGTGAGCAGTAAAGTAGAAAGCCATCAGTGGCTTCTCGATTTTGACTCACAAAAGCCGGGAAATAAAAGTAGCCATGTGCAAAAATGGGAAGCAGAAGATGACATCCCCTCTGAAGGCAAAGTGATGGCATTGATTTCAGATAGGAGGTTTGATTTTGGTGATGTGGCTCTGTGGTGAAATATCCAGTCAGGACTGGAGATAAATACGCGAGTCACTAGCATAGGGGTAACAACTGAAAGTTCGAAAATAAATACCTTTCTATGAAGGAAAAGATAACGTAGAGAGGAAGAGAGGGTAAGCCTGAGTTAAATCATCTCTTCACCTATCATAGGCCAGTAAGGACCTGTGGTTCCCCAACACAACATCTGGCCATGAACACAGGCTCTTTTGACCACAAGGCTGTCTCAAAGATGTCACTTAGAATCGGATCGCTGGTTGCCTGAATTGTGTTGATCAGAGTGTACCTTCCCCTTGATGGTCTCCCACTGCATCTGATCCAGTGTTTTCACTGGGAAGTCTGCACTGTGATACTGACTCATGTGTTCCTTTAATGTTCACCCGATTACTGCTTTCTAAGGGCTTACTCCAGGAGGAGAGGGGCTATATTCCTTTCTGACTTATGGAAATAGAAGGAAATCCCACCATTTAATGAAATAATGCTTGTAGTTTCCCTGACTTACAACACATATGTCATCCAGCTTTCCAGCTCTGAGTGCTCCGTGAGTGTCTCGGGGAGTGGGAAATGAGAGCACGCTTTCACTGGGTGCCACCACTTTCTTCAGTAGGTCACAGCAGTTTTTCAAAATGCCAGATCAGCAAAAGACACATGCTTCGGAGACCACAGTGCACTATGTAATATTTGCAACCACAGTGAAGTTGGCTCAAATAATTTATTTTGAGGGAAAAATTCCAGACTGGGGCCAAGGTATAGAAAAATAGCTACATAATTTATAGGTCGCATGTTAAGTCTTCTCCCTGTAAAAGTAAATTCCCCTCTTTTCCTACTTCTTGCAACAGCAATTTCCTGGCACCGCTGACAAGCATTGCACTTGAGAGTTCTACTCCTTAGAGAAATGGAAGACTGTGGGCAAGCTCCCGATCAACCTGCCAACGAACAGAATATGAAGCCGTCGTTTAGGGAGAATCAAAACAATCTCCACTCTGTTTTCCAGATGGGTTGTTCCAAGAGCTGGAGCCTCACTGGCTTAAGAGAAATCAGTTGTGGTTTATGAGAAGGAAAACAAAGCATGGGCTTTAGAATGACGCACTTCTGGAACCTATTCCGAACTTTGTACTGCCTCAGGGTCTTTGCATTGCTATTACCCATGCCCAAATCACTGTTCTCTTAGCTTAGCTTGTTGCCTAGCTGACATCTTCCCCTTCTTCACATCTCGCCTGTCACTTCTCCAAAGAGGTCTCCTCTGACCAGTCCAGTTAGAGTAACACCTTTCCTAGTGTCCATCTAGTTATCATCACAACCCTGGGTTGTTTACTCCAAAGCATTTTTTTCCCCAACCATAACTATTTTGTTTATTTATATGTTTATCTATTTTTTTAGCTTTTCTTTCACTCAAGAGGCAAGTTACCTAAGGCAGAACCATAAGCTACATCTGTTTTATTTTTGAGAAGCAGAACAGATAGTGTCATGGCTCTCAAACTTTTTGGTCTCAGGATCCCTTTAAACCCTTAAAAGTTATTGAGGATCCCAAAGAGCTTTTATAGTATTTATGTGAGTTATACCCATCTATATTTACTGTATTAAAAATTAAAACTGAGAATTTTTTTTGTCTATCAAGTCATTTAAAAATAAGGATAGGAAATCCATTGCATGTTGACATAAATAATATTTTTTATTTGAAAAAATCCTGTTTCCCAAAATATACAGTTAGTAGGGTGAGTGGCATTGTTTTATATTTATGCAAATCTCTTTAATATCTGGATCAGCAAAAGAAAGCTACATCGTCACATGGTCTTCTGCATTTAATTTGGTTGTGATACATCATTTTGGTTGAAGGACACGAAAAGAATCAAAATATTGCACACGATCTTCTTTGATATACTGAAAACTGACAAGGGGTATTTCCTTAAAGTTTGTTGCAAAATGGAATCTGAAACCGTATCAATGAACTTCTCATAATCTGTTACATTATAGTTCACTGCTTTGCACTTTGAAAGAATTTTTTTACCTATGAATGATTTTGTAATATCATGCATTGATCACCTAAATAAATATTGGTTAACTGTTTTTATGCTTGTCTCTCAAATGCTGATATACTTCATGGCAGGATATCAAAAAGTTTCATTTGCTGATATCATCACTAATCTCAAGAGAAAAATCTTTAAGTTATTAGGATGCTATTAAGCTCACAGTGATATATACAAGTTTTTCAAAATCCTACATTTCACTTAAAAGCTTAAATTTTGTAGATAGCAACAAATGCCATCAGCAGTTTATCTTACAGTGACAGACTCATTTCATTTTTTATGGCCTCTTCTTTTAATTGAGATTTTATTTTTTCAGAGTAGTTTTAGGACCACAGTAAAATTGAGGGGAAGGTACAAAGATTTCCCATATACTCCCAGTACACACACACACACACACACACACAGACACACACAGCCTCCCATTATCAACATCCCCTGCCAGAGTGGTACCCAAAGTTCATAGTATACACTGTGGTTCACTCTTGGTGTTGTACATTCTATGGGTTTGGACAAAGGTATAATGACAGTTATCCATCATTTGCCAGTGACACATCTGGGCCTGGTCCTTTCTGTTTTGGAAGGTTATTAGTTATTGATTCAGTTTGTTTAATAGATATTCTAATTGTCTATTTCTTCTTGTTTGAGTTTTGGCAAACTGTGTCTTCCAAGGAATTGTTTCATTTCATCTAGGTTACCAAATGTATAGTTGTAGAATTGCTTATAATTTTATTAACTTGTTAATGTCTTTGGGATATACAGTGAGGTTCTCTCTTTCATTTCTGCTATTAGTAATTTAGGTCCTCTTTGTATTATTTAGCCTGGCTAAAGGCTTATCAATATTATTGATCTTTTCAGAGAACTGGCTTTTGGTTTCTTTTATTCTCTTAGTTTCCCGTTTTTAATTTCATTTATTTCCCGTTTCCCTTTTTTAATTTCATTTATTTCTGCTCTAATCGTCTTTTCCCGTTTTTAATTTCATTTCTTTCTGCTCTAATCTTCTTTTCTTCTGCGTTCTTTGGATTTAATTTGCTCTTCTTTTTCTAGTTTCCTAAGGTGGACACAGATGATTGATTTTAGATCTTTCTTTCTTTTCTTCTTTCATTCAATGCTATACATTTCCTTCTAAGCATTGCATTCACCGCACCCCATAAATGTTGATGGTTGACTCCATTCCTTTTTGAGAAATTATCTACAAAATTTCAAGAGTGAATAACCTTAATTTGACTCGTATTCTTTTCAATTAAATGGTGTTCCATGGAAAAAGTGGCTAGTTCTTCTCCCAGTTTAGTCACATAAGTTCTTTTCCTCAACACAACTATCATACTTTGTGTTATTAGCACTTTATGTCACTTCTCATTTTGTTACATAGAATATTAAAAAGATGTGCACTCAAGGGTTGAGGGTTAATACAATTAATAATCTTACTGCTTGGTCAAGGACTTTCTTAATGTCCTTGACATTCGGAATTTTTTCTTTTCTTCTGTGTGTGAACACGATGACTAGTATATGGCTTGGTACCACTGCAATGACACCAGTTGTTTGCCCACCGTTGTTTTGCACCATGAGTACAGATACCAACACAGTGAAAAGGCAAATAATGTCTTAGTGGAACTATGATAATGACACTGACTTCGTGGATCCCATGGAGGCTTCTCAAATACCCCAGGGGTCTTTGAGACCCACTGGAGCCATGGCACTTTGAGGACCACTGGAGCCATGGCTAGGAAGATAGATGTTTGGCTATAAACTCTCTGGAGTTCATCTCTGGCCTTTAATCCTTACCATTATATGGGTTGTTCTCATCTTCCCTCCATTTCCTCCATCTCTAAAAAGGGTATGCTGAGGGGCACCTGGGTGGCTCAGTCATTGAGCATCTGCCTTTGGCTCAGGTCATGATCCCAGGGTCCTGGGATCCAGTCCCGCATCGGGGTCCCTGCTCTGCTGGAAACCTGCTTCTTCCTCTCCCACTCCGCCTGCTTGTGTTCCCTCTCTTGCGTTCTCTCTCTCTGTCAAATAAATAAATTTTAAAAATCTTAAAAAAAAATAAAAAGGGTATGCTGATGATGGATACATGTCATTATGCATTTGTACAACCTGAGGGTGAACCCCAATGCAAACTATAGACCTTGAGTGATTATGATGTGTCAGTTTAGGTTCATCTGCTGTAACATATGTACCACTGGGGTGGGGGGGTATTGGTAATTGGGGAGGCTATGCATGTGTGGGGGCAGGGAGGTATATAGGAAGTCTTTGTACTTCCTCTTAATTTTTCTATGAACCTAAAACTGCTTTAAAAATGTCTTTTCTACATAAAAAAAGGGGTGGATGGCTAATAATACTGCCTACTTCATGGTGTTGTTGTGAAGTTTAAGTAGATGAATATGGGGAAAGTGTTTAGAACAGTGTCTGGCGCAGAGTAAGGACAACATAATGTTATCTCCCTTCATTGCTCTTCATTGTTGCCCAGGCATTTAGAGAGCATCTGGCATGGAGCTGGTATTCCATAAATATTTGTCAAAATGAAAATGATTAGACCGAGTCCCATCATATACTAGTTCTGGGTTCCTAGAGCCTAATTTTTTTTTTCATTTTTAAAATTTTTTTTAGAGAGAGAGAGCATGAGCTGTGGGGGAAGGAGGCAGAGGGAGAGAGAGAATCTTAAGCAGGCTGCACGCCCAGTGGGGAGCCCGACATGGGGCTCAATCTCACGAGCCTGAGATCATGAGCTGAGCCGAAATCAAGAGTTGGATGCCTAACCAACTGAGCCATGCAGGTGCCCCACTTTTGAGTCTAATATTTTTTAAAGGATAACTAAAATTCACTACTTTATGGATTTATTGTTAGGTTAAAGAGAAGCGTGTGTGTGAAAAGGCCCTCTAAGTTTCAGGTGCTTTAAGTGTTACTTCTTGCAAATAATGAAAGATTTCCCTTATGGACTTTCATTCACCTTTTTGTACCTTCTGACCTTTCCCAGTCTCTAAACACCCATGCAGAATTCTCCATCCTGTGTCCCATCCTCCTCAGTCTTGACTCTGACTAGCTCATTTGATATGTCCAGGATGGGTTAAGAGCAAATATGTCAGAGTTTCATTATGTAGGATCTATGCCTAATATAAAACTTATAAAATATGTACATTTCTGATCTAGAAAAGTACTCGTGAAGGGCAATGCAAATGAAAGTTTGAGTAAGTTTTATGTTTAATAATCAGTGACAATTTGGGGTTAATTTATATGAATAGCAGGTGAATTAGTTCGGTCTCTTGGTTACAAGTGATCAAAAGCCAGCTGAAACTGTGTAAGAAAAAAAAAAAGCCAGTCAAATAGAATATCAGTTCACATTTCCAAAAGTACAGTTTCAGGAACAACTAAATCCAGATTCTCACATTTTGTCATCAATCATATGTCTTTCTCCACTTTTTAGCTTTGCTTTCCCTGGTGTTGCATCATTTCTCAGGTTGGCTCTCAGGGTGTAGTGACAGAATTAATCACCAACAGCTTTAAGCTTACAGCACACCAGCTTAGAAACTATGATGAATCAACCATTTATTTCCCAGTTGATCTTGTAAGGTCCTGGGTAGGACTCTCATTGAACCAGGTTGGGTGGTCATATGCCCATCCCTTCACCACTCAAAGGGTTAGGTTCTCTAATAACCATTGACAGATTTGGATCAAAAGCATAATTCTAGAAGTAAAAGGTGGTTCAGCCCTACTTTAACTATGTAGATTGAAAATGGAAGATTGGGGGTTAGTTTCCCCGAGGAAATTTGATATGCTTTTCCCAAAAGAAGGGAGAGGATTATGGCAGGCAGAAATAACAGGTGTTTACTAAGGGTGGTGTCAGATAAATATTGGCATGTTATCCTTATCCTTATAGATGGATTATACATAATGAAAGTCCTATATATTAACAGTATTCTTTCTTGCCGAAGGAGTGACTCTGATAAAGAAGGTCCTAGGGGATGAGGCAGGCAATTTGACGAGAGTAATTTAAAGAGAGTGGTTTTGTCTGATTGCTGTGGCTAGGACTTCCAATACTATGTTGAATAGCAGTGGTGATAGTGGACATCCCTGCCGTGTTCCTGACCTTAGGGGGAAAGCTCTCAGTTTTTCCCCATTGAGAATGATATTCACTGTGGGTTTTTCATAGATGGCTTTTATGATATTGAGGTATGTACCCTCTAGGCCTATACTCTGAGGAGTTTTGATCAAGAAAGGATGCTGTACTTTGTCAAATGCTTTTTCTGCATCTCTTGAGAAGATCATATGGTTCTTGTTCTTTCTTTTATTAGTGTATTGTATCACATTCATTGATTTGCGGATGTTGAACCAACCTTGCAGCCCAGGGATAAATCCCACTTGGTCGTGGTGAATAATCCTTTTAATGTACTGTTGGATCCTATTGGCTAGTATTTTGGTGAAAATTTTTGCATCCATGTTCATCAAGGATATTGGTCTGTAATTCTCCTTTTTGATGGGGTCTTTGTCTGGTTTGAGGATCAAGGTAATGGTGGCCTCATAAAACGAGTTTGGAAGTTTTCTTTCCATTTCTATTTTTTGGAACAGTTTCAGAAGAATAGGTATTAATTCTTCTTTAAATGTTTGGTAGAATTCCCCTGGGAAGCCATCTGGCCCTGGGCTCTTGTTTGCTGGGAGATTTTTGATGATTGCTTCAATTTCCTTAGTGGTTATAGGTCTGTTCAGGTTTTCTATTTCTTCCTGGTTCAGTTTTGGTAGTTCATACATCTCTAGGAATGCATCCATTTCTTCCAGATTATCTAATTTGCTGGCATATGGTTACTCATAATATGTTCTTATAATTGTTTGTATTTCTTTGGTGTTGGTTGTGATCCCTCCTCTTTCATTCATGATTTTGTTGATTTGGGTCATTTCTCTTTTCTTTTTGATAAGTCTGGCCAGGGGTTTATCAATCTTGTTAATTCTTTCAAAGAACCAGCTCCTAGTTTCGTTGATCTGTTCTACTGTTTTTTTGGTTTCTATTTCATTGATTTCTGCTCTGATCTTTATTATTTCTCTTCTCCTGCTAGGTTTAGGCTTTATTTGCTGTTCTTTCTCCAGCTCCTTTAGGTGTAGGGTTAGGTTGTATATTTGAGACCTTTCTTGTTTCTTGAGAAAGGCTTGTATTGCTATATACTTTCCTCTTAGGACTGCCTTTGCTGCATCCCAAAGATTTTGAACAGTTGTGTTTTCATTTTCATTGGTTTCCATGAATATTTTTAATTCTTCTTTAATTTCCTGGTTGACCCATTCATTCTTTAGTAGGATGCTCTTTAGCCTCCATGTATTTGAGTTCTTTCCGACTTTCCTCTTGTGATTGGGGTCTAGTTTCAAAGCATTGTGGTCTGAAAATATGCAGGGAATGATCCTAATCTTTTGGTACTGGTTGAGACCTGATTTGTGACCTAGGATGTGATCTATTCTGGAGAATATTCCATGGGCACTAGAGAAGAATGTGTATTCCATTGCTTTGGGATGGAATGTTCTGAATATATCTGTGAAGTCCATTTGGTCCAGTGTGTCATTTAAAGTCTTTATTTCCTTGTTGATCTTTTGCTTAGATGATCTGTCCATTTCAGTGAGGGGGGTGTTAAAGTCCCCCACTATTATTGTATTGTTGTTGATGTGTTTCTTTGCTTTTGTTATTAATTGGCTTATATAATTGGTTGTTCCCATGTTAGGGGCATAGATATTTACAATTGTTAGGTCTTCTTGTTGGATAGACCCTTTAAGTAGGATATAGTGTCCTTCCTCATCTCTTATTACAGTCTTTGGTTTAAAATCTAATTTGTCTGATATAAGGATTGCCACCCCAGCTTTCTTTTGGTGTCCATTATCATGGTAAATGGTTTTCCACCCTCTCACTTTCCATCCAAATCGGCAAAGAAGAAGTCAAACTCTCACTCTTTGCAGATGATATGGTACCTTATGTGGAAAACCCAAAAGACTCCACCCCAAAACTGCTAGAACTCATATAGGAATTCAGTAAAGTGGCAGGATATAAAATCAATGCACAGAAATCAGTGGCATTCCTATACACCAACAACAAGATAAAAGAAAGAGAAACTAAGGAGTCGATCCCATTTACAATTGCACCCAAAATGATAAGATGCCTAGGAATAAATCTAACCAAAGAGGCAAAGGATCTGTACTCAGAAAACTATAAAATACTCATGAAAGAAATTGAGGAAGACACAAAGAAATGGAAAAACATTCCATGCTCATGGATTGGAAGAACAAATATTGTGAAGATGTCCATGCTACCTAGAGCAATCTACACATTCAATGCAATCCCTATCAAAATACCATCCACTTTTTTCAAAGAAATGGAACAAATAATCCTAAAATTTGTATGGAACCAGAAAAGACCCCGAATAGCCAGAGGGATGTTGAAAAAGAAAAGCAAAACTGGCGGCATCACAATTCCGGACTTCAAGCTCTATTACAAAGCTTTCATCATCAAGATAGTATGGTACTGGCACAAAAACAGACACATACATCAATGGAACAGAATAGAGAGCCCAGAAATAGACCCTCAGCTCTATGGTCAACTCATCTTTGACAAAGCAGGAAAGAATGTCCAATGGAAAAAAGACAGTCTCTTCAACAAATGGTGTTGGTAAAATTGGACAGCCACATGCAGAAGAATGAAACTGGACCATTTCCTTACATCACACACAAAAATAGACTCAAAATGGTTGAAAGACCTCAATGTGAGACAGGAGTCCATCAAAATCCTAAAGGAGAACACAGGCAGCAACCTCTTCGACCTCAGCCACAGCAACTTCTTCCTAGAAACATTGCCAAAGGCAAGGGTAGCAAGGGCAAAAATGAACTATTGGGACTTCATCAAGATAAAAAGCTTTTGCACAGCAAAAGAAACCGTCAACAAAACCAAAAGACAACCGACAGAATGGGAGAAGATATTTGCAAGTGACATATCAGATAAAGGGCTAGTATCCGAAATCTATAAAGAACTTATGAAACTCAACACCCAAAGAACAAATGATCCAATCAAGAAATGGGCAGAAGACATGAACAGACATTTTTCCAAAGAAGACATCCAAATGGCCAACAGACACATGAAAAAGTGCTCAACATCACTCAGCATCAGGGAAATCCAAATCAAAACCTCAATGAGATACCACCTCACACCAGTCAGAATGGCGAAATTTAACAAGTCAGGAAACGACAGATGTTGGTGAGGATGTGGAGAAAGGGGAACCCTCCTACACTGTTGGTGGGAATGCAAGCTGGTGCACCCACTCTGGAAAACAGTATGGAGGTTCCTCAAAAAGTTGAAAATAGAGCTACCATATGACCTAGCAATTGCACTACTGGGTATTTACCCCAAAGATACAAATGTAAGGATCCGAAGGGGTACGTGCACCCCGATGTTTACAGCAGCAATGTCCACAATAGGCAAACTGTGGAAAGAGCCAAGATGTCCATTGACAGCTGAATGGATAAAGAAGATGTGGTATATATATACAATGGAATGTTATGCAGCCATCAAAAGGAATGAAATCTTGCCATTTGCAATGACGTGGATGGAACTGGAGGGTATTATGCTGAGCGAAATAAGTCAATCAGTGAAAGACATGTATCATATGATCTCACTGATATGAGGAATTCTTAATCTCAGGAAACAAACTGAGAGTTGCTGGAGTGGTGGGGGTTGGGAGGGATGGGGTGGCTGGGTGATAGACATTGGGAAGGATATGTGCTATGGTGAGCACTGTGAATTGTGTAAGACTGTTGAATCACAGACTTGTACCTCTGAAACAAATAATACATTATATGTTAAAAAAAAAAAGAAGAAGAAGAAGAAGATAGCAGGAGGGGAAGAATGAAGGGGGGGAAATCGGAGGGGGAGACGAACCATGAGAGACTATGGACTCTGAGAAACAAACTGAGGGTTCTAGAGGGGAGGGGGTTGGGGGGATGGGTTCGCCTGGTGATGGGTATTAAAGAGGGCACGTTCTGCATGGAGCACTGTGTGTTATACGCAAACAATGAATCATGGAACACTACATCAAAAACTAATGATGTAATGTATGGTGATTAACATAACATAATAAAAAAATAAATTAAATTAAATTAAAAAGAAATAAAATAGAGTGGTTTTGCTTTATCTTCAAATCCCATTATGTGAATGACCATATGCTCCATCTATGCAGAAGGCAGACTTTTCCCAGGCCAAACTGGTTTTTTCATTTTGTTTTCTTCTGTTGCTCGTTTTTTCACTTTCATCCACCTCAAAGAATGCTCTCCAGACTTCCTCATTCAGATGGCCATTCTTCCAATTTGATTTGATCTTGTTATTCTGTGAAAAGGGGACATAGTGTATTGGTGTGAGCATTGGTAGATGCACAGGATCGAATTTGACTCATTTATTTACTAGCTATGTCACCACTGAATTTTTCAACCTCTGTAAGCATCAGGTTTTTTTAAGCTGAAAAATGGGGAAAATATTAGTGCTTGTGAGTATTCAGTGAGTAACTATAAAAATCCAAAAATAGAGCCTTGTCCATAGTCTGCATTCAGTAGCAGGTAGTTCTCTTCCCCGACTCTCTGCTTCCCTCTCCAGATGTTTCCCTCATTTGCAATTCTCAACTCTGTTTCATCATGCTGAACCATAACTCTCTTCCAATGAAGTTGGTGTTTCCAGTTCTAAGTGTCCTTGAAGTCTACCCAGAAAATCCCCACTTTCAACATATGTTCAGGAGGACAAAAATCTAAGGCCAGACTTAAATATAAGCAGAGCACGTGACTGCTTAGAGGCAGACAATGACTTAAAAAGTGAAAATTAGAGGCCCTCTTGCCCTAAGCTTTCTTTCCCAACCAACTACCTGCCAATTGTAAGAAATTTCCATTTAGCACAATTATTGACATTAAATCAATGAATATCCATTATGATCCTGTTTGCATGTAGATATTCATCCTAATAGTAGTAATTTATGGCTATTAGTAGTCAATAACAGCATGAATTCATTAATTGGATTAACCTAGAAAGTAAAAGAATTTGAAAGACATGGAAGTGAGGACAGGATTAGAGTCTGTGATATTCTAGAGATGGCAGAAGGTAGTCATGGTGGTGGGTACATTGGGACTGGTCCTCAGTGGGCAAGACATTCACTCATTCAGGCTTCATTGATCTATTAAGACAGAATTAATAAAATACCCATTTTGTGTCTGGAAGAATCCTAGTTGAAAAAGAGGCAAATTCTGGGCTTTCATGAAACTCACAGTTTGGAGACGGTGACTGATATTAAACAAGTAGTTGTAATAAATCTCAGTGAGTTTTATAATAAACTAAGTCCAGGTACTCTAGAAACATGGAGCTAGAATACCTCACCCATTGCGCCCAAGGTGAGGCTTTGTGGCAGATGGACCATTTAAACTGAAACCTCCAGGATGGCTCAGATTTAACCAGAAAACAAGAGGGAGGAAAATCTCCTAGGAAGAAAAAAAAAAAAACCAAAAAAAAACAAAGGTTACACAGGCCTGGAGACTAAAAAGAGAAACAAAACAAAACAAAAATTGTGGTAATTTTAAGGGACAGAAGTAATAATTTTATATACCCCAAATACAGATTACACAGAAATCCGAGTAGAGACAAGGCGGGAGAAATAGGCAGGAATGAGAATCACGTGAAGCTGGTTGTGGGGCAGAAAAGGGAGTATGTGAGCCTTATTAAGGCAGTTGCCATTATCCTAAATGAATGCAGGGCTATTGCAAGATTTTAAGCAGAACAGGTGTATAATCACATTTGCTTTTATCAAGGTCAGCCTGGTTGTCATATATTGGGAAGCATGAACGAAAACAGATCATTTGCTGCAGCAAATGCAAAAAGCTACAGTGAGAGGTAATGGTTGTCAGAGCTAGTGGGGCAGTGATTATAATGATGGTGGTGATGAGGATGAGGTGGACACCAGTGTTGATCATGGTGGTGGTGGTGATGATGATGCTATTTCTAGGCACTGTCAGGACTTTCTGTCTTCAAGCCTCTATAGCTGCACTGTCTAGCCCCATAGCCAGTGACACATGTGGCTATTTAAGTTTAAAGGAAATGAAGTTAAAAATTCAAGTCCTTAGTTATACTAGTCACATTGCAAGGGCTCCTCAGCCACATGCAGCTAGTGACTATCATATTAGGTAATGCAGGCATAGAACATTTCCATCATTGTGGAATGTTCCATCGGACACCCAGGCTCTGTAGTTCTCCTCCTATCATATTTAGAACTGCTTGACTTCCAGCTATATTTGTACCTAGCACTAAATTTAAGTCTAATATTTACTGGGAACATAAGCATAGACACATCACTTAGAGCACAGTAGGGCCCAATAAATATATTTTAAATGAAAAGCATCTGCCAGATATAATTCTTGTCTTATCAAATTGTTTTTTCTTCTAATCAAGCTCAAATTCCACTTCTGAAAGCTAAACTTCTACTTGTGCTTTTGGACAGGACTTAGTCACTTAAAATCCCATCCACTGCATCACAAGATAGTATGTTTCAGTGCAGGGGCTTTTAATTTTTATGTTAGCCATAAAACTTTTACCCCAAATAAATATGTTAGGGAAGCCTCCAATACACAGGTGATAAAATATAACTTCTCTGGTTAAATTTGGTAGAGAACTCACCTGCTCTCCTGTTCCCCCAAATTTCTCTTTAGACAGATTTGTGGAATTTTAGGGCTTGACAGAACCCAGCTTAAAAACCACTGTTGTAACAGAGAGAATATAGGATTTAGGGTCACAAATTCTGAGTTACAATTACAAGCCTACTAATAACTAGCTACACATCCTTGAACAAATCTTTTAACACTAGTATTTTTATTTTTGACATCTCTAAAATAAGTGTATCACTTAGCCCTTTGTACAGAGATTTCTGTGCAGATTAGCTGACATAATGATGTGAAAGTGGTTTGCAATTTGTAAAGTGATATTCCAAAAGGAAATGATGCTCTTATTGCTTTTCTTGTGAGACTTTCATTCAGGAATTACAGCCAGTTACCTGCTAACAGATGATCTCTATATCAAAACTAGCATACTGCACCACTAATTCTAAGATTTCCAGACCTTGTTGGCTTGTCCAGACCTTTAGTGCTAATAACAATAAAATTTAATGACTCTTGTTGTGACCTGCTTACACAGGACCTACAGATTCCCTCAAATGGTCTCCCAACTATTTCAAGGAGTCCACAGGGGATTTTTCATATGTACTTACGAGCAAGCACACGATTTATAGTTAGTAAGTAATTTCTTCTATTTTTTTCTCTCTTGCAATGAATCTCTTTATCCACTCCCCTGTCCATGTAGGTCTCTGAAGGAGACTACCTGTGTTTCTAACCTCTATTTCCATAAAATCCCTACTTTTTACATAGTTTACCAGCACTCCTGAAATTGCCCCCTATCCTCCCCTTCTGTGTGTTCTGCCCAGAAGAGGGGGAAGGTACACAATTTCCTCACTCAGTGACACATGATTTCACCAGGGCACAGAGGTAGCACTGCTTTGGCCACCATAACTCCCACGGTCAACTATAGAGATAGTTCTTTGTTTTTGGCCAAGAACTCCCCTCTCGAAAGGATTCACCCATGGGTCCTTGAGGATGTGTGGATGGTGGAAGTTAGAGGGATAAACTGGTGTCTAGTCAGGGATAAGGACAAGTCTATAGTCAAGA
This sequence comes from Phoca vitulina, assembly GCF_004348235.1. NCBI lineage: Eukaryota > Metazoa > Chordata > Mammalia > Carnivora > Phocidae > Phoca > Phoca vitulina. The sequence goes on along the minus strand of NW_022589719.1, from coordinate 6,864,089 downwards.
AAACAACACCAAAGAATTATATTGAGGTAGAGTGGGACTGGAAATAGCTTGCAAAGGGTTTCAAGGAATGAGTCAGGGTAAGTGGCTCAGGTCTGAGTCTATGAAAAGCAAGAGGGCTGAAGGCTTACTTTTAGGGGCAGTTTTCCTATGCTAACATGAGGGATATAACTACTTATATCTTTTAATTAATAATGTTTCAGTATGGGGCACCTGGGTGGCTCAGTCGTTAAGCGTCTGCCTTCGGCTCAGGTCATGATCCCAGGGTCCTGGGATCGAGCCCCGCATCGGGCTCCCTGCTCCGCGGGAGGCCTGCTTCTCCCTCTCCCACTCCCCCTGCTTGTGTTCCCTCTCTCGCTGTGTCTCTCTCTGTCAAATAAATAAATAAAATCTTTAAAAAAAAAATGTTTCAGTATGACAATTTTAACATTTTGGAGCACACACTCACAGAGGGCATATCAGAATCTTGGCAAATGGAGTGAAGAAGGATGTGACATGTAGTTTGAAAAAAATCTTTGAATGTATTGCATCTACTTTTCTCCCACACAGAACAACACTTTATTATAGATAGTGTAAATATACCTTCCTGGCTAATGGGCTGGCTGAGTGGTTAAGGACACTACACCGCTAAGCATGGACCAAATTCAGTTACTAACTTCAGTCACTAACTCCAAAATGGCCCCCATGATTTTTGGGTATTTGTGCCCTCATATGGTCTCCTCCCACAGTGAATCAGAGCTGGTCTGTGTGACCAGTAAAGTATGGTGGAAGTAATAGTGTGACCTATAAGACTAGATCATACAAAGCATTGATGTCTTCTTTGCTTTCTTGGATCAATTGCTCTGGGAGAAGCTGACTGCCATGCCATGAGGTCACTCAAGTAGCCCTGTGGAGAGGCCAGTGTGGGGAGGAGCTGATGGCCCCCACCAACAACCAATACTAACTTGCAAGCCACATGACTGAGTCACCTTAGTAGTAGATCTGCCAGCCAAAGTCAAGTCTTCAGGTGACTACATCCCCAGCCAACAGATGATTACAACTTCAGGACAGACTGTGAGCCAGACTGCTCAGCCAAGCCACTCCCAAATTCCTGACCCATGGACTATGTGATAAATAGTAAATATTTAGTGTTGTACTAAGTCGCTGTGTTTTCAGATAATTTGTTATGCAGAAATAGGTAACTACTACAACAACTAAGAGTAACTCACTTGAATTTCATTATGGACACTTTGAATCAATTGTACACTTTCTTTCCCATATTGAACCACATAGACATTCTAAATTTTTAGAGACCCACTAAAGAGGGTTAAAAAAAAAAAAAAGGGCACCAAAGGATGGATATGTTTTTTTTAAGTTGTTTTTTAAAATATTTTATTTATTTATTTGAGAAAGAGAGAGAGAGCACAGAGGGAGAGGGAGAGGGAGAAGCAGACTACCAGCTGAGCAGAGAGCCCGATGCAGGGCTCGATTCCACAACCCTGAGGTCATAACCTGAGCCAAAATCAAGAGTTGGATGCTCAAAGGACTGTACCACCCAGGGGCCCAACCCTGGCTATTCATTTTTTAAGATTTTATTTATTTATTTGACAGAAAGAGACACAGCGAGAGAGGGAACACAAGCAGGGCGAGTGGGAGAGGGAGAAGCAGGTTTCCCACGGAGCAGGGAGCTCAATGCGGGGTTTGATCCCAGGATGCTGGGATCATGACCTGAGCCAAAGGCAGACGCTTAACGACTGAGCCACCCAGGAGCCCCAACCCTGGCTATTCTTAATAAAAATAATACTTTATTGGAAAGATAACAGGTAGCTCCTAGAAATTATGAGAAATCTGGAGAACTTACCTCAAAAAGGATAGGAAGTCCAGTCTAATTATCTAGATAATATGAACATCTTTAATTCTTATGAAGTACTGCTTCTGAAATGAAAATGTGTGACCATTTTTATTCTCAATCAGATTTCATTTTGTATAAGACTAAGAATCCTGAGCAAACAGAGTCTAAATACTCGCTTAACCACCTATATCTTGGCTAAGGAAGGGACTAGCATTTTAATTATAGTCTCTCCACTTACCCTAATTCATTTCAAGATATAATTTTTCAAATGCAATTTAAGTCACTGTTTTTACTGGTAAGAAGCTAGAATAGATTCTGAGGGCTGTGGAACAGCAAATGTTAACCACTAAAGGCAAATTGCACAAGCACAAAATAGCAGAGATATAACACACACATGAAAAGAAAATTCAGGATTTTTGACACCATTAGGTTCAAATAGCATAATGTAGCCACTAAAAGCTCATTCAATCTTAGGCTATACTGAGAGTCAAGGTATCAAAAATGAGAAAAATGATAGCTATATTCTAATATGTATTGGTCAGACCACGCTGGGAAAATTGGCCTTAACATATTGTTGAGTCGAAAATAGATTATTTCACTATGTTTGTAAATACACACACACAAACATTTTTTAAAAAGATTTATTTATTTATTTGAGAGAGAGAGAGAGCACGCATGAGCTGGGGAAGGGGCAGAGGGAAAGAAGCTCAAGCAGACTCTGTGCTGAGAGTGGAACCTGATGTGGGTCTCGATCCCACGACCCTGAGATCATGACCTGAGCCAAAATCAAGAGTTGGAGGCTCAACTGACTGAGCCACCCAGGTGCCCCTGCTTATACACATTTGTAGTGGATAGGGCCCACTTCACCAGCTTGGGTCATATATAAAGTCATAAGCTACAGTATCTGAATAAATTGCTCAAGACTTCATGTGTCTAACTTGGCAGGATATTTTGTTTCTCCCGCTCTTTGCCTTCTAGTTTCTGAAAACCTCCAGAGCTCATTCAGTTCAAAGGGCCCAATTAGATGTAGGTTCCAAACATCAGGCAAAGAAAGAAATAAAGAGCTTAAAGAGTTTCTAGGCTAATCTTCATATGCCATCACTTCTGTCATTCCTATTTAAGGAATGTTGGTACCCACATGTTGGTAAAGGGAGTATGACCAAGATTGGCTAGATATTAAACAATATTTTTCTTTTTCTTGGGTGCATAAGACAATTATATTTCCTAGCCTCTTTTTAAGTTAGGTTGGGCCCTTATGAATAGATTCTAACCAATGCACATGAAAAGGAAGTAATATATGGCAGTCTTAGGCCTGAGCATAACACCCTGAATGATTGCCCATGCTATTTCTTCTCCTTCCACGGCAAACCTGGTTATGTGTTGAAGATAGTGACATCCCTAGATGCAAGGAGCCTGGATCCCTGACTGATCCTGAGGAGAACTGTACAAGAGAGCTATCTGAGGGAGCTGTCCATCAAACTCAAAGACTTTATCTTGTTAAACTGCAGAGCTTTCGGGTAATTGTTACTACAGCATAGTCTATGACTAAAACAGAAAGCTTGCCATTTGAGTTCCTTTGAGGACTATAATTCTCCAAGAATATACTCATACTCTTAGTCATTAATTCCAAAGCATAGTCTTTCTACTAAACTAGCTTAGTTAGTCATGGACCATGTTACAGTCAGTTCTCTTTTCCAACCATTTAAGGGTCCAGGCCAATAATCCAGATGTCTATTTCTTTCAGAGCTAGTTCAACTTTGGAACCTTTGGTATACTTTCCAGCTATCATACCTCAGCTGGGAATAAACCCACCAGAGAGATCCCAACAAAATTTGATCTCAAAAAGGTGGTATTTGAGGTCTCTATTCCTTCCTTCCTAAGGGGCTCCAAATTTACTCAAATCCTCCCCAGGGATCAATTGTATATATCAGGAGTATTAAAGGGGCAGGGTTTGTCAGTAATTGAGAAGCTGTATTAAATACTTCCCTTTGAGCAGGGATGGGCAAACTACAGCCTGCTGACAAAATCTGGTCAGTGCCCTGTTTTTATATAGCCTGGAAACTAAGAATGGTTTTAACATTTCTTTAGGTTTGTAAATGAATGAGAAAAAAAAGAGGAGGAGGAGGAGGAGAAGTGGCAGCAACAGAAACCTTAGTGGCCCACAAAGTCTTAACCATTTATTTATTCCCTGGCACTTTACAGTAAAAGTTTGCTGACCTCTGCTTTAGAGAATTGGGCTAGTACTAACTCAAATTTATATAACTATGAGGAATCAGGTGACATTTCCTGGGAAAAAATTTACTCCAATATAATCTTTTGTGTCCATTTTCAGAAATAGACCATTTAAGTTTAGTCTCACCCAACCATCCTGTTAACATTGAATAGTGTATAATGAATAATTTTGGAGGGTTATATAACAAGATACCAAAAGCAGCCCTTTTTGCATAGAAATTCTTCATAGGTAATTTTAAAACACTTGTTGCCTACTTGTGTTTTCTAATTCTTTTTCAATGAATATTTATTACTTGTGCTATTTTCAGAAAGGATTGTATCTAGTTCTGGCTGATATGAAAAATAGGAAGATCAACACATGGAATGCATTTAGGGGTAAGTCTTATGAGAAACAATTTCAGGAAGCAGGGAAAATTTTTCCTGGAGATGAGAAAACTCAGAGGAGCTGTGAAAACATCTTTGAAATTTCAGAAAGATCCATCAGAGGAGAAAGGTATTTCACTTATTCTATATGATTAAAAGGAGTAGGATTAAGAGAGAAAGGGTAGCCCACAGGGAGACCAATTTCTGCTTATTATAAAAAAGCCTTTCTAAAAGTCATGGAAGGCCATAAGAAATACATTGGATAAATATTTGGCATGGAAGTTATAAAAGACGTTTGATCATATGATTAGGAGTTTTTGACTCTTGCTTGCACAAGGACACAACACTGAGTATTTGAAAACACTACTGATATAAATTCTACGTCCTCCATCTACCTACTCAGGCCACATACAGTCTGCACATGGACATCATTCCTAGTCATTGCTAATATTTCTGATCATTAATTCATAGCATCTCTGGAATCAAATACATAGGTGAGGAATCAAACCATCTGATCGTATCCTCCCTTTGCACTGATAGTTCTTCAATAGAAACTGGTTACCTGAAATGCCTCCAGTCCTATCCACACAGAATGGAGGAAAAGAGCAGGGGTGGAATAAAGGAGAAGGAAAGAAAGCAGACGAAAAACAGGGAAGGAGGATGTGACATAGACAGGGCTTTTTTCCCAGAGCTAAGATGAAATTACCAGGCAACTATGTTGTCCCTCCAGGAAAATCAACCCTGTCTTGGTCCTTTCCATTGTTTTCTGTTTCTGGGTTTTTTTTTGTTTTGGGGTTTGTTTGTTTTTTTGGTTTTTTTTTTTTTTTTTTTGGTCTTTCAGATCTTTTTATTTTTTTTTTAAATTTTCCTTGTCATGGTTATTTAAAAGTGATCCAAAGATAGTAGTAATGTGTCCAGATGGCAGAGTTAAAGCAACCTGGGGAAATTAGCTAAGCATGTTGTGGGATCAAAGACAGCTCCTTTTTTGTTATAATTAAACAATTTCAGAGAAAAACCTACAGACAAGAAGCAAGGCTCAAGGGGCAGCCATTGGCCTTCTGTCTATTCATCAGAAGCCAGACAGCATGAAAATCAGGCTCACAATCTAGGGACACAAGGAACAACTGAAACAGATCGCAAGATTGGCCTCTTTTCCTTGGTTTGAGGAGCTACTTAAGATTAAATTATAGGATGTTGAGGACACTTAATTGTCCCTAGAACTCATTCCCCTTTTCCATGCCTCATTTTCATCTGAAATATGGTTAGGACTACTGTTCCTCACCTAAGGTTTGAGATCTTAAAGATTTAGGAATATATGGTAGTGATGAGAATCAGTAGATTATTTTCAGTGTCTCTGAGAGTTTAATAGAAATCATAAGGCCATAAAAGTAATGACTATTGAGTTTGATTCTGTTTGGAATTTATCAATGCACTGAGATCATATTGGTTATTTAAAGGTGATGAAAAATACCACCTGGCTATTGATAACTTGAAGGACTTTCTGGGAGGTAACCGGTGGACTAGACATTGGTAACAGAACACCTGGGTCATGACCAAAGAGTGAAGCTTTCTATTAAGACAAAAATAAATAAATAAATAAAAGGTGAAACACACAAGAAACTCTAAATTGTCCCTTGAGTCCTCACACTCTTTAGTTTGAAATTTCTAATTTCTGTGGCTTAAATCTGTTGTGATCAAATTTTAAATTGTTTACTCAAAACTCATTTTCCAGGATAAACTTGTAAATGAATCTGCTTCCATGAAGGGGCAAATAGATGACATGTTTCTCTATAAAAGGATTAAATTTTATAATTTCCCTCCTTTGACTGCATTGGATGTACAATTTAAAGACTAAAACAGCATTTGGAAATGTGAACATCAGGCCTTTACTTTGCCAAGACTTTCCCTCTTTGGGAACATTGTTGATGTCCTTAAGCACACCAAGCAATTTTTCCTTTGTGCTTGTTTTTGTAAAGCTCTTTTTAAATAGAAATAATTACTTTAGATCTTCTTTGTGGGCAGTGACAGTGATGGAGCTGACAAATACAGGAAAACTCTCAGCACCCACCTTCTCAAACTACAGATGCGTTTGTGGCCAAACGCTTCTCTTTTCAAAATGTACTATTTTAGGTCTTCAACATCTGCCATTGGTATTATTTTAGTAATTGGTTTCCTGGCTTCTGATCTTACTATCTTACTGTTGCTGCCAGATAAATCTTTCTAAGGCATAATTCTGAAAATATTTCTTGCTCAAAATCTTTCAATGGCTCCTTGTTGAATATAAAAAGAAATCTCCTTAGCCTGGGATTCAGGGCGCTGTATATTCTGGCCTTGAAATTCTTTTTTAGACTATTGTTCCATTATAGTCTCCTCTACTTTTAACCTAAGCAATGATACTATGCTAACTGTCCTCCATTTTACATGCATTTTTCATGTCTCCAAGCCCTTGTTCATGCTGTTCCCTATGACTGGAATGTTCTTTCTTTCCTTTCTTTAAAACATTTTTGTTTTGTTTTGTTTTATTTATATTCAGTTAGCCAACATATAATATACCATTAGTTTCAGATGTAGAGTTCAATAATTTATCAGTTGCATATAACACCCAGTGCTCATCACATCACGTGCCCTCCTTAATGCCCAGCATCCAGTTACCCTGTCCCCCCACCCACCTCCCCTCTAGCAACCCTCAGTTTGTTTCCCGGAGTCAAGAGTCTCTCATGGTTTGTCTCCCTCTCTGATCTCTTCCCATTTCAGTTTTCCCTCCCTTCCCCTATGATCCTCTGTGCTGTTTCTTATATTCCACATATGAGTGAAACCATATGATAATTGTCTTTCTCTGATTAACTTATTTCGCTCAGCATAATACCATCCAGTTCCATCCATGTTGATGTAAATGCTAACTAATCATCCTTTCTGATGGCTGAGTAATATTCCACTGTGTGTGTGTATATATATATATATATATATATATATATATAGCACATCTTCTTTATCCATTCATCTGTCATTGGACATCTCGGCTCCTTCCACAGTTTGGCTATTGTGGACATTACTGCTATAAACATTAGGGTGCAGATGCCCCTTTGGATCAATACATTCGTATCTTTGGGGTAAATACCTAGTAGTGCAATTGCTGGGTCATAGGGTCTTTAAAACATTTTAAAAATCTTTTTGAAGTTGCTTTTTGTTGTTATTATTGTTGACCACCTTCACCCATTTTAATAAAAAGAAATTATTAAATCTCTGGCTACCAGCTCAAATGTTTCTCTAAGAAACATAAAATCTTTCCAGCAATTCTGCCTCTGTCCTTCCACAGAACTTTGCACGTGTTTTAGTCAGCCTTACCTTGTATTACACAGACTGGTTTGGCACATTTGTAAACTTCTAGAGATCAAGAATTAAGTTCTTTCATCTTGAATCTCTACAAGGCCTTAACGGAGTCTCTAAAATAATTTAGTTGTCCCCAAACTAATCAATTGATAAATTATCCTCTAAAAATTCTCCTGGAGAGAAACCGTGATTATGTAAGAAGGGATATCTTCCTAAGATTTCAGAATTAAAAGGTAAGACTGAATATTTTGATGTTTTCATTTAAAATAAGCCCCCACAATCCTTACTAAATGTTTTCCTGAGCCACCTTGGCTTTTCCAACTTCCCAAGTGGCATAACCAATAATCTGGGTTTTTAATTTTATTTTTCTAGGTCAGGAGCCTGGGTTTCTGGTGGCTGCCACTAGAAAACCATCCCTACCCCAGATACTTTCCAAGGGTCCTGAGCAAAGATGGGGCCTGACTGCAAGAAAAAGTATATTCCCAATCAAGAAAAAGTCCATTTCATTCTACTTCTGCAGGAGTTAAGGAAGAGAGGCCTGAAATTCTGGGGAGGTCTTACCAAAGCTGCCCAGAGGTATCAGATACAGGTGAGGGTCCTGAGGTAAACCAGTGCGGTCAATTACCAGGTGGGACAAGGGAAGATTAAACAAAGGGGAGAGTTCGAGAAATAGACGAGACTCAAAGCGAAAAGTAGGGTAAAGATTGCATTTCTTAAGCAATTGTTAATTATTGTTAATAATTGTTATTAAATTGTTATTAAAAACCTAAGAATGTCCTGTGTTAGAACTTAGCACCGATGTGTCAAAATGAGCTGAGAAAGTCCCAGACAAGGGAAAAATCTTGATATTTAGCTCAATTATACAGCCTTACTGTGGTAAAATATATAATGGCCATTAGATTTTAAGAACTATTGAAAATAGCTTGCAGACCCCTATTATAATCTTTGTAGATTCCTAAGGGCTCACAATCTAAGATTTGGGGGAATTATTAATTAGAGTAGGTCAATCCCAATTCTTTCAGCTTTATTTCTGGAACATGAGGACCTTAGTATTTCCCTTAGTTTCCTCTGTCCTTAGTTTTCTACTCGCAGAAAAGAAGGTCTTCATTTTAAAAATCCTCTGTTTTCTCTGAGGCCACTTTTATGTCGATGATTCTGGTCTGCCAACCCACCTATTCCTTCAGAAAAGCTAATGCCGCCATTTGCAACTATTTGAAGATAAGGAGGTCCAGATCCAAGCCTCACAAAGAATTTTCTTCAAGGGAAGCTTAAAATGCACCCTATGACTTGAGAATCACATGACACCACCAGGGAATAAGGCCTTCGGAAGCTTCTGGAGAAAGTGCTCAGTGGAGAGAGACCTGAGGGGCTGCTCCTGCCAGCCATGACTTACGAATTCTGCAGATTCATGTCCCCTTCCCTTCTTGTTATGAATCATCTGTGCTCAGCTTGCTGACCTTTTCTCTTTTTATTCTTTTATTTTTATTTATAAAAACAACACATGGCTTACTACCAAAATATCAAGTAAAAAGCCAAATTATTCTTTTACCATCCCTTAACACCTCTAGCTTTACTGCCAGTCCCAATTCAGTACGTATCCTTACACGTCTTTTTGTCTGCGTGCACTGAAAGGTATACGCATGTGTGTTTTTTATCTACATTTTTTTTTTACTTTAAACATAATACCTCATGGACATCATTTCACACAAATTATCATGTCAGGGATGAGTGTTCTCTTCACAGTCTTATTGTTGAAATGAACTAGAAGTAGAAATATGCTTTTGTGTCTTTTCTTTTTTTTTTTTTCTGTCGTGGAGATTTGGCCCTCTGGTTAATTCCAAATCATAGGTTTACAGTCCACTGTTCCATAGCTGCAACCAGAGAATAATTTCAGTATTCATATCTGTGTTATCATTCCTTTACCATGTTCCTCAGTGAGAATTTGCCAGCCTTTAAGATAAAGAACAACTATACTGCACTGGTCTGTCAGCCGCTGAGTATTTCAAAGGGCAAAGATAAAAGGCTGAAAACCTGAAACCTCTAAATCAAATGAAAAGCCAACCACTGATGGATGGTTAACTGCAGATCACTTCTCCTTTTCTTTCCCCTCTCTTCCTTTACCTCTTTCTGTCTTTCACATGTTCCTTATTTCTTCGTGTTTGTGTCTTTCCTTTCTTGGTTGTCTCTTTTCCTCTGTTTCCTTCTCTTCTAATCTACATCTTTTCTCCCTTTGCTCACACTCTTCTTTCCTATCCTTTCTTATTCTCCTCTTTAACTGTTCCTTTTATAAAACTATAGCATTTTAAAAAACATTTATTATAATGATTTAATTAAACATACTATATATATCATATTGACACAATGGGATATATATGACCATTAAATTTTACAGTGTGGTAATACATGTTTAACATATAAAAATGCATATAATACACAGTTAAATTTTTTAAAAATCTACAAAACAGTATTTCTATATGGTAAAATCCCCTTTTGGAAAATAATTTAATTTATACGGACATGGGATGTTATAAAGCAATTAACAGGGTATATCTTTGGGAGGTAATAAGGTTATATTGTTTTATGTTACTCTTTTTGCGTTTTATGTATCTTAAATCATTTTCTTGTTTGGTATACACAGCACATCAAAATGTTTTTTGTTTTTTTTTTTAAGTAGGCTCCATGCCCAACGTGGAGCCCAACGAGGGGCTTGCACTCATGACCCTGAGATCAGGACCTGAGCTGAAATCAACAGTAGGACTCTTAAACCACTGAGCCACCCAGGCACCCCTCAAAATGTTTTTACAAAGGAATTTCAGACATATTTACTGCCTTTATTGAATGAAATTATTTTGCTTTTTCTAAAATTTTGGTAAGATAACTTATGCAATCAAAAGTGCATCATAAAAGGAGACAATTAAGGTAAAATTAGAACTGAGCATCAATAAAAATTAAGTGACCTTTCAGCCATTTAGAAGACTAAAATAAAAGAACTCTTCCGTACAAGGGCAAACCGGACTTCTGCGTTTAGGAGGCTGCCACGGTCAGGAAGAGACTCACCCCCTGCCTCCAGGGCTCAGATTGGCCCCACCTGGCCTCAGGCCCACCAGACCCAGCAGCCTCAGCCCAGATGGGACCTTGGAGCAAAGCCCTACAAATACACTTGTGCTTTCAGTACCTTCCTGAGGACAAAACGAAACAAAATAAATTTAAAAATATATATTGTATGTATAATATAAATTTTAAAAGGAAAATAAGTTGGTTTTCGTTTATTTGTGGCCCTGAATTGAATCCCTACTCCCCAGTCCTCTCCTCTACCCTGAAGTTCTTACCCCTAAAATCAAAACCCAGCAGATGCAGGGGAACCATACAGAAGTTAAACATGAAGAGGCTGCCATCTTGTGGCCCCTTAGAAGGCGTTTCCACGGTCCACTTGGTCATACTGTTACACAACACAGCTGGTTCTTATTAGTCTTGTTTCAGACTGTGGACTCTGAGTACAAATCCTATTCATGTGTTAGAGCAGGATTGGGGTCTTATGCAGTCATTTTTTATGACTTTTAAAAAGAAAGGGCCATTTGAGTTAGGGCGTGTGGCCTATTTCCGGCAGTTTTTCCATTAACATGATTCTGAATGACCTACTGTCCTCAGTCAGGGGAGGCCTTCAGAAATTCACAGAGCACCTTACTGTGTATGTTTGCTGCATTCTAAGGACTTTTCCCTGACAACCAGGGAAAAGACAGCTATACACAGAAGGCTCTCTGTATATTAGCCGAACAGAGAAAATATTATAAAGATGTCTTAGAATTTCACAGTGAGCAAAAAATTTTATCTGGAAGCTCTGCTCAGACACACATGCACACAAACACACAATTCACCTATTCATTTGATTTTCCAGTGTTTGAGGAAAAGGCATGTGGGCTTCAAATCGCTTTGCATCATTTTGTCAGATGTGAAGATAGCTCTTTGGTCAAATAATCAGCATTGAAATTATTAAAAAGACTTTAAATCTATTCCAAGGCAGGCTTCTCAGATGTAAGAAGCACTATACATACCAACTATTAACCAATGCCCAGGAGTTGCAGCTTCCGGAAACAAAAAACTTTAAAGTGAGTGAATGTTTCAAAGCCTCTATACCTGACTCATTCTCTCCTCCTTCTAATTCAATTCTGGGGAATCTGTGTCCTAACCTTCCATCATACTCACACATCATACTAAGTTCTCCCTCCAAATCTCTCTTGATCCCATGTTTCTAATTCTCCCCTGATGTCTTGCCTCTTCAACCATCTTTCTCTTTTATTTTTATTATTTCCTTCATCAACTTCCTTTTGCTGCTGTAGTAAATTCCACACACTTACTAGCTAAGACAGCACAAGTTTATTATCTTACAGTTCTGGAAATCAGAAGTCTGAATGGTTCTCACTTAGGTAAAATCAACATGTCAGCAGGGCCGTATTCCTCTGGAGGCTTTAGGAAGAATCTGCCTTTTCCAGCTTCTAGAGGCCACCTGAATTCCTTGGCCAGTGGGGCCTTCTTTCATCTTCAAAGCCAGCAACTTCAAGCCCAGTCCTTCTCATGCTGCTATTTCTCTGTTTCTCCCTCTTCTGCTTTACTCATCCACTTACCAGAGCCCTTGTGATTAACCCATTGAGATAATCCAGGATAATCTCCCCATCTCAAATGCAGCTGATTGACAACTAACTCCATCAGCAATATTAATGGCTCTTTGCCATGTAACCTAACATGTTTATAAATTCTGGGGATTAAACATGGACATTTTCAGGGGGTCACTATTCTGCCTACCACATGGAGTTGGAGAAGATTCACTAGAATTGTACCATGAACTCCCATATTCCCTTCACCACCGTGACTTTTCTCTCCACATATCTACATATTATATTGTTGATATAAATACATGCATATTACATGTGTCGATAGATATAAGTATATTAAATCTACACATATGTATTATATATATATATATAAAACTTATGAAATGTTTGAAAGTAATTGACAGACATTTTGACCCTTTGTATTTCAGAACCTAGCTCTTAAGAACAAGGACATTTGCTTATAACCACAGTGAAATTAGTAAAATGCATAATAAATTAGCAGTAAGGCATTGCTATTATCTAATATTCACATTTTACTAGTTGTTCTAGAAAGATCCTCCACAGGAAAAAAAAAATTCCAACCTTTCCAACCCATGATCATTCGTCACTGACATTTTTGAAGAGTCCGTACGGAACAGTTATTTTACAGAATGTATTTCAATCTTGATTTTTCAAAAATTTTTCCTCACAATTAGTGATACATTTTGGCTCAATACTATATGGGGGATGCTCTGTCATCTCAGTTCACTACATAGGGGGGCACATCCTATCAGGTTTTTCTGTTATTGGTGATGTTAATTTTGATGGCTTGACTTGTAGTGTTGCCAGTTTTCTTTACCACACGGTTGCCATTTTCCCCTTCATAAGTGATTAATAGTCTGTGGGACAAAGTGTGAGACTATAGATATGCTAATCTCCATCCCAACAAACATTTACCCAAAGTTTTTAGCATCTACTACTGATCCTTGCCTGAATCAATTAATAAAGATGACTACAAAATGGGGATTTGTTGAAAACTTTATCATTCTTTCTATGCTTATGAATTGGCATTTTATTATAAAAATTACACCAATCTTCCAAATCTCTCATGGCCTACAGAACAAACTCCTAACCAGAGTCATGAAAACAATGTGGGACTGCAGGGCCATAAGGATGTAATTTTCCACTCTAGTTGACCTGTCAGTTGTTCTATTTACACTAATTGCACCTTGACCTATGTGATGGGAAGAAGGGTCTTTAAAGAGGAAAGGATTAGTGTGACCTCTTACCAAGCTGGCCCTCTTGGTCATGGTGACGTGAGTGAGTCAATAGCTAAGTGTGGGGAAGGGAAAACATTAGCACACATGCAGTACACCTGACTTCCCCGGAAAGAAGGCTTTTAGGGCATATGAATCTTGGAAAGCTCAGACTAACTTTTCAAACTCCTAAGGAGGAATATGAATTTCTTGTACGTAAAAAGAAAACTCAAATTCATTTTTTTTGACAGTTCTTTACAGAGATACTTCCCCATGATCACATTCAATCACAGTTTGTAGTAACCAAACACAGACCACAGACATTTTCACCTATATTGTGTTGGAGACTTGGATTGTTGGGATGGAGATTAGCATATCTATAGTCTCACACTTTGTCCCACAGACTATTAATCACTTATGAAGGGGAAAATGGCAACCGTGTGGTAAAGAAAACTGGCAACACTACAAGTCAAGCCATCAAAATTAACATCACCAATAACAGAAAAACCTGATAGGATGTGCCCCCCTATGTAGTGAACTGAGATGACAGAGCATCCCCCATATAGTATTGAGCCAAAATGTATCACTAATTGTGAGGAAAAATTTTTGAAAAATCAAGATTGAAATACATTCTGTAAAATAACTGTTCCGTACGGACTCTTCAAAAATGTCAGTGACGAATGATCATGGGTTGGAAAGGTTGGAATTTTTTTTTTCCTGTGGAGGATCTTTCTAGAACAACTAGTAAAATGTGAATATTAGATAATAGCAATGCCTTACTGCTAATTTATTATGCATTTTACTAATTTCACTGTGGTTATAAGCAAATGTCCTTGTTCTTAAGAGCTAGGTTCTGAAATACAAAGGGTCAAAATGTCTGTCAATTACTTTCAAACATTTCATAAGTTTTATATATATATATATAATACATATGTGTAGATTTAATATACTTATATCTATCGACACATGTAATATGCATGTATTTATATCAACAATATAATATGTAGATATGTGGAGAGAAAAGTCACGGTGGTGAAGGGAATATGGGAGTTCATGGTACAATTCTAGTGAATCTTCTCCAACTCCATGTGGTAGGCAGAATAGTGACCCCCTAAAAATGTCCATGTTTAATCCCCAGAATTTATAAACATGTTAGGTTACATGGCAAAGAGCCATTAATATTGCTGATGGAGTTAGTTGTCAATCAGCTGCATTTGAGATGGGGAGATTATCCTGGATTATCTCAATGGGTTAATCACAAGGGTTCTGGTAAGTGGATGAGTAAAGCAGAAGAGGGAGAAACTGTATTGCAAATTTGACTCAATATTATCAACATGAAATGCTTGGTTGGACATATCAGGCCATTAAAGAGTCCCTGAGGTCTTCTACTTCACAGATTCTCAAATATGTAGCTCTGGCTGAGTACTGGATTATGGTGTGATCATGGCTTAGTAAATTTACTAATTTTATATGAACTCTCAATGCTGTGCTTAGTGACATGACACAAGATATGTGTCTTTTATGATTTTTTTCTGTATTTTTTTTTTTTTTTTGCTTACTCTTAACCCAGGCTAATTTATTATTTTCTATTGTGCTCGGCAAGTCATTGCTAAGCTTTCTGAAATAATAAATAGGTAGTCAATATGAAGGTCTTTAAATAGTATGTTTGCCATCAAGGAACACATAATTCAGTTGGAGAAAGTATATGTATATATACTTTATATATATTATATATTTATATATTTATTTTATATATATAGTATTTACATATATATATATATATATATACAATTGCACATTTGATGGGGAACAATGGGGAACAATCTTTAAGATTTAGGACCTTTGTGAAGGAACCACAGCTTGAGTCTTAAAAAATTGGATTGGATTTGAATTGGAGGAGAGGAGCAAGGAGGGTATTCCAGTAATGGAAACTGCATGAACATGTGGGAAACAAGAACGAAGGTGATGCTGCTGTGGAAAAATGAGAACAGTGAAGAGGAAGGTTCATGTTGGAGAGCAGAGTGGAATGATTTGTAGGAGTGAGATGGGGCTAGCTAGTGAGAGCTGTTGGATGGAGTCTAAGCAAAGACGTTTCACCTTCATACGACAGATTGTGGTTCTTGAGAAAGATAAAAATAGTATTTTAAGAAAATTGTATCATGTGTATTCACAGGATGGATTAGAATGGATAAAGACATGAGGTAGGGATATTGCTTAACAGGCATTGTGAAATGCTTGGTAAACTCAAATGCACGATGCAAAAGCTTACAAATGTGAAGGAGAACCAGAAACAGAATAAACTCCTCTGGAATGTAGAAGGCAGAGTGAGTTTAAGAGATTTGAGAAGAAGAATCAAAGTAAGTTAGAGGGACCTCTCAGACTAACAGCTAAACTCCACGTCCAGTCTAGTCCTGGCTGCTAACAGATAGTGAGTATGCACAATAACTTGTCATGTCTAAAAAAAAGTGAAATAAGTATATGAAATAATTATTCAGTTAATTCACAATTTAAAGACCTTCATATTGACTACCTATTTATTATTTCAGAAAGCTTAGCAATGACTTGCCAAGCACAATAGAAAATAATAAATTAGCCTGGGTTAAGAGTAGGCAAAAAAAAACACCACAAACAAACAAACAAAAAAATCATAAAGGACTGGATACAAGATGGAACCATAAATAAGGTTAATCATTCAAACTATAATGAGTCATGCATTTGATATGGGTTTGAGCCAGCAATTTAGCTTTAAACTTTCTGGCAGCTAATGTCAAAGGGAAGAACTTGGCAATTAAACAAACCAGTGTCATCAGATAAAACCATATGGATTGCTAGATGGAATTCTAAGTAATCTTGGTTCTAAAGTTAGCAAGATAACCTCCCATTATATGTATTTCAGGTGAAAGTTATTTTTCTGTGCCACAAGACCTTCTTTCTCTCTTTCTCTCTCTCTTTTTCTCTACACCTTCCCCACCTCTCGACATACACTCTACGCACAGATACATGGAGAAAAGTACTAGAACTAATAGTAATTAAAGGATAACTAATGTCCAACTTTGGCTATATTGGTGAGTTTTGATGGATAATTCAATACTTCTCCTCTTCACACACACACAAAAAAATCCCAGAAAATACTCCCTTAAGATACAAATACATAATTGATTGTTGTAAACTTATGTCTTGTGTTGGACTTGATAAAATTAAGGATTTATAAGTAACAGGGTGGGTAGGAAAATAGTGAGGGAAAAAGAAAATGGGATTTTTTTTATACTTTTTCTATGATCTGAAAATTTGTCATAAGCCGGTATTTGACCTTGATCATAATAGGGCTCCACCATGAAGTTTAACTGAATCTGTTCCAAGAAGTTATCTAAATTTGGCAGGCAGATAATGTTGCATACCTAAGGAAAGATTAGAAAAATCACGTAAATCAAATGTGAAGGAGATCAAGTACCAGTTGAAATAACATTTAGAAATAAGAACGCAATGTTATTTGTAGTAAAATACCATGGGCTGCTTAATTAGGTACTGTGGTCTTAGAAAAGTGAAGCGTTTATGTGAAAACCCATGCCAAGTGAGTTCCCAAAATGAGAAAGAGCTCATTAAAGTATACTCTTCCTGTGCTATATTTCTGTCATAATGATAATCAAGGACTTCACAACAGGCCCTGGTGGATTCTTGCTTTTATAGGCAAAGCCACTACAAAGTCTTAGGATGTTTTCATTTTTGTTACATTCTAGCCACTGGTTCCAAAGAACTCTGTCTCTCCAGTCAAAAAAAGTCAAATTACAGCTTATACAGTAGAAAGAATGTTGGGACACCCCTCGACACATCCAAGCGGAGATGTGCAATGAATGAACAGTTGTACATTTTGGTCTGAAGCTCAAGAGTCAAATGAAGATAAAAGATGGATGAATATAAATAATTATAACAATAACAACAACAGCTGCTATGGAAAGAGTACTGATTACATGCCAGTCACGATGCTAAAAGTTTTAATATGTTGTTTTTTTAAATTCTGTCAGTATCTTCTTGTTTAACTTGGGGAATCTCAGAGAAGCTAAATAATTATACATAAAGAAAATGGATTTCATTACTTAGAGGGAAAGTATATAGAGTCCATTGAAAAGCTCATAACTGTAGGTAACAGGAAGGTAAGCTCAAACTTTGTAATTTATTGATTCACATAATTGAAATGTCCAAAATAGAGTATGTCCAGTTGAAATTTAGCCTAAAACTGAACAGTGTCTCATAAGAACCAACTTCCATCAATCCCTGCTCTGCCTTCCACAGATTTGTTCTGATTTACTAGTTTAAATCCTATGCTTACTCTGTCCCCGGTTAATTTGGGAGGAACATGATGTACTCACTCACTTATACCTGACTTCACACGTGTCCTTGTGAAACAGCCACTGTAGCCAGGAAAGAGGCTGACATTATGCTTACTGATGAACGCCTAGAAAGACCTATTCTTGCTTCTTTGGTATGGGCACAAATCCTATTCAAACTTTAGAACTGGGAAAAGTTGAGTTCTTTGGGGAAGAGAAGGGACCTGTTGGAGAGACAAATAGCAATATTCACTAAGCAGAGAAAGAGGATCAAAGATGGAATTCTGGGAAGGCATCATGTTTAAGGGACAGGCTAAAGAAGCCATGCCATTAAAATGAGAATGAGAAAGAAGGTTTGAAGGAAGGGGAAAGCTAGGGAAAAGTAATGTCTCAGACACCAAAGAAAGAATGAGTTTCATGAGGGCATTTGAGACTAATTATGTAAAATTCCCTCAGAAAAGTCAATTTGATTTAGTTCTTAAGAAGTGAGTAAGTCGTTACTAAACTTTTCCAAAGCTATTTTAGATGAGTGGAAGTAAGGATTTACTTTAATATGACCATAAAATTTCACTTGCTATTTTACAATTTTCTCTTGAAACATTCTAAATTCTTTTTTTTTTTTCCTTTAAAGGAAGAAATATGGAAAGTCAGCTCCCAGGCATATTGGTATGGTCTTCGTTGTGGAGGGTCCTCTGACTTTCTATACTGCAGAGGAGGTCTTTGTGATGCCTCTGGGCTGTCTGACCCCACCCGCGATGCCTTAGAAGGCACACAGACTACGGCTACACACTTACTATACACAGAGCATTCCCTCCAGGAATAAATCCAAATTGTTATCTACTGAATGGGATGATTCACTGCAACTGAAGATAGATCATTGCTTTATAGATAGGTGTGGGGAGGTCCAACAGACCTGAGTTTGGGTTTGACTTCTGATTCCAGCCATGTGAACTTGACCAAATTACTACATCCTTCTGAAGCTCAGCTTCCTGACAATAAAATGGGAAAATTACTACTCTCTTGAAAAGTGTTCATAATGTCGCATAAAACAATTATATGTATACTAACTAGCATAACACATATTTGTTCAATAAATGGCAGTTATAAAGTCTCCTGTGTGTCATCTTTCTAGTTGCTATTGCTGTCCGCTACAAGAAGAAGGCAGTATGAATAGTGGTTAAGTGCCAAGAATGGAGATCAAGTTGCCCAGGTTTGAATTCCACAACCATTTTTTTTTTTAAAGATTTTATTTATTTGAGGGGCGCCTGGGTGGCTCGGTTGGTTGAGCGACTGCCTTCGGCTCAGGTCATGATCCTGGAGTCCCTGGATTGAGTCCCGCATCGGGCTCCCTGCTCGGCAGGGAGTCTGCTTCTCCCTCTGACCCTCCCCACTCTCATGTGCTCTCTCTCATTCTCTCTCTCTCAAATAAATAAATAAAATCTTTAAAAAAAAAGATTTTATTTATTTGAGAGAGACAGATAGTGACAGAGATAGCGAGAGAGAACACAAGCAGGGAGGAGAGGAAGAAGCAGGCTTCCCAGCTGAGCAGAGAGCCCGATGCAGGACTCGATCCCAGGACTCTGAGATCATGACCTGAGTTGAAGGCAGACGCTTAACTGACTGAGCCACCCAGGCGTCCCTCCACATCCATTTTTTTAAAATTGTGTATCCTTGGGCAACTGTACCTCAGTCCCCTCATCCAGAGGCTAATGGTAATAATAGTACTTTCTCAAAAGATTGTGAGGAAAATTAGGACATGATAGATATATAATTGTTAGGCCTGCCCCTGATGCTCGGTAATGAGCAGTACATATTAGTTTAAATTACTATTGTAGAAGGTGATATTGGGAAGATTTGCCAATGAATTGACTATCTCCTAGTGTTCCACTTCCCAGGGCATTTTGTATTACCTGACCTCATTCTCGTTGAGAATGCAGGTGAGTTTCTCTTTGGTTATCCTGGGCCACAATCTCAACGAAGAACGTGGGATGTCCTGGATGGTCCACACTCACCTTTGTGCCCAGCACTTGACGTGCATTGTCGTTGGGAGAGCGGTAGTCACATCACAGCGCAGGTGTGAAAAAGTAATCATGACATCTTGTAACCCTCCAGATCTAGATGAGATTTAGTTGGAGCTCCATTGTACACTCCCTGGAATTTCTAATCCCATCTCAAATGGGACAGAGTTTTGTATTCTCATGGTCAGTTCTGATGTGGAGCTTTTTGCTTTTTCTGAATTTGTTCAGGAATATCAAGTCTTGCTTTCTCAGACTCTTATTGGTTCTGTAATGGTTTTCTCAGAAATGCGGTTCCCTCCTTGAATGTCAGAAAAGAAGAAAAGAGAGAGGGAAGGATGATAGGAGATTGAGAGAGAGATTAAGAAAACACAGAGCATTTAAGTGTGTAGTAAAAGTCCCCAAAGATGGGAGAACAAAAGAGAGTAATATATGGCAATAATTTTTAAACTTTCTATTTAAACACTAGATATTTCTTTTGTTTAAAGTCCTCATATGAAGGGAATTTTTTCACACACTATTTCACCTTTCAATGTATATTAGCCTCAAACCATCTAGCTGATTTCTCTCTTGTCCCTCTTTCTCTTTTTCTTTTGTCTTTTGCAAATTTATCCAATTTATTTCTCTCTTATCTATCTCTCTTATTCTCTCTCTTTCTTTGACTTCTACCAACATATACCCTTAGGTTTGCACTTTCTCCAATGTGGCTTACTTATCAAAGGGTTTGCTGAACAAATGTTTCATCTTGTTACCTATGAGCAACACTTAGTAAAGTTCTGGCACATAACATTAGTGACTTTAATTCATTTAATAATAATGGAGGTAGTAATTATCATTATTATGATTTTACCAAGGGTCAAGGCACTAGTTATGGGAGGGATATGTGGTTGCAAAGCATCATTCTATTGCTTACTTAGGTAGGAACTTTGGGCTGGTTATTTAACCTCCTTATTCTCATATTCCTCATTCATAAAATGAGGAATAAAATTAGTATCTACCTCAGAGAGTTGTTACATGGATTACAGTAGAAAATATGTAATTGGTTTAGCACTATGTCTGAAAATACTTAATATCCAATGTTTGTTCATTATTATTGCTCATGAAATACATATTAGTTCAAACCCTGTCAAATCCTGAAACACTTACCATCAGGTATACCCATGGCTTTCTTTCCCAACCTACTCCTGAATGACTCATACAGTGGTCCGCAAAGAGGAGTTTTTTCACCAGTAAATTTACTGGGATATAGGAAAAATATTAAGGAATTATACATCTACATGTTATATACACATAAACATATATATACATGTGTATGCCTGTATAGTATATATTATATCTAATATCTATATATCTTATTTCTTCTTAGTCTCATACACATAATATCCTAATATATATTGTATAAATATATATCCTAATCTATAAATTTATATCTTATATCTTCTTTTAAATGTCTATATTTAAATATACTTTAAAATGGCATAATATATTAATACATGTAAATAATTTATAAGTAGACAAAATATACCTATATTAGAAGTGTGATAGAGTTTTGTTTTGTTTTTTTTGAGAGAGCGAGAGAGCACACGAGCCAGTGCAATAGGAGGGGGAAGGCAGAGGGAGATGGAAAGAGAGAACCTTAAGCAGGATCCACGCCCACCGTAGAGCCCAATGCAGGGCTCGATCACACAACCCTGAGATCATGACCTGAGCCGAAATCAAGAGTCAGACACTTAACTGACTGAGCCAGCCAGGCGCCCCAGAAGTGTGATGGAGATTTTTATTGATAGGGAATGAAATGAAAAAAATGTTTAGAAATCAATTTACAACTTTCTTGACACAATAATATTTAATTTGCTATAAGATACTAATTTGCCAACTGCTAGCCAGACTGGTAGGAAGAATGGCAGTTGATATCTGGTACAAGAGAGTCCTAGCATGAACTATTAGTTAAGCGTTATAGGTATCTAAGGTGAAAGGCTTGTGTAATAATAATTACTATAACAGATAATATATATTAAGTGCTTATCATGCATCAGACGTTGGGTAAGCACTTTGCATATGTTAACTTCATTTAAACTGCATAAATACCTGTGGTTACTACTAAAATTTGTACTTTACAGATGAGGAAAAAAGTCCTTGCACAGAGTTACAAAACTAGTAAATAGTAAAGTCAGAGTTTGTACTCACCCATCTAGCCATTCCAGGTGTTATAACAGTAACAGTCTGGTTCTAGTAATTCTCTATCACACTTGACCAAATCCAATTTTTAAAATCTGTTTACAGATTGAATCTTATTTGACCCTCAAAGCAAACCTTTGAGTTATAATGAGCCCTTTTTATAAATAGCACCATTTCATAGAAGTTGATGTGCTGAAAGCAGGGTCCCCCTAGATCACTGGTCTGCAGGTTCTTTGTGTAATATTCTTTCTAATATATAACCGTTGCTCTCAGGGAAAGCCCGAAATCGGCAGAGTTGAAGGATCAGAGATTTGATGGATTTGTCTGATGCTTACACTTGAATTCCAAATGTCAATATGTGTCTGTCATATCTTTTATTTCTGATCAGAAGTTATTTTTTAATGAAGTCTAAATTCTAGGAATTATATGACTTCAAATTACTTGTGAAATGCGAATTGTCTTTCTTCTGGCCATGGCCTTTACCTTTCATCAAGTTATAACATGTTGGTTAAAGAAACAATTAACAACCAGCTCTTTTTTCTAAAGCATAAGCAGCGGATGGGTTTACTACACTTCGTCGCTGACTAATACCCTCATTCATTTCTAAGCTCTGGCAAAAACACAAACCTTTTCTATACCTTTGTTAATAGCCACACTGCAAAAGAAGCAGACATCTTATAAATAAATGTGATGGTGGGTACAGACATACACATGTATCTTGCCATGATTTCACAGTAATGATCTCCTGTTAAGTAGGAAGCACAAAAGGGAAGAATAATTCCTTATATTTTCTGTAATTTCTGAGAGAGATGTGCAAAACATTTTGAAAATTCCCCTGTTCCATGCTTTATGAGCAGCAGAAGTAAAGAGAAGAGAACAATTGCTTGCTTCATTCAAGTCTTAAAACTCCTCCATCCAAAATAGTGATGTGATGAAATAACTTGTTTTTAGCTTGAATGATTAGGAAAATTGCATGAGCACTCCACAGTGCAGATTAGACCACAGTGTGTAAATATTCTTTATAGCATATACCCTGCCTTTCTAGTATCTAGAGCACAGATTGGCAAACTTGTTCTGAAAATGAACAGAGAGGAAATATTTGGGGCTCTGCGGGCCATAAGGCTTTGTTGCCTTAATTAACTCTCATTGTAGCAAGAAAGCATCTAATAAGACAATGGTGAATGAGTGGGCAGGGCTTTGTTCCAGTAACGCCGTATTTCTAAAGGAGGCAAATCAAAGGAGTGTTAAATTTGGCCGGAGGGCCATAATTGGCTAATCCCAGATCTAGAACTACTGGCGCCAAAAAACCTTCACCACCAGTAATTTAGAATATAGAGATTACATATACATATAACATGTCTATACATATAAGTGTGTATGGTTCTAATAATATCTCTGAAGATAGAAGTCTTATTTAAATCTCAAAAAAAAAAATAGTGAACTGAAATCCTTCTGAACTGTTTCTCATTTTTAAGTTAATTCTCTCATTTAGATGTCACATCAGTGTCATGAGGCTGGAAGGGCTGCCATTATTATTCATGTGCTTTCATTTGTAAAAGATGAAACTAAGGCCCTAGCTAATTGGTAGAATTTGAACCAGGTCTTCCAAAACCCAATGATGGGTCTTTCTTCTCTGGATGATTTGAAATATATCAATTGTAGCAAATTTTGACCTCACTCAAATAAGTTTATGCAGATTTTATAATGTTACCTTTTAGGAAATATGGATACCAGGTACACCTAAATCAGGAATCTGAGTAGCATGTAATTAAATTTATATTAGTTTATATTTCCTAACAAATGGAGTTCAAAGATTTTGTTTACAGCATCATCAATATGGACTTTATTATATCTGTGTCTGGAAGATCAACACCCCTGCTCCCATACCAGACAAGCACTGGGCTCTTACAGCATTAATTCAAAGCTTTCTTTGTATTTTGTATTGGTCAATGGGAGGCCCCAAACTGCGTTAGGGGGTAGGAACTAAAAAAGAGCTGAATTACTCTGAAGAAGAAAATAGAAGGTTTTTTTTAAGAGACGGAGGGGGGGAAGGGTGGAGGGCGAGAGAGAATCTTAAGCAGGCTCTATGTCTGGTGCAGAGCCCAACGTGGGGCTCTATTTCATGACCCTGAGATCATGAACTGAGCCAAAATCAAGACTCCGGACGCTTAACCAACTGGGCCAACCAGGTGCCCCAGGAGAATTTTTATTCAATTAGTTGGCTGATCGATTTGGCTCCAGCAGAGAAAAAGAGAGAGGAGAGGGGAGGGGAGGGGAAAGGAGTGGAGAGGAGGAGAGAGGATGAATAACCAAAGGATAAAATGGCAACAAAACAAAACAAAAACAACACTTTAAGAACAGGGATGGCTAGGGGCGCCTGAGTGGCTCAGTCGGTTAAGCGTCTGCCTTCGGCTCAGGTCATGATCCCAGGGTCCTGGGATCGAGCCCCACATTGGGCTCCCCGCTCAGTGGGAAGCCTGCTTCTCCCTCTCCCATTCCCCCTGCTTGTGTTCCTGCTCTGTGTCTCTCTCTGTCAAATAAATAAATAAAATCTTTAAAAAAAAAAAAAAAAAAAACAGGGATGGCTAGTATTCAGTTTCAAGTTGTTTTCATTGTGGTGATGTTAACATCTCCCCACCTCTATCTTCCCCAAAGCTTTAGAAAGTCTGCCCCACATGACAGGCTCTAGTGCAAGTTTATGTGTACGTAAATCAAGGAAAGAAAGCAGTTTTCCTCTCGGGTGGACAGGAAAGAAAAACCCACACTTGGATTAAATGGCTATTCTCTGAGAACAAATCACTGGGCTTTCCAAGTTGGAAGGGGCCCTCAATAATCAACTTGCCACCCAGTGGTTTATTGATCTACTTGAGCAACTGTGCTATTCCGGAGGCCACCCTGAGTAAGGCTGTATTGCAACCACGCTCCTTTTTTGTCTTCCACTCATATACCAACTTGACTCATCTTTAAACAGAGCTTGGTCCTGCTTATGCTCAATCCTGAGTTAAAAATTTCTACCATATAATGGATTTCTGCTGGAACTACTGGGTGGCTTTATGATTTGGTCAGTCCAACAGAAGCCAGTTCATGATGGGAAGTTCTGTTGAGGGTTTCCTTTGCTGTGCAGAAGCTTTTTATTTTGATATCGTCCCAATAGTTATTTTTGTTTTCGTTTCCCTTGCCTCAGGAGACACGTTTAGAAAAATGTTGCTAAGGCTGATGTCAAAGAAATTACCGCCTGTGCTCTCTTTAGGATTTTGTTGAGGGTGCAAGAAAGTGGTCCAGTGTCATTCTTGTACATGTAGCTGTCCAGTTTTCCCAACACCATTTATTGAAGAGACTGTCTTTTCTCCACTGTATATTCTTGCCTCTTTTGTCATAGATTAACTGACCATAAAAGCATGGGTTTATTTCTGGGCTCTCTATTCTGTTCCATTGATCTATCTGTCTATTTTTGCACCAGTACTATACGGTTTCAATTACTACAGCTTTGTAATACATCTTGAAATCTGAGACTGTGATACCTCCTGCTTTGTTCTTTCTCAAGATCGCTTTGGCTATTCAGGGTCTTTTGTGGTTCCATACACATTTTAGTATTATTTTTCCTAGTTCTGTGAAAAATGTTGTTGGTGTTTTGATAGGAATTGCATTGAATCTGTAGATCGCTTTGAGTCATGTGGATGTTTTAACAAAAATATGGTCACTTGGACTCTGAGGCCAAGCCTTGTGTCTCTACCAGAGTCCAGACCCAGCAATCTACTCACTGATTCTCCCACTGGGATCTGACATAAATGCATCAGTGCATCTTTTTCCACAACAACATCTCCAATACCACCGATTATGGCAGATCATGTGATCCAAATGGCTGGTCAGCTTGCACTGCAGCTTGATCTGCTGCAGAACCCTTTCCTTCTCTGGGTCCCAATCAAAGATGACATCCTTTCATAACACCCAATTCAGAGTCCAGACCAGTATTCCTGGGTGCAAAATGAGTTGTCTCCAGAAAAAGAGAGACTTCCAGAAATTAGAATTCTTTGTGAAAGAGGATGCAAGATGCATAATTTATCTTTTACTTTAAGGAAATATCATGATACATCCCTGATTTCTGGTCTCCTAAAATGTTTCTCTAAAACATTGATGTGGCAGATCGCTCAATATTCATAAGATTAGTCTACTCGCCTCCGCAGTGTTTACGTCTTAAAGATTTTTGCATGTTAGTCACCTCTAGCTTATTCTGGTCAAACAGCATGATGCCAAAGATGTACTAGAGTAGTATGATATTCTGCAGGTCTGCATAGCTCAGATTTCTTCACTATATTATGACAGAAAGAAGGAAAGGTAACATAACCTTGGGCTAAAACTGTTGAATATATTGTCATCTACTTATTGTGAAAGTCAACTGTTTCTGATCTTTCATCCAGTTTCAGTAGAAAGGAACAGTTACTAAATTAATTAATTAATCACAACCATATATTGAAAACCATACTACATCAATCTATGGTAGAAAAAAAAAAATATCTTGTTTGACATGTGTCTGTGGCTACTCCTTGTCCAGGATCCACCCAGATTTTATAGGAGCCCAGACTAGCAGATGGAACAGAACTATGAGAAGGACTCTAACTCCTGTTTCTTTAAATCTTATAATGCCTTAATCTCTCTACCATCTCCTCTGGAATGCGATGGTGTTTTTGATTTGCCATCTTGGCCAGGCATGGGAGGCAGTTTCAGAGGTTTTCCACTTGATTTCTCCACTGTGCTAGCAATTACCCCATAGGTCAAGGACCCAGTGTGGGGGTTACTCCAATTGCCAAGGATGTCAATCACTAGTATACCTCCACGGGTTGAGGACATGGCCACCAGGTGAGTTCATGAACATGGTGAACTCTGTAATTCAGACCTGAAGGAACAATCTGATACCTCAGATCTCTAGGTATCAGTGCCCTTAGGGACACTCTGTTTTACTTACTATCTCCACAACTGTCATTGGTTTAAGACGCCCCGACTGCCACCCTGACCTTGCCATTTGTTATAACAATTATAACATCCTAGTTTCTGGCAATTAAGTCTGTCTCCTAGTTTCTATTGTTTTAGAGCCCCATCATCCCCATGGCTATCAGTGAGCCAAGTTCAGTTCCAGACCACTGCAATAGAGCAAATATTTCAATAAAGCAAGTCAAATGAATTTTTTGGTTTTCTCTATGCATATCAAAGTTATGTTTATATAAAACTTTAGTCTATTAAGTGTGCAATGGCATTATGTCTAAAAAAGCCATGTACATACCTTAATTAAAATGCTTTATTGCTAAAAAATGCTAACCATCATCTGAGCTTTCAGCAGGTTCTAATTTTTTTGCTGGAGGAGGGTCTTGCCTCAACATTGATGGCTGCTGACTGATCAGGGTGGTGGTTGCCAAAGGTTGAGGTGGCTGTGGACATTTTAAAAAATAAGGCAAGGAAGTTTGCCACATTGATTGACTCTTCCTTTCATTAACAATTTCTCTGTAGCATGAGATGCTGTTTGATAGACTTTGAACCACACTAGAATTCTTTAAAAATTGGAGTCAATCTTCTCAAACCCTGCCACTGCTTTATCAACTAAGTTTATGTAATATTCTAAATCTTGTTGTCATTTCAACAATCTTCACAGCATCTTCACCAGGAGTAGATTCCATCTCAAGAAACCATTTTCTTTACTCATCCATTAGAAGCAACTCTTCATTTGCATGGAGCACTGGGTGTTATATGAAAACAATGGATCGTGGATCACCACATCAAAAACTAATGATGTATTGTATGGTGACTAACATAACATAATAAAATTTTAAAAAATTAAAAAAAAAAAAAAAAAAAAAGAAGCAACTCTTCATTCAAATTTGATCATGAGATGCAGCAATTCAGTCACCTCTTCAGGTTCCACATCTAATTCTAGTTCTTTTGCTATTTCCACCATATTCACAGTTACCTCCTCCACTGAAGTCTTGAAACTCTCAAAGCCCTCCATGAGGGTTGGAACCAACTTCTTCCAAACTCCTGTCAATGTAGATATTTTCATCTCTTCTCACAAATCACAAATATTCATAATGGCATCTAGAATGGTGAATCCTTTCCAGAAGGTTTTCAATTTACTTTGCCCAGATCTATCAGACGAATCACTGTCTATGGCAGCCATCGCCTTATGAAATGTATTCCTTATATAACAAGACTCATAAGTTGAAATTACTGCTTGATCTGTGGGCTACAGAATGGATGTTGTGTTAACAGGCAAGAAAATAACTTTAATCTTGCTGTATATCTCCATCAGAGGTCTTGGGTGACCAGGTGCATTGTCAATGAACAGTACTATTTTGAATGGAATCTTTTTTTCTGAAGAGTACGTCTTAATAGTGGACTTAAAATATTCAGTAAGCCATGTCATAAACAGATGTGCTGTCATCTAGGCTTTGTTTTTCCATTTATAGAGCACAGGCAGAGGACATCTGGCATAATTCTTAAAAGCCCTAGGATTTTTGGAATGGTAAATGAGCATTGGCTTCAACATAAAGTTGCCAGCTCCTAACAAGAGAGTCAGCCTGTCCTTTGAAGCTTTGAAGTGAGGCATTGACTTCTCCTCTCTAGCTATGAAAGTCCTAGATGGCATCTTCTTCCAATATGAAGCTGTGTTATCTACATCTGTTGTTTAGCATAGCCACTTTCATGATTATCTTAGCTAGATCTTCTGGATGACTTGCTGCAGCTTTTACATCAGCACTTGCTGCTTTATCTAGCTCTTTTATGTCATGGAGATGGCTTCTTCTTTAAACCTCACGAGAGCCAACCTCTGTGGCTTCAAATTTTTCTTCTGCAGCTTTCTCTCTCAGCCTTTGTAAAAAGGAGTTAGGGCTTTGCTCTGGATTAGGCTTTGGCTTAAGGGAATGTTGTGGCTGATTTGATCTTCTATCTAGACCACTAAAACTTTCTCCATGTCAGCAATAAGGCTGTTTCGCTTTCTTATCATTCATGCATTCACTGGAGTAGGACTTTTAATTTCCTTTAAGAATTTATCCTTTGCATTCATACCTTGGCTAACTGGTATAAGAGGCTTAGCTTTTGGCCTACCCTGGCTTTTGACATGCCTTCCTAACTAAGCTTTATCATTTCCACCTTTTGATTAAAAGTGTGGCTTTTCCTTTCACTTGAACACTTGGAGGCCATTGTAGGGTTATTAAATGGCCTCATTTCAATATTGTTGTGTTTCATGGAATAGGGACGCCTGAGGAGAAGGAGAGAGATGGAGGAATGGCCAGCCAGTAGAGCAGTCAGAACATACACATTTATCAGTTAAGCTTGCCTTATATGGGCGATTTGTGGTGCCCCAAAACAATTACAAGAACAACATCAAAGATCACTGATCACAGATCATCATAATAAATATAATAATAATGAAAAAGTTGGAAATACTGCAAGAAATACCTAAATAGGACACAGAGACATGAAGTGAGCAAATGCCATTGGGAAAATGGTGTCTATGGACTTGTTTGATGCAAGGTTGCCAAAAACCTTCAATTTGTAAAAAATATAATATCTATGAAACACAATAAAGCAAAGTGCCAAATGAGGTATGTATGCCTGTTTTTGGGTTCATCATGGAGTGCATACACCTCTGATTGGCATATAGTAAATAGGTGGTCCACAAAGTTGCATTTCATTTCTTCTCTTGTCCATTTTGTAGGTTCTTTCCCATGGGATGGATGTGGAAACAAGCTTACATAATATGCTCCTTCAATGAGCCTTTAATTCCTGGGAAGGATGGGATGTGAAATCAAACTTATAGAAAGGTTTCATTCAAGATGATTCACATCTTAAAAATTATTGAAAATGTCATTTTTATTCTAAGAAGTAGTAATATTTTTCCTTCACACTCAATGACTATTCCCTGTTATAGAACTTTACAAGTCATGAACTCACAGAACTTCAACTAAATTTATGTTTATGCTTGTGGACCTGTGAACTTTGGTATAGATAAGCAGCAACATCTTATTATTAGATAAAACAATGATTAACAAAAACCAAAGTCCAAAAATAAATCTTTACTTGAAGGAAAAATAGCCTCCTATTCTCTTAGCAAAAAATTGCTAAGTAAAATTTTAAAAATTTTAATGAAGTTAAGGTTTTCTTATGAGTTTTTGTAAGTTTTTGTGTTACAACTTTGTATTTTCAGTAGTAAGACCATTTGTTGAGTTATCATTTTTTGAACCTCATCTGTATGCCTGGTATTAATTATCTTATCCATATGACCATAATACTATTCCTAGTATTAATTATCTTAACTACTTTATAGGTATTGTCTTATTTAATCCTCACTATTAGGCTTCAAAGTGTTGTTCCTCTTTTACAGCTAAGAAAACCAAATCTCAGTTTTCATAGCTTTCTTCAAACTTGTAGTGTGGAGCAGAGCTTGGAAAAGAATCCAGATTTGACAAAAGCCATGATCTGTTTACCATGATACTTTGTCTTCATAAATGTAAATATTTACTTTTGCCTTACAAGGTCATACTAGTTCATTTTTAAAAGACCCCTCCTTCTTTTTTATTTATTTGTTCTTGATTTTATGCCAGATTTGCAAGGTCAGTGGTTGCTCAAGACCAGAACCCTTTAATCAAGTATAAGACCTCTCCTTCTTAGGGAAAGAGAATGTCAGGCATGCAATAAATGGACAGACCGCTATGTTTCCTAAAAATTGAATTGTTCCTGTTGAGTAGGAACAGAGTCAGTTGATTCTTATGAATACATCATCTAGAAGCTCCTAAATTTAATACATAGACAAAATCAAACACAAATGTTTTTATTATTAGGTATCCTGAGATGTACTTGTTCTTCTATCTTTCCCTCTTTGACAATGAGGTTGACTTAATTGCCCTGACAATTGGGGCATTTTCACTCTTTGGTGACTAAAAATAAACACATTAAGAAGTCAAGCTTAACAGAACATCAAAGCATATCAGTTGCAGTGTGTAGGTTTTCCTCCACCTGGGTGAGAATGCTGTGTGGGAGGGTGCTTTTTCACAAAATGTTGGAGGATGGGCCCCTTCTCGATCTCAAGCATTTCCCCAGTGGAGACACTCCCAGAGAGTGGGGGCTGGAAACCAGAACATTCTAGAACCTCCTGTGATTAGAAACAAAGTACAAATGACTGGCCTAAAAGTTGGCCTGAGGCAGTTGCAAGAAATCGGCTGAGTTTATTCTCACTTTCCAGTGCCCAACTGATTATCCTCTGTAGAGAGGGTGACCATTTGTCTTGGTTTGCATGAGATGGCTTCTTGAACCCATGTTTTTCTTGCAAGGGCACTGATATTTTAAGTGTTTTTCCATAAACCCTTCTTTCTAATCCTCTAAAATTTTAAAACATAGTGCACAGCAAGACTGTTTGTAAATGTGCTTTCTTACACATTCTTCCCCAAGTCCTAGTTGTTTTGATATTCCATAACATTTTTGCTTCACGGGGGAACTGAAATAATGCTGATTTGGGAAAGCTTACAACATTTTTAAAATGGGCCATACACTTGCTTATCTAGAGTGCAAAAGTGACAAGAAGTGACTTAGAAGCTATAATAGCTACAAATACCTACAGAATCACAAAACAAAGTTAGCTGCAGCTGACAGATTTCAGCTGAGCTAGAATTTTTACCACATTTACAAGAACATTCCTATCCCTGGGGCGCCTGGGTGGCTCAGTTGGTTAAACGATTGCCTTCAGCTCAGGTCATGATCCTGGAGTCCCGGGAACGAGTCCCACATCGGGCTCCCTGCTCGGCAGGGAGTCTGCTTCTCCCTCTGACCCTCCTCCCTCTCATGCTCTCTGTCTCTCATTCTCTCTCTCGCAAATAAATAAATAAAATCTTAAAAAAAAATTAAAAAAAATAAGTAAATAAAATTAAAAAAAAGAACATTCCTATCCCAAGATGCAAAAAGCCCACTTAAAAAGAAAGAACAAAGTGATATAAAATGTACAACGTGATAAATTATATCAGTGCAATGAAACTGGGAGGATTTCCATAATCTAGACATTGTGAATACAGAATAGAGGAAAAAACCAAGAAACTCCCAGTCAGAAATCTGACTTTTGCCTCCCTGGATTGGGAAATAAATATTTACAAGTGAAACTATATTTCTTCCCATATTGTTTCCCTGTTATCTTTGTTCTCTCCAGAATAGTGTTGAAAGTGTCTAGTGCATGTGTTGAAGCATGACAGCTCTCTCTAATAGAGATGTGACAGACATCAGTTTTGAAGTTCCTATGATGTGCGAACTCTCTGTAGGACACATATCTCTAACATTCACAGCAGTTTGGTGAAAAGGCTCTTACTTCTATTTCAAAGACGAGCGATTGAGTGTCAAAGGCTCTTATTTCTATTTCAAAGATGAGCGATTGAGTGTCAAAGAAATTAAATAACTTGTTTAAGGTGATAAAATTATAAGTGGCTGAGCAAAAATGTAAGTCTAACTCTGGCTCAAATCCTCTGGTCTTCATTACTAATAATAAGACCCTCCACTTATTGACACATACGTACGTATCTATTAATTGACTATCACATTTAAGTTCTTTAAATTACCTGAAAACCATAAGCAGAGCCACCAAGAGCAAGCTTCAATAAAAAGGAGATACAAATGAAATAAAATAAATTCAAGGCTCCCAGCAAAGGAGGTCCCACTAAAAATCTTTATATGGGACTTGTATGGGTATGCCTATAGAATGGCTGCAGAAAGCTACACTGGCAAATTGCACCAACTTATTCTAACATCCCCCTGCCCCATAGCCCATCATGCCTTGTGTATAACTTAGCTACTATCCTGAGTTTTATGATGAAGAAAGACATAAAGCGCTCTTCATCACTTTTTGACCTTGATAAAGGTCAAAAAAGTTGGTAATTGACTGTGATGAGATTTGAATTCACTTTTCTGCTTTCAACGTAACATGAAGCATTTCTCACTAATGTAAACAATATTGAAACAGGTACCTGAAAAATCTAAATCTTGATGGGAATTCTTTCTAGGAGGAAGTTTTTTTGTATATCATGAACCAAAATAAAATACAATCCAAGGCCTGGCAACTTAACCTGGTGAGGAAATCAAGTCTTAGGATAGCATTAGAAAGTGTAGAATTAGAATAAAATTTCTAAGAATTATTTCTTAGACTAGAATTCTAAAAGACACACACAAATATTACAAAGAGACTCGGCACTTGAAGAGTGAGTGCCCTCTGACCGGTGTGGATGGACCTCCATATGACCACCTTAAACTCTTATAAAGAAAGACAATGATGTCTTTGATTCATCACTAAGTAAGTGAGAACACAGTCACCCACATCATGGCCCCAACCGTGTCACTGTTGGAAAAACTCTACGTTGCAGTCACCATTGCACATTTTCGCAGTTTTCTCTTGATGTTGCCTTTGAGGCTAGGACACATTTGTTTGTATATTCCCAGTGATAACAAGTGTTCAGGAGATGCAAAAAAGCCATTCAATCATAGTGGTGTCTAGTGGTGGCAAGGGTGGCATGAAGAACCCTGGAATGGATAGGAAATTAGGAACAAAGGTGTTTCCATAGCAACTGATAAAATTACATCAGAACTTGCCAATTATATTCTATTGTTCAAGTGTATTTCCAAAGAGTCTGAATAAATAAAAATCACTTAATATTACAATTAGCCTGAATTCATTTGACATTTTATTGATTGATTGATTAATAAGGTATTGAGAAGATGACAGTATTACAGGACACAAGGGGCTTTGGTTATCACTGCTCTATTTCACTGGAGATGTGTTGGTTGTCACTGCTCAGATTGACAGGATAGAAAAACCTAGATTTTTCTTCAATACTTTTATATATATATATAGAGAGAGAGCACGTGTGTGCATGAGTATGTGTGAATGGGGAGGGCAGAGGGAGAGAGAGAATCTTAAGGAGGCTCCACGCCCAGCACAGAGCCTAACGTGGCACTTGATCTCATGACCTTGAGATCATGACTTGAGCCAAAATCAAGAGTCGAATGCTTAACCAACTGAACCATCCAGGCA
Source organism: Phoca vitulina (assembly GCF_004348235.1). Classification (NCBI taxonomy): domain Eukaryota; kingdom Metazoa; phylum Chordata; class Mammalia; order Carnivora; family Phocidae; genus Phoca; species Phoca vitulina. Next base: position 6,829,921 of record NW_022589719.1, on the reverse strand, counting down.
CTCCTTCAAGACTTTCTTAAAAAGTCTGTCCATTAAAGCTGGAAAGTGAGTAAGCTGAAAATGTCTTTGAAATATATATACAATAGAATGTTACTCAGCCATAAAAAAGAATGCAATCTTGCCATTTGCAACAACATGGATAGAGCTAGAGTGTATGATGCTAAGCAAATAAGTCAGTCAAAGATAAATACCATATGATTTCACTCATATGTGCAATTTAAGGAACAAAACAGATGAACATAGGGGAAGGAAGAAAAAAAAAGAGAGAGGGAGGTAAACCATAAGAGACTCTTAAATATAGAGAACAAACTGAAAGTCGACGGAGGGGAGGTGGCTGGAGGTTGGGCTAGATGGGGGATGGGCATTAAGGAGGGCACTTGTGATGAGCACTGGGTGTTGTATGTAAGTGATGAATCACCTGAAACCAATGTTACACTATATGTTAACTAACTAGAATTTAAACAAAAATTTGAAACAAAAAAAATGTCTTTGTAAGAAATAGTACAAACCACATAGATTTTAGAATTATCCAGGTTATACTTGAGTCTAAAACCACTTCTCAGAAGCTGAATGAACTTGCTCTTGACCTTGGACAAAGCACTTGTATGTACTCTTCTTTTCCATTTGTAAAGTGGGACTATTGACACTAATTTTTACAGATTTTTATTATTTTTTTAATTTTAAAAAATTTTTAGATTTTTATAGCCATATAGGACCAAAATGATACATGAACGTGTCAGACACATAGCAGATTCTGTCCCCTTTTAAGACATATTCAAAAGTTCTATTTCAATGCCTTAAAGCCTGAACTAAACAAGAAATGTTTTTTCTATTACGCTTATTTAGCACTGAGGAGTTGTTCTATTACGGAAGGGTTGCTTGGTACTTAAGGGCAATTACTGAAGGACCTTGATCCTCATGCTCAGTTGCCCTTCCAACTGGATATTCCTTTCAAATGTTCTACTTGTTTACAGTAGATGTGTGATGCCATTAGTCTGCTTTAAATAACATTATTTGCTGGACTTTGAAATTTGCCTCTTAAGGGTTTGAGTCACCATCTCTTCACATTTGTTAAGTATATATAGAATGAGTGAATAAAGTTTTAAACATGGTCACATTTAGCTACAATGAATTTGGGAACTTGATAGGGTGGAATATAAATTTCAGTTTGTGTTCGGAGGTAGATTAATATTTCAGCTTTAAAACAAATCTTGAAAAGTTTTTTCTTAGTTTTTCGTTTTTTCCTTCAGGAAAATAGGAATTAAATGTAGATTATAAAGATGGAATGGACCCCTAGAATTTACATAATTTAGTTTAATTTATGGCGTGTCTGTTATGGGACAGAAATTTCTAGATACTGAGCGTACCTCTGAGAACAAAATAGACAAATCCCTTTAGAAAGTTTTCATTTTAGTGGAGGGATGTCAATATTTAAAATATTATATAGTGGGGCTCAGTCGGGTAAGCATCCGACTTTTGATTTTAGCTCTGGTCATGATCTCAGGGTTGAGGGATGGAGCTCCGCATCGGCCTCTTTGCTCAGTGCAGTCTTTCCCTCTGCCTCTGCTCTTCCCTTTGCTTGTGCTCCCTCTCTCTCAAATTAATAAATAAATAAAATCTTTAAAAAAATAAAATATTATATAATATATTAGTAGAGGATACATTTTTGAAGAAAAATAAAGTGGAGAAGAAAGATCTGGAAGTGGTTGTTTGCAATTTAAATAGGTTAATCAAAGAAGGTAACAGTTGAGTAGACTTGAAAAGTGATTTAGTTACTTACATTAATCTAAGTATCTAACTATTGATAGGATATACCATCATTTTTACAAATGTGGTAACTAAGAACTAGAGAAAATAGTAACAAAATCACAAAACAGCTTAGTGACAGGGTAGAGAAAGAAACTTGGTCTCTTGCTGCAGATAAAGGATGTTTTCCACTATATTACACAAGGGCTTGGGAGCAGCATTTTTCTCTAGTGAGAGTATGTAAATGAAATTCAAGTGTCAACTCCTTGGTGCCCTAAATCCTCCAGCCTTCTCAGAACACCCTTCTTTTTACATTAGGAAGAAAGGAAGGAAGGAAGGAAGGAAGGGAGAGAGGAAGGAAAAAAAGAAAGAAAGAAGAAAGAAAAAAGAAAGAAAGAAAGGAAGAAAGAAAGAAAGAAAGAAAGGAAGAAAAAAGAAAGAAAGAAAGAGAGAGAGAGAAAGACAAACACAAGGCAAAAAAAAAAAAAAAGACTAGAAAGCTCCTGACTTTGATAGAATAGGATACCAGATGGTCTTCCATACCTCAGTCTCAAAGATCATACTGTCAGGAGGTCTTTCTCCACTTTTTGTTTCTTCTGGGTTCTGGGTTCTCAGTCTCCCCTATGTGTCATACTTCCTTCAATAGTTTTCCTTTCTCCTTCTGCATTTTGAACCCAAAGGTGATCACAACCTCTTTTCCCTTTAGTGTAATGATGAATATACACCAATATAACCCCAGTGATGTAGCAGCTTTTCCATAAAGGTTGAAATACAGAAGGGTATTACACTCCAGTACAACATGACAAAAATTTAACATTTATCTGGGGACCAAATGTACAACATGATGACTATAGTTAGCAATATGGCATTATATACCTAAAAGATGCTAAGAGAATAGATCTTGAATGTTCTCACTCCCCACCCCCCAAAAAGGTAATTATGGGGAATTATGCAGTCAACTAACACTTTCGTGGTAACCATTTTGCAATATGTAAGTGTATAAAATCATCACATTATACATCTTAATCTTATACAATGTTATATGTCACTTATATCTCAATAAAGCTGGAAAAATTCTAACAATTTTAACATTTAATATTAATTATTTTCATTGTTAGGACCCCTTTGGTTCTCCTTACACTGGTTTTGAGAAATTCTCACTAGTTTTGAGAAATGTCTCTGCCACAAGACAGATTCTTGTACTGTTTTCTTGTCTTCATTCCTATGCCGAGTCTCCAATACTATTCCTCCAGATGTCTAATCTTGCCAGTTTCTTTACCCTTTCCTCCCTTTGGTAGTATTCAGTGTTCTCAAACTCTCTCCTTTCTCCCATTAGAACTTGCTCCAAACAAAGTGCAGAACTATTTTACACTAAGGAGACTATTACTGATAACAACAACAATTCTAACCTATTAGGCAGTGGGTAATTGGATAATGGAGCCTCATTAGGGGAGAGTGTGTGTGTGTGTGTGTGTGTGTGTGTGTGTGTGTGTGTGTTAGGGGGAGCAGGTGATGATGTCTTACCATCTAACAAAGTTTCCCACCTGACACTAAGGAATAAGGTGCAAATGTTTGCATTTGGAGCACCTGCAAAAGGGTTCAGGAGATACTGGGGTTTCTCCAGATCAAAGAAGTACATTTCCCCCTTCCTTCCATGTTAATATTTATGATATAGGGATGTGCCTTCTAATTGATATAGTCATTGAGGCACCTGGTGGGCTCAGTCAGTTAAGCGTCTGACTCTTGACTTTGGCTCAGGTCATGATCTCAGGGACCTGGGATCAAACCCCATGTCAGGCTCCCCACTCCGCAGGCAGTATGCTTATCTCTCTCTCCCTCTGCCCCTTCCCCTGCTCTCTCTCTCAAATAAATAAATAAATAAATAAATAAATAAATAAATCTTTTAAAAAATAATTGATATAGCCATTGAATGTGCTGGTTCTGTTGTTTTCCCTGAAAAGTTATGAATAACTTGATTCTATGCCTTGTAATCATCATGAATCTTGCATAGAGTGAGTTTCTCTGGGAAAGAGGAAGACAGTTTGAAGACATTGAATGCTACCGAAGGGAAAAAAAGATTTTTTTTTAAATGGGAAATAACTGAGAATTAACTTAATAAATTGATGCTGTGCCTTATAGTCAGCAAAATGTTGAGAGCAAGGAATATTTTATTATGAGAGGCATGAAGCATCCTTCACATACCAAATCATTAACCACTCTACTTCCTCATGGTTTTAAAATCTAAGACTAATGGAAGTTATGTAGACAATACTGTGTCTTGACAGTGGTTCATTAAAAACAGCAGTACTCATAGATTCGTCAGCTGCAAGCTTCTGGTATTTAACCCGGGACCTCATGGATATAATGATAATGTTTTGAACAAATATTCTCCTGACCGGAACAAGTTGTTCACATGCCTTGTGGATTGAATATTAACACTTAGTTGGTGTTAATATTAAAGCATAAGGTAGTCAAGTCTCTGAAAGCCAGAGTTCTGATTTTCTGCTGAGACTGTTACAAACAAAACCCCATTATATAATTATAATACTGAATGATAAAAATAATTAAAAGCCTAGGTTAAAATAAAAATATTAAAGGCCTAGTTTCCCATTAACATGGATCATATCAAGTCTGCAAATTTACGAGAGGAATTTTAACAACAAGACACAGATAGTTCCTGGCAGAGTCTTTGCATATTTATTTGTGACTAAAAGTGTATCTTGGCCATCAGAGCTTCCTGTGGCCTAATTCAAATCCATGGAGCAAAGTAGGGAGTGAAGACAGTATCCAGATTAAACAAAAAATCAAAGATGTGTTCAGTTATCCAGATGTCAAAAGCAAAATTAGAATTTCCTCTGTTTGACAAAAATGTTTCTGGTTTGGGGCATATTGAATAATATATATTTTCTTCTTTTGCTTTTTTGATTATTTCCTTATTTTTTTAAAGACTTTTTATTTATTTATTCGAGAGAGAGAGAGAGCAAACACACATGGGGGCGAGGAGCAGAGGGAGAGGGAGAAGCAGACTCCCTGCTGAGCAGGAGCCTGATGCAGGGCTCAGTTCCAGGACCCTGAGATCATGACCTGAGCTGAAAGCAGATGCTTAATTGCCTGAGCCACCCAGGCACCCAATTTCCTTATTTTCTACAATGGCTACTATTTCTTGATCACTATGGACCAGGCCTTGTGCCTCTATCTTCCAGAAGCTGGTCGTCTACAACAGCTGACTGACTCATACAGACACATACATATAGCTTCTTTAAAATAGCGGAGGATACTCTCAGAGTTCAAAGTGAGTACCAAGGGAGGCTGCTTCCCACAGGAGCTGGGGTGGAGAGGGCAGGTGTGAGTCAAGGAAGCCTCCACAGAGCAGAGGAGACAGGAACTAGATCTCATGGAATAACCAGGCTTTGTAGAGCTAAGTCTCAGGGAAGGTCATTGAGAAAGAGGAGAAGTATGAACAATAGAGAACAATAGAGAAATTGTCCCCCAAAAGCTTAGTGGGGATATTTCAGGACAATTGACCCTCTAACAAGAGCAGAAACAGCAATCTATAAGTGGATTTTCACCTTCCTTTTCTCATTTGTCCTAGTACTAACTCTGACTTAGCCTCCGAGTGCAAGTGTTGTAAATATCAAAATGAAGGAGAGACTGGGAGATAAAATAGAGGACTACAGATGGTTTATTAATTATTGGTGAATCCATTTTCTGAGTCGAGAGAGAATCAACTATTATGTTCAGGAGTGCTCTGCTCTAAACACCAATAATAGCCAATGGGTAGATATTAGTAACTTTCATTTTACAGATCAGAGAAAAGAGGGTAGATAGTTTGAGACACTTAAAGACTCTAATAACCAGTTAAGGTCTTTTTACCCCCATGTTCCAGCTGAAGCTCAGAAAGGTTAAATGATTTGCCAACAATTACACAGCTTGCTTACAACTGAGCCAACTTGAGCAAAGGTCTCTTGATTGGCAGTCCTTTGCTCTTTTCCTTCCACACCCGCAGCCTCGGAAAATTACAGATACCCCTCCCCCACCCTCCCTTATTCAGGTAAAAGACACCCCTGAGGGTGATGTTGCATATTGCAGATTCCATTTTACTAATTAAAAATGCTGAGATGGTCAACTTGTATCACTTCCATTTTTTCCTCAGTAATGTTTAACCTTAAATCAAAAAAATCTAGAAGATAAAAGAGCATGTTATCTGGCAAGTCCATTCCACCCCCATGGTTATTAATTTCAGAACAAATCTGAATTCCTTCTCTGGCACATGCTTTAGTAGGGGAACAGAGAGCTCCTGGCCGGGTCAGATTTCAAATTCTCATCTGTTGGTACCAATACCACTACCAGATTCTTCTTTGTCGTCAACTTCTGAGGTCTTCCCCGAGTACAACTTGGTGTCTGAAGATCCACTGAAGTGCCTGTGGTCATCATTCTCTTCCCAAAATCACAGTCTCTTCTCTTGGCAAAACATCTACTGCCCTGAGCTTTGCTTTTGGAAACAACTTCTCCCTGAGATCTGGTTGAAAGCAACTCTCTGGTGCCATAGTTCCCAGCATGGAGGCGAAGAGCTTCACAGTTTGGGATTATGTTGTATTTGCAGCCCTCTTTGTCATTTCCTCTGGAATTGGGGTGTTCTTTGCTATTAAGGAGAGGAAAAAGGCAACTTCAAGGGAGTTCCTGGTTGGGGGAAGGCAAATGAGCTTTGGCCCTGTAGCGTTGTCTCTCACAGCCAGCTTCATGTCAGCTGTCACTGTCCTGGGGGCCCCCTCCGAGGTGTACCGCTTTGGGGCGTCCTTCGTGCTCTTCTTTATCGCATATGCACTTGTCATCATCCTCACGTCAGAACTCTTTGTCCCCGTGTTCTACAGATCCGGCATCACCAGCACTTACGAGGTAAGACAACTCTTCTCTGTTTCTTCACTTTGGAAAGAGTTGCTATTTTCTCTCCACTTGGACATTTTTTCCCCCTCTCTCTAATAATATACATCGTCTTAATAACACGGGCTAGTTGAGAAGCACATTTATTTTCGGGAAGATGACGCTTCACGGTAAAAACACATTTCGTTCTGGGCGCCTGGGTGGCTCAGTCGTTAAGCATCTGCCTTCAGCTCAGGTCATGATCCCAGGGTCTTGGGATCGAGCCCCACATCAGGTTCCCTGCTCTGCGGGAAGCCTGCTTCTCCCTCTCCCACTGCCCCTGCTTGTGTTCTCTCTCTTGCTGTGTCTCTCTCTGTCAAATAAATAAATAAAATCTTAAAAAAAAAACAACAAAAAAACACATTTCGTTGTTATTGGGAAAAGCTTATCTTTGGACACACAGAACAGTTTTTCTATCTGTAGAATGAAAATATGGAGCTAATCCCACAAGCGTATCTCAATGATTAAATGAGAACCTATTTGTAAACACCTAATGCATTGTCTGACTTGTAAGAGATTCTCAATGAAAGAGAGCTGAAGTTAATATTTGTATTATTCACATCAGTCTTCTGAAAAGCAAGCAGAACATACACTGTAAATATTATCATTTTCCAGATAAGAAAACTGAGACTGAGATAAATGGCTTAGTCACGATTGTATAGTAGATAAGGCCTACTGAGAACCCATTTCGTCTTTATCCCTTTCCGTCACATACTAGAGCTGAGTACTTTAATATTGGTTATTCCTATCAGTGGAGAAATGGTAATGTTTTTAAAAAATTAGAAAACATTTTAATGGGGGGGAATTGCTAAATGATACATATATGGAGTTTATGTTGATGAAAACAAAATGAGGCATGATTTTGCAATACTTCTCAAGAAAAATAGCAGGTTAAAAAGTGAATTTGCATGTCCAATATTTAAGCATGATCATAAATCAGTTTCTATGAGAAAGGTGTTTATTTTCCTTATCCAACACCATCCCTACCAAGTCACAGCAGAGGACTCTTAACAGACCTCTTTTTTTTTTTTTTAATTCTGTAAACTAAATGATTATAAAGGATTACTCTGGACTTCAAAAGCCACTTCGGCAAAGGAACACTTTAAAGAAGGTTTTAAAACTTGTGATTCTGCAGATAATCATAATCAAATATCCAACGTCAAACTCCCCTCCCTACCAAAAGTAGGTGACTGGAATTAGGTAATGCAACAGCTATTGTCTGGGACATAATTCAAGGGGAAACGGCTCAATTTATGGTAGTCCTACAATATATATGCACATATCCTCGCTGCTCATTAGTGTACTTCTGAAAACATAAATATATCCTAGGTTTTTCCATTCAGCTATTAAGGTTAGACTCCCAGATGCATTGCTGGCATTTTAAAAAGAATTGCGTCAGTAACTGCTAGAGCGAGGAAGACAGAGAGAGAAAGAGAAGAGTCAGAAAATGGGAGTTCGATTTCAAAGTCCACTGCTTAATAATAGGATGACTTTGTACAAGTTACTAAGCATTTATCAGCTCAGGTTTCGACGCAGAAAATAATACCTCCCTTCTTTCGTGGAATTTTAGTTAAGTGTAAAAGAGCTTTTTAAATTATTAAAAAAAATAAACTACCCAAATGTGGAAAATCATTTTTACAACTAATTCCATAATCCATTCGATACTCATTAAGCATCTTCTATGTTCTGGGAACACTCTAGACCCTGAAGATAAAGTATTAAACCAAACCCCTGCTGTCATGGGACTTACTTTGTAGCAGAGAAGGTGATCGAGAAACATACCATGTAAGACAATCTTAACAGAGAAGTGTTCGCTCTTTGACTTTGTGCTGAACACTGCTCTAGCTACTTCACATGATTAAATCATTTGACCCTCAAATCACCCTCTTCGATAGGTTCTATTATTATCATCCCCATTTAACAGACTAGAAACATGAGGCACATAGAGTTAAGTAACTTGCCCAATGTCACACAGCTAACAAGTGGCCGTTTTACAAACCTGAGCTGTCTAACTTTGGAGATGGCATGCTGAATCACAATGCTATCCTGCCCTACTAAATGCAATAGAGAAAAAGTAAATAAGATAAGGTAGAATGTAGTTCTGCTTCAGGTGGAGAATGCCAACAATTCATATGGGGTGGTTAGGTGAGACTTCAGGGATAATTGGGCATTTAATTGGGGACCCGGATAAAGCAAGCAATTGCACCATAGGAGGGAAGAACATCCCAAGCTAAAGTAACCACAGATGCGAAGGCCCTAAAAGGGGAATGTGATCAGCATGTTTGAAGGACAGCAAAGAAATCAGTGTGCTTGGAGAAGAGTGAGCCAAGGGGAGAAAGGCAAGAGATGAGATCAAAGAGGTGGGGGGGCCCCACTCGATGGAGTAGCAGTTCCAGTGGGTGAGGTGTCAGACACAGGGGGCTTTGAATATTTATAGGGTAATTTGGTTGTCAAAATGAGTGGGGGGCACTACTGGAGTTTAGGGGGCATGAGCAGGGACACCAGGTGTCTTGCAGTATGTAAGGCACATGATAAGCAATGAATAATTGTACCACCACGTGCTTAGTGATTTTTTAATGCCCTCATGTTCAAAACCTACTGCAAATAGAAATTAGTAGTACTTTGCTACATAATAATGTTAACTTTTTTTTTAAAAGATTTTATTTATTTATTTGAGAGAGAGAGCATGAGCTGGGGGGTGGGGCAAAGGAAGAGGGAGAAGAAGACTCCATGCTAAGCAGGGAGCCCAACACATGAGCTTGATCCCAGGACCCTGGGATCATGACCTGAGCCGAAGGCAGCCGCTTAACCACCTGAGCCACCCAGGTACCCAATAATGTTAACTTTTTAAAATAAGAAGTTATACACACACACTATAAATTAGTCTATTTCCCCCAAATTAAAATGGAATAAAAACATTGTCTTGAAGTTATTGAAACATTTACTGAGCAATCTATTCCAGATGTGCTATTCAATACCCACTTCGTTGTAACTGGTTTTAGTAAAGCGGTTCAGTTACTGCATTAAACCAATTGCAAATATGTAACTGAGGAGATTTGAGACTGCCTTTTAATTGTTAAGTTAATACAGTTATAGGAAATGTAAGGGTTTCATTGAATTTAATTTATAAAGTTTGTTGCCCTCTACATATTTTTTAATTTTTAGTACCCTAATAATAAGGACTTCAGATTGTGTAAAGTACTTAAGAGGCGATTTGGGGATTTCCTTTTGCTTTATAAGAATTGGCAGAAGGCACAAGGATTAAAAGCATGACCTCCTGACTATTTGGCTTTAAATGCCAACACGGCCACCCATTAGTGGCATGACTGGGAAAACTGCTTAACTTCTCTGTGCCTGATTTCCACATATGTGGAATAGTGATAATAAAAGCAACCATCTCACCGGATGTCTGTGAGGAGTAACTGAGGTATTACATGCAAATACTTTTAACAGAACCTGACAAATGGTAAATGCCACATAAGAATTTTATATTATTATTTATCATTATTGTTGTTGGTGTGGTTACTGTCCCCACATTTATACTACTTGAGCTCTATAGAGAAGCTTGAATGTATTATGTTTCTTTATTCATCCTCCATTCCCTATTATCCATTCCTAGATGTTCATTCCAGGGTCTTTTAAAGTACTAAGGACTGAAAGAAGTGGAGTTTATTTTCCTACCCCTTGAATCTGGGATGGCTTTGTGACTTGCTTTGACCAATAGAATGTGGCAGAAGGGATGTGTGAATTTAATTTAATTTAATTATGTTATGTTATGTGAAATCAATGAATCGTGGATCACTACATCAAAAACTAATGATGTATTGTATGGTGACTAACATAGCCAACTGATTTAAATGCTTTGATATACAGTGGGATTTCAAGACCAAGATGTGCCATCTGCACAAATTTATCACCAGCCTGTCCCATGTCGAAGCATGAGGGATCATTCTTCCCCTCACGTTATAGATTAGGCTCAGCTCATTTGCAGTGTCATACAGCTTCATTATCTCCACTTGGATGGTTTGTCATTAGTTATTGCCTTCTTCCTCACAGCACACACTAATAAATCTAGTCTGTTCTTATTCACCCTTAGCACTCGTTTGTAGGCTGGTGTCTGCCTGCTTTCTCATTTTTCTTGGACTTCTTAAACTAAACGGCTTCTGAATTACTTAGTTCTCTTTAATCCAAATTTTTTCATTATAATAATGCACAGGCTACTGTTTTTTAATATCATCTTTTATGGTGGTTTCTAAACATTACAGATGACATACTGTGGGGGGTACGTTTCTTTCCTTTTATTTCTCCTTTAAATTATATTTGTGGTGGGGGCACCTGGGTGGCTCAGTCAGTTAAGTGGCTGCCTTCAGCTCGGGTCATGATCCCAGGGGCCTGGGATCGAGCCCCACATCGGGCTCCCTGCTCGGTGGGGAGTCTGCTTCTCCCTCTCCCTCTGCCTGCCTCTCTGCCTACTTGTGCTCTCTATCTCTCTGTCAAATAAATAAATAAATAAATAATAAAAAAATTATATTTGTGGTGTTGTAGTGATTTAAGCTTTCAGAAATTAGATGTGCATAAGATGTCATTATCGAATATTATTTCAGCACAGTAAATGATGCTACAAAATGTTTTATTTAAGATGGATATTCAGGGTCTGAGAAGGTTTGAGCCAATGTTATAAAGCCTTTAGGACATTGTAAGGATTGACTTCTACTCTCCATGAGGTGGGTCATGACAGTGTTTGGGCAGAGGAGTGACATGATGTGATCTGCATCTTGAGTGTTGCTCTAGCTGGCTGTTGGCAATGAGTCTGGGGTTTTGACTGCTGTCGCAGGGGGTCTAGTTAGGAGCCTCCTGCTGTAGCCCAGACGAGAGCTGATGGTATTACAATAGCTACAGAGGAGATGATGCAAGTGGCTCTATTTTGAGAGTGGGATGTGGGCACCAGGATTCTTGTATGAAGTAGATGTGGGGAGTGAGAGAAAGAGAGGAGTAAAGAATGGATCCATGTTATTTGAGTTTGAACCAACATGAGAAGTGGACTTATTATTCACCAAGATGGAAAAGAATGTGGCTCTATTAGGCCTGGGGTTTTGAAAATAATCAAATACAATGATGGGAAATGTTATCTGTGCAATTTTTTCAAATGCAGGCATGAAGCATGCGACTCTGTGGTTGAACTTCCATTTTTACTTCTGACTGTAGTGATAGATAAATACACACGCAAGAGGACCATTGAGTGAGGGAGGGAGTAATTGAAAGGCTGGGTAAATACATTCTTTCAGGTGGATTATTACACAGTTGGAATTGTCTCTCTTGTTTCATGGATGAGAAACCAAAGGCTTAGGTCACAGTGAGCTAGCGGCAAAGCTCAAACTAAAATTCAGGGAGTCTTACTTCTGATCCACTTCTTTTATTTTTTTTCACATATCTTTTTCTCAATACTGCCTCTCCAGTTGGACTGAATTGGCTGAATTTAGTGGAACTAAATTGAGATGTTAAAACCCTTGACTTTGTGAAGATTCCTATAGCAGTTACCTCATTATCTTTCCATTTTTGGGGAATAATTTCCCCTTTGCTTTCCCAAACCTCAGGTGCCACCCAGCCCCAAAGCCAATTCCAGATTATTCTGGGGCTTTGTTACAACATTTCTCCACTCCTGGTATCAATTTTTATATTACTTATGTATTGTTGTGTAACATATCACCCTCCCTGCCCCCCAAAATTTCTTAGAACAGCAATTTTATTTGCTCACAATTCTATGGGTCAGCAATTTGGTGTGGGCTCAGTAGGGTCCAGTAAAAAGGTTCTGCTCCTGGTCTCACTGTGGCCTTGTATATGACTGCCATCAGCTAATGCATTAGCTAGCGGCTGGTAGGTCTAGAGGAACTGAGATGAGACAACTTGTTTATATCACACCTGGCCTCATCCTCCAGGAGGCTGTCTTGAGTTCTTTTATGTCACGGGGAAAAAAAGTTCCCATCAGCAAGACACAACTTTTTACACAAGCATTTTTAAAGTCATCACTTACATTATATTTGGTTTAAGTTGTGTTCCCCCAGAAGCAAACCCTGAGACAAGGATTTGAATGCAAATCATTTTGGGGGAAGTATTTCATTTAACATTGGTAGGTAAGTGGCAATTAAAATATGGAAGGAAATGAAGCCAATAAAAGGTATGTTTTTGAACAGATTACTACTGTGAGCAATTGATGTTCAGTCTCACTGGGGACCTCTGGAAGACACAGATCATGTCTCAGGGTTGTCCTTCCTGACCGGCAAAGAAGCCTGAATATTTTTTGTCTAACTCCCTTTGGTCACTGGCTTTCAGCCAATGATAACACCCCCAGGCACTTCTAGTCCGCCCCGTGCAAGGGCTGAAATAAAGCCCTTAAGCAAATGATCACAGGTGCATTTAGAAGCCATCAGCTTGTACTGGAATAGTGAGTGCCAGTAAGCTCAGGCATTGCACTCACAGTGACTATTACAGTCACTAAGATCCCACTATATTCTTGTGCTTGTACTTGGCATTATCATATACTATGTCACTGGAGCCTTATAAGCACCAATTTTAGAAAAGAAAGCCATTGTTTAGTGCATTAAATGAATCTCTCCAAAGGTGTCTGATTTGAACCTAAGCTGTCCTCACCGCAAGAGTTTTGCATCATTTTCCATCCTACGACATCTGACACTTGACTCCTCACTGACTTCTTTATACCTCTTTAAGAATATTTTCCTTATATCTGGTGCCCTCAGTCACACACCCCCTGGACTATCTCCTAACTCACAGTGTACTAAATCTATCGTCTGAAGAAGGAGGGTCTACGAATAAGATAGTTATTTTCTCAGGGTAAGGGTTGAGCAGGGCAAAGAAAACAAAAGTCTGAGAAGTACAAAGCATGTTGATTGAAAAACACACAGTGATTTTATGTGGAGAATTAATAATGGGAGGGCTAGTGGTGTGACATAGGAAGGGTATAGATCAGACAGTAGAGAATATCAAGTGTGGACTTTGTCAATGATAGAGAGTCATTGAAGATTTTAAGAAAAAGAGCAACATGATTAGAGCCTTGCTCTAGGAGAACCAATGTGGCCGATGTGTGGTTGATGGGATGGATGGGCAAGGACTGGAATTAGAGGGAGTCACCTGGGAAAGAGGGAAAGAGTCATCTGGGCTAAACTGGGGGGAATGGGATATAAAAGGAAACAGTGGCTTCAGTATAGTCAGTAAGAAGACCCCTGGGTAGAAAGCTAGAGAACCTGGATTTTCATTCAAAAAATAAAAATTTAAAAATAAAAAGCATTTATTTTCTCTATCATGAGAACCTTAAGCAAGAATTGAGCTTTAATGGAGCTCTGATATTTCTTTGACTTCAAACAATCCATATTTTTCTGGTTCTCTCGAGTATATATAGCATAAAATCATATTATAAATCCAAAGCACTAAACATAAAGGAATACAAGAAAGAAGAACCTTCTTAGCAGCTCTTATGTAAATAACTCACTGACTCTTTGCTTGTCCTTCTCTCTGTTGTTTCTAGTACTTACAACTACGATTCAATAAACCAGTGCGCTATGCGGCCACTGTCATCTATATTGTGCAGACGGTAAGGGGGAAGGGCTGCTACAGATGTGGAAAGTGTGGGGTGACAAGATATGGGTTTGTTTACTCGGTGGGGGGAGGGCAATGAATGCAACCAAGGGACAGAGCTAGCACTTTCTTCCAAGGATAGCACTTTCGGAATGTGTGATTACATTGAAAGTTACCCACATTGTACGGACCCCGTATATTCATCCAAATAATAAATAAAAAACAAATGTATATTATAAACCACAAAGGAAAAAAATAGCATTAAAAACACATTGCTTTGGATATGAAATGGTTCAGTAACTGGTTTTCACTAGTTAACTGCATTGAACCAGAAATGTCCATTTTGTTGAAAGTCATTTTAAGACAATACTCCCATCTCCCCTTTGGGACTCCTCTCCTGCTCCCTAGCTCTGGGTGCCTTCATGCTGTCCCCCAGGGTCGCCTGTGGCACACTGTTGGTATGCTTCCTACAACTCACAATATACTTTCTGCTGGAAAATAACCTTCTTCTCTTTCTTAATCAAAACTCCCACTCACTGACTGAAGGATTTAAGAGAGAAAAAAGGAGGAAAGCAGTGCTCCCTGACCTGCTCCTACACTTTTGCCTCCTAAAACCCTCACAGGAATCTCTAAATGGTGAAATCCCATTTAAAATAAAAATGAGACTGCACCTACTTCCCTCAGCATAGTGGCTGCAACCCTGGGAGTCCAAAGATGTACTCATGAAGTAGATCACCCGTGTTCGTCTTCCCTGTGCTGTACTGTCTCTATTTGAAAATCCGTATTTCAGCGGCGTGCTGAGATGAGGTTGAGTCATTGTGACATATGCATGGGGGCGGGGGGTGGGTAGAGAAAGGTTGAACCAAAACCTTACCTTGAAGCCTATCTTTGTTTCCTTCAGAAATACCCCATATCTAGCCATAAAGTCTCAAAATTCACAGCAGTCTTAAAAGTCCAATGCTCTTCCTCCATCAAATGCTTATTAACTGCTTTGCACACTAATGACAGTAATCAACGATTTCAAGATTAGAGCGGTTGCCAATGACATGTTTAGTGACATGATGAGGGAAATACCCCTCTAAGGTCAATAAGGAAACTTTGAGGCAGCTTTCCCTTCCGTGTCACTTTTCACACTGTTCACTTGACTCTTGCTTCCCCACCAGATTCTCTACACAGGAGTGGTGGTGTATGCACCTGCGCTAGCGCTCAATCAAGGTGAGTCACTGATACTCCCTTGGATACTCTTCATCTTTTGTCTGCTTACATTCTCACCTTGAGAAATATATATCCATCTTGTTGGGGAGACATTCCTGCTGTTAGGGGGCTCTAATTACTGTAGTCATCATGATAGAGAGCTCCAAAAATCAAACATTGAAAATAGCGCTGGGTGTAATATGTAACTGATGAATCATTAAATTCTACCCCTGAAAATAATAATATACTATATGTTAACTAACTTGAATTTAAATAAAATCTAAAAAAAAAAGAGAGAGAGAGAAAAGAAGGTAAATAATTAATTACTTGATTTGCCCACAAGGTTTCAAACACCCAGTTTGATTGTCATTTGGTTGTTTGTTCTGTTTTTCTGAAATGATGGCAGTTTTGGTATTGCATACACACAACCACTAAAGACGTTTATAACGTATGATCCTGTCTCAGGGATTTCATGAAGTCGATAATCTGAATACAGGAGTAAAAGGTACTCGTAGTAATTATTTTAAAACTTATAGACATTGGGGAGGGTATGTACTATGGTGAGCGCTGTGAATTATGTAAGACTGTTGAATCACAGACCTGTACCTCTGAAACAAATAATACATTATATGTTAAAAAAAAAGAAAAAGAAGAAGATAGCAGGAGGGGAAGAATGAAGAGGGGGAAATCGGAGGGGGAGACGAACTATGAGAGACTATGGACTCTAAGAAACAAACTGAGGGTTCTAGAGGGGAGGGAGGTGGGAGTATGGGTTAGCCTGGTGATGGGTATTAAAGAGGGCACGTTCTGCATGGAGCACTGGGTGTTATACACAAACAATGAATCATGGAACACTACATCAAAAACTAATGATGTAATGTATGGTGATTAACATAACATAATAATAAAAAAAAAACTTATACTTGACCTTTTTGAGGGAATAGAATCCGAGAAACAAGAGTTAAAAAAAGATTAGAATAAATTTCATAATAATACCTATAATATTAGAAGTCTTCAATATTCAATTTAATCATGCTCTGCGCTTATATTGAGACACATTTATTCAGGGCTGATGTTTAGGTGGTTTCAAAGTACTCAGACTAACTTCGTTAAGAAAAAGCAAACAAACAGTTGGTGCAAAGACCAGAAGCTACAGAATTTTAGGAGGAAAGATTTGGCTTTTAACATTACCTAAAAATTATAGACTGAGTTGAAGTATAACACTGTAATAAAACAATCTTTATCAGAGGTGAATGTAATAAGAGAAAATTTTAATTTGATTTCCATTTGCCCACAAAGAACACTGACAAAAATATTGTGACTTTTTTCTCATAAACCTTGATCTTCTACTTGTCTCAGAGAAACTTTCAATATTTTTTCTTCTTTTCTAGTGACTGGGTTTGATCTCTGGGGCTCTGTGTTTGCAACAGGAATTGTTTGCACATTCTACTGTACCCTGGTATGTATCTAACTGTGACAAAGTATTTAGCACCATCTCCTAATATGGGATAAGGGCAAACCTCCAACAACAGGACATCTAATTATAGCAGAAATTGCTATTCCAAAATTAAAGAGAAATTTGCTGGCTTCTCTGTCACAGTTTCCTGAGGAAGGTGCTGTTCTTTTATTTAAAATTCTTTCAGTGCCATTAGCAGAATTGGGTTCTGGGCTCATTTGAGAAAGCCATGGCAAAGAAAAGATTTCATGGAAGAAATCCCTTCTTGCTAAGAGGATAAGTGACCATGTGCAACTGCCAAGAAAACAATGTGCCTGTTAACAGTAATTATGAACCCTAGATAGCATACACTTCATTGTCTAGTGATTGAGAAATGCATGATGCATATATGAATGATCAAGGATGGCTGGTATTTTGTAAACTTGAGGATTCCACAGCTTGTTGTTTTTTCTTATTTATGGATAAGCTTGGATTACAGTACCATTTGGCTTAACACATGCTCAGTTTTTCATCAAGGAATCTGGGTGGTATTGGCAACGTACTTATGTAATTGTTAAAATCTGTTTAGTTCAACAAACATTCATTGAGCACCTATTATTTATCATGCTTTGCAATGGGAAGCTTTATTCTTCTGAACCCTTGGCATCCATAGACAGAGGCTGTAAGTAACCAGTTAAAAATATGGCACTGGTTTTCAGAAAGCTGGATTTTCTTTCCTCCTCTATAGAGGAAAACAAAGTAATCTTATATTATCATTGAGCAGACCATCCAGATATTTTGGTATTGTGTGCATATCAGATACTCTTTGAACATAGATCATGAAATATACAATTTAAAAATGTCTTTTTCATACACACAATTTCCACCATTTCTTTTGCACTACAGAGTTTTGTCTTTTTTTTTTTTTTTTTTCCGTTCCATTCTCACTACCATAGCTCTATTCCAGACACACGTCTCTTACCTAGGTTAAAAATAAGCTCCTGCTCCTTATATGTCTGGCCATATGTGACAGATTAGTTGCTCCAAAGCATCTATCCATACAAGGATGACTAGACACATTGCCAGGGACACTGAAGGCAGCCTTCTTAGCAACAATAATGGAAGGCAGAAACAGTGAAATAATATCTTCAAAGCATTGATGGAAAACAACTGTCAACCTAAAATTGTGTATTCAGCAATACTAACTTTTAGGAACTGTCAAGAACCAAGAGAATTTACCACTAATCTATCTTTCCCTGAGAAAAACCTAGAGGAAGTACTTTGGGAAGAAAGAAAATGATCCAGTTTTGGATAGAAGAAGTAATGATAAGAAAATAAAAGAGTTAACATTTAGTAAGTCTAGTCAAACAATTTTTGGTGCTCGATGATAAAAAAATAATTTTATAGTATAGTATAGTATAACATACATACCTAATTATATTTTATAATTTATAATATAATATACTACTGCTACTTCTACTTATTATTATTATATGTAATTTTGGGATTAAGAAAAAGAATAACCCTCATTTGGACAACAATAGCATGTAAATCAAGAAGACAGTAATCAGAGTTGACAATTTTATCATCTTTGAATTGTTGAGGATTAAGATATTCTTTAAATTTAGACTCTAACTTAAAAATCTGTAGCAAAATTTCAAGGGGACCCATTTAAATAAACTGTCAAAGTGGAAAAAGGGAATTAAAACAAGACAAAACAAAACCTCAAGTGATTTAAGCAAGAGAAGAGGATAAAAATAGAGAAGGCACAAACAGAAACGAAAAGTAATGTCAGACACAAGTCTGGATATTGTCATAATCGCAATAAGCTAAAATGAACTAAATTTGCTACCTCTTAATTGGTTTCAGTGCTTCTCTCCACTCTGCGTGCTTCTGGAAGATTAATCTTAATCACCTATCACTTCATGCCACTTAACTGACCCAATTCTCTTCTCACTTCCTATTGTTCCCAGGATAAAGTATAAGCCTCTTAGCCTAGTGTTGGAAATCTTTCATGATGTGAGTCAATCCGCCCATCTAATCCCTTACAGCACCTCTGTCCCATCTTTCCTCTCTCTAGCCAGGCTACAGGCTTTCGGATCCCACTCCAATGGTGGCTTATTTGTCCAACACGTGTTGCTCATGCTGCAGTTTCTTTAACATCCTGAGGATGGTTGGGTATCTAAGATAAACGGTGGAAGAGATTAAAACAATAAGTGATTCCTGCCATTCAGGGGCTTGCAATCTAGTGAAGTAAACATTAGATTTCAAACAACACAGACTGATTAAATACATCAGTGACACTGCTCGATCAGGGTTATAGGTCAGTGTGTGTGTTTTGCGGGGGGTGTCTCACAGTATGAAGAAGTTATAGAGTCAGAGAAATTTTCATGGTGACTATAATCTGTCTTTTTTTTTTGAATATTTTATTTATTTATTTGACACAGAGAGACAAAGCTAGAGAAGGAACACAAGCAGGGGGAGTGGGAGAGGGAGAAGCAGGCTTCCCGCTGAACAGAGAGCCCAACGCGGGGCTCCATCCCAAGACCCTGGGATCATGACCTGAGCTGCAGGCAGGCGCTTAACAACTGAGCCACCCAGAGGCCCCTATAATCTGTCTTTTGATGTACATTTGATAAAGTGGTTTGTTCTCTTGCCTCATGTCTAGCTGAAGTTCAAAAATATGCATAAGGCTTTTGCATATTTTTGCATAACCAATAGCAAGTAGCTGCTGAAAACTGAGCTCTGTGACATTTGGTCTTCATATCACTAAAATCTGATGTTGTGACTTGGGTTTAGAAGGCGTAATGTCTTTAGAGAAAATCACAATACTATTACTTGGGAGGTAGGAGGTAAATACTGATTATTCCTCAAGTCAGGATGTGAACACAATATACAAATACAATGCCTCAGGCAGGGACTTTAATGTCTATTTATCAAATTGCATTCTAATTACAAAAGAAATGGTGGGACAACCCCAACGTCTTCTTTCTTCTCAAGATAAAGATGAAACCTGTCATCTTTTCGCAGAAGTTCTTGACACTCTGGAGGAGTAACTGGGGATGACAATTCTATTTTTCAATGTTAAAAATACCACATCCTTCCATTTTCATAGTGCTTATTCATTTTCAAAGCATTTTTTTTTATATCACTTCGTTTAATCTTTCCCAATTTGCTCATTCCACCTCACTGTGATCCTCAGGGATTCTATACCTGGATTACTCCAGGAGCCTCTTTCTCGCCTCCTTTCCTCTTGCCCACGTGTTCTCAACTAGAATTGTACTTTAGAATTCCTGTCAGAGCTTTCAGAAAAATATTTAAGACTGGATCCCAACCCAGACTTCAATTTATTCAGAATCCTTGGGTGCTAGGACATTGGCGTTTGTTTGTTTGTTTTCAAATTCCCCAAGGGATTCTACAGAGGATCCAGTTTTGATAACCAGCACACTAACCTCTTCCCTCATCACTCTGTCCTGAGTTCTGCTGTGAGATTTATCCTCCACAAACTCTGCCTTGCCCACCTCACTCTTTGACCATCATCTAGCTCTTAAAACTCCTTTCTCCATGAATGTCTGGAATCTATCATTCTTTCCTAGTTCTTTTCTTTTTTCTCAGCATTCTAGCATCTCAGTTCCCCCAAATTTATTTACTGTCACTAAATTTACGAAAAAAAAAACCCTCATGTTTGTATAAGCCAGACCCAGATGATTATCCTTAATTTCCCCACTTCCTTATCATCTGTATTCAATTATTCACAAGTTGTGTTGATTTGACCTCCCAGTTATCTTTCAAGTCCATCCATTTCTTTCCATCTCTACCCTGCTGCAAACGTGCTTCAAACCTCTGTCCTCTTGGGCACAGACTACTGAAATCAACTCTGAGTGTATCTCTCACTCCTTCTTTTCCTTGGTCCAGAAATCTGTTATCCACACAACCACCCCTGAAACTAATATGAAGCAAACAAATAAAATCTCTCATCATGTAAATCTCTTTAATGCTTTCTCATTGCTCTTAAGAAATCATTTAAGTAGCCTTGCCAAAACCCATGTGTTCTGGCCTCTAGCAAATTCAGCAACCTCCCTTTGGGCATTCTGTACATGCCTCAATCTATATATTCTAGCATTCTTTCATTTCTCCAGGCAGCCATGCATCTCCATCCTTCACATATGTGGTTCCCCTCTCTTGTCCTCTGTACCAGGTAAATTCCTACTCATTCTTCATAACATAGATCAAGAAAGAAAGAAAGAAAGAAAGAAAGAAAGAAAGAAAGAAAGAAAAGAAAGAAAGAAGGAAGGAAGGAAGGAAGGAAGGAAGGAAGAAAGAAAGAAAGAAAGAAAGAAAGAAAGAAAGAAAGAAAGAAAG